>NC_135756.1:30170000-30807083 GCF_041903045.1 Epinephelus lanceolatus | reverse complement strand
GGAGCTACAGTTAATACTGAATTAAGTTAAATGTTTGCTGAATGTGTTTGTATCTCTTAATAAGTTATAAGAAATCAGAAATTATCTTTAGAAGGAGCAGATGTTTACCTTAAGCTACCTCCGGCCATGTTAAAGTCAACAATATTTTAATGTCACAAGGCAAGCTAATTGCTAGTGTGCTAGGTTATAAAGGAAAAAAACTTTAACTTAAAATTTTGAAATCCCTTGTAAGCAGTGGTCGAATTGTTAATTTTTAACAAGGGGGATGCAATGTAACTTTGATTTTTTTTGCATGCACACATCATCAAATATGACAGCACAGATGTGCAAAATTAATCAAGATGAAGAAAAATGGCATGACCTATACCTGCTGCCTTTAAAAACACAAATAATGCAGTAGTATTGCTATTGCAATACAGACAAAAAACATTTTAGATTATTCATAAGAGTAGCTCTGAAATAGCTGTGAAAATTAATCTTAGAGTCACTCTTATCCTATAGACATTTCCTTAGCCAGTTATAATTTCTCCTAATCTGTGAAGCCTTGGGCTGATAATTGGTGCTGCTGTCAGGTCACTGTCCTGATACCTGCCTGGTTTCTCCCTGTCCCTCTTCTATCTATTGCAATAATATAGATAACAAATGTGCAAAGCAAAATTTAGAAATAGAATTAAGAATAGTAGTGGTGACATAGCTGTAGAAATTAATCGCACGGTCACTTTAATGCTATAGATATTTTCTCTCAGCCAGTTATAATCTCTCCTCACCTATGAGAACCCTGCATGATCATCCTTGCTGGCCTCTGGTCCACTGTCTCCTTCCTGACCCTGCTCTTTATATTGTGGCAGTAAAGATTAAAAAAATATGTGCAAAGCAATAGTGAGCACAAGTTCTTATTAAGGAGGAGTGGGTTTATTCCTAGCATGAAACTAGCTAGCAAGCGATTTAACATAGGTAACAATAACATTAGTGTTCTTGTTAACTAGCTTAACTTGATATATTGGCATATTAATTAGTCATCATTTAGCTAACATTATCTACATGCAACAGCATCACTCAGCTTACACAGGTTGTTTGGAAGAAACTGTGCAAGGTTTTTTGCTTCTTGCTGGCTGCTTTGCTGAACATAGTTAACACTCATCAGCACTGCCCAGCAGCACACGTCTTGTCTGTGTGGACTGACTCTGATCACAACATGACAGCGTGTGTATGCACCTTCTCATGGTGCGTTTAAAGACGGCTCAGAAAAACACGTTACCACATGTTAAAAACGAATTGGACGGTGGTAACGGCTGTAAAAAGTGCAGGGGGCGGAGGGCACAGATACGGGAAGTGCGGTGGACATGTCCCCTGCACCCCCCCCCTCAAATTACGTCCGTGCCTGCACACACAGATTCTAGATTAACAAAGGGGATGCTTTTTGGTCAATTTTCTAACAAAGGGGGTGGCATCCCCCCTCAGCCCCCCTCAATTCGACCACTGCTTGTAAGTATGTTATATGCTTTAGCTAGCTAACTAACCACTGTATGGGCTACTTAACTGATGTTTGCTACTAAAATTAGTAATATTAGCGTACGAGCTAACTTTATACATCATATAACCATTTGTATAATTGAAGCTAGAAATCTTCAGATGAGATTGTACGTTAGCTTGTGGCTTATTGCAAACATTCCAGTCACTAACGTTAGCTTACAAAAAGCAATGTTTGAGATGGGGAAAGCTGTTAGCTAGCTATAGCATAAAGCATATGTAGCCGGAGGTTGTCTCCCTCCTTGCCACTATTCGGCACTGTGTTTGCTTTCCAACCACCGTGATTGCGGGGCGGGGCCATGCGCACCGTTATATTCAGGCGTGAGGCCGCGCCCCGTCCTCTCTTCCGCTCCTCGCTTGCTCCCGTGGTGGCTGTGGCATGGCGTGTCAGCGTTGTTTGGCGTGCAGCGTTTGTTTGGTGCAGCCGTCCCGTGTTTGGGACCGCCGTCGAGGCACACAAATCTTCTCTACCCCACGCAGCTGACTGCTTGGTCCGGGGGAGGCGGGAGTGGCTCGCTGGAGCCTCGCTGTGTTCAGCTACTGGTCCGCTCTGGCCGTGTGTGTTTAAAGCTGCGTCCTGTGAGGCTCGCATTCGCTGGTTGTTTATGTTCGCTGTGCATGCCTGGCACCCCTGTGGCCTGTAACTCTGGCCATCACTGACCATCACTCCTGGAGCTGCGTTGCTGTTTTGGTTTTCATGTTCTAATTCTGTTTTGGTTATTCTGTTTTGGCTTTTCTGGTTTTGGTTCTTTTCTTTCTTTTCTTTTCTCTTCATTTTGGTGTTTGGTTTGCTGTGGGGCGGACTACGCTTTGGCCCGACGCGGCTGGTTGCCGCTTGGACCTACTGACTGAGGTCCCATTGATTTAAGGGCTGTGCTGGGGCCTACATGATTGCCCCTGCCACCAACCATGATCTCTTTATTTTAAACCTGGTGTTAATTTGTTTCATTCGTGTTTCTTTGGTGGTTCTTTTCAATTAACTCAGTAATTTTCTCTTTATCTTTTTGGGTTATTAATTGTGATAAACTGATTTAATTATTCATATTTTCTTGTATTGGATTTCAGTTGGGTTAAATTAGGTTCATTAAATTACGGTTCTTTTGTAATTTTTATTAGTTAGTCCACACCAATTTTTGTTTAGTCCTTGGGCATGTTTTATTAATCCTTGTTTTCTTTTTTTTTTGTTCAGGTGCTGGTGGCTGACGGCGGCAGTTTGACCCCTGGTGGTGGTGCATTCTTCACAAACCCCCTCCCTTTTTTGTTGTGTGTGTGTGTGTGCAGTGTCACGGGTGGTTTATTTTGAGGATCCCTTCTCCCTTTTTGGTTTCTGCCGCATGGTAAGCCTCAGCCCTGACCTTATTCCCCTCCCCTGTCCAAGTGCCTATGTTATATTATGTGTGGTGTGTGACATATTGCTTCTTTTCTTTTGTATAATTTAGTTTAATAAAGTTTGTTTGTTTTTAAAATTACAAACCGTCTCGCCCCAGTGGTTTACGAATCTGTGTGACCTGATCTAGTTAAAATCTTAGTCTAGTATTTCCTGGGGTGCAATTCCCCAGGTGGCGTTGTCGGACACCTGGATCTTGATACTGACATTTAAACACCCCCCCCCCCCCCCCCCCCAACTCGCCACACGTACTTTATGGCAAATTTGAAGGCTGCAACAATCTCTGTGCACTTTTTTCCCCCCTTTTTAAGCTAAAAATCTTGCAAATAAAGTTTTTGCAAGATACTCAGTTTTTGCAAAATCTGATTCTGTAAATAAAAATGTTCTGACTCATGAAACGTTGTCTTTAGGTGTGAGAGGGTGTCAGACTTGAGTCTCTTTTTTCTCCAAAGTATTATGGTTTATGGGAGACATTAATCAATTATGATGCAGCATTTGCAGAAGCACCACAGGATTTATCTAGGCTGCTTTAACTGCTTCCCCAACCAGTGTATTCTGTCTCTCAGCAGCTTTTCAATCACACACAATGAGAACCTCATCACTGGCTGGAGAGCCAATAAAGGCACTCTTATATACCTGTTAACACTCCCTTTGCCCTCCCTCATGCAGGAACCTCCCTCCGAGCTGTCTATCTGGGGTAAGTAGCAGTAAATGATCTGCAAATGGCACCGGTATGAGTGCAAAATATGGCTGGCTGCACTTTTGCCCCATAACATTTACCAGGCGCTCCGCACCCAAGAGGCACCCACACCCTCTCGCTCTGCTCCATTTTACTACCCTCCCACAGGGGCAGTCACCCGATTGCACCTATTCTGATATTTTCAGCTTACATTTGTTGCTGCAGTTGTCATGATACTATCTATGCATGCAGGCGTAACACTCCTGATCTCTGATAACATGAGTAGTAAGAGGAAACAACTTAACAAACAACCTTTTGGTTTCTCGTAATGACAGGTTGATATTCTTGTTATCTTGAGATAAAGCTTGTTTTCTCTAAATAGAATTCAAATTAACTGCAAGCACAGCCATTCTCTGCTTTTGTACTTTAGTGATTTGCAACAGAACTACTTGTCTCAACATGACTTTTGCTGATATTTTAATATTGTCTGTTATTTAATTGTTTGTATTTCACACTTTCACTTTTGTTGTTAGACATGGCAGCAGCCAGCAGTCTCCTCTCTGAAGATCAGTTTCTATGCTCCATCTGTCTAGATGTATTCACTGATCCAGTCACCATACCATGTGGACACAACTTCTGCAAGACCTGCATCACACATCACTGGAATATTAATGACCAGACTAAGTGCCCTGTATGTAAAAAACAGATTGATGGAAGAACTGAACTGCATGTCAACACTTTTATATCTGAGATGGCTGCTCGATTCAGGCAGTCAGTTAAAATAAAAGCCAGCAGCAGCTCACAGCATCACCGAGCAGACACAGGAGAAGTTCTCTGTGACGTCTGCACTGAAACCAAGATGAAGGCCCTGAAGTCCTGCCTGGTGTGTCTGGCCTCCTACTGTGAGACTCACCTGGAGCCTCACCAGAGAGTCACAGGCCTGAAAATACATACGCTGATTGATCCTGTGGAGAACCTGGAGAGCAGGATGTGTAAGAAGCATAATAGACCTCTGGAGCTGTTCTGCAAGACTGACCAGATGTGTGTGTGTCAGTTCTGCACTGAGTCAAGTCACAAGAGACATCATGTCATTTCTCTGAAAGATGAATATGAAGGAAAGAAAGCTAAACTTGGAAAGATAGAGGCTAAAGTTCAGCAGATGATCCAGGAGAGACGACTGAAGATCAAGCAGTTCAAAAAGTCAGTGGAGCTCAGCAAGGAAGATGCAGAGAAACAGACAGCAGCGAGTGTGCAGGTCTTCACTGCTCTGATCCAGTCTGTTGAGAGAAGTCTGGCTGATCTGATTGAGATGATTAAAGAGAGGCATAACACAACAGAGAAACAAGCAGAAGGCTTCATCAGAGAGCTTGAAGAGGAGATCTCTGAGCTGATGAAGAGAAGCTCTGAGCTGGAGCAGCTCTCACGCACTGAAGACCACCTCCTGCTTCTCCAAAGCCTCCTGTCCTTGAATCCATTTCAACCCACCAAGGACTGGACAGAGGTAAGAGTTCACTCATCATGTGAGGGCGCTGTTAGGAGTACTGTGACTCAGCTGGAGGGGACACTCAGTAAAGAGGTTAAAAGGTTGTGTGCCAACCTTGAGGTGAAGAGGGTCCAGCAGTTTGCAGTGGATGTGACTCTTGATCATGAAACAGCAAATCCCCATCTCATCCTGTCTGATGATGGGAAGCAAGTCAGTTATGGTGACATGAAGCAGAATCTTCCCGACAACCCAAAGAGATTTTCTTTATATTCTGTCCTCGGAAAGCAGAGTTTCTCTGTGGGAAGATTTTACTATGAAGTCCAAGTCAAAGGGAAGACTGCCTGGACTTTAGGAGTGGCCAGAGAGTCTGTCAACAGAAAGGACACCTTCATCACTTTGTCCCCAACAAATGGCTACTGGACTGTATGCATGAGTAAAAGAAATCAGTATGAAGCCTGTGCTGGCCCTTCAATCCATCTCTCTCTCAAGTCAAAGCCTCAGAGGGTGGGGGTGTTTGTGGATTATGCAGAGGGTCTGGTCTCCTTTTATGACATTGATGCTGCAGCTCTCATCTACTCCTTTACTGGCTGTAAGTTCACTGAGAAGCTCTACCCATATTTCAATCCATGGCATAATAGTGATGGTAAAAACGCCACTCCCTTAACTATTTGTTCCAGTTATCACAGTGATTAGACTAATCAGAGTCACTGTCATGTAAATGAACTAAATCACCTCACAGGTGTTTGAGTTTCCTGTGTTTTTTTGGGGGGTTTTCTTTTTGTCTTTTTTATGTTTCTCATTACTGCAGAAATAAAACAGTTTGCACATCTACATATCTGTCATTTCAGTGGGTTTTGCAACCATTAAAAAAAACAAAATCTGAAGTAAACACTGAATTTATTTACAATGTAAATTTTAGACTGTAAAACTCTTCAGATGTACTACAAAATACCTAAAGAGAACATTTGTCCATCAAGGGTTAGTGCACTGTTGGTTCTGCTCCACTGGGAGGTGCCAGAGAAATACTCAAGATCCTTGGTGGAGCCTGTGTGGCGTCACTGGTTTACTCTCTGAGGGTCTGGGAGCTGTAAAATCAGTCTCCAGAGAGTTTAAAATAAAAAAAGTTTCTTAATTTGCACAAAAAATTAATTGGAGACAACTCTTCTCCTGATTTGAAATTGGAAACTCAACATTACATTTTGGGTAACTCAGTTTATTTGGAAGCACAACCAAATTCTGCACTGAATTCCCTGTGTGCCAAAATTACAATAGATATTTATAATACACCACAACAATACAAACATTAAGTATGGATGAATGCACATTGATGTGTTAGTTAACCAAGAAATTGTGAGATCATAAAATGAAACTAATTCTGTGAAACGTTATTCTATTTTTCTGATAATTGGCAATTCATGGCAATTATCCAAAACATTATGAAAAGTGACATTATCAGATTAAAGTGCCTAGGGAGAAAAATGCCACTGTAATTTAAAGTTGAAAAGTTTTGAAAAGGGGCACTGCACAATAAAAACAATGGTAAAATATACATAAAACAGTTACAATAAATCTCAGTGATCATTTTAAATGAATGATGAAATAACACTTTGTCAGTTTATTATTTTATTCCGTTATTTCACAACTTACCTATTTAATTTTGTATTATATTTCCTATATTTGTGTGCTTTTTTCCTTTCATTTGCATAACAATAAACTAATTTTAGCCCACACTGGCTTGTTTAATATCTGAATTTTTGGAGTTGGGGATTTGTTGATCATTATTTCTTAAATCAAGTTAACAATTTGCTGGTTGATTTTTATATTTTATTGATTATTCATTTGGTAGTAATGAGCATTTAATTCTAATGTGAAATGTTTTATGTACTTTTCATGTCATTGAATGATGAATGATGTCACGTCATCAAATTTGTTATGGCTCAGATTCAGTGTTATGTTTTAATTTTGTGTGCTATAAGAGAAAACTTGTCTTGAACTGCTATATAAATAAAAACACAAAGACTTTTTTTGAGCCTGTTTTGATGATAGCCTATAACATTTTCAGTCAGCTACTTAGCTAGCAATACTTGTATTGCTGTAAAGTGTCAACACACTGTAAGTGTATAAAGTCTGTGTCCCATTCAATGGTGGACAAAGTGCACAACATCATTAGTTGAGTCAAAGTATAGATACTGCTGGTCCAACATTACTCTGATACAAGTGGAAGACAAGAGTCAAATCCATGCTTGAGTTAAAGAACTGGAGTATTTGCTTTCAAAAATATTTTAGTATTCAAAGTACTTAAAAATGTCTCAAAGCATTGTTGTATATTGTCATAATTGCCATATTTGTCATAATTCATTTACTGAACCTAATGACTCCACAACAACCCACTGTACTTAAGTACAGTACTTAGGTACATGTTCTTAGTTACTGTCCATCACTGGTCCCATGCAACATCAGTGGAGATATTTGAGGAATATTCTCTTGTTCTTTGCTGTGTGACAGAACAATTATTGCTAGTGTATAGAGATATTTTGTAGTTGAGTACAGTGAGTTTGAATTTTAATTAAGAAGAAATGCCTTTGTAACTCAAGCAAACACTGTGGGAGTCTGTACAGTCAGCCTCCTACTTTCTGTTAGTCTAAGAAATTCCTTCTGTCTGACGTCACAGATTATGGTCTGGAATCAGTCTGGGATTTCTTTTAGTGTTTTGCTTTCTTGCCTGAGAAGACAACTATTCATTAACCTAGATTAAATTCTTTATCAAAGATGCAAAATTCTCTGTATGCAGTGTTAGGACTGTGATGTGCATGGAGCAAAAAAAAAATCAAAAAAAAAAACAATGTACATTTTGAGAGTGAAACACTGTAGTACTCTTAGTCAGAGGTATTATTGTTTATTAGTTGTGGGAGTGGATGTACTCTATGTTATTATGATTACTGTTTCAGCAATGATGCAATTGAAGTGCTGTGTCATAGTCAAACTGGTTTGAACATCCATCTATTGTAGCAATCTAGGTTTAAGGTCACGGCTACTTACCTCTGTGTGTGTGTGTGTGTGTGTGTGTGTGTGTGTGTGTGTGTGCGTGTGTGTGCAGTGAAAGAGAAAGGGAGTAAACTATCATTCCCCTTCATGCTTTTAAAATCTTCAGGTATTTTTCTAATGGCAGCTGACACTGAATGCACCACAGGTGATGACGTGCTGTTTGCCGTCATCATGACGTCAAAGTTCAAGGTCAGGTTGTTGTGGAGTTGTCGGGTGCTTGCACAGGTCTTTGGCAGAATGCCAGAGTCTGAAAGCTATGAAAGCTATGTAGCATCCCAAAGTAAAGTGATGGGCCACTGAGCTAAACATCTGCACTGGGACTGTCAGAAGATTATAAATTAAAAAGGCATTTAGTGATTTTTTTTCATGTCTCACAGCACAAAAGGACTGCACTATATAACACTGGATCCATGTTTACTTTGATCAGCTCCTGGCATTTCAATCTACCAGGCAAAAACCTTTCCACCTGTGCTCTGGTCAAGGCAAATGTTAGTACACCGAAGCAATCAGATGAGGTACAGTTGGTCTTAAAGGTCCTAATGTGTGCCAAGAAAGTATTTCCCATACCACCATTAGCCTGTAATACAGAAATGATGGATCCATGAATTATGCTGTTTATATAAAAGCCTATGAAAATGTTCCAGCAGTGCATCTTTATATGGGAGCAGCTGAAAGTGAAAATCATGCTATAGTGTTGCTTTAACCAGTCTATTCTTCTCATATTGTGACTCAAACAGAAAGTTATTGAATCATCTCAGTGAGATTGAGATCACTGAATATATTTAGAACCAGAGTACAAACCTAGTTTGTAGTTGTTCATCAGTGTCTGGTTAAGATCAGCTATTTATGGTTTTGTCATTTTATGTCTTACTTATCTCTTTGAGCGTCTGTTGTTTGTTTTGGGATTGTTTTGTGTGACATGGTAACATTGCAATTCCCCTTTGGGATTAACAAAGCGCTCTCTCCTTGTGCTTGGGTGAGCTTGCTATATGAGCCACCACACCAGGTATAACTAATGGGTGTGGTCAGAAGCGTGATCTGCTGCACCTTAATCCACACCTAACAGTAATATCACGTATTGAATACACCCTAAGTAGAGTGTGGTGGCAACCACTGCTTTTTTTTTGCCATGAGAGCTGCAGGTTAGCAGCTAAAAAAGAGACAGAAAATGAAGAAGAAAGAGAGTAAAACAGGAGAAACCTGACATATCTTCATACAACAGTTTGTATGATATCTAAAGAATTAGTGCCCTTATCAATTAGGTTTGGTTTAGGAGAAGAATCATGGTTAGACATCATCATGTTACATACCTAACATAAAGTTACATCAGCTAAGTTTAGGAAAGGTCAGTCTTGGGTTAGTTTGGAAAGTAAAGTTACAAAGATTAAGTTCAGGGAAAATGGAAGTTAAGTAGGTTAAGTTTAGGAAAGTTGGGTGTCATTATGTACCCTAACATAGACAAATGTAAAGTTATGGAAACTAGGTTTAGGAAAGCAAATGTTCATAGATTAGGTTTAGGAAAAGAATTAGGTTTAGAAATTAATGATAATATGAACATTTGAAACAATCCAACAGCAGTTTATGGATATCTCTGGATGTTATGTGTTTGGACAAAATATCTGGTTGGATTTAGATCATCTGGACTACTGGCAGTGTGTGACATGAGCTGACATGGATGAACTGATAGCTGTGTAAGCAGGGTGTAAGCAGCATTGAGCCTTCTGTGGTGGTTGTATCTTGAAGTGGTCAGCATTAATGGCAGAAAGGAGCTTTCAGGTGATATCGTGTATGAGTAAAGTCCGAAAGTAAACTATCCAAAACTGTGCATTGTTGTGTTTTTTACTTTTGTGTCTTTTTTTTTTTACTGTATTTGGATCCAAAGGCCATGTGTGTTGGATTTTTTTGTCTGATAAAGTCTAAACTGCTACAATTCTGTCACTTTTTAGCAAGTGTAAAAAAAAAAAACAAATTTATCAATTAATTAATCAATAAATAAAACTGTAGTTTATTTTTATTTGTTTTTTCATTTTACACGTCAGAGACATTGCAAATAATCCAGTTATCCAGGCAAAGTTGTGTTACAGTAATAATCTCTGTGAGAAAAAGGCCGTGGCTGGTTAAGTGACTATGTGTGAGACTGCACGTATGCACCTCACAGCTGGCAGACAGGGACGTGAGGAGCAGAGGCTCTTTGTGTGTGTGTGTGTGTGTGTGTGTGTGAAGCATGGAGTGGAGTCACGTTTATCATTACGTCATGGAGACTGCAGGTTAGGTGATGTCACTGCCTGCTTGAGGGGTTTACCACAAATTTGTTTCCTTTGCTCAGCCAAAATGTCTCCTCTGAAGTTTATAGACATCCCCTCACACACACAGAAACATATTTTACAGCATCAGGCTGAGGATACTTTTGTGAACATTTTTCATAGAGCACAAGTCACATAAATAGTCCATAACCAACAATGAATATATCTACCTAGTATTGTGTGTGTACATAGAGCCTGATATATCTTCTTCCTCTGTGCCATAGAGCTCCAATGTTTTGACAAAAACTATTAAAAACACATCAGTGAGACACACTGTTGCCCTGGGTGACATGTCCCTTCATTACCATGAACACACACACTGTAGCTTATTTTTACTCAATCCCACATACGCCATCCTGTGGCCCCAAATACTCACTAAAACACCAAATATATTTTAATCCGCAGCTGAAAAAGTCCCCACCAAATACACTGTTGCCTCCTGTTTGAGTCATGTTTGATAAAAACTACAGTGTGCAGCTGTTTTAAAACATGTCTGAGCCTTTTTTAAAAATAAAACTATATATTTGTGACTCTCTTGTGACAACTCTTACTTTCAACTTGAAAGTGTAACTAAATTTGGGTGATGCACCACAAGCTGCGTGCCATCTAGTTCCATTATATTGGGAAGAAGACAGACATCTCTACGGCCGATATCTCCAACACTTGGCAACCCACACCAAAACAATCTACAGTAATAAACAGTACACTACAGATAAGAGGAAAATATGTATTTTTTATTTTGGGTGAGCTGTCCCTTTAAGCCTGGTTTTTTGCTATCCAAATTTAGCATCCTGATTAACGTCGCATTTAACATAAACTACAGATGCACCCTGCTAACCAAGCTAGCTAGCTAGTGCTGGTGTAAGCAGATAATTTTAGCATTTGCTATGCTAATGGTATATGGCCCCGTCAGTCTGGTAACCTGTGTTACCATAGACTGTAAGGGTGTTCACCCACGCATTGATATAATGGTAGCTAATAAGTCAAAGCATGATTAAAAGGTAAATTTAACCATCACCAATCATGTCTGTTTTGTTAAGAGCCATGCCAACAATGTGACAGCTGGTATTGTTTTCACATCATGAGTCTGTGTGTGTGTGTCATCATGACAAATTGTGGTCATGGTGACACTAATTGTAGCAGGAACTACCACAGAGGCCCTTTTGTGTATTTTGCCAGGTGTTTTTTTCCATCAGGAGAGACAGAAGAATGAAGTGAAGATTAAATTCATACAGATTTTTTTTTTTTTTTAATTGAACATTTTTTATTGAACATGTTGCACATCATTTACAAATGCACACAGTAGCCATCGTGCAAATTCAGAGTGCGTTCATACAGAATATGAGTGTACAGATTAACAGATGATTTGGGCTGATTAAGATTTAATAGAGGTCTTTGGCGCTTGGACACTAGAGGGAGATATTTTGTGATCGAGGGACATCTGGCAGCAAGATAAATCCCCCCATGGAGTCCAGGCACTGGTGGTGGCTGTGGCTGCTGACTCTGAGGCTGCTGAGGCAGAAGTGGCTGATGAATCCATAAAGACTAGGTGGTAATGGGGAGGTGGAAGATGTGCGCGACTGCAGCAAGAAAGAACTATGGCAGAGAAAGAACCATATTTAAAATGAGGACCAGCCTATGTGTAAATTGGTCCAGTAAGGACCAGATAGGCTGACTGAGAAGCTGTCTCACTATGCTATTGGTTGATTGTGAAGCTGAAAAACAGCTGATGAAAGAAAACTTACAGCCTGAGCATGGAAAGTATTGTCTACCTGACTGAACTTTCACTAGTGATCCCATCCCATCCCATCCCAAGGCTTACAAGATGGTCTTGAGTGTTTGATTGTTTTGATGTCCTCAGGTTTTCGGGCAGATCCACTCCTCTCTCCTCCACACCTCCACCCTCATGTCCAAATATGGTTATTTCTGGCTTCAAAAATCCAAGATAGCGATGACCAAAATGCTAAACTCAGGCTTCAAAACAGTAGTCTACAAACCAATGGGTGACATCACAGTGGCTACGTGCACTTCCTTTATACAATTAAGTGCACATTAATGATGACTACAGTGACTGGCTAGTGGCCATGGTATTAATGGAATACTAGTACACAACTCCCAGGGTGCACCTGGAACTGTGTGGAAGTTATAATCCTCACTTTGCTAAGCCACAAAACACTGAAATGCTAAGCTAGTTAATTGCTTATACATTACTGAGTTTGTTTCGCCTATCATCGTATAAACGGGAAACTATAGATTTGTGACCAATGTTAAAGTCATATGTCTTCCATGTGAACCACCGGGTGCTACAAGTAGTGTAGAAAGTCAGAAAGTATTGATAGATGAACTAACACGTTGCTGGTTTTGGTCTTTTCATTGAGTTTTCTGACAATACACCTATACATACAGCGGTTAGGGGACTGCCATCACATAACTGCATACCAAAATTCTATTTTATTTCATATATTCCCTTGTCTTTCCCCCACAGTATACATCCTCTCATGGCTTCACTATTATGTGTTATGTAATATATGTATTATTACTTCATGCAATAAAGCTACTTTGGCAGCCTAAAATATACGACCTTAGAATGCTGTGAACCCTCTGACCCTGAAAACCTGTGAACCTACAGAAGGTTTAAATTTACACCGGACTATTACAGTCAATCACTGTACAGCTGTAGAGATGTGGGGCAAATGGTTACCTGCCCCAGCCTCTCAAAACATGCAGACTATGTTTGACAGAACATGCGATTACAGTGTCATGTCTAGTTTTCCCCAACATGAGCTGTCTCAAATGTTCTCACAGTGGGAGTGTGGGGCTTGTATCCCCTGTTTGTTTCCACCCACACATCCAAGTAAAAACAGTAATCACTGCAGGTAAATGATGTTTGAGTGAAACTGATACAACCAAACTCATCTGCCTCCTGTGGTGGTGTACTATGGTGCAAACAGCCTGTTCTCTGTATACATTCAAAGTAAATGTAAAATGACAGCAGGAATCCTAGTGTGTTTCTGTCTGTGTGTACTTCTGCTTTTATTTTCTTCAGCATTCAAGTTAACGTTCCCTGTAGGTGTGTGAGGCTTTGCATGGATCAGAATGATTGCACTGTGGTTTCTCAAGGACACAAACCTCTTTTCAAATCCCTGCCCTCGCTCCCCTGCCAGTGTACAGTAACACGTTCTCAAGCCAGTGACTCACTGCCATATTCTTGTCTCAGCAAAAACCACCTCACACAAGGTAACTACAGACCGCGATTCCTGAAAGCAGAGTCAGAATTTAACTGGGCCAAAGGGCAAAAATTTTCCTGATAGTTGATTAAATAGAATTACATTCAGGCATGCCCGTTTGGCTACCTCTTTTCACACTGTTATTATTTAGTATGCAAACTGATACAGCAGAAAATATTTTCATCACAATGTAGTGTTCCACATGAACCACTCTAGCAAAATGAATTCAACAAATGATAAAAAAAGTGGAACAATGGACTTGTTAGGGACATATAAAAAAAATAGTACTGGACAGTGGGACTGGGACAGTGCCTATGCCATTCGCCATGCTCATACTTAGCCACATAGCCTCCCTCACTGTCAAGACCTTCTACTATTCATCAAGTTTTATTCACAGTTTTGAAATTTACAGCATGTAAGTAAATATTTGTCTCTTTTGATATTTTCCTTCAAACCAAGCTCTTTTAGTTATGTCACATACAAAAACACACTATTGGAAAGCTTATTTTCTGGCCTATCAGCAGATGCTAGTGCTAGCTGTCTAAATTATTGTTGGTAGATAGCAACAATCAAAAGTCAAAAGTGGGCCTGCTTTCAGATTAACATATTTCAATTTAAATTATGTTTTTGGCCAGATCTAAATGTCTCAACTGAAAGTACCTTTCATATTTGGGTTGGGCTCTAAAAAAAACTTTTTAGATTAGCAGACACCTGTAATTGCTCAGCGATCAAATTGTTTTTATTACTGTTGAAGCAGTCTGTGAGTAATAGAAGGTTATTTCATGTTGATGCAAAAGTGCACAACTGACCCCACTCTTCCCTACTATTCTATGTCCTGTAGCTTACCAACATTTTGGAGAATTGCACTTTTTTCTGTCTTAGCAAGAGATGAGAAGATTAATACCATTTTTATTTCTGTACGCTAAGTAGCAGCTAGGCTAATTGCTGGTTAGCAACTGGTGATTAGCTTAACTTGCCTGTGTTTAGTGTACAGAATGGAAGCTGGTGAAAGTATGTAGCCCGGCTTACCCCAAAGTTAAAAAAGATCCACCTACTAGCACCTCTAAATGCTTGTCTAGTTCATTAAATTGGTATGAATTAGCATATTTCTCAAAATGTCAGCTTCTTCAAGTGATATAAACTAAGAAACTTCTAGCCATTTGTTATCATCAGTTCCATTTAACAAAATAACCTTAACTTCTGAAACTGCTTAAAGGTTTGCTTCTCCTTCATTACAAGAAAACATATTTCCTACCTACAATTAAAGAAGTAGTCCTTCTACACATGTTAGCGTATTTATCCGGAGCAAGCTCATGTAAATTCAACTGACTACTGCTTAAAGGTCCAGTGTGTAGAATGTAGTGACATCCAGTGGTGAGATTGCAGAACTGAAACTTCTCCCGTGTGCCAGGTGTTTAGGAAAACTATAGTGGCTGACATGAACACACGAAAACACAAATGGCCTTATCTAAAGCCAGTGTTTTATTTGTCCATTCTGGGCTACTGTAGAACAACATGGTGGATTCTGTGGAACTGGACCCGCTCTATATGTAGATATACTGGTAATAACTCATTCTAAGGTAATGAAAACAACAATTCTTGTTTTCAGGTGATTATACACTAATGAAAACGAAGGTATGAATATTATATACCATTTCTGCTAATAGATGCCCCTAAATGCTACACACCGGACCTTGAAGGCAATTAGCTTAGCATTATGACTGAGAGCCAAGGGTAACAGCTCACCTGGCTCTGCCCTGAGATTATAGATAAGCAGACCATCAATTTACACAATGTATCCCTTTAATTTAATAAACACAGGAGCAAAAATGTAAGCATGGAGACAAATATCTAATAGATCAAGATCTCCAGTCTGTGCAACTTGCTACTTTTCATAATATGAAAATATGTATTTGTAATTAAAGTGAAGCCCTGAAAATATATTCTTGCTACTGACTGAGTCCCATGGTGAGGGAAAAACATCTATTGGCAATGTAATGTTTGGGTTTCTTGACTCGTTTTGTGGACCTTTCTGTATCTCAGCAGAGAAATGGTATAGTGTAGACAAGTGACGTCGATAAATGGGGAAGTGTAGACAAAGTTACGTCACACTTAAACATTTTCCACACCACTGCAATGGAGTCAGATAGCAGACATTTTTAGCTATCCAAAGTTGTTCGTGTAAACACTGTCAGCCCTTAGGGGTCAGACAGCCAAAATTTTGGTTTGACTCAGCTGTGAATCTCTGATCCACTGCAGAAATGGTAGATACCCCCAATGTAGCAGGAAATAGACCAGAATGCAATGCAGTCACACTCATTTTTATTGCTCTATTCACCTACTAGCTTTTGAATTCAACATTGGGCTTGTCACAATGCATTCTGGAGAATGTAGGAAACCAAATGGAGTGGAAGTACATAAGGAAGGTTGAGAGAAAGTAGGAGAGAAAGTAGATCCTGGGTTGGATGCTCATCATGAAGACATTGTAAAAATACATGATGATAGCATTTTCCATGAAACATTGATTGATTGTTAAATTAGATGTAGTATACACATAGAAGCTAAAAAGATTGCTTTATAACCACAGTATATGAATCATGGGAACAGCTGTGAGCAAGAACCCAAACTGCCCAGTCACTGTTGGTTTGGATCCAATGAAATATAAACTGGAAAATGAGAAGGAGCAGAGCAACCCAGAAGCCTTGAAACCAGTCTCTAGTTCTTCATTATCTAGTTCTTTGATATCTCAGTGTTACAGCCCAAACTGTTGTCAGTTTACAGATAAGCCCCTCTGCACACTGTTCTGGATATCTACACTGGGCAAGTTACAGATATTTTGTACAAAGTATCAAACCATACAAGCTACAGTCTTGTACGTTGTGATCATTCAACCATAGTCAAAACATCCCGCTGTTAGCTGTTTATTCAACCACCTATCCAAGTTGGCCCGCTGATATAGATATTGTAGAAGTCCTGCACTGTACTATATGCACTGCTGAATTCGCCATACTCAATAAATTCTGTTCTCTTTTCAGTTTTTTGAAATCACAATAAATCAATTTTGTATATTGCTAACAATTCCAAAATGTGCTAGTCTGGCTGTAGGTACAATAATCAGTGTAAAGTTAGAAAGAAGCTACATTTTCAACAATGTTGGTTTTATTCATTTATTTATTCATTATCTGTAACCACATATCCTGGACAGGAGCTGGAGCCTATCCCAGCTGACATTGGGCGAGAGGCAGGATACACCCCGGAGTGGTCACCAGACTTTCACAGGGCTGACACGTAGAGACAGACGACCATTCATGCTCACATTCACACCTACGGCCAACTTAGAGTCACCAGTTAACCTACCTTGCATGTCTTTGGACTGTGGGAGGAAGCCAGAGAACCCGCAGAAAGCCCACACTGACATGGGGAGAAAACTCCATACTGAAGGGCCCCAGCCAACTGGTGAGTTCAAGCTCTGAACCTGAATGCTAACCACTGTACCACCATGACGTCCAAATCAATTTTCAACAATGCTGGTTTTAGTCTTTTTAAAATGTAAACTTGACAAACCAATTGGAATCTGTCACAAAGGATACTGCACAAATTATTTAGGCAATATATATTAGAAAAATTGACATAAAATGTCTTTTGAGCATCTAATTGTAATAGGTCTTGAAGTTAGTCGCTAATCTGGTGTGATCATATTACATAAGCTACTGTATGAACAAAGCCAACATGGACAGATCCTACATTTTTGGGATTTGTCAATATTAATTTTTTATTTAATTTTTTAAAAATTTTTATATACTTTATTAATCCCCTTGAGGGGAAATTCAATTTTTCGCTCCGTTGTCATTAACACACATTAACACACATTAAAACATTAAAACTGTAAAGGAGTTCTCTACCCATAATTTATCGCTTGACAATCAAATTCTCACTTTCTTTAGTTTAGAAAGGTGTCTCTAAAAAGTTTGTAGCTTTTGGTTAGCAAACATTTGTGGCAATTATACTGGGGGGGGGGCATCATCCAATTTGCACTTTAATTTTGTCTTTAATGTTATTATCTTATATTATCTTTGTAATATGATTATCTTTTATAATGTTATTATTATCCTAAAACATTCTCCAGGTCCTCTGTAACTCTGCAGGACTTATTTCCACCCTGCCCAGCAGCAGTACCGTGGTGAACGGTCCCTAACTGCGGAGAGAACGGAGCAGGCTTCCCCGGAGGTCCGCCGCTTTTCCCAGTCCCTCTTCTCCACACTTTGGGCTCTAGTTTCGCAGACCGGGCGAGGCGGGGGCGCACCTGCGCTTCGCCAACTGGGTGTGGCCAGGCGGATTTTGCAAGTTTGGCACACCATGTGCGCTGGCGCAGCTACTCGTCTGTCCCACCTCCGTCCCTCCTACCTGCGCAAGTCGGAAAGAGGGAGGAGAGAAGGCGTGTGGTTGGCTGAGAGGGATGTGAACTCACTAGTTTGCAGCCGTTTAATCAAATCAGGTTGGGTTTCCATTACGCGTGCCAAACGTGCCAAACGGTGCCAATCCCCTTTGATCTGACATCAGATGTGACGGGACAGTCAATACAGAGATACATTTATATGCTGATTGCAGATAGTTGCATTGAATAGTGGTTTTGTGGCTATTTATTGCATCGTTAATGTGCCTGATATTCTGGAAACCTGCCCGTGAGGTTTTGGTGACGTGTGCGCACTGTCCGCCGGTCAGCCAAACTTCGGCTTACACCGGCTGCGCTCCCCCTGCGCTGACAGTAGACCTGGTTTCAGATGGCGAGCTTTTAGCGCACACGGGGAAGAGAGAAGAGGGAAGGCGGCTTGAGTTCCTCCAACATTTGCGGTTAGATTATCATATTTTTTTATTGACAAAAATATAGGCTACTTCGGCTGATTTTTTTTTATGTGCACATGTGCCCCTAAATATTTTTTACAGTTCGCACACACATATTTTTAGTCGAGTGAAATGCTCGCACTGTCGAGCGCTGGATCTGACAGCCTGAGCACATCGGCACAGAACGCTATGGCGTTCGAGATATTATTTATATCATGAGAAGTCAATACTTAGGCAGCCTAAATCTTTTATTTAGAAACTATGGCGGGTCAAATTAAACTATGGCGGGCCACCATAGTTTCGTTAATTAATTTGAAACACTGCAGTGTGCATAGAAATGTGTCTGTTGATCTCTATGTGCAGCATGTTCCAAACAAGCTGTTGCTTGCTAATAAATGATTAAGCAGTTTTTAGCTGTGGCGAGGTGATAGTTCAACCTGGAACTGATGTATTTATCTTCTGTTATGTTGAAAATATTAGTTTGAAAACATGATGTATTGATCACCACTGGATGAATGATAATTTGCGGTAAGTATTCCTTTGATTTCAAAAGAAGATAAATATATCTGTGACATTTGTGAAAGCCACGTGAAAAGATCAATTTCGTCTTTAGCACAGAGATTGATTGGTAGCGGTGGGAGTAAGTCATACACATGCAAGTCACAAGTAAGTTTTAATCTTTGAGTCTTAAACAAGTCCCACGTTATGGTGGTGAGAATCAAGCAAATCAAGCAGAGTCCCTGCTATAGGCTAATTCAAAGAATACAAGTCAAGTCATAGCTCAGGTCGAGCAACTCACAAGTCAGGTCATATTAAATTCTGATCTACCTTAGTGTCCACATTTAAATCAGTTAAACAGACAGCAGTCATGAAAAGTTGAGTTTTGTTTTTAAAATGAACAAAAACTGTTGCAGCCTGCTTTTGTAAGCTAGCTAATGTTTGACCAGCACATGAGCTATTAAGTTAGCTAAAAAGAGTGACGAATGAAGTTGGATATTGTGGTGGTCACGTCACTAATTTTTGAGCTGCAGACCTTGCGTACCATTGTTCTCTTCTTACTACTACCATAGGCTAACATAATCCTTGAATCCATTTTTTTTTTGGACTAGCCTTCTCTATGGTAGCTGCCTTGTGCGAGGTTTGCACACAATGTCCTACAATAACCCCAATCATGTTTCGTAAGCAAAGGGTAATTTCTCAATATCTAGAAAATGCTAATATTTAATAAGATAAAAGTCAAGTCCTTTCAAGTCATCTGTCTCAAGTCTCAAGTCAAGTCTCAAGTCATGAATTCCAAGTCCAAGTCTTTTATCAGTGTTATTAGAGTAAGTCTCAAGTCCTCCTCTTCACAACTTGAGTCTGACTCGAGTCCAGTCATGTGACTGGAGTCCCCCAGCTCTGTTGATTGAATATGCTTTTAGCCAAGCTTAGTACAAAGATTTGAAGCAGGAGAAAGCTACTAGCTTAGCTTTGTCCAAAAACACTTCCTCCTCTTCCTCAGTTGTCATTTTCCACATAGTTACTACAGCCATTCTTGGCTTCTGTACATTGGCCGCGTGGTGCATGCTTGGTGTAGCTGGCAAAGCATTCAGCTTTTTCACTTGCGAGTCACTCTCAATATGAATCAGCTGCATTCCTACAATGTCAAATGTACATACATGAGCATCTGACCTTAACAGGTGTTTCTGTCCAAACTATGTGCCTGGGTGTATGTGGGAGATACAGTATATCAGCGTCAGTTACATAAAGGTTGGCCCTGAGTCGTGTCGTGTGTTGGAATGTAAATGTTATGACAGTGAAAGGGGTTCAGTGTGGATCCAGAGGCCTCTGGGGACAGGTGCCTGAGGTTAGGACACTGTCTGCCTTCTGTTTACCAAACTCACATGAATGCACATGGTTGTCTTTTCCATTAATAAAAAACAGCTATTCATGGCTGATTAGCCTTTTTAGAAAGGAGGGGATAACTAGGTCAGCCGTGACCAAATGGAAGAATTTCATTAAACAATGCTGAATGTATAAAAGTAAACAATTGCTTGCTAATGTATTTGCTATAAAAACTTTATCATGTAATGCCAGTAGTCAGTGTTTTTCAAGTTATTGTCCATGGTAAAAGTCAAAAAGTCTCTCTCCTTTCAGCTCTGTTTTTGGTCTCCACCCCAACTTCTGAGAAAAAATATCTGTCTCTTTAGCTGCTAATTATTCACTACGTTCACTAGCTAGTCGTGAACTGTATCTGTTTGCTGTTACACTGCTGGGCAGGTAGTGTGCAGTGGGTTAATCAGAGCTTTTTCTCTGAAAACAGCTGCCTGTTGCAGCTGGAAACAACACACTGATAAGAGTGGTGAGTGAACCAAACTCTAAAGTTTTGGCCAGTAAAGCCAAAACAGTAATGACTGAAAACATCAGCTGTTTAAATAATTCTTTTGAGCAAAAAACGCCAAACATCTCATTGTTCCAGGTTCTCACGTCTGAAAATTCACTTCTCTTCTTGGTCTTATTTAACAGGAAATTAAAAATTCTGAGGCTTTGGACTGTTGATCACACAAAATAAGTCATCTGGTGGCATCACTTTGTGCTCTTGGATGTTGGTAAGCATGTTTTCACTGTTTGCTGATGTTTTATTGACCAAAAGACAAAACTCAGCAGATTAATCAGCAATGGAAATGATCATTAGTTGCAGACCTACATCTATTGTAACTTTTTCTGTTAATTCAAAATGGCACAGTACATTCACTTCTTCTATACTGGCTAAAAATTTACAATATAAAATACAGTATTCTTTGTGTACAACATGTAGTTCAAACTAGGACAGCACACAACCTGCCATTTTGAAAGGGGCACACAATGACCTAGATGGATTTCCTCTGTCTTATCCATCTACAGGAAAATCTCTTTTCAGAGAGATAAAGACCTCCCAGCTTGCATTGCTGAGGTGTCTCTGAAGAAGAGGCCACAGAGCTTAGACTTATCCCTCTCTGTAAATCTCTTTTCCCTCTTCTCCCTCTCTCCTGTTAATGTCACGCCTCTGATTTACACTGAGAGTCTGCAGGATTGCATTCCACTGAATGCTGTGGAACGTTTTGCTTCTCTCAAGTTTGTGCGGATCTGTCACATGTAAAATGTTGAGGAGTACTTCTCTTTTTTCTGTCAGGCAACATGAACCAGATCTGTGAGTTTCCACAGAGTTAGTAATCACTGCAATAAGTCACCTATCTCCAGTCACTTGGCCTGATCAACGCTTCAGTTAGTGGTTAGTGGAGACACAATGTGCTTTTAATAGTCAAGATGATTTATCTTTTTTTTTAATCACCACTTGGAGGATGTTAGTTATTTTGCTGACATGAATACTCTCATTACATGTGACTCCAGGACTATGAGCTCAAACTAAAAGCCTAAACTGTAGATGCAAGGGGAGATTGTTCACTGGTATGTGACACAGTTTCTGTTGGCTGACATCCATCAGCTGCAGACAGGACGATATGACATAATTCCTGCTGCTGGACTTTTTGTTATTTGTTATTTACATAGTGATAAAACGTAAGAGCAAAGTGATAAAGGAAAGGCACGAGGACCAAATTTTCAGGAATGTGTATTTCTAGTTTTAAAAAGCAGAGAAGAGCCATATAAAAACATTATGAGGTTGCCCTTTAGATAAAAGTCCCCTGTCCCCTCTAGTGATTTAGAATTGCACTTCATTAAAGTTGGCGGACTCACAAGACTCAAAAGAATTTTTGGTCCCTACCATCTCCTGAGGGAGATATCTGAGTCTTTAGCTGCTAGATGCTGCAGCTAGTCTCTGTGTCTGTCTTGTGTTTAGTGTGGAGAGAGGGAATTTTTACACTAAAAATGTATATGTGCCTCAGCATAAATTTCTGGTGTGTTTTGTAAGCTAACTAAAAGCAACTGTTTTAAGTAATGAGTACTGTAAGGGCTTGAATTTGAAATTCAGTGCATTAAAGTTACTTAGAATACAGTATATTAGGGTTCAGTTTGTTTGCTGTCTCATACCTGTAGCCCTTTTCCATGCACAGGGGCTGGCTTGGTTTGACAGGTATTTGCATCTTCATACAAGAGGTCTACCCACTTGAAGGCATGTCTTTAACTGTCTTTCTTGAGCTAGTGACATTGAGAAGCAATGCCATCTTTAGCCCTGATTCCTATTGTACTATGCACTGGGTTTTTGTAGCCAGATGCTTATCATCATGGAGTTTCATGTTATTGTTCTGATTCTTACTTGACATCTACAGGCTCTTGAGAAGTGTGCCAGGCTTTGAAGCCAATTTTTGTAGTGGTCAAACTGTGTGATTACATCCATCACGTGATGCCCGGTGGCCCCCCAAAAATTTTTTCCCATTGACTTACGGCGGAAGAGATGTCTGTAAATCAGCGGACACATACTTTGAGCATCAAAACCCCCCACTAAATGACTAGTTTTACTATCGGGATTCGATCCATTAGGTCTGATAACATTTGGAATGTCTAGAAGAGCAACACAATTAAATCATTTTATCCCAATTCAAGTTAGCGGAGCACTAAATCCAAAGTAGCTGGCTAAGCATCTCAGGCACAGCTTGCCACAACTCAACAATGCATTAAACGCAAATTAACGTGCCGTGTTTTGACTTGGCATAGCCAAAAGTGCCAATGAAAAAGCCCATGATGAAGGATTGACATCAGTATAGTGTCTCTGTGTCTATGCAGGGGGATGGAGATGGGTGGAGGCAGTGTCAAAGAGAAGAAATACAACTCAAAAGTTCTCTTATTAACATGGTGTGTGTTCTAAGATGGTTTGCCAACACTCACCTCCAGTAAACCTCCATTGACCCCTGGTTTATTTCAGAGTAAGAGAAGATTTGTGAGGATCGAAGTCAATGATCTAGCACTTCCAACACATAGGATGACTGTTAAACCCTATCTTCTTCACCCATCCACCACCCAAATCTGCCTCTTTCTGCATACTTTCAGTCTTTATACTACTTACTTATTTACTCCTGTCAGCGCATTGGCCACGTGAATGCAGCCTTCCAGGTTACGTGGGTTATGTGCAAATTGCTGGCTCATGATTATGTGGGTTGTATGGAAATTGTGGTGCAATACAATTCATAGGTAGGTTACATGTACAAACTACTGCATGAGAACAGCCTGCATTGTTAGCACTGTTCACACTGTTAGCACCTGAATAAATATTTAATTAAGTAACTGATTTGTGATTTTTTTAAAAATGTGATCAAAATTCAATTTGCTATTTATTCAAGTTGTCAAACTGAGCAAGTGGAAATACAGGAATTTTTAAATCCTCCTGTCCTCTCTTTCCTCTCCATTTGGAATGAACCAATGGCTCATCTGCTGTTGACCAGACCTTCTGTCATTCATTAACTCTGTCCAGTCATACGACCTTCACTGCTAACGTGGCTGGTGACGCTATGATCATATGTTTCCCATTCACATCGTCCCCCACTAGATTTGTTAGTTTTCTCGTGGAGTGACTTGTAATGATTGACTTCTCTGGGGATTACTGGGTCAAAACAGTTTGGCCAAGGACACAGTAACACGGAGGAGGGTGGAAATGATTAGAAAGAGTCTTTGAAAATAAAAATTCCCTGGATCACAGATTTTGGATTTTTTTATGTGAATATTGAGAACCTTTTGGTGCATTAAGGCTGGGTTGCACCAACCAGGATTAATTTTTAAATGTGATTAAATCATAATTACGGCTATAATTTTATAATTTTCGGCTTTAAACTTCAATTTAAAATCTGGTCCAGTTTTAACTTTAAACTTACACTTGAGGAGGTTTAGCTCAAAATCATCAAGATCCATGAAGAACATTAAAGGACAAACTCAGAAAAATAGAATGCTCCCTCATTTTCCATTAAATTTGACAGCCAGTTTCTGACAGGAAGTCCCCTTTGTCCTTACTGTGTTTCTATTGTTATCTATTATTTGGCTATATACCTCATTGTTTGGTCAATTTTTTGTCAAGGGACGAGGAGATATTAGAGTTTCTCTGCCAAGCCTTCATGAGTAACTTCCAGCTAACTAACTTTTAAGCTAGCTAGCAAATTAAAACCTTGAAATGAATTAGCATTTTAGCACTGCCAGTTCCCTCAAGTCGAAGTTACTGGTTTTCGTTAGATGCCTTAAATAAAGTCAGTGACATAAAATGTTCCTGTCTTTCGGCTGCTCCCCTCAGGGGTCGCCACAGCGGACCATCTGCCTCACTTGATGGTCTTCGACCAACAGTCGTCCAATTTCCACCGCCACCCCACTGGTCAACAGCACCGGAGGTGATTGTTGTTCCTGATGCAACCCTCGTCATTTATCTGGCCTTGGGACCGGCATCAGGAGTATCCAGAAAGTGCCCCCCCCCCCCCCCCCCCCCCCCAATGGCTGGGTTGTTTTATGACATAAAATACATTGCTAAATACCCCACTCAAGAAATTGGAAGCTTTTAGGTGTCTTTAAAGACAAGGCTAACAAGTGGCTGCATGACTACATAGCACCATCATGCCAAACACAGCTTTAGAGCCTAGTTGTTGGGGTGAGGTTAAGTCACGTTACTATAGTGTAGTTTCTTTATAGTCTAAAGCTAGCTTTTTTGCTTATGGCAATTCTATTTATGTTGCAGAAATCATAAAAGTGGTGTTAATTTGTGAAGATTATCTTGCTGAATCATCAAGTATCATAAAATTTTGTTTGCCACAGAGCTTATTTTCTGCAATAATTCAAACTCCAATAAAAATGCCATTGGCTTTTTGACAAGAGAATCCCTTCTTTTATAGCCTACTTGGGCCTACTAGCTCCCTACAACACACACATTTATTTACTTACTTATTTAAATTTGGGTAAGCAAGCATCTCCATATTGATTAAACTCCATTTAATTTTGTTTTACGTCAATAGGAATTACTAAACAGAGATTAACTTTTAATTGTGAAACAGAGTTCTGCTTTTTTTAACCCTAGTTTTGTTAAGCTCTGATTAAAACTAATCTTAGGTTAAATTCATTCTTAATGGTGTAGCCCAGCCTTTTTTATTGCATGATTTTATGTCTCATAGGAATACACACAAATACACACACTCTTTAGTCGTACTCATCTTATTACAGTATAATTCTTTATTTTACAGAGACATTGTCAAACAGTAACATTTTAACTACAGTTAAGACTTTGTTTCCTACCAAAAGGTCATATTTAAGGAGCAGTGGAAAAGGTGAGATAAATAGTCTTTGGTGACATACAGATATTAACATACAAAGATAACTTAAATACATAACTTTCTTTAAATAGTTTGACTAAATATATATCTCTATAGATATATTCACAGGTGCACACGACGTTCACAGTCATCCCAACGCCACATGGAGTACACTGACATCTTCAAACACATTCGCAGATAATCCCAAATGCAACATTTACAGGAGGAACCTTGTCCAACTTTCACGAGTTCATTACAATGAGTTAGATTCACACGTGTTTGCGTTAAAGTGCTTTCCTGTGACCCTAAAGGACATCATGTGACTTTCAAATGGAAAATCAGCAAAAAGAAACCTACTAACAACGACCTGGATCTACACTGTCTTACAAAAGTAACATTTACACTCTGCACTCATTCCTCTTTGCAACAAAGAGCCATGAAAGGTGTTTCTGTGGGGAGGTATTGACGGTCGCGCACAGTTTGCTAACACAACTTGACATGACGCAACTCCTGACGTCACAAAAACATACTGCGCAAAAAAAAAAAAAAGACTGGGAGCACAATGGTCCAGAGCACAGATCAAACACAGGAGATAAGAGTCCTGATAGGCTACATACAGCAGCTCAACACATACCCACACACACATCACGTGTGTCTGAAGTAGTACATTTTAAAAAGCAGAGAGATCCACCAGGATTTTTCAGCATTTGAAAAGCCTTTTAATGATCTGTCACGAGACATTGATTAGCTCCATTACAGCAGAGAGAATGGCATATTTCACCTCAGCAAGCCTTTGAACAGATTAGATTTAAGACTAAGACACCACTGATTATTACCCTGTGACCTCCATGATTACAGACAGAAGAAAAAAGAGAGCCAAGATGGGGCTGAGACACTGAATGTAAAAAAAAGAGTAAAGACATATAGTAAAATCAGAAGACACAGATTAAGATAAAAAAAGAATACATTATTATATGATGCAGATCACACGTAAAGTCATTCGATTTGTCAAGTATTGTCAGGTATTTGGTGAGTTTAAACTAATGCTCTCAGGAATACCAAATGTTCATGTTTGTGAAATTATATGCAAAATAAAAAGAATAAAATAATAAGGCTAAAATACTAGATAAGATCATCTAAATAACTGTGTACATAAATCAGAAAGAGGGCCAACAGTTCAGCTTCTATTCCCGCTTTGAAACATTCAACCACTCCCTGCAGGTTAAGATCAGGCTGCCAGATAGTAAAGTCCTAGAATAGAAGTTTAGAAGTATGTCAATAATATGTAATAAAATTATGTTTCTCAGCAAAAATGTGGGTTTTATATACAAGGTTGCATTTTTTGGAAAGTCTCAGGCCAAATTTTAGCTTGCTTGATGAGTAGAGCGTGACCTAAGTTATTCCAAGTCTGTCGCCCGCCCACCATTTCAGAGATGGACAAACATAGAGAGGAAATGTCAGGGCATGTATTTTTGATGGTGCTTTGCTATTTTTTGTACATATTTGAAATCGGGCACACCTAACATTTTGGTCACTGTGGTATTTCATGAGAAACCCATAATGTAGCAGTAGAGCTTCTAGCCGCCGCCTCAGGACGAGCCTAAACCCATTTTACATACTACACGTTAACAACCAGGGTGCCTATTACTGCCAATAGGACTGTTTATATTGTATACCACTAGGCTTGGGCGATATTACCGTGTTAGTGTATGCCAGGGTATTGAGAAGTCTGGACAGTATTAATTTCAATAGCGTCTAAAATACAGACACTCATCTTCCTATTAAACTCATATGGAGGTGCTGTATTGAGGATGTGGTGTATGTAGTGCACATCCCGCGCCACCAGAGGTCAGTCTTTACTGGTGGAAGCTACGAAACATGGCGACTGCGAGTGGTGAGGTTGTTACAGGACTGTAAACAACAACTTAGCTAGCAACAGCAGTGAAAGACAGTGAGGAAAAACAACATATTTTCACATCTAACTCGGTAAATCAGGGTTTTTTTTCAACCAAACCAAGCAAAGTTGGTGATTTTTGGAACAGTGGACAAACTAACTTAATGACTAACAAGACTAATATGATTTTCATGAGTTTTATTTTGTTTCATTGAGTTTGAAAATAGGGTGTTTTATGATGAGTTAGCAAGACTATTAAGCTAACGTTAGTCTTCGTTTGGTGACAGACAAAGTTGAATTCAGAATTTGCACAGTAAGAATATTACCTTTCTTGGCAATTTGTGAGGTTAAAATGTTCATTTATTAGCCTGAAAAAGCTAAGAGAGCTTGCGGAACATAGCCAACTCACCAGACAGACGAGGGGGAGCACCATACACACAAATGCTATCATATATCGTATATATGATATATATCATATATAAAAAAAAATAGATATTGCCCAAGCCTAAAGTCTATACTTCAAAGTTGCCAAGCACTGCCTGTTGGAAATGTAAGGAACTTTTGTCCTTTATCTCTCCATTCATTTGCAACATTACTGTTTGAATTACTATTGGTGTATTTGCCAACTTTTAGAGATTTCTACCTCCACAAGTGGAACCCCCTAACCGCTAACCCCAACCCTAACCCTAACCTCAATACAATAGGGATAAATGAAATTGTGTCTATGCTTCTAACAGCACAAGAAAATGGCATTAAAACATTTAACAGCAGCATTTCTCTCCAGAATAAGAATCCATGTTACTCTGGAAAATCCCCCAAATATGCTGCAAAGTGAGGGGATTTTTTTAAATGTATTCTTGGCGAGCCTACCCTAATATCTGCAAACTTCAAGGCTGCACGTGTACATATGTGTGGGAGCCACATGCTTTGTTCTTTATATTTATGTATTGGCATTAAGTGTGCAGACCATAGGAGGCTGAGCCCCCTGTCCTGCTGTGGCGGCACATATGCCTGAAGTGATTAGGTCAGGTTTAATAAACTGCTGTCA
Organism: Epinephelus lanceolatus; assembly: GCF_041903045.1. NCBI lineage: Eukaryota > Metazoa > Chordata > Actinopteri > Perciformes > Serranidae > Epinephelus > Epinephelus lanceolatus. The sequence goes on along the minus strand of NC_135756.1, from coordinate 30,778,449 downwards.
ACCCAAAGTCCTGACTTGCAAGGGGAACTTATGAATCACGTGAAAAGGCTAATATTTCAGACTTGGCCTCTGGTGGGGAAAGTGCCAGCAGTGGTGCGACAGAGCCCTGATCCATGGCTCCAAGGTTACTTTGCCACCTCCTGTGTTAGTCCAACAGGCTACTATATGCAACACTGAAATGGATCCTTTGGGGAGTGAGTTTCTATATAGAGTCTTCCCAAGGCACTGGATGATGACCCTATTCTTTTTCATTTCAGCATGGACTTTATGCGGTTGAGTTCTGAGTCAGAATGCTCTTAAACTCGGGTGTAACCTAAGTGCTGTGGCTGGTTTCAAATCTAAATTGTGGTTCTGAAACACAAAGTCCTGCTGAGTGAAGAATTCCCAGCTGAGAGCTTGTGGAATATTCCACGGATGTTAGTGTTCACATGCAGTTGTGAAATAGTCTGGGAGTTTTCAAAATTGGCAAAAGGGGGCACAAAAAAGAGGTAAAAGGGTTCACTGGGTCATTTACGAGGTCTTTGGGAATTCATTGGTTTTGACAGGGCTCCAGCTTTATGTGCAGGTTGAAATCCACATTAGGGGCTTAGGTGTTTGATCAATGAGTTGTGGTATAAGCACCGCTGGGGAGTTCAGTTGGCAGACAGTACCGGGCCACTGGATGGTGTTGAGGACAAGCCTTCATTCTTATATTAACAGGATTAAGACGTCAAACTGAGGCCTCATGGCTTTATGTGAGCATTCAGGGGGAGTACCAAAAAGACTTTGACAAGACAAGAACGTTCTTCAAAAAGCAAATGTTCTCTGGATGGTGGGAGAACTGGTGGGTGGCAGAATGATTCAGTCACAATCTTGAATTTGAATCTTCAAATTCTGAGGCACAACAGTCCTTTATGGGGAGTATAATTGTCTATTTGAGATAGAAAAACAAAAGTTATGGACTACATCAAACTCTAATGCAAAGACTACCAGTAATACATTAAGAGATAAATAACTGGAAATATAGATAGACTTGCTGTGGGTGTTTGGGGGTATCAGCTAACTCATCCATAACTATGGGGGCTCCTGGGGTTTATGGGGGATGAGTCTTCTCTGCCACTCTGACCGATGAGCTGATAGAGCCGGTGGCTGAGGTTCTGCACTTGGCAGGTTCCCAAGACGCAGCCCACTCTCATCAGCTGGGCATGGTGGGGGTAGTGGTGACCACCCCGCAATCCTGAGTGGGCATGGCGACGAGCTCTCAGGGGCCTCCGCTCAATCTGCTGCGCCTTAGTGGGACGTGCCCATGCCAGGTTTGGTGAGGCTGTTCTCGCTCCTGAAGCTGGACGGTGCCTGAGGAAACCAGGCAGCCAATTTGGGAATCGCCTGAGGGCTGAAGACGGGACGTCAATGTAAGTCTGGCTTTCTGATGCCGAGGCTTTATCCTCCGTTTGGTCGATGAGTTTGTTGAGGAGGTCCGACCTGAGGAGAAAACAGAAATCAGGTGAAAACTTGTCCTGGAGGTGTGTGACTGTCATTCATACAGTATCACAATATGTTGCAATATGGAGAAGAATGGTAGTTCCTGGAAAAATGAAGAGACCCAATTCCTAATGTTTACAACCACACCAACAGCTGTGTATTTAGGCACAGCAGTGAGCTAAAATGTCGCCTGACCAACATTACCATTCCCAGCTAGCGTGGTTTATAAAAATACAATAGAAACTCTATGTCTAAATCTTTGCTGCAGCTATGGATAGAACAGGATAGAATGAGAGTGCAGAAGGTTTCTAAATAGAAAAGCCCTTTAGTCTTGCATGCACCTGCCAGTATTGTTACTATAGCAACTAATGTTGTAAGGGCACAGGTAATTCTGCAGAAATCCGATTAGCCATACAAAGCAGCTTTGATAAACAAATCATTTTTGCCTGCTGTGTGAACACAGCATGGCTCTCTGCACAGTCACCCATCCATGTGGACACCATGCTCATCTCTTAATGTACAACATAGAAGTTAATGGCTTTTCACATGTGGCCTAAAACAGCAGGTGCCTGAGTCTGCCTCACGTCTTACATTATACAATCAAAGCCTGCGCCACACTGCATTTTAATGCAGCAAATGGTAACTATGGGAAACTTAGCCGGCCACGTCTCAGCTGTGCTGAGGGGCTCGAGAGGAGAACATTCAAATCTCAGTAATAAAACAAACTGGTGCAGTTAGATTAGTTAGATTATTTCATATCTAATGTCAGTTTGTCTTAGTATTTCATGAACCTTGCTCTGCCTTGTTCCAATACATAAGTTAAACTGTAGGCATGTCTTGCCCAATAGACACAGATTTTTACTTTTTTGAAGGTCAGTTCAATCAAATTACAAAATGACATATTTTCTCTCTAATTTCCCAGCAGTGGTAGAAGTAGTTTTGGTTTTATGCGCCCAAGTTTTGAAACTTCGATCACTATTCTAATACAAAAGAGCTGAATAGAATTTGAATTGTGTTGCGCAAAATACAGAAAAGTTACGTTGGTAAAAGTCATCAGCAATGTGTCTTTCACAAAAACAGTAGAAAGTAGTTCCACTAAAACAGCTTAGAGTAAGGTGGACTGTCCAGAGCAACTAGGACGTTGTTTTCTGAAAGATAAGTGGCTTATCAATTGTGCAAATGTCACTTTTTAGTGCTCTAGCAGGAAATTCCATTTAAATCTCAAAGGCTTCTCAAAGAATCTAAAAACCAGGCAAAATGAAACCAAAGCTAGAGACTATCCTGCAATGGGTCACTCAAGCTGCAATACAGCGATCCGTGATTTAAAACAAACTGGGGAAGCAATGGCCCCTTCCCTACCTTCTACCCCCCTACTTTCAGGCCCCTTGCTTGGACCAAGCCCATCTTTCAATTCGGCCTTCATCTTCATCTCAGCTACACACCTGTAAAGTTTCGTGACTGTATCTTGCATGATTGTGATGCTATTGCAGTGTCAAAAGGTGTCAACAGTTAGGCAGATCTTTTAGAGCCAGCCTCAAGTGGCCATTTGAGAAACTGCAGTTTTTAGCACTACCGCGTTGGCTTCATTTTTCAGCCTTTGACCTAGACTCACAATGTGAAAACAATACCAGGGGTTATGGTGTTGTCGTGCCAAGTAACCATCACTTAACTAGAGTTAAATGGAACGACATGTTTTTTGTACATGTAGTGAGACCCTTTACAAAAAACGGCGGGTACAGGCCATTCAACAAACAGCACAACCATCTGTTCATTGTTTGACAAAGACACTCACTTCTTGTAACTTGACCCTTCAGCTCCTCACTGAACTGTCCCTGCTGTGTTTGTACAGCTCAGTGTGACTCCTCTGTCTGAGTGTTAACCCATCACCACTGCTAAAGGTCAGCAAGAAGTAAATAGAAAAGAGCTTTTGAACCTGGCAGCCAATGGAGGAATAGGCTGAAACTGTTAAAAGTTAGCAGTAGATTCTTCTTTTATAAAGAGGTTTAAAAACAGCATCAGGGTAAATATGTCTGCCGTTTGCTTTTCTGAGTCAAAGGATAAAATCTTCCACTGCGTCAGGTTTGGCACTGGATTCCCATGTTCGGAGAGCCAGAAGCCACGGCTGATCTAATTATAAAAAGTGTGTTCCACATGTGAAATGCTGACTCCTGTTATTTTACCATGGACGCTCAGTCTTTACTCATAGTGAGAGGTTTAGATGTGAGACATGACAGTCGATGGCTCCTCTTACAGTCAGTGCTGTGGTGGGTTTGGGATTCCTCTGTGAAATGTGAATCTTCTGGTTTATTCAGCCGGTTTAGCTGCTGGCACACTGCTGGCAGGTTTAGTACCCTGGAGGTGACCTGCTGTACAACAGTGGCTGAATAAATAGTTGCATAACACCAGGCCACAGACAGAGGCAAGCACTATTTCCAGGACAGGCTTGGTGTGCCATGGTGCCACATCACCAAGTTACACCCACCTGGTGTGCACAGTGAAAGTCGCATTTGACTGCACAGGGAAGCTATTTACAAGGCAGCAGTGGTGGCTCTGCACCAAATTCTTATTCTGACTTTATTCTTCTGTACAAAACAGAACTGTAATCTTCTTTTATGTATTTTGGATCCTGGAAGTCAAAAGTTAAATTAAAAGAAAAGAAACTCATCATAAGTAGAAACACTTTTAACCCAGGGCCGGATTAACCCACCAGGGGGCCCCAATGTTTAAAGTTACCTGTGGGCCCCCGTTGAGCTGTCCCCCAATAGGTAACAATGCAGGTGTCTCCTTAAAGAGAACAGAGTTTTGTTCTTGTCCAGCTGGCCATCACTCACGGCTTAAGGTGATGCTTAGTTGCCCTACGAACTTCAACAGTCTAACACAAATCCTTTAACGCTCACACAGGATTGGACTTTGCAGGTCTGCAACTTAACCAACTCCAATTCACTAGAAACCAGCTGGCCAGTTAGAGCACCTCAAGTAGCTGGCAGATGGCCACCAGGACCCCATGACTGTGCTACAACAACTATTACAAAGGAGAATACTTTCTGGGAGCTTAAGGCTTTAAGAAAGCAGATCAGTTTTGCTCTTTATATGAGCTTAAATGTGTTTGTGTTTCTTAAGTGTTTATTCCTCAGAGGTTTTGTTTGGTTTTCAAGATTTCCAATGCAGCAATTTTCTTGCTTATGTCACTTGAAGCCTGATATCTTTTGGTCTATTACATAAGTACTTTTAAAGTAGTTCACAAATAGTGTACAGGCAAATTTAAATATAATATTTTTATATTAATGGCTAATGGAGGGCAAAGCCATAGCCAAGCTCCTTTCAAGGAGACTTTAGACTCCTGTGCTTTTTCTTCCATAAGTTAAAAGAATCTTCCAGTAGAGAACTCTTTCACTATGTCACATCTGATTTCACGAGACAGGCTAATTTGGTTATTAGGAGCCTAATCCCACGCTTCCACAGTTATGGAGGTCTCTGTGATTGGCAGACGATCAAAGATATCTGAGCTACTTTGCCTTTAATTGTTCACTCCTCTGTGGATCACGACACCTTGCACGGTCTTCTTTGAAGGGCTTTAAACTTAAATTCCTTTTGACTGAGGATGATTTCTCAGGATTTTGAAGTTTGATAAAAAGGCTACGCTGATCCCTTTGTGCTACCTTGTTTGGTTTTTCTTCTGTATTAACCTCCCAGCATTGCTGCCTTCAGCTACCAAACCCTCCCTACCCCTGACCCCAAATCCTGGTGTTGTCTGACTACGTCGCTAGTGTTTCAAACATCCACAGTTGAAGGCAAGGTAAAAACAGTCTCTCCTGGAAGCCTTTCACAAGCCGTTTTCTCATATGAACTCCGGACAATGTCTGGAGAATCAGATCCAGACATTTTCCAAAGATTCTCATCCACACATGAAGAACACAACAGGAGACTGTCTCTGTCAGGGGGGTTCTGACCAACTGGAATTACTCTATTTCATTTAGGCAAGGGGTGGTGCCTGGGCAGAGCGTGCAGGACAAAGGGCATAACACAGATTACATCGAGGTCCCATAGCCAGTTCCTAATTTGGGCATTAAAAGACGGAGTCTTTTGCTGATACTTGAATTTGTCTGACGATTACAGCTTCGGCGTTTAACAACAGGCGTGGCTAAATCTGGTCATCTATCCGGGTAGACATTTTCGTTTGACATCTTCGTGTAAATGACCCTTCCTCTTCATCCTTGGATGTTTGTTTTCCTCCAGTTTCGGGCAAGCCTTGTGATAGAAATGTCACCAACACGCCCACACACTCGCCGTGAATTCTCCAGGCAATTACCTGCACTACTCACACATGGGCTCAATCAGACATTACACAGACTTTTCACCAGGGAGTTTGAAGGATCTGTTTAATGTCAAATCTGACTGATTCGGACATTTGCGTTCTCACACACAACTTCTTCGGGTAATGTCTACATAATTTCAGTGACAAAAAATAGTTGGCCAACCACTGCGTGAAATGAATGTCGAATTGTTGTCAAAGAGTTGTGGAGGGTTTCCAAAAACATGTGACCACTGGCACTTTAACCATGTCTCCAAACCAAAACCTAACCCTAACCCTGCAGAGGGAATGCCCTCCCTCACCCTAACCCCAGTGCCATGCCGGTGAGGCGCGAAAGCTTACCAATGGCAGCCTTATTCAGCAGTAAATATGGCACATTCATTTGTAATCTTCCAATAGGTAACAGTAAGGAGATTGTTGTTAGCAAAGAGCAGGACAAAAATAAATGTAAGGTGATTTATTTCACAGGCTTCCACTGGTCCTGTTTGTTCGGGAGCAGGTCTGCTTTCATAACCTCCTAAGTGGGATGTGATTTACTGTCTGCAAGCAAAACTGGACACTGAGTGTACTTAGTACAGCCAGTAAATTACATGGAAAGGACGCCAAGTTAAAAACTATACGTCAGCTCTGAAACAACATCATAGACATGCGAGTAGACAAAACACTCACAATCCCAACATCAGGCAACAGCAGGTTTCCTCTCCATTCCTTTGTTTCTTAAGCCTTTTGATCCACTCTTTCACTATAAGCTACTCTTATTATATACCTATATACCATAACATGCGCATTCATGCCTCCACAACGGTGTGACTCTCTGTGTGGAGCGGAAACCTGCTCTTTAAGGATGTGGAGGGTGGAATTTAGGTCTTAGCCATTAATCCACACTGGAATTCTCTGCCTGCTTGGTTACAGCTTTCACCCTCCTCAACTTAGCTTGGGTTTGGTGAGATTGACCCCTGCGGAGCCAACTGTTTATAACGTACATATATCTCAGCAGTCCAAGCCAAAATTCACGTTTACAAGACACACAAGAAGAGGCCTTTCTTGAGATGATTTACAGCAGAGGCAATTCTGGTTTCACTCATTCTGCAAACATAAAAGTGGTTTTCTGAGAATGTATACACAATAAAGAAAGAGTAATGTTCTTGTTGTTCCTTGATAAGGTGTAAACATGTCAGAATATAGATGTGTGCAGAGTGTCTCAACAAACATCAACAAGGCAGGAAGTGACCCTGCGTGAGATGAATTCAATCTGTTTCTCAGGTAAATATTATGTTAAGAGTATCTACATTGGAGCCCACGCTGTTCACTTCCACGCTATAAGGATGAGTTAATGATTTAGCAAATGGTTTGTGGACTTTACATGACTTTATTTGGCCTTTACAAACTTTGAACAAACTCATGGCCACAACACATATACACAGACTGATTTGTCATGTCATCGTACCCTGGTCCAAATGGAACAGAGTAGGTCTACAAAGCAAAAGCTTGACCACAAATCAGCTTTCCATGTCCTTCGCCTTTAAGCAATGAGCTGCTTCCCACTTCTGGAATCTGTATTGCAAAGCTGCTTCGCTGCTAAAGCCATATTTAACTTGTTTGGCTGCGGATCCCGGCTATTTTCCCTTACAAAGAAAACCTCGAGACATTATGTAAAACTACAATGAAGGGTATGCGCTGCATGCAATCACAGGAACATGCAATTTCTCCTTGTTTGGGAAGCGCCCGTCAGGCATTGTTACAGCGTCCTAGTGGATTTTGCCGTGTCCTTATCAGGACACACAGGGACAACATGGACACAAACGCAGAACAGGGAAGGAATGACAGACATGTGAGCTCAGACACAGTGTCGGTGTCCAACGGCAGAGAAAAATGTAGAGTAGTTATGTCTGTTATAATAATACTGTCAGCATGTGATGGTAACAGGACAGGATGTGCTCTATGGAGTCAAGAATTTACTGTCCTAATAAAAAGCAGACTGGACATTTATGAGAGATGTGCAAAGTGAGAAATGTGGAGGCTTGTGAAGCAGGAAATGTGAAGGGGGGTGTTGTTGGAGTGAAATATATTTGTATAGACTGTGATCAGTTACATTGCTGAAGGTCTATAAACCTGACACTACCCAACCACAGGCCCTCGTTTAATGTACATGTTCAACAACACTGAATCAACTTCAGGCACATAATTTGAAGTAATGAGATTCCCTAATGGGATATTTGATTTATTAGCCTATAAGAAGTCCGATCTAAGGGCCTGTGTCCACCCAGATTTTTTTTTCTGACCAGCAGCATCTTTTTTCAACTGCTCGTTATGAGGTATGCGGCTGCCAAGAGAAAGGGCGCTGCAGACATCTTTTTTCAGAGCACAGCTGCTGAACACTTCTAATTTAAAATCTTTGAACTTTTCAGAAGTCTTCACTGTCGCTCCTTTAGCTACTATCTGTCCCGAGCTGCATGACATGTCAGTCAGGAACTATCAGAACAAAGACAGATAAACCAATCTGTGGAGGCAGATTGGCCAGACACTGAATGTTACTGATGAGTGTTGTGTTTTCATCGCCATACGTGTTGTAAGCTTGTTGTCAACTGTGAAGTCAACCTTCTATTAACATAGCATTACATTAATGTCAGGATACATGACATGCAACGCATTATTAAAAATAGCTCTGGGAGCGCTTTTTATAAAGTGTTGGGATAAGGCGCTCCCTGGCACCCTGCCACTGCTTTTTTGCCAAACAAAAATGCTATGTGGACACATGCCTTGAAGAAGGTGAAAGAAGTATTTACCCATGACCACAAATATCAGAGTTCAATGGAATTTGGTGTTCATGGTGGGAAGCCAGTGAGTGATTGTGATCTTGTCACTATATTAGTGATTTCTGGAGCCTGCTTACATCTAGTATTAATGTGCATTTCAGTGATCCAAACACAAACCGGACACCCAACACACATCACCATTTACACTTGTGTCTATCATGCGTCTCCAGCTGACCACTTGTGTTCAGATACTGCCTACATCGGGGCGTCGGTGGCTTAGTGGTAGAGCAGGCCCCCCTTGTACAAGGCTGTTGCCGCAGCAGCCCAGGCTCGAGTCCAGCCTGTGGCCCTTTGCTGCATGTCACTCCCTCTCTCTCTTTCCCCCTTCATGCTCTTCTGTCCTGTCAATTAAAGGTAAAAAATATCTTTAAAAAAAAAAAAAGATACTGCCTACGTCACTTGCGCCAGAGGGTCAGACGGGCTTGCACACAGTTATTACATCCACGCTCTAGCTAGCTGCATACTAGCATGCTTGCTGCTCATGTTAGCGGTTGTGTCAGTACAGCTGGAGATATCGGTGTCAGCAGAATTAAACAAGTCTCCTTCCATAAAGCAAATTGGTGGCTGGACACACAAGACTGCATCAAACTTGTCGTAAAACAGTCAAGTTACAGAACGTTAGCATGCTGTCACCAAAAAAATCACCAGAGATGCATTAGGATGCATTAGCAGTTACGGAAAAAAACATGCAAGGTCAAATGCATCCCAGACCACCTTGGCAAGTGGTTTAAGTGATCAGGTCACAACACGTCTTGGCGGTCATTGACACTAACAAGGCACTTGTTAATAGCAGGTATAAACAGACTCCTGCTGGCTGTTCAGGTTTTAGTTAAGGTTATACCCTCCTGGTGAGGCTGCGACATGTGCACGTGTAAGGGAGACATATCAACAACCTCCCCAGAGTCAACAGTGACAAGAATAGCAGTGAGCAGGGATATACCATTCAAAGTGGGTAAAATACTTAAAGGATCAAATTAGCCTCCTCTGATAAAGATGGGCAGGAAAAGGTGTTGCAATTTCAGCCATTTGAGCATCACCTTACTTTGGTTTAAATCACATTTTTAGTGTGTTTATAATGTGAAAATAAGAAAAAATCCCCCAAAAAACACAACTAATGAAAAAGGCTGTTAGGTGTGCACAAAGCAACTGCCCAAAATTGTAAAACAAAGATTAAATATAAATGACCAATGAAAGACAAATTAAAAACGCAGTGACACAGATAGAATTTTATGGGACATTACTGAATGTTCTGGTAAGATATGGGGCAGTCTAATTACACGACTAACACGTTTTTTACTCAAAAATCCCACTCAGCTGCTGCATCAATTTCTCTCAGAGTGAGCGATATCAAACAGCAGTGATGACCCACGCTGGTAATGACACTTTTAGACAAAGATGGGAATGATGGGGGATTACAGCGCAGGGCAGGTGCAGTGAAGGAGGCCAGGCAACACAAACATGAGCATCGCTTCCATTTACTTCGGTTAGGTTTCAGCAGCAGGTGTTTGAACACACACACACACACACACACACACACATACACACACACACACACAAGAGATGGCCACCTGGAGGAAAATTCCACTCGCAGATCTTCTTACACTTTGACATTATCACTATTAGATGTTAAGAGCTTTCTTTCATCGCTCCTGCCCTGTAGGATCTGACTCTTTGAATGTGGATCATTTTTATGTATAACAATCAGTTTTTAATATACCGTCTTTTTGAGAAACCTTTCCTCCAGCCACATCACTTTAAATCATATTCATTTCTTTAACTGATATTATTTCATTTTTTTCCATTAAAAGCACCTACAAGGGAACGCCCCAGTGCATACCACCTAACAACAACCAAGGGGACCCTTGTTGCATGTCATAGCCTTTTCTCTCCCCTTGTTTCTTGTGTCTTTCTCTACACACTGTTGAATAAAAGCAAAATGTTGATCAGTGTCTTTGTGGGCCAACAAAAAGGTCAGTTTAGGCCTTTAGGGGCCCCATGCTTGCCTTTATCCAGGGCCCCCCACAACACATCACACCACTAACTTTCTCTCCCTCCTGCTGGGCCATCAGCTGTGGTTCCAAAATATACCAGAAGGGGGCGTTCACACACCAACTCATCCTCCACATTCCTGTCTGCTCCTCCACAGTGCAACTCCACCAGCATATTGCATCGCTGGCAGGCCTCCCTCACATATTAAAACAGGTAGACTGTACTGAATGAGTGTTGGACTGCCACTTAAGGGGTGGAAAAGTACAGGTGCCACTCATTGCCTAACGAGATCCTTTACAAAAGTCCATGCTGGTATTTCTGGCTGGGCTTTGGGACAAACCGGTTTTCCCACCTCGGAAATAACAGTTTTCCATTGACAATCACAGAGAGATTAAACCAAACAAAACCTGTATAAACAGTTACTCATGTGACAGCTGATGGGATCGAGAGGCGGAAGAGGATGAAAAGAGAATAATCATATAAAGTTTGGAAAATGAATGCAGATTACAATGATGCCAACAAGCTCATGATAATGCCCTCATGATCAGTTAGTTTAAACTTTCGCCTACTTTGTGGTTCACTAATAGAAACAAGACTATATACACAATAAGGTCACTGTGAACTTTGAACTGTTACACTGTTAGACTACAGAATTTAAAAAAATATTACAGAAATAACATGGATTTTATTTGATTTGGTCTTTATAAATGTTTAGATAGTTACAATAGTTTATTTGAATATAAAATGGCAACGCCCGACACTATCACTTATTCCACAGCTGATGTGCTCTCCAGCAGGGCTTATCTCAAGGAGAGAAAAAGTGTTTTATTGTATCATGGCAAAGCTTCTGACCTTGTAGTCTACATTATCTGCCCGACACAACAGTTTCACTTTTACACACAGTAACCCTGATGTGATTTATTACACAGGCTACAGGCTAAATTCCACCTTTTAGTGGCTGGCGTACTGAATAAAGTGAACAAAAATGAACCTTAAACAATAAGTTAGAGAAGAGTGAGAGTTTTAGGAATGCTAATGTTTGTGATTAACCCTAATGTCCACATAGCCTACATAGGTGCACATTTCGAGAGGGGCGGAGGGACACACAATATTTGTGCATTTGTTCCCCCCTATAAAAACATTTAAGCAGAAGAGGACTTGCTTTTGTCAAAAATGAAGACATCTCCACCAAAAACTGGTGCATAAAAATTCACCAGAGGACCCCAAGTGCCCCCCTACATTGAAACTAAACCTAAGCCCTTGTATTTTAACAAAGGTCCACTGAAAACTTGCTTGATATAAATGGATGTTAGCTTAAATTAGCATCAGCTTTGAAGCTAACTTGTGTAACTTTTTACACATTACTTTCATTTTTAAAAGGCATGTTCAATACATAATTTAATACCTAATACCGCGGCTATAGCTAATTAACATTAAATAGCCTAATGGATAGCCTATAGTTCTCCGCTTTAACCTCTAACCACGCAGTTCAAAGTGGACAGTAAGTGGCTATTAATAACAGTTGGCGCAAGAATATTTAAATTAACTGTACTGCGGCTCCACGCGCGTTTGTCACGTATGTTAAAGAGCATTGAGCCAATCAGAAGCGCGGAGCGGGTCTTTATACATATAAAGTAGTAACTCAATAAACCGGGTGTCCTACCTGTTCCTGTCGGGACGCTCCTCCGCCGGCAGAGCCAGCAGCTGCTGGAGGGAAACCAGGCTGATGCAATACACAGCAAGCGGGAGAAGGGACTGCATCTCCGGGCCAACTTTAACTTTACACCCTCTCTGAGGCGGGAAGGAGGGGGGCGACCACACGGACTGGGCGAGGGTTTAATCCCAAGAGTGGGATTGAAAAAAAATAAAGAGAAAAAAAATGTTTTGAAAATGAGGAAACAAAAAAATAAATAAATAAATAAAGTTCCCAGAAGATTGATGTGGGGTCCAGATATCCAAGTTTGGCAGTGGATGAAACCTTTGGAGAAAGCAGGAGAAATAAGTGGTCAGTGAACCTGCTGCTCATTAGACTACAGCAACAAAAAAATAGAGCCGGTGAAAATGCGCCTCATGAATTTACCCTCATTGCATTCATTTAGAATCTAAATGAAAAACTTTAAAACACATTATCTGCACTGAAATACCCACAATAGATTCTTAATCACAGCTTCTGCTTCATAACCTCTTTTTCCATAACAGCCATTTAACTTTTGCACCAGATGAAGATTTTACATTCTTCTGAAAATGCCCATAAATGCAGCCTCCCTGCATTATGCAAATACCTTAAACTGTTACAGGTTTTGAATAAACCTACTCACATCATAAGTAAAGAGAAGTCTTACCTTCTTGGTAGTTATAACTCAGTATATAGGTTTAATTGTAGGCTTTTTTCCCCTATGAATCCAAACGTGTTGGTCAAGATCAAGTTCTCCAGTGTGAAGCTGAAGTGAAGTGACATTGTGGGTTTAAATACCGAGTGGGCGGTGCTTCAAATGCCGGTGGGCAATTTCAGAGGCAAAGGTGCTGTCATTATCTGCCCTGCTAGGAATATCCTGCATTGATGTGGTCGGCAGAGATAAACCATTAAAAGCACTGTATGACAATTAGGGCTCTACATACCCTTGGGTAAGGTCTGAGGTATTCCTCTGATATATTTTGGAGAGATTCATTTTGTTAATAAACTATATCACAGAAAAATGACATTGTAAAACTGCCTATAAGGTGAAGTTACAGAATGTGACACCCCTTATGAAAACCACCTAAAATTCTGAATAATACCTGAAGTTTTCCCTTTACCTATGTATCTCTGCTATATTTCTACAGTGAAAATATGTTACTAAGTAAAATATTTCAGAAACTTTAGACCTTTAAACACATCAAGAACCCCTGCCTCACTCTGATATGTTCAAGTGAAATGGGACAGATAGGACAAAAGGAGACCATCATGTTTGTTTATTAAATGGTTATATCCCTTTATCAATGCAGTCATTAATTCATTAAATCATTAATGTAACCTAACTACTCATTAAAAATGCTTTCCCTTGTCGTCTGCTGTTTCCTTACTGCCATACTGTTTAAAATGGACTTGGGTCTTAACAGTGATGACTAATTCTTGACTGTTGTGGCTCACGTGGACTCACTGCATTGTCTTTAATATTTTTTGAAATACTAAAAATGTCTGTAATATAACAATATGGGAGACAATAGCATAAGTCATGGTTTATGGCACCTGGTAGCCTAACAACATACTGGTTTCACGTCAGACTAAAATGTCCCATTTTACCTGAATGCATAAAGAACTCACTCAAAACCTTTTCCCATAAAAACTAAAGTGTATTAAAAGTCAAACATTTGATAAATGCAACACCATGCAACCATTTTTGTTGGTATAACCTCATTGTGTTAGCTAGAGCACTCTAACTGCCAAAAAGAGAAAATCAACATGCCACATGGCTTTCTTAAAAGTTCTGGCACCAGTAATTTTTTGACTCTTTGCTCTGCCCATCCTAATTATCTCAGACCAATCAAGCACATTTGTACACATTTGTAGTAACAATGCAGTAACATGTTTGGTGATAGGTTGGTAATATGTAAAGAGCCTAAGATGTAAAACATTTTTGTCACACTTACCTGACTTCACCTTGTGGACCAAAAAGACAGGTTACTAAACTTGCTTTGTCTGGGGGCCACTTTTGCAAAGGGACAGGAGATCAGGGGCCACTTAATAAACAAACATTATTAATATTTATCAGTATACACAATAAATGAATGGCCCGTTTTTAACCTTTAGACATTTGCTGTCCACACTCATCGTTATCAGATCTAGTCACAGCAGCCCTGCATCGATCAGATGTACACAGGGGCGTTTAGGTTATGAGGACATTCGGGGCTTAGCCTGGACCTCTGACAGGGTCCAGGGGATCATTCCTGGCAACTTTTTTTTTTAACAAACAAACTCAATTTTTATGTTTTGTATGCACTGTGGCACTTTTTTTTTTTTTTTTTTTTTAACATAAAAGAACCTGTGTCTACAGAGCATTTTTCTTCAGTAGAAAAGCAGTGGCAGTGGCACTTCATCCCTGGGCTTCATGAAAAAGTACTCCTAGCACTTTTTTTTTTCATGACACGCTGCATGTGGTTTCTGTTTCTATGACAACCATGTCTTCTTTTTTTTTAAGGGTTATTTTTTGTGGGCTTTTGCCTTTAATGGATAGGACAGTGTGTGAAATGGGGAGACAGAGAGAGAGAGAGAGCGTGGACTGACATGCAGCAAGGGGTCACAGGCCGGACTCAAACCCGCGACAGCTGCAGTGAGGCAATGCCTCTGTACTTCAGGCGCCGGCACTATCCACTACGCTACCAACGCCCCATGACGACAATGTTTGACATTAATGTTAGCTAGGTTGCTAATGCAATGCTATGTTAAGAGAGGGTTTACTACACAGTTAACAACAAACAGTACGGTGATGAAAGTACAAAACTTCCGAGCAACATCTAGTGTTTGCTAG
The DNA here is from genome assembly GCF_041903045.1 of Epinephelus lanceolatus. NCBI lineage: Eukaryota > Metazoa > Chordata > Actinopteri > Perciformes > Serranidae > Epinephelus > Epinephelus lanceolatus. The sequence continues at coordinate 30,763,363 of NC_135756.1, read as the reverse complement.
CTGATCTGCTTGCACAGACATCTTCTATGTTGTGACAGCAGCCTAGCTTAAGAAGTGGTAGGGATATCTCTGGGCAGCCACATGCGGCTGCATACACTCTATCTTCATTGGGAATAATTGACAAAAATAAGCTGGCGTTGAGAAAAAATGCTATGTGGACACAGGCCCTAAAGTACCAAAAAAAATATGTTTTCATTGTGAATTAGAATATGGTTAGTGGGCCCCATGGCACACTGTCACAGGCCCAATTTGGCCCACAGTCTAAAAGTTGAGTATTACTGCCATAATGTATGTCAAGTTTACCATAAAATTAGTACTGAGCAGCATAAACTCACTGTAAAGACAATATTACAGAAAAGTTGTAGATAAATATTAGGTGCAATAGATCACTGAGTAACACAACACAATGGGTCCAATTAGGAATATTATAATATATTGTAATGACACAGTATTCTAAAATGCCCTCAAATATGTAAAAGGTTGCTGTGAGGTTGCAGTACCACAGAAACATGATAGTAAGTCTACAGGAATATGGCTGATAGCTAATACTGCATATACGTGCCGTTCAGCACAAAATACTTTATGCTATCATAATCGCCCATGTACATTCTCAGGAAAATAGCCTCAATTTGCATGAATTTCTTGAGCAGTTTGTCTCACTGACCAAACCCTCCTCCTATCTCTTATCACTGCTCTCAGCCAAGTGTGTGAGATAGATAGAAAGACTTAATCCTCGCAGAATCCCCAGAACCTTTCGTCAAGTCACTGTCCCATCATGAAGCATCATTGATACATTTTCTGAGCTGAACAGTTCCTTCATACAGTTTATTGCTGCTGTTCTCAGAACTGCCTCAGTAGTTCCTGGTAGGAAACACACTACTGTATATGATTCATCAGCCAACTGTAAATCAAGCAGAAATTTCCCTTGAAGAAGCCTGCATGCTTTCTTACCAAACCATGACTCTATCACTTGCAGTTGTGTTTTGAAGTGTGTTATGACAGATGGGAGGCAGATATATGTCACAGGTCTGAACATGCACCTCACAATTCAGTTTAATGACTCAGATGATTCCTATGCAGCTTATTTCATCTCATTAGTGAGGATTTTTGTACTGCATCCAAGCTCCCTCCTTTCTTTCTAACTCGACTGACTGATGTAGCGACACACTAGTACATACATACACCTGATCTGCCTCAAATGCAGTTACGCAACATTCATTTCCCAGAGAGCGTATCGAGCAGGTTGTCAACAGTTGAGTGGATGCCTTTAATAGTACTGCAAAGAAGCTGCGCATCCAAGTGAAAGAAAAACAAAAACAGAGCCAGAGACTCCATGAGGAATGTAAGGATGCCATGTTTGTTATTTGTCTTCTTGCTGTTGAAAAAACAGCTCAGGCTCATGTAAATAAACATCAGCATGCCTACCACAGAAAACTACACACATATTGGACGTAAAGGCATGTTTTTCAATTTAGAATAGATCGATATAGCCATGACCACTGGGATGAAATTATATCCCGTCTGTTACATCATAAAAAAAAGATTTTTTTAAGCAATGTCAAGTTTATGTGAAATTACATACCATAAGTTCTTGCTCAGGGGCATAACCTGTAAACACTGGAGGTTCAGCCCAAACCTAGTGGGGTTCGCAGGCATGCTTCCCTGAGGAGATTTTCCCCATTTATAGCAGCTATATGCACCTTTTTTCAACCTATATGAGATAATAGAATGCCTAAAAACCTGTACATCATTTTGGAAAACATGATAGGTGCCAAGGCGCCAAAAAAATATCCTGCAGAGTCTCCTATTCTAATTGTTCCTCAACTGTTTTCATCATTTTGAAAGCATAACACAATAAAGTTTTCACTTCTGAACAGGGCCGTCATGGAGAGAGGAAAAGTATCTTATTACCCAGTTGACCTATGGCTAAGCCCCGCCCTCAAACACGATGAGCCAATCACAGTGCGTATAGCCATTCCCATACACTCGGACATTCTCTGCCTGGACGTCCATTGAAAGGCAGTACAGAAAGTCAGTTTCATTCGGTTTTATGAGCTTTTTTTGAGATTTGTTTAAAAATGGTCAAACGGTGTGCATAGGGTACATGCAACTCCGACACAAGGTATGCTGAGAGGCTGGGCAACGGGGTGTTTTTTTCCCCTTTCCTGAACCACATCTCAACCGAGAGAAGTGTGACAGTAAGTTGGATAAAGTTGTGCAGTAACATTAGACCACAACATCAACTCAATGTGAATAAGATTAACAATGATGTCTACATCTGTTTTAAGGCAAGTCAACATCGTGTCTGAGGTAACATATTGTCACTGTGCTGGAAAGAAATATAAAGTTATCTTTGACATCTCTAGCTAACGTTAGCTAAAGTTAGCCTATTGTTAGCTCGTAGCTGCGTTGTTCATCATGTCACCTTATTTGCTTGGAGTTCTTTAGCCTATTTTGTTCTAGTTTTTGTACTTTGGTGATTGTACATCATTGTTAGTTGTTGTCCAAAATGCTCTAGTTAAGCTAACATTAACTTATGGATCTTAGCTTCATAAACTTATCTGTAATCGCAGAGATAACAAAGGTTGGCAAATGTCATGCTGAATGATTCAATGTAAATACTGTAGCGCCAAACTAACAGAGAGACACTCTTGGAAAAGATGGTAAAAAGGCCGTTATCCTTTTCTCATATTCTGAGCCAAAAACCGTAACTTCAGTGGCACTTTGATGCACCAAAATTTGATTGTTATGTCTCCAAAAATCATCAATTGCCTCCTGCAAAATGTCGTGTACTGTGACACCTGCCATAGCGCCAGTCACTGAATGTTGATATTTTGTCCGAGTGAGTGGAGGGGGGCGTGGCTTAGCCACAGGTCAATTGGAGGGGGGCATCAAAAAGCATGGGATGAAAAGTTTGGTTTTGTATGCAGTTTTTATTTCTAAGTAATTAGTTCCATAATTAAACTGAAATTGGCTGAATAAATTGTTTGGAATACTGAACTTTCTATAAAACAAAATAGTGGAAGCTCTCTGAGACCCCTCTCTACCCTTAAAGGTGCAAAATGGTTTAGTCTGCCGCTGCACTGGGATTCCTCTCTCGACACAGCTAGAGCTGAGTGAGAGATTGCTTATGCTGCTCGAGCACCAACTACAGGGTCATGCTTTAACCCAAAAAAAGAATATCTGGGTTCCAACAAAGCAAAGAAAGAAAGAAGGCTAAAGGGAAGGAGAGCAAACAGACTTTGTAAAGAGAAAAATTCAGAAGGCGCTTGACAGAGACCTGAATCAAGAGAGGAAAAGCAGGGGTTCCACAGACACTGCTTATGCATAGGCCCAGAGTTCAGTGCTACACACTGCTCCGGACTCCTAAAAATAGGCAAAACTTTTATGATATTATGCTATATTTAAGTTACATATCACAAGTACGGTAGGGTAGGTTAGGAATTTGCCACAATGCCAAGTAAATATGATCCTTAACACTCTGACTGGAATATTAGGTCAACAGAAGAAGAAGAACATTCATTCATATTAAACGAGGGAACAATATAGACCAAATCACAATGTTAATTTACAGTAACTTCGGGGTAGGAAACTCCCACATCCAGTACATAAAATCATACAGCGCTGAACAAACTTTGCCTCAATTAGTTAGTTTTTGGCCACCCTAAAAAAGACCCACCAGAAAAAAAAAATCACTTTAAGTGTACGCTATATGTATGTCACCCTGCCATCAGACAAGCTTTTACAATGGGGAATTGAAGCTGTTATATCAAAGCCACCAGACTCTTTACTTTTCATTTTACTTAACACGAGACTGAGTTGCTGGTCCATTACGGTGTTGATCGGTTAATGTGTAAGGTAAAGCAGAGCAAATATTCAAATATAACATACACTCACAATGATACCGATTTTTTTAGGTGGCTAAAATATGTTTTGCTGTGGCCCCATCCTCAGCAGTACATTGTTTAGCATCCGTGTCCAGTAGTTTTGAATTACCAAAAACGATAGCAAAGCAACAACACTGAATAGGTCTAACCACAGTGTTTAACTATATATCTTTAAAGGGAACATTAATGGTTTAAAATGGCAACAAAAATCAACAAGTTTCCCAAATTTATCTGTCTCCGCAATTGTTATCAGCTGCCAGTTGTCTACCGGAGAGTGGTTTTTGTTGTTAGCGTGATGTCACAGTGATTCCGGCTATAGTAGAATAAATTACATGGAAATATATTTTTAGCTTACAATTTTAAGGCTATTTCAAACAACCTAAATATTTAAGGCTCTTGAGAAACACTCAGGACTGGAGCCCCCGAAACCACCCCCTGCTCCGCCTCTGTTCTTCCTTACAATTTTAACACATTCTTTTGTATGAAATTATGTCATAGGACAGCAACATTCACGAATATATCTGATAATAATATGTTTAATTTTGCTTCACACTGTAAGCCATAAATCCTGCAAAGACAAATGTCATTTCCAGGGGCCATCTTTGTTTGGACTAGAAAATACAATAATCTTGGGGCGTCAATTTGTATAACATGAACTACATTAAATGTTTTCTTGTGTTTTCAGTATATTTTGATTTAATATTTAAAAACAAACAAACAAAAAATAATAAGAAAAATGAATAATGGGTCAATATTTTGTTTGTCTACCTGGATATTTTTTTTCATTACCATGGTTAGAAAAGTCTTTGAGGATTCTGGAAACTAACGTTCAATAAGAGGAAATCAATCAATGCAAACGCAGTTTCCAGCTAAGGAGGTAAAACCAAAAATCATTTAACTCCTTGAAAGCATTAAACGTGATTTATACCAGTGAGAAGAGGTTAGAAGTGTCATGAAGTCCTTACAGTTCTGTGTCATGCTGTGTCGTTGCCAGCCCAGGACTTTAGCCTTAATGTGCTACGTGATCCCTGCCTTGCGTGTAACGTGAAGAACTGCATGAGTGATATTTGCTCAGACAGATTCGTCAGTGATAGTTGCCAACTTCTCACCCCTCACAGCGCAGCTCAGGCCTTTCTTTGATCGTCTCATGTAGTTTCTCAGTAGTTATGATACCATTAGAGTTAGTGCCACAGCATGACCTGCCTGTGACACACTAATCCAGGTCTTGGTTTCCATTTTCACAAGCTAATTTGGTCATGTTTCCAATTCATTACCTGAAACATCATGATATTCACTGCAGTGTTGTCAGGTGAGTGGTGTTCAGACGGTTGCCTTTCCTCCTAGGGTTAGGGTATACAAATTGAATACTTCATATTGACCTTCATCCACAGACCACAGTGGCACCTATTGATTTGGCTGTGCTGACACAGTACTCCATGATATATTTCCCAACACAGCCAGCTGATAGTAACTCATTCATCACTCAGACTTGGCTGTGGAACCAGGTCACTTCTTCACTGATTCTGTACTGTTTATGTAAGAGTTCTCTGCCATGTGACAGCAGCAAGGGAATCAGTACCCACTGGGCCCTGAACACAGGCTTCGCGCCAGGTTTGATCGCTCAGTCGTGGACTGGTTTTACTTTTGTTTTAGGCGGCAATTAGCAAACATGTACATGCACTCTGTGGAGCCAGCCAACATGGCACAGGACCGTTTTCAAAGAGCCTCAATCTGTGACTTTGAATCTCATCTGAAAAATAAAGGTTGGGGGACGTAGTTTACTGATCAAAGAGTATAAGGACCTCTGCTTGATTGTGCAGTGTTCTCTGTCTTTGTTATGTTGTTGTGAATCTTTGAATGGGTGAGATGGGGACATAGCCTGCTTTAAAAGTTGCGTAAACCGTGCAAATAAGCAGTTGTCTCATTAGGCGGGATAAAGGCAAACATTGACCACAGTGACGTGAACTCACATGCATTCAGTTCACTTCAAGGCAGAGAGTATGTTGCTGCTGTTCATGCCATTGGTCAAGTTTCTTCTCCAGCACAATTATCAAGCGGCAACTTCCACAGCTGAAAAATGAAGCCAATGCTGAATTGCAAAAAACTGCAGTTCCTCTAAAGGCCACTTGAAGCTGGCTCCAAGATTGAGTCAGTCCCCATAGATGTGTTAAAATAACCAACTGTACAACAGAAATAAACATGCTTACAGCCTGATACAAGTGCAGATTTGATCTCTAGCTAATTTCATTACAACTGCACAGAGAGGTGAATTTTCATGTAATTCACCTGTTAAAAGCGTTACAGAGGTTTAAAGTTTTGCATAATTTAAAGCAGTGCCGCTTTGAATAACAGTTGGGTGCTGTCCTCTTACAATTAGCTACCATGGTAACAACGTTGGTTAGGTAATGTAGCTATGGCATAACCCCAGATTCACAGATTAAGGCATAAGTGTAGCTGTCGCTATTTCAATGTTCTTTTCAGTTCATAGTCACTGAAAAGAGTCTTGTTCAGCATTTGGCTGTAAAGATCCTCTAAGGAGACAGATGTTCTGTTTTTTTGGTTAGTACATTTTGTTTTAATGGTTTTAAGCCTGTTTTTCCCAAGCTAAAATTAGCATTAGCATTATTACAATTAACCAAAGCTGTAAATGTACATCTAAATATGGTCATTTCAGGCAACAAAAACCAAGATGACGATAGCCTCAATGCTGAAGTCCACTGGAATCCACAAACCGATGGGTTGACGTCACATAGTCTATGACAATGTGCTGTTGGCTTTGACTCAGTTTCTCGCCTGACATAACATTTATGAAGCCAATAAATCAAATCATGACCACAACAATTTGCAAGAAATGCTAAACACCGTCTTTTGTATCTTACTACTGTCTTTGTGTGTTGATTAAAGTGTGAATTTTCTGCACTGTGGCTGCCAGTCTCACCTTGGTAGCCTCAACCAGTGCCCACCTAAACCTGAAATATTTTTTTTTCTAAACCTAACCAAGTAGTTCTGTTGCCAACCATTTCACAACATTTACCACATGTTACAATGTGTTTCAGCTGTGTGTCATATAGATACACTTAAGGGTGCCCTTCGCGTTGCTATGAGATGCCGAGGGGCTTTACAAAGTGTCAGTATTTGATGTCAAAACGAGATACCACAACTTTTATAATTTGAATGAACCAACCCTTTAATTTGTATGGTAAATAGCATCAGCATGTGTGGAAAGTTGTGCTGTGATGTGTTTTGGAAAGGCTGACGTCAAAAAGGCACATAAGCAGCAGCTTGATGCTAAAGTGTGTTGACCCTGAGTTAAGTTGGTTTAAGACACAAAACAAATCAATCATCTGAGCAGAGGAAATGTGACCTGAAGTGGCTGAGCTGAAGGACACCATATACAAACACAAAACACCTGCAGGTTTGAGGAGGACTCGTGGCTGCTTTGAGAAAACGTCTGGTTTCTCCTGTTTTTGAGGAAACTACCAGCTCATGAATCTAAAAAACACTTTATCCAAAATGTGTGTATTTCCTCCCCGCAGCATCTGATCTGGCTGAAAACCGACTGTTTTCTCAGGTCTCCACTTTAGCAGCACGTGGGCAGTGACACTGGTGTTATATCCCCTGCATCATAACAGATCTGTCTGTCCTGTACTGTTTCTTACTCTCTGCCGATTATTGAAAACCACATTTTACAACAATAATTCTTAGTCTCAGCAAGATTTCCTGATTATTATTGGTTTATTTAGTGGTGATTCAAGCAAAATAAACCAACCCTCAGAAGCAAAGCCTGCACTTCTTTCTCCCTCCTTACATAAATAAAGGATAAAGTCAGACAAAGTGGACATAAATTGCAGCTTTTCTAAAGTGACTGTAATGTCTGTGTTAATATCTGTGATGTGCTTGCAGTTATGGGTATTTTGGACTGAGCTGAGAACTCACTGGGTTCGGTTTATTCCAACAGGAGGATGGTAGTCTAATGATTGCTGCCCCCTAGTGAACCTCATGTCACATCAACAGAATACACTGAAAAGCAGCTCCAGCTTAGAGTGACTCTGTTAAGATGCTTCCCATGAGGACCAGACTGAGTTAACTTCCAAAATACAAAACCAATATTATTCATCAGTATATTTGGACAACAAAAACAAACTTATCAAGGCGTCTCCTTGGATTTTGAAGTAATTGTTGTGCAAGTCACCCTTAAGTTCCTATGAAGAATCAATTTGGAGGCATTTTCCCACTGTCGTGCTATTAGCATCCTCTTGGCTGCCACAGTAATCTTTATTTACATTTCTTGTTTGAGATGGTGTACAAGCGAGTTTGTTGCCTCTGTCCAAGCCCTCTCAGTCAAGTTTGTTTGGCATGGCTGCTCACCAGTGCAGTGGTGTGTGAGAGGAGGGTGGACCTGGGAGGAGGGAGCTAACAGGACAGTGTTCTGCCAGTTTTGTGGACAAATGAAAGATTGGATTTCAGTGTGGGAAAGATGATGGCCAAGGACAGAAGTGGCTGATAACAGCTGAGCTCCCAGAAATCACAGTGCCTTGTGAAAAAAACTGAGCTTCCACATTCGTGGCAGTAGTTTGGGGGTGGGGGACCCTTTCCTTTACAACATGACAATGCTTGTGTGCACAAAGCTAGCTCAGTAAAGGAAAGAGTTTCCCAGTTTGGTGGTGAAGAACTTGAGTGACCTGCACAGAGCCCTGATGGCAGCCCCATCCAGCACATTACTAATGCTCCTGTGGTTGAATGAGAGCAAATCCCGGCAGCTAGGTTCGAAAACCTGGTGTTATAGCAGCACATAAATGCCCGTAGTTGATAAAATATTCCACAATCACACATGAGTGTAGTTTTCAGGTGTCCACATACTTTTGGCAATGTAGTGGGATTTAGTGCATTGCTGAAGAACTTTGGCAGGGTGGATGCCTGTCCACAAGTATTGATATTATACTATAAAACGGCCTGGGTTTGAATCCAGCCAGTGGCCCTTTGCTGCATGTCATCCCCCATCTCTCTCTCCCCCCTTCACGCTTACCTGTCCTGTCCATTAAAGGCAAAAATGCCCAAAAAAAAATCTTTAAAAAAATATATACAGTACAGGCCAAAAGTTTGGACACACCTTCTCATTCAATGCGTTTTCTTTATTTTCATGAGCGGAGGAGGCGAATTTCCGTTTCTGACTTCTGTTTATATATAAGTAAATATGCTGAACCATTGCGGTGGATTCAGAGTTTGCAGTGATGCCAATCATGTTCCACCTCGTTAGTTCACCGCACGGACCGTTTAACCTTGCAACAACTGCAGCCGGCTCAAATGTGATTGATCAATATCACGCGGACTACAAACAGCCTACAACCAGAAACCAGGGCTCTTCCGCTCCACTTCCGGAGGCAAGATCTCCGGGGTTTGCCTACAGACTCTATATTCACTGAATGTAGAGTCTGTATATAGAGACTAGCACATAGATAACAAGGAACAGCTTGTAAAGGTGTTTTCTGAGACAGCTCAGCAGGTACAGAGCAGGGCGCGTTAACAGCACATAAAACAGTTTAACACTCCAGCAAAGTCTCTCCACAAAGTCTTTGGCAGCCCGGCTGGTTTAGCAGGCCGAACCGGGCCGAGGGGCAGGCAAGGGAGCAGGGGCACTAGCCCAACAACAACCACAGTTCAGTTAAACAGCTGGCAGTGGTACCGTAGGGAAGCAGGCAGGGGATGTAGTCGAGGAAGCAGTCAAAATCCACAGTTGAAATAGACGAACCAGCAGGGAGCAGGCAGATGGCAGGTCAAGGCCAGGCAGAGGGTTGAGAGGCTAACAGGTGAGTGCTCACAGGATGCACACACAATGGTGAGTGTGGTGACATTAACATCTCTGGACCACAGGAAACCAGAGGTAAGCTGACTGAAACACTCACACTGTGGCGTCGGTGTTGTCAGATAAAAACGCTAAGCAGCCACAGACAAACAGGAACCAAGAGGCAGGTCTTGTGGTCAGGGACAGAAGGCTGAGGTGTTTACTGTGAGTCGGACAAAATAAGCAGGTCAGAAGCAGGCAGGGTCGGAACAGGAAATCAGACCAGAATTAAGCACTGGTGAGTCTTCCATGAGTGGTGAAGAACAATCTGGCAATCTGAGGTGGGCGTGGTGGACAGGCAGGAGCAGGAAAAGAATAGCAGGTGATTGCTTGGCAGGTCAGAGTGGTGGAGGGATGAGAGGAAAATTACTGACTGAGGGCTGAGTGACTGTTCATTCAAAAAAGAGCAGGGGTCTCATTTATAGACATTGCGTAAGCACAATACGAAGCCTGAACGAGGCGGACATAACTTCCCACAAAAAGTTGTAATGTATAAAAACAGACGTAGTGGGAGAAACTTACCTTGGAGATGGGAAATTGGCAATGGAGATGGTGAGGTGGAATCCTGATTGTAGATACTGTCAAATATTTTTTGGCGCACACCATTTTTGGCTTTTGTTTGTACGTACATTTTTAGTATGGATCCTATGCATTGCTTTATAAATGAGACCCCAGGTGACCAGGGATGCAAAACTGTGACAAGTACTGTATAATTGCACTGTATTAGTCTATGCACATCAGGTAATTTGTAAAATATGAAACCAAAGTGTATCAGTAAGCGATTCCTTACCTCTTCCTCTTCCTCCCATTTGGCCACTCCTATAAAAAAATTCTGGGGGTGCTACTGGCTATCTTGGCTTGGAGATTACAAACTGTATAACAGAAGCCTGTGCTACAGACTGGTGGTTTGGTGCTTTCAAGACGAGGGCATTTACTTTGTAGGTTGCATTATGGGATGTGTAGGATCCAAAGTTTCATCAAAACAACCATGAAGGAGCATATCTCAGCCCGTGCTGCTTTGAGCATTCTTTTTAAATTGGTCTATCACAAGTCCCACAACTTATATGAAAGTGAAATACTAAATTCCTGGGGTACCCCTGTAAATGATGTTCACCTAGATCGGTTATATGAAATGCTCTTTCAATTAAACTCGCAATGCGTACAATACCCGTTATTGAATTGCACAGGAGACATAGCACATTAATTACACTGTCATATTTTCCTATCTGTGACCATCTTCCTTGGTTGTTATGGGTAAAACACATGAGTTACAAATCAGGATTGACAGCAGTTTACTGTACACACAGTATAATAAAGAGAGGAGCTCCAATTACAGCAGTGAGACACATGACAAGGGGAAGTGAGTGTTTGTGGTTTATCATTTAAAATATTACCTGCATGAGTGTAACTTACAGTGGCAGTATAAAATTAGAACATTTCTGTGACTGTAAGCATCTGCTTGTCTCACCTCTGGGGAATTAATGGGTGCAAGGCCTGCTTAATGAAGCGTTTTTTCATAGGCTTTTTTCATTTTCGACTGCTGGAATAGCCCCGTGAAGAGCAGTGATGTGCAAGAGGCCTTCAAACCACTTCCTGTGTGTTGGTTAGTCTGCAGGAAGTCACATGTTTGTTGCATCCTGCAGAGAGTGACTCTGCGCTCTGATTGGGCTGCTTGTCTGAATAACACAGAATCAGTGATGGGACGGGTACCTCGTCTGCTGTCTTCTTCTTTATTCCTAGAAATAAAAGGTGACAAAAAAGAAAAAATGTGAGATGATGACAGAATACTAAAATAGCAAAGCTCTTACATACATTCACTGATTAAAGTCTACAGTGTAGATAGTGTAGCTCTGTACTTGCAAGGTTATCTTACACTCCTTCCTACCCGTGCTGCTCTCAGCACATGTTGAAAAATGGCCAATATAACATGCGTGAACATAAATGATCCATTAAAATCATAACTGTGTGAGGTGAGTCCAGATCACAGTGAGCTCAAAGTTTCTAAATTGCGTATTTTGTATGGTTTGACACTTTTGTATAGCTTTTTGTATAGTTTTTCTGGTCTATCAGAGGCAAGTGGAATAGTTCAACGCTGTTTGCTTTCTTTCTGAGAGTGAGATGAGAAGATTGATACCACTCTAATGTTTGTCTGTTAGATATGTAGATGCTTAGCTTAGCGTTAGCGAAATATAAAAACTGAAAACAAGGAAAGACATTATCTTTTTGTGCCTTTTATATCATTTGTTTAATCTGTGCAAAATAAAACTTAAAGGGGATCTGCTGGATCATTTCTTAGCCTGGCACATTAACTACCAGGAGTCTTCCTGTCACAGTGCGGTTGCAAGGCAACCAGTAGAAATATAGATGATATTAGTGAGCTTTTAGTCTGACTCACTGGATGTAGTGCTGACGCAGTACTGTGCAGATAGGTAGGCTAAGCTTTATGTTTAATGTAACCTATACTTTCTGCATCCTCACATCTGCAAGGGCTCGCACATTAATTTCATCATTTCAACATGTCTGCACAGACTGTTTGAGCATAGGCCAAAGAATATGACAGTGCAGATGAAAATGTTAGTGTTTGCAGACACCCACTGTGGAACACACAAAACATTGTGCAAGTTAATTTTTGGACTGTATCCACACCTTTAGCTGTGCTGATAGGCAGACTGTGTTGACTTCTGTCAGAGCCAAGCTAGCCATCTCCTCCTGTTTCCAGTCTTTATGCTAGGCTAAGCTAACCAGCTGCAGGCTGGTACCTCTATCTCCTTATCTAACTCTCAGCAAGAAAGTAAATAAGCAACATTTCTATCCATTACTTTAAACATGTTTTTCTGTTGTTAGAATTCTTTATCTAAGTGAAAGTTGCAATACTGCAACACAAAAATGCTCAATACAGGTAAAAGTCATTCATTCCTCCAGTATATTTGACTAAATATAACTTGCTGCAGAGATGCAAAGTATCTCTGTGCATCACTTCTGCTGATAAAAAAGGAACACATATTTCCACCAGAATACACAACATATCTGGTTAACTCAAAAGCAACAATAGTGGTAACTCAAGACATGGACGTTTGCAGAGTTCAAGTTGGTCTAGCAAAGACAACTTCACCACTTAGAGACCTTGTTCTGAGCAGAGTGTCTGCTTTCATCTTCATCTGTTTCACCTGCTGTGTGTCTCTCTGGCAACCTGTTAAGTGCGGTTCAAGGTTTAGATACAGTCAGTATTAACTGTAAGAATCAAAACCAAAGCAGTGACCTCAGTGTGACTCCCTGAAAATAGTACCCACAAACCGTCTTGAGTTGAACTCTATCTCCTGCTAACATTACTTTGGTTGTCAGAGGCCATGTTTATCACAGAGCAGTGTTGTCCTCTGCTCACTCAGACCTGAGTCTCAGATAACTGTGTGGGAAAAAAAAGGGAGACAAGTTGTTACTGAGTGTTGGGAAAACAAGGCTCTTAAAGAAAAATGTGACATCTCATGCTCAGGATTGTTTTCAACCAAAGAGTGATAAGCGCTTTAGGTCAAAGGTCAGAGCGCAGGAAGTGTTGGAATCCTCTCGAGGCTGTTACAGCGCTGACAGCCAAGGACAGGACACACGGATGTGGGCCGTCAGGCCTTCCTCACATCCCACTGACATGTTATCTGTTTATTCAAAGTGACACTACAGCATCATGCCAAGGTTTTCTTCAGCCTTACTTAGCATAACTCAAGTGTTTCAAGTTCAACATTTTTCTGGTCATCCACTATGCCATCCTGCCTGCTATTAAAGGTTTCAACCAGAATGAGGACTGTCAGTGGGAAAATATGTGACATAAAAAAGATGAATATTGGAGTTTGGGAAATTGTTTGGCAACAGAGACATGCATTAATGCTGCACAAACAGTTTTGTGAAATCTATCTTATTGACATTTTATGTTTCCCAAGGCTGTAAAAGGATGTTCCATTAACTAAATTGGTTTGGTACCATGGCCATGTGTTTGGACATCTATAAAACTTAAGACTGAGTACTCAATTAATGGCTGAATTTCAATTTTGGACTGAACTATGCCTTTAAATGACGACATGTTTCCAACGCAGTCTTCTAATTCCCAAGCAAAACTTAAGCTGAGCTACATGATCCACATTAGAGCTGGATCTTTCATCAAAGGTCTGGCTGCAACACAAACGGAATATATTACAGTTAAACTTTAAAGACTTACACCCAGTGAAGGAGAGATAGATAAAGTCTGTTTTCTGAAACATGCAGAAGTCTTTTATGCTGCTATCACTGATTTTATTTTATCTTTTTTATTTGAGAGAAGCCTTGCCAAATTTAATCGCACCTAAATATAATGATGATAAGATCATACATTCATTCATACAAACATACCACCCCCCGACAAAATCAGGACTCTCAGCCAAACACCTACCCACTAAGCAACCAGTACAAACTGTGGGACTGGGAGTCGCCTTTCTAAAGCACAATTGGCAAACATATTATTCATCCCATCCAGTTTGTTGTAGGTCAGACAGCCCTTTTGGGTCAACAGAATTCTGACATTAGTTATGCATCTTTACGTAGAGGATAAGAAGTAAAAATAGATTTAAAAGGCACCAGATTTAACTTGGCAGACTACCAAATATTTGACTTCTGACAAGCAATATCTCTATGGGATAACTGGCCACATCATTTACTGTGGGTCCTCTTCAGTTTAGAGCACTTAACCTCTGTGGGCCAAATCTGATCCGCAACAGGTTGCAGGGTGGCTCATTGACCATTTTCTAATTCACAATGAAAATAAATTGATTCAAACTGGGATTTTTTTTTACTTTGGATGTAAATAAGGTAAAATAATGCACAAAACACTAAAAAATAGAGGGCTGCTGCGGCTGGATTTGCCTCATTTATTACTTTTATCTAATAAATAGCCTATTATTAATGTTTTAATGAACAAGCCCCCAGCCTGCTGTCATTCTGCAAAAGTGCCTCCTGGGGAAAAGCAAGTCGATTATGCCTGGGTTAGGGCCACTAAAATCGCCACCACCTCTCACCCCTGTAGCGACGGTCACGGTTCTGTTGGGTTTATTATAGGTTTTGGTCAGACTTTTGGCCCCTGAGCTGGTTTGGCTCCTCACATGGGACATTCCTGCCGAGCAGCCCCTCCCTGGAAGTTCCTCAGTGCGCAGACTCGCGGCTCTCCGCTGTCAGGGCAAGGCAGACTTGACAGTATGGCGGCGGGGTACAGCTGGAAGGATGCTACTGTTGCCCGTGATGTGTCTATCGCCGGTAGGACGTAAATGGACAGTTGACGGCAAAAAGAGAAGAGGATTTAGCGAGAAAGGCTTGTCGCCGTGAGCTCCAAAGATGGCCAGGCTCGCCGACTACTACGTAGTGGTCGGCTACGACCTCGACAAGCGAGGTGGGTACTGGAGTTAGCCTGTCCTGCTAGCTTTAACGGCGTATTATTAGCTGTCGGTAAACAGGAGGCGGGGAGGGAGGCGGGGACGGGCCGGGCCGCCACTCACAACTGGCCGACGCTAAGTGCTGTCAGCTGGCAGTTAGCCTTCAACTGTGGGCCGAGGACGCGCAGGCCTCACGGGATTAGTGTACTTAAATGCTAGCCTGTCAGCTGCTGTCCCGCATTTCTGACAGGGGAACACATTGAATGCACGACTCCATTGCAGTGCTTAACTTCAAGGCGTGTTTTAACTTAAGCAAAACAAATGGCACCACTCTGTTGACAGCAAACTTAGGCTAACTTTATTTGCTAAAAGCTAACCGGGCTAGCTGTGAGGGGGGGGGGCTGGCTAGCCGCTTGGTCGGCTGTGACCTAAGACGGATTTATTCACCCGTTTCACAGTTTCAGCTGCATCCTCCCCAGTTGTCTCATTTACAAATTGTACCAGTGCAACCGTTGTCATTTAAAAGTGGCATTTCAAGGCTTCACACAGAATCTGCCGGGTAGCGAGTTGTCAGTGTTGTGGCTGCAGGGTCCTGAGTAGTTACTTAGGACAGCCAGACCACGAAAGCACAGCTTATTTCCGCTTGGACTTTATTTTATGCGTGATTTTAAAAGTGGAAATCGATGCTTCTCCTCGGCGGAGTTGCAGATTGTTTGCTTTGTCTGTGTTTTGTGTGGATTAACCCAGATGGCTTTGCCCCTCCCTGAGCCCCCTCAGACCGGAGCTGTGTTCCCTTGTGTTGTTGGGACGGGGTTTGGACCGTTATCTGAGCCCCCCTCCCTTCAGCCGGAGCCTTGGCCTAGATCTCCGCAGTATAATGGCCCGTTTAATCATGAAATATTCAACCCGCCTATCCAATGGAAGCATGCAGCTTGTAACGTGGTAGAGTCTTTTATATAGAGTGGATTTTTGCCTATGACTTATTCAGAAGAGGCAAATTGTAACATGACAAGCCCTCTGCGGCTAAAAGCAGGCAGAGAACTGGCTTTTATCTTAATGATGTTGGAGCAACCTACATCACGTTCTGATTGCATGAACGCACTTACTGCATCTTGTAGTTTTTTCAGTGGTGGGGGGTGAATACAGGATGTTATAACGTGGACACTGCAAACGCTGCAGAAACTCTCCTTCCTGTTCTACCCTGCCTGGATGCGATGCAGAGCAGAACAAGCCTGTAAAAAGCATCTGGGAACCAGACATTAAAGCCACAGTGACTTTAATGGATCAAAGCTCCCATGCCTTGTAAAACCAAACACTTAAGAGTGATGATGATTGTTGGCATTGCCCCACTACTGCAGCTTCAATGTTTACAATAAGTTTCTAGGTGGAGGCATTGTGTTAAACATCTCTGATAGCTTTACTGAGAGCTTTCCCATCATTATCATCATTGGATGCGCTGGTAGCCATCATTAACTTCCTAAGTACATCCTTTGCAGTTAGATCAATATGTATCTGCACAGTCTTTACTTACAATGCTGTGTTATGCTATGGCTGTTTGGTCTGGCTCATCACATGTCATTGCAACTCTCCAAAATAAGATGGAGAGCGATTTTGATATTGTATAAGTGGGTATGTTCCCCTTGAAAGCACGTTCACCAATCAATTATCTGTGTCTGCTACAGCATCAATTGTAGATGTCAGGGGGTGGGGTTGACTTTAGAGCCTGATGCCCCAGATTTCCCCATTTTTGTGCATGTGTTTGATAGTTCTTGCTTGTATTTAAATTTTTCCCAGCTGTGGTGCTGCTTGCAGTAAAAACATTTGGCTATTACTCGAGAATGAACGGTCCTCGATCATAAGAATACCAGGAATTCTGAAGCACGGTGGAGTTTCCTCTTGTGTTTAAATATTTCATACATCCTGTCTACGTGTGTGTGTGTGAGTGGTTGCTGGTTGTCACTCAGTCAGTGGAATGTTTCGCAAGCGTGGGCACTGACAGGTTTTCAGGGCTGACATCATCACTGCTCATCTGCCTCTCAGAGCGCCGTCACCAGCAGAAACCCTGTGGGTGTTTACAAACAGAACATGCTGCAGGCAGGACTGTTTCTTGCCTCCTTCTCTGTGATTTTTAGACAAGCTCTTGTTCCTTGTTAAGGACTGAGTGAAAGTTTTGCTTGGCTAAAGGAGGGTAACCTGGAGGCAGAGCCTTGAATCTTCCATTCACCCTCTACATTTGTCTCCACAGTGTCAGGTTGCTCACATTGTGCTCAACCTAGATGCTAAGTTATACTATCAGTGGAGCTGTCTTAGAGCCAAGATGGCTGCTCTTTGGTCGGGAAGAGTCCATAGTTGCCGGGGTGTGGTCCCTTTAGCAAGGGTCTCTTGAGAAACTCCACAGCATGTCACTGTGTTTTGACAGCGGTTCCTCCACTGCGCAGAGTCCCCAGCAACTAAATGGATATGCAGTCCGAGGCCCAAACAGGAAACTGGCAAGAGGACCTGAGGGAGACTTGTGTTTAGAGCGAGAATCCAGATTGTCTCCCTCTGTGTGTCTGAAAACCAGGAAAGGGGCGTTGTGTTTGTGTGTGCGACTGTGTGAGGCGGTCTCATTCAAGACAGTGAAGAGACACACTCACTTGCATTCACACAAACACACACACAGACGCTAACATACAGGCTCTATTGTAGCTCCATCTGTGTGCCTCCGGCGGTGCAGTTTGAGAGTGTTGGTCATTGCAGCGGTGGCTCTAAACAGAATGCAGAATGGTTGTTTTCAGGCTGGAGTGACAGCCCTGGCACACAGATCCTCCACTGAGGCCCTGCCTCTTCTACACACACATTCACACACCCCTACAGCTTGCAGTCAAGCTAGCACCATTCACAACATCAGAGGCCGGCGAGGACACAAAGAGGAGCACCCAGGGCGGACCGAGCATGCATGCGGACTGTTGTGTTTGTTTACAAATCTCAGGTTGTCTCTGTTGCTGCCAAACAGTGCTGTCATGATTGGAGCATTGTTACACATTGCTAACAATGTGTACGCTTTAAGGGTGATACCAAACAAAAGCCATCAAACAGTGTGCTGTTATTGCTGACCGGGACAGATTTGTAACAGCGATTGGTGTCAGTTGGTTGTCAGCTCTTTAAGCACAACGGTTTCATATTTTACTTCTGGCACCAGTTTTATCACCAGATTTGTTCAGATTACTACGATACTAAGATTTAAGTTAATGAAGTGACGCCAGAGGCCAGACTGACTGACAGTGATGTTTCATCTTAAGAGCTGGATATCTAACCTCAGTACTGTAAAGTACTGAAAACTAGCTTTTATATTATATTCACATTCGTTCTTATTGTACATAAGTGTTTTTGCTGGTCCCTGAACGCAGCTTAGGCTGAACTCTTTGTGAATTCTGTTTTTTCTCAGCAGCAGTTCGTGGAGTTTTGAGTCGCTGGGGGGATAGTTGATCAAGTGGTTCCGATCAAAGCTGATTAGTTCAGAACAAAGGATGAGAAGAGCAGCTGCTGCAGAGGCAAACTTTTAGACCCAGTGCAATGAACGGTTAAAATTCGCTTTTACTGCACCTGATGTTCTGCTGCTCTGTCTGCTCTGTGTCTGTACTGCAACTCAGGTTTTATATTGGCTCTAGTATTAAAACATTTCAAATTATTTTTCCAGAAAAAGTAGCCCACATCACATCATATGTATAACCTGAACCCTAACCAGAAACACCCTCTTCTAATACATACACTCACCTTGGCAATTAGGGGAGATTTTTTTTCTTTTTACAAGGATACTTGATCTCATTTGTCAACAATAGAGAGATGACAGAAGTTCTTTTTAACACACAGATAGCACTATAGGGCTGCTGTAAAGTCCCTTCTGTATGCCCCTTTTTTCATTTTTACACAGAACTACACAACGGTGGCATCGTGCCACTCCTGTGTGTGACTTTAGATTGTGTGCTGGCATTGCAGTAGCAAAAGATGTGCGAGTTTGACGGGTGTGACATGTAATGAATCCAGGTACAAAAATGATTGAATGAAGGAGTTGTTTTACTGGAGCAGTTTTGATACTTGGTACAGGGTTATTTTGGTCAATACCTTAAAGCAGAGCTGGCAAACATACAGCCTGTGGGCCAGAACTGGCCCACCAAAGGGTCCAATCTGGCCCACTAGATGACTAGATAAAGAGGTGCCAGGTTTCAGGAGCAAGATAAACAATACGTTGCCTACTTCATGTAACATTCTGCTTCAGAGGCTTTTCCACCCTGACCAGGATACAATTCTGTGATATAACAATAAATACTTGTTGTGACCATGTTTAAAGATATTGAACATTGTGCAAAATATTTTATATCAGCAGCTTCACTTCAAAAGAATCTGTATCAAGAAATGTGTGGATAAATGCACATGTAAGGTCAGTGACTGAATGTAGAAAAACTGAGACATAACTGTTGAAATTGCACTTATTCGTCTTGAGACATCTCAGGCTGTGCGATGGTTTTATTGGTCCGGCCCATCTTAGATCAAATTGGGCTGTATGTGGCCCATGAACCAAAATAAGTTTGACACCCCTGCCTTAAAGGTATTGAGTACCAATACCCAGCCCTAGGTGTTGCTTTAAACCCTGAGTCAGGATAAATCTGGCAAAACTATTGAACATTCATAAAATATTTAATTCAGACACTGTAGTACTGAAGTACAGATTTCCGTTATCGTGTCAAAGCTGTGACTAATTCATGCTGTGCTCACAGGTGCACTCAGTAGAGTGTAAATGCAAGTGTGGTCTGCATGAGGCTGCACAAAGCTCAGAGGGGAAATAGAAGCCTCTTAGATTGAAGGCAAGATGGAGTGTGTGGAGGAGAGAGGAGAGTGTATGATGCTGCCAGCAGAGCCTGCCTGCGGGCAGCCACTTCCTCCAGTGCTCCAGAGCAGGGCCGCAGCCTTTCAGGCCCTCCAGAAATAGCCCTCACAATCTGCCTTTCATAGGGGGACAGAGTGACGCTGGGTCGCGGCTGCGGTGCACTGACGCTTGTGTGTGTGTGTGTTGGCGCGGGCTTCTCTCCCGTTTGTCGTTCAGATGGCTGCCTGAATGTTTGTGGCTGTCTGTGTGTTTGCTGCGTTGCCACGGCAATGTTTACCCCCCTGTGGGCTGTGGGATATTGACCAGTTTGTGACAAATCATGAATGCTAATATTTTTGGTATGAAGGTAGCAGTGGCATTTTTGTGCTGATATGCTTTAATCTTGAGCAGTTCTCTACCAAAACAAAGTTTATTGTTTATTTCAGTTTTTTAAGCCAGCATTTAGACCACCACAGGGGCACCAAAACTCTACACCAAATTCAGGAAGTAATTTTGGTGTTAGCAGCTCATAAAGGCAGGTACACATCAGCTTTATTATGGCAGTAAAGCTAAAATGATTTTTATAAATCATAATTACTCAATTAAATGAACAGGAATCATGTTTGCAGCCTTTATAGACAACTGTCATAATGCTGTGGTCAGGGGGAGCCTCCAACATATCACCGTTGTGATGTTGCCCTCGTCCTTGTGTGTGTGTGTGTGTGTGTGTGTGTGTGTGTGTGTGTGTATGTGTATGTTCCTGTATTACAGCAGTCTGTCTGCTGTGCTGAATGCTTGTTATTCATGAAGAAGACGGTGGCCCCAGGGCCCCAACGCTGCCCTCATTCCCTCATTCCTACTACACAGATACAGACGAGAGAGTGTGTGTGTGTGTGTGTGTGTGTGTGTGTGTGTGTGTGTGTGTGTGTGTGTGTGGCTGGCTGGGGGTAGGGATGCACACACACACACACACACACACTTTACTTTTCTCACACACGGCCTTTAGACCACTTCTGTCGGCAGACGCGTGTTCTTCTGTCATACCCTTTATACTCAAATTGTAATCCAAGGCGTTTTTTGTGTATGTGTGTGTGTGCGTGCATGTGAGTGTGAGTGTCTGTTGCTAAGTAAATGCGATCTGCCGCCTGTGGGGCAAAAGAGGTCTTGGTCTTTTACCCTAGCTTTAGATAAAGAGATACATGGTTTAAGTAGGTTGTATGCGCATTTAGGATTCATTGCAATTAGAATCATATTTCCTGTTCTTAAGGTCCTCAACAAAGGTGCCTATTAATATCCACAGCCACACAGATCCACTTTTATGCAGAGATACATTTTCAACATATTTGATATAGGACTGTTAACACTTTTTATGTTGAAATTAGATAAGGAAAAGACACCAAAAAATATGATCTAAACATGGTGGTGATAGTTGTTTTGTATGTGTGTAGGGGGGGCATCAGGGATGCCCTGCTCCTTGGTGCTTTGATGGTTTCCCAGGAATTCAGAGAATTTCTCTGTCCCCTCTCAGGGCAAAGGCTGAGTCAGTGCTGCTCACAGTCAGCCTGTTGGTGCTCGAGGGAGCAATCGTTCAAATCCCCGAGGGGTGATTCCAGCCTGTCCGGAGCAGTTTCGATTTGAAGATAGGGGGTTGTTAGGATTAGAAGAGTCGGTTGTGTAAGGCTGGTCGGTTGGTGTTGTAACCACATCACTGCAACACCTTGTTTGTGTCATGCGGCAGGCTGTGAATAGGCATTTGAAAAACACTTGCACATGTAACGTAATTACCCTTTTCTCTTACTAATTAGAGATAATGTTGTTAGATGTGTGGTCAATACAGTATAAAATCAATCAACAAACATTTTAAGTATTTGTTTCATAAATTATGTGATTGTGCTTTTTTTTTTTTTTTTAAAGTGCAAAGTGACTCAAAATCTTAGAGGCAAATTTTTTACCTCCATCATATCGGCACTGGGAAACACAAGTCCTTTTTACACAGAGATCACGCTATACTTCTGCTACAAAGTCCCTTCTTTATGCCACCTTTGCATTTTTACAGCCAAACAACAGTGGTATCATACTGCTTCTGTGTGTGATTTTAGACAGCATGCTGGCATTGTGGAAGCAAAAGAGGCGTGATGGGCGTCACATGTATAACAACAGCGTTGGCCTCTACTGTGACATATAACATATGTGTTGGCAGCACTTTAGAAACAATAACAATGGCATACCATGTCAGTAACAATCGTTTACAGTCTCTGTTATATGCTGGCTTATGTCAACCTGCTCAGAGGCTAAGGAATTCCCGGGCCTCATTGTTTTCCCATTTTGCAGACATTTTTGGCTGCTGTTCTTCTTTGAGTTAGCGGCTAACTGCTATCAGTGGCTTTTTAAATCTTCCGGTGGTGGGTTGCACTAATAACACGTGGTCAGCATGTCACACCCACCGTGTACATGGCCCCGTCCTGCTGGCTGTCCCTTTCACACAAGACATTGATTCAGTGCTGTTAGTACCTCAGCTGCTGGCTTAAAGGCACGACAACTCTGTCCTCCGACTCTGTGATTGCACCTTTTATGAAGAATGGCGAGAAGGAGTAACGGTGCTCAATTCCCACCTTGAACAGCCAGTGTAAAAGTAGCTACTGACAGATACACAGTCGTTAACCCCTATCCCAATGTACAAAAAAACTCACTAACATCTGGCTTTTGTATTTAATGCCAGGGAAGGTTACAGTGGGCATTCACTCCCGGAACAGCAACTCTCCTGTCGTCACAGGTATATATCGACTCTAGCTCTGATCAGCTTTGATTGGCAGTGATGGAAATACAACACCCAGGTGAACAAATCAAACATTTTGTGCCCCTAATATAATGGTTGGGGAAACACTGCATTTCTATAGCATATGGTTAACATAAATGTTGAATTTACAACAATACAAGATAGTTTTTCAAAAGAAAATACTGACCTCATCTAAAAATATCCAAAGCTGGATTTTTACATATTGGCGTAGTTGCAAATCCCTCATTTTTCAGTAACTATCTCCGCAGTGACTAAATAAATGCACCAGTAACACCAAGTGAGTGACTGGTGGTGGAAGATTAAGCCTTATCTTTATGAGGACGGCCTCCAAATCAAATCTGTTCTTCAGGGAAAAAAAAAAAGGAAATCTGCCTTCCAGACAACCACTGTGCTTGCTGTAATCTTGCCTGTGATTAGATTAAATATACAGATTAAAGGACTGTTATGGTTCCAGAGTGGGTTTGATGTCTATGTCACTGTACTGTATTTATGGCACGTCTTTGCTGCTCTCCCCTCCCCCCTCAAAGAGGTCTGTGCTGTTTAAAGGTTACTCAGATTATAGTTGAAGCCCAGGCCTTTAGATTTGTCGTAAACTCAGAGTTTTGCTTAAACTGAGAGATATGACCAAATTATTACATCACGCTGTTAGTAGGTCTCTGCATGACTGTGCAGCTTTAAACCTGTACATTAAGCTTTTCTTTTTTAACAAACATATTCAGCTTTTCTGAAAAATAATAAAAAGTGCTTAAAATTGCAGACTTTGTTGTACATACAGTATATTTTTTATCATCTCAACAGCCAAATGCAGCTCTACATGCAACACTAAAGCCCCTTCAGACCTGTGTGTATATGTAAATTTAATGGCCCTTTTACATGTTGGTCTCATGTCTGAAAAAGCACCAGATTCTGTTTAACAGTATGTAAATGTCACAAATTCAGTCTTACTAGTTCAGAACGAGTAAGATCTCTGTAAATCCTTCAACACTACACATGTCTGAACATGCTGCCATTATTAACATAAAGGCTGTTGCAGCACAAGATTAAATACGCAGGGAGAGAGATAAAATGTACATCTTGTTCTGCCTTATTAAGAGAACAGGACATTTTATCTCTCAATCATCGTCTCATGTGCATAAAGAAAAGAAGATTTGATGAGTTTAATGAAACCACCAAACACTGAATGAGGCTAAATGAGCCACTGTCATCAGTCACATCTGTTTTTAAAAATGATTTCATTCCCATGGCTGTGCAGGGCAAATGGGGTAAAAAAGAAATAACATTGTAAAATCACAATGTTTATCAACCAGCATTGTTTTAATAGATATAACAATATAGATATAGTATAATAAATGTACATCTAGCAAAACACATCTCATACAGCATGTGAGCAATGAGGAATTACCTGAGAGTCTGGATTTTTGTATGGGCTGACTGTCTAGTGAGTGAATGAAGGGTAGCGAGAAGGCTATTTTGGGCCTGTGGAAAACTGGTATAAGAAATGATGAAACTGATAAGAAATTGTATCAGGACATTCAGTGTGAAAAGTGGTGCAAGCATCTATAGTGCACATAATGATCATTAGTTAAGACTAACACAAATACCTTTTAAAAAAAATAAAGTAAAACATTTTAGAACAAAAACAATCTCTGTACACAAGCGCGTAACAGCACAGTTTCAGAAATACTACTTACTAACAGGCCTGAAAAGGCATATCACCTGACAATTCAAGTACTCTGGGCATGCTCCTGCTGGTGTAAACAGTAGGCAGGTTGTCTACTCTGTAGTTGGTTGCTTAGTTAAAGAAAATAGTGCGGAAATTAAGACTGGAGATTTCTTTGCTTGAGTCGATAAAGAGGTGGAACAAATGAGTATAAGGTGGTCAACATTGCGGATCACAGATCGGGAGTTGTTACAAAGCATGGGGAAGTAGTGCTCACGCAAAAATGCTAATATCACAAAATGTATGTAGACCTAGCTGTAATGTCTTAGCTTGATACGTGGTGACTGATAAGACCCAATTGGGAAGCAAACTTTGGCGTCTGCATCATTGTTTTCACAAGTTGCTCTTTTTGCCCGTCCAGACTAAAACGCAACCCGCGAGTTTTCAAACTAAAACAAGCTCAGCAGCATTTTCAAAGGTCACCGTTTTAGGGGTTCCAAAACACCAGAGTTGTGTAGATGCTAGACATAAATGTAGCAATAGTTTCATGTTTTTAGAAGAAAATGTAATTGTGTGGATGTGGCCTAAAACTCTTAACAATCATTTATGTATAGGACACCTACTGTAGGTCTGAATTACAAAAACATGACAATTAATAGATGAAGCCATGTCTGAAAAGGGCATGAGTGTCATGTCTACAAAACTGCAGTGCACCATTGGTGTTGTCTCAAAGGGAACATAAGACTCAAGTGTTGTCTCTTGAAAATCTTTATTTATAAAGCCCAATATCACACATCCCTCTGTCCTTGGACCCTCACAGCAGATAGGAAACTCCCCCCAAAAACCCCTTTAACGGTGCTGTGTAAGACATTGTGCAGACCCATTGTTTGGACGGTATAAGTGAAGGAAGCCAGTGTTGCCAATAATTTCAGCAACCACAGATAGCACACACATTGTGCTTTTAGGGGTTAATTATGTGTTTCGCATTTTGCTTTAGTGTTGAGGAGAAATTAGGAGAAATATTTAAGCATTCATTTTTGGGATTCAAATAAGTAAGGTAAAGACAGTCAGCTACAGAACCTAGCTGTCTGCCCCTGTTGTTTTATAGTCTCTTGGTCTGGTTCCTGTTTGGTTATGAGACATCATGCACCGCCTGTTTTTTGGCTATTGGTTGCCCAAGTAACCAGATGTAATTTCCGGGCCATGTGTGTGGGTGCTGTGGTAGGAGAAAGAGTTTTGGGGTTAATTTGCAACTGAATACAATCTGGCACTAAAATAGTAGAAGTGATAAGGGAGGAAAGAAGATTGTTTGGTTGGAATGATTATAGAGGGATATAATGTATGGCTGCTGAGTAAAGACAAAGGCTGAAGATAAGTTGTGATTGAGTGCATTAGCCCACAGCTATCGTGTTTCCTGTTGCAGTATTCTGGGGTAGCTCACGGAAGTCTTGTTTGCATCTTGTTCTTGAGGAGCTGCTTGCATTAAGACCATATTTCCTGTATGTCATTGTTTCTGTGGTGAATTCCCGGGTTTATGAAGACAACTGATATCCTCCCGCAAACTGTTACTGTCCTCCTCTGAATCCTCCCCTGCTCTTGCCTTTACAAACGTTTACAAATGCGGGCTGTATGTTATAATTACAGAGCATGATTGAATAATGTCTTCTCAACATCTTGAAGCTGTTTGTCCACAGTTAATTATCTTGTTTACCAAATTTACCATTTAACAAACACATTTTTCTCGAGTCCCTCACCACGCTGGCAGCCTCCTTATCCCCCTGTCCACTTTAAGCTCCCTTAGAGCCACAAGACTGAACTTCATCTGTGACAGCATCATGTCAGCATGCAGGCCATGTGCCTTCCTTATCATGTGACTGTCATCCACTGATGAGTCCTAAATTCTGTCCCTGATTTATGTCACTCTTGTCTTGTCACACCAGCCTCAGTGTTATTTTTTGACCACAGGACACTCTTTGCGTACTGGCAGACATGCCTGCCTTATATAAGATGACCTGCAACATTTCCCTGACCTCTTCTTGACCTTTTTCATGACTTCTTAGATTTTTCTCTGAGCAACACTGATTTTAATAACTAAGAGATGTGACACCTTCATTGCTGTCCACCAAAATATGACAAAGCCTGGCAGAAGTTGTTACGTCTTGGCAAATTACACATATAATCATTGCACTAGTTGACCCCAGTGATTCATAAAATATCTTACTGCTGTATTCTAAAATGTAGTTTATGCAGCCTGTATGTAAATATAAAGAGATGACCTTATCTCACTGTTAAATCCATTCTGCTCAGAATGTTGAGGCTCATAATGCAGTGGAGCAGTGAGCTGCTAGGATTCCCCCTCACACTAAGTTGTTGTTGTTAACTTTACGAGATGATAACATTTGAATATTTTGCAGTAGGTGATTGCTGATCAAATCAATGCACATCAGTGGCTCTCAGTGTCACAAGTGGCCACACTGCTATACACAAAACCATAGTGTCAAAGCCCAATCACTGTTCACACTAGCAAGTGGAACAGCAAAATTAATCTGCACAAAACAGGCTGTGCTAGGGGCTTGTTGGCATGGGGACTACTCACAGGGCTAGTTGGTATGCAGAGCTTACTGCTAACACGCTATGGAAATGGGAACATGCTAGTGCTAGTCAGCCACAGTAGTTCCCTGAGATTCTTTTTATTTTCTCTTTACTGTTCAGTCTGCCTCCACCTGACATATTTTTCACAGGGTTTTACATCATTTTATACAGTCAAATGTTACTTGAGAGGTGAAAACGCTTCCCGGCTTACAGGTTGCTATCAATTAGCACCACGACTTAACTTTGTCCTATGACATATTTGAACTAAAAATATTGTCTAATGTCAGGAACACACTACATGAGAATCAAGCCAGTTTTGGGTCTGATTCCCCCCAGCTGACAAAGGTCAGCAGAGCCCCGATTTTTTGTTTGTTGATGGTTCTTAAGATCATCTCGCCAAATTTTCCTTTGGTATTAGGTACGTTTTTACATCCTCTGCTTTGCTCAGTCCATCCTGGCTGCGTCGATTTCAAACCCAGATGTTAAACACGTTCAATATTCAGGATGTTGTGGGGGGGGGGGGGGGGGGGGGCAGTCCTGCAGGTGTCTGAGAGTTTTAATGCAGTGTCAAATGGGATTCAGCTTAGAAGTTACTCACCTCCAGCTTGTGCTGTAACATGTATAGCCCATGTTCATGCTGCTTCCATGACTTCAACTATATATTAAAATATTTTTCTTAGTGAATTTTCTGTAAAAAGTGGTACAAAAACAACAAGTTCTTCCTGCTCATTTGTTAACTCTAAAGTCACATTTGATTGCAAGAGATTTGTGAGATTTCCAGTTTTGAGAGTCGGGACTTGTTAGTGAATGGAATCTATTACTGTGTGGTGTGCTGTTTTGGCCAAATCTTTTCTCTTCACACACTATAGGAACAGAACTGTTTATCATTACATGTTGTTATGTGTGGGGTCTCTTGAATTTTCAACATCTGTTTTGAAAAGTCTTAAACTGTGGGAGAGTCTTAAAGTTCTGTGTTAGCAACAGTTGCTGCAGACACTGGCTTAGGCATTGTAGTTAAATTCACATCATCATTATTATTATTATTATATTGCCACAATCTTGTCAGAATTATTCCATCTTTCATCTCACTTCATCTGACTTGGCGAGTGAAATCAAATATTGAAATGTGCGTTGTGCCTGCAATTTAAAAACATTTTCAACTGGTGTGCTGATCTGTCTTTTAGGAGCAGAATGTGAATGGCTGAAGTTTTATCCTGGATGCACTTTGGTCTAAAACACTGCCCAGAGTGACTGGAAAGTAGATGGCCAGTGTTTTGTGAGCATTGGCAGATTTCCCTACTCTACTGAGTCAGTTTGGTGGCTCAAACTGAAGCAGAGCACACATGCAGACAGCCACCTGTGGCTGCTGAAGCGAAATGAGAAGTGAGAGAAATAAAACTTATGTTATTAATCATCAGACTGTGACAACCATCTGAAGCAGCCTTCCACCTAAAGCTGAAAGAAGTGTAGTCACTCTAGCTGCTGTGTCCCTCTCTGAGGCCTTTTCCCCTCCTGGAAAGCCTGCGTTTTTGTTTTGGGGGTTCGGGCGGTGGAGAGCATTAGATTTGCAGCAAGGATGTGAGTTTGCTGAAGAGCTTTTGCACAAAGAAAACGTCCCACATTGTCTCCAGGGCGACGGCACTTGCCAGATAGAGCAGAGTTTTTTTTTTCACCCTCTATTTGGTTCCTAAATGGCAGCTTTACTCAGTTGGTTTTCAACATGGACTGGCTCATTTATTTATGCAGGATTATCATCTTCGCCGTCATCTGACACCAAATTTAGACAGCTCTAAATGTCAAGTCTTACTTATTAATGTGCTGATCCGCATGTTGCCTCCGACCCCATAAGGGGCCTCATTCTGGAGGTGTAGTGCTGCTTTTAATCAGAGAGTGACTCACACTTCTTCATATTACTCAACAAGACTGTCCTGCATTTGTGTGTATCAGAAAGTGCATAAATGAGTGCCTGTGTATTTATGTGTAAACGATGTGTGTGTAATAGCACACTGGGTGGACACTAGCTATGTCAGAGGGTGCGGTATGCAGAGTGGATATACTGATGTCATAGTTTTTTATGTTTTCACCCCAAGACTTCATCTCTGAATGTGGAGATGTTATCTTAACACAGTGCAGATAGTGTTCTTCTAAAAAGTATTGCAATGATGGCAGCTCACCACATGTACACTCTGGTACCACGTAACTCGCAATGTACGGTATTTATGTTGCAGCAAACTGTGCATGAGATTGAACAATGATACATGGTAATTAAGTTATATTTCATGTTAGCATATTAATGGCAGTATTATGAAGCACATTGTTGTTGCAGTATTACTTACAAAAGTATTCACAATAAAATGGGTCACAGAGCTTTTGAATAAACTGAAGTAGGAAGCGTGTAATGCCAACAACACAGCGCATCAATAAAACATTGTGTCATTAGTAATAAGTCAGCTTCCTCTCTCAAAACCGTGTGCAGGAGGGAGCTTGCTTTAGACCAAATTTCCTCGTTTTGTACTTTGTTGCAAATCTGCACACACAGACACATTAAAAGACACAAGGCTCAGAGCTCTTTTGTCCCGACGGCTGCAGTCGCCGTGGAAACCGCCTGATGTCGTGTCACTGTGGTTTGGAAGCCTGCAAACGAGAAGCTGTGGTCTGGTTCAGCATCAAGAGCATGACACACACACACACACACACACACACACACACACACACACACTGATCTACACAGTCATTTCAACTCTGACTGCCATCATTCAGTGATCACATGATCCAGGCGGTCGCTTTCCATCCTGTGTCACAGAGTATCACTGCTTGTAGTCATCTGTGTAAGGAGTCATCGCCAGCTCTGACACACATGCACACACAGACACACGCAGACACGCAACCACTATGTGTGACCCACATTTTCTTCCCTGTTCTCTCCTTTCATCCTCAGGCCTGCCTCTATCTCTCTCTCGAAGTGTTTTTTTTTTTTTTTTTTTGGTAACCATTATCTTGTACAGGTTATCTTAGCATGTGTATTATGTCTAAAAAGCAGACTGCTTCAGGTTCAGACTTTGAACCACCTGGTTGATCTGTAGCTCTGTTTGGGTTGATAATGGCTGGCATGAGGCTCTGATAGTATCTGGTATTGTTCTGCAGATAGATAGATTTAAATAAAACATCACATTTTTTTGCTCATCTTTAATAATTATTACAGTTTACAGCAGCCCAACATCTGAATATGAAGCTTTTTTGCTTTTAACATATTGTTTCTTGTTTTGCTAAATTGATGCGTCAGCAGTTAGAGCCATTTTACTAGCTTGCAAAATCCTTTTTCAAAGCTAATTAATCACAGACTCCACTTTTTTCTCTGGTAACTGCAAGAGATGTTAATTTTGCTTTTGACAGCCAGACACTCATTAGGCGATAACTAACTGGTGAATTTTTAAAGGAAAAAAAGTGCAAAATGACATTTCAAAGCTCTGTCCATGGAGAGGTGATGAAAGTTTTAGGTTTTGTGATGTAATATCTTGCCTTTTATTTTATTTTTGCTGGCTTTACTGACAGAGAGCTGGCTAGCCGCATAAACATGCAGAATAGTAGTACCCACTGCCCACCCTCTGGTCTCCACTGGTTAGCTAATGTTAGCCTTTGGCCGCTCTGCGCACTACACCATCTGGTTGGGGTGGAAGACGGCTAGCAACATTACTCAGTAGTGATTACTGCTGCTAACGGCTGCAGAAAGGTGTTGGCCACCCTCTGGTCTCCTTCCAGGTAGCCTAGGTGAGTGAGCGCCCTTATTGACTGTGCTAGCACCACTAGCCATGTTGACACTGCTAATGGTGCTAACAAAGCTAACAGTTAGCAATGTTAAACGGGGGCAACATGAGGTGAAACCAGAGGATGGGCATGATGTTTTCACAGCAACACTGTTGGGTCGAGACGGTGTTACTAGTGGTAATCGTTGAATGAGTGGCATTGCTAGTTAGCTTCCACCATACCCAGTTGGTGTGCAGTGCACCAAACAGAAAAGTTGCAAAATTTACTTATACACTGTCTCATGTAACTGGTCAAAAATATTCTCCGCATTTCACTTATATTCCTGTATCAGGAGAACTATTGTGTATATTGTTTATTTAATGCTTCTTTTACAAACATGTTGTCTTTGCATAAACAGTAAGTTTTAGTAGTATCAACTGCTTCTCTCTGTAAAGTTGCTAAACCTAGGCTAACTGTATGCTATCAAACGCAGCCTCATTGTTGAAAGACTGACATCAGGCTCTATGTACTGTATTTAGCATAAATTAAAAAGTGAAAAGATCCCTTTTCACTGACCTAACAAATGGACTTTCCAGATTCAAACCACTTTGAATGCCCACAATCAACTTCTAGACCATTTTAAAATAGCCAGGCTGAACTATTGTGTATGAAACAAAATGACTATGGTTGGCAAAGCAGGAAGCACGGAGGCCTGATTTGGCTGTTACTGGCTGCTTAGAGAGAGTTCAGTGGTGGCCCAAAAGCCTGTTCACAGT
Organism: Epinephelus lanceolatus; assembly: GCF_041903045.1. Lineage (NCBI taxonomy): Eukaryota > Metazoa > Chordata > Actinopteri > Perciformes > Serranidae > Epinephelus > Epinephelus lanceolatus. The sequence continues at coordinate 30,731,832 of NC_135756.1, read as the reverse complement.
CCGCACATTGATTGGGTCCCTTTGGTTGCTCAGCACTGTAAGAACTGAATGCTCTGATTGTGACTTGCTGATTGTGTTGCTCACGCTGTGAACACACAGCTGCTGTCACACTCCTTCCACAGAACAGTACAGTGCAGAAGCCTTACAGCAGGGGTGACTTTTTTAGGCTGTAGTTTGTTTAGTTTGTAGTTCTGTCAGGCAGCGTGACTTGTGGTCACTGTTCTTTGTTAATGCTGTTTTTAGATATTTGTTATGCTTTTATCCTTGTCGGAAATGAGATGTTATTATGTGTGTGGTGTCTATTGTGTTTGTATAAGCTTTTATAAGAAGGAAACAGACAGGCATGTCAATCTACGCAGTTCTGTCAGAAAGGACAGTCAGTAGGACTTAATTTTTGTGGTTGCAGCAAGACATGGATAGATAGGCTGTCCAGGAAGAATAAACACAGGTGATGGACTGATGGAAACCTCTATGTAGAGTCCATGGTCATATTCTTTGTCTGAGATTCGAGGATATGCTGAAGGAGGAAATTACCTAAATCCGAAAGAGAGGAGGCAAAAACCATCTGGTGCCACAATGATACTGTCCAAAAACTAGGACTGTGGTGTATAAGATACAACAGCATAGTTCAAGAGATAATGATCATGCTTCAAAATGAAACTGATAGCCCTTCAGTCAGTTATCTGTTGCTGTTTAGAAAACAGGTCCAGCTGCTGGTCCAATGTCACATACCTGCAAGGCCACTCCACTGGTTAACATTCCTCTCACACTGTGGACTGATAGTGAACCTTTGTCTTACATCAGCAGCACAGTTATGTCTGCAGACTGCCCACTACTGCCTAAACTGCAGCACTCTTTGCTGAGCTCTAACTTTTTTCACCTGCTGCTTGAACACGCCCAGAATGGACGTTTGCCAGTTCTGTGTGTGCCTTCAACCTGGGCTGTGTGATTGTGGTTAAAGGGAAATTACTTTAATTGTGATTTAATTTCTGCAGTTCTGGCTTTGAATATCAACATCATAATTATGTTCTACCGAAAAGGGAGGTCTAAGTGAAATGAAGTGTTTGAAGATGATTTTTATGTGACCTCTTTAGCTTGTACTACAAGTGCTTAATTAGATATGAGGTACTCGGTTTGCTGAATAAAACATGAGTCAAAAAGTCACACAGCTAGTTGGAACTAAAAGCACAATCATTTAGTATGATACATCTGTGCATCTCTGCTGTATGTGGCGACTCCTTTGTACACTGCCTGCTGGAGCTTTGCCAAGTCTGGAGCCATTCAGCTGGATCTTACCGGAAAACAGTGGGTGTGACATGGAGAGGACCCATATCAAGAGAGATCTTAGACTGATTCTGCTGCTGTCATTGTGGTTCAGGTGTGGTTACTTTCAGGCCTGACTCACTGTCAAATTGAATGTCCCTTGCTTTGAAACACCTGACCTCTTTGGAGTGATTAAGATGGTGAATAAAATGGCAGAAAAATAAAAACATGCATTGCAATTTTTCATGAGGTTTCATGAGGCCCGGGGTACCGGGCTCACTGCTACGAGCCATCCGGTCCTTGTATGACCAAAGTAAGAGCTGTGTCTGCATACTTGGCGTAAAGTCAAACATGTTCTCGGTGGGTGTTGGCCTCCACCAGGGTTGTCCCTTGTCACCGATCCTGTTTGTGATATTCATGGACAGGATTTCGTGGCACAGCTGGGAGGAGGAAGGGGTCCGGTTTGGGGACCTCAGAATTGCATCTCTGTTTTTCGCAGATGATGTGGTTCTGTTGACTTCATCACACCATGACCTCCAGCATGGACTGGGGCAGTTTGCTGCCGAGTGTTAAGAGGTTTGGATGAGAGTCATCACCTCCAAACCTGTCGCCATGTTTCGGGCATCTGATTAGGATGCCTCCTGGGAGCCTCCTGCCAAAGGTGTTTCGAGCATGTCCCACTAGTAGGAGGCCCTGGGGCAGACCCAGGACATGCTGGAGGGATTACATATCTCACCTGGCCTGGAGAACACCTTGGGGTCCCCCAGGAGGAGCTGGAAAGCGTTGCTGGGGAGAGGTATATCTGGGGTGCTTTGCTTGGCTTGCTGTCCCCGGGACCCAGCCTCAGATAAATAGATGAAAATGGATATGTACTGCTTACCCTGAAACTTGCATACTGTACATATTGCCTTTCTCCAGTGGAAATTACAGTTTAAAATACTGCCAGTATTGCTGAAATTTTGCTAACACCTAATGTCAAACTGTTTACCAGAATTCAGTTCCTTTTTGCCGCTCTAAAACAGTAGCTGGCAGTGACTGCACAGAGCAACTTTCTATCTGGGCAGGTTTTTTAAATTGGCAAAAAAGAATTGATTTCCGGAAAACCGCCTTTTTATCCAGGTGTGAAACCTCTTTTAAGTCTATTAATGAATTATCACTGGATCAGTGCTTTGACTAGCATACTCGCCGATACCCGATCCAGCATTTTTGGCTCTATCGGATGCATTTCTAATACTGGTCCCAGTATCAGAACAGCTCTATGTATAACTACATCTTCTGGGTCCATCATGTGATGCCATTGGGCCCACAAAGAACCACAAAGTTTCCCCCTAGATTGGGAAAGAGACGTCACAACCCCTGCAAAAGGACTCATGTAACTATCGGGATTTGATATTGGTCCAATACCAATTTGAACATCTAGAAGAGTAGCACGATTACATTTTTTTAAATCTCCATACAACTAACTTGAACTGAGTTTACAACTTGTTGGCTGGCATTTCAGGAACAGTTAAGTTAGACCTATCAGAGTGTCGTGAGAGGTACAATAATAACCGACTTGTTACAAAACAAAATCAATTACCAATGTAACATTTTGTGTTATCACATTATCATTACATGATACAGTATCATTTTCTGATAACAGATATCTGAGTGATTTCCCATCATCCTCCACTTTGAATGGCTGCCCTGTGACCTTGATATCTAAGCATTGTGTTGACAAATTATGCAAATCTGAAGGTGCAGGTGGACATATTGCACAGTACCTCAGTGGAATGCAGCTTGTCCTTTCATATGGTGTTGCAGAATTGTCTACAAACAAGTACTATTTGTTTAAAGCAAACATTTTCATCACAGCTTTTTTTCCCATTTCATCATTAGTCATTCATTAGTTGTAGTTTCACTCAGTGCCACCTTTATCCGCCCATCTTGTATTGACATGGGTGTGCTTCTTATGTTCACACTCTATACCAGGTACAGAACTGTCACTTTATTTACAACATTCTAATTTAAGGTCATAATCTAGGAAGCCTGCAGCCTATTTTTATGAATAATTAGATTTTATAGAACATCAGAATCCTGCCTTTTTTGCACTGCATTTGAACAGAAAGAAAGAACTGACTTACCTTTGTTAGTCAACTTGAGCTTTTACTTTGCATAAATTAAGCAGAGAGACTGTCAAAGTAAAGGTTACATATGAAAGTTTCTGTCATCAGCTGGGAGGCCTTGGTCATTGCTCTGGGCTCCAAACCCCTGCAGGCTATCATACAGGCACCAATCTTCTGTGTTGTCACAGATACTTACCACAGTAATACGTCATTGCTTGTACAATACTTAAGCACTTTTCCCTTCTAAAACATAAGACAAAACTTAGCTCTTGCAGCAAAGTGTTGTCAGTTGTCAGTAGATCGCGCTGTGTTTGGTAGCACACTGCTCTGCCAACAAACTGCGGATCAATCCAGTGAAACGCAAAAGTATTTCTGCAGGAGCTGGAAAAAATTAGATTTAATAAGGGGTAGTTTGATCCAAGCAATCTGAACGGCCAAAGACACATGCCAGCCACAGTAATGAATCCCATAGAGCGTGACAGTCCTGAATGGTTGAACTCTTGTGGTAGATCTTGATTTTTATTCACTTTGTATTTGCGCCTCTAGCCAATGGACACGTGTAGGGTTGCAGCAGTATACCAGTTTCAAGGTATACTTTAGTCTAAATATTGATGGTTATACCATGTACATTTGGTTATCCATAGTACTGGAAAAAAAAGAAATACAACCAAACAGAATCTCACATATGCATGTGTGGATTATAAGATAGCGGGCCCCTGGACACAAATATGCAAAAGCCCCCACTACCTCTCCTACATAGGAGCAAGACACACAGACTTAATGGTGTTTTTGCGTCTCTGTAGTCTTTATGCATCTTTTTGTGGTTTTTATGTCTCTTTGAGGAAATTTTGTGTCACTCTGTGGTCATTTTGAGTCCTATTTTGGTTGGTACATGTTAATTTAGCATTTGACATTTTATAAGTGAAGGGCAGGGGGCCCCCTAAAACTTTGGGCCCCTGTGCCTGTGTCAGGTAGACCCATACAGTAATCTATCCATGTGCATATGGGCCTCTCCTTTCCTTCTTGACTACCTGTCAAACTTTTTATACATATTTCCATTTAAAAAAAATGGTTTCCAGTTTCAATTTTAATACAGTGTTTGTTCAACAATAACAACAACAACAATAAATAAGGGTAATTTTTACTGATAATAATAATAACAATAATAATGATAATTTTGTAATTCCATATATGCAACAGTGATATTTTCTGAAATGGTTATCGCAGTAAATCTCATACCTTTGCAACCCCAGACACATGCATATGTGTATAAACCTGCCTTGTATATGGATAGAAGACAGTTGCTTTTTTCTGTTTGCTTTTAATGTTTTCTAAATGCTATCAACCTGCCAGGGATTGTAGATGAAAATTATATTGTAAGGTTAAATCTTCTGGCACATTGACATAATAGACTCAAGTGCTCACCCTAGTTAATGTGCATTGTTCCCTCTTAAATAAGATAATAATAGAAAACTGAATAAACATAAATCCAGCCCTGGTTCTTAGTGGAAGTGATTTATGACAAATGACCAAGTCCAAACATTTCCTTGAAAATGCTCCAAGTCAGATGTAAAATGTTTGTGCTTGGTGATAGTGTAAATGCAGCTTTTGCATTTTGAGAAGATAATAGGAGACTTTATGTTAAACCTCATTTTGTTTCTGTAAGAGATGAAGAAATAAAACCACACACATAACTTACACTAATTTTAAGTGAGCAGCTGTTAAGCTGTGAGATGACCTCTTTGCTCGCAGTAACCTACTTAGTTTGACATGACAGTGTGCTGGATTGGTGCTGTGAACTTGGAGCTTTTGTCAGAAGTAATAGCGTTTAATAATAAGATATCGGTACAGCTTGTTCTTAAGATAGCGTCTTTATTTTTAAATACTTAAATACATTTTCACTTTCACCTCATAACGGTGTTGGCACCCATTCTGACATTGCAACACGTAACGTTAATAGCCAATAACGTTCAAATAGATTAAAAGCTTGTATCATGCAGACATGGCTATACCTCAAACAAACTAATTAGGTGACCCTTTCTTTGCTCTATTCAAAACTGCTGTGAACTTGGAGCTTTTGTCACAAGTAATGGAGTTTCATAATAAGATATCTGTACAGCTTGTTCTTAAGATAGCGTAGTTGTTTTTAAATATTCAATTAGATTTGTATCTCCTGCTGCACAAATCTATCACAAAACCCAATTATCTAAACTTTTAGCCAACTTTTAGATATGAGAGATTATGCAAGCTAGTGCTTCATTGAAATCAGTTGTATCAGTTTGAGCTTTTGTTAGATCTGTACAAACACTCACCTCTTCAAAGGGTTACTGTTTAATGCAAATATTTGCATCATGGTTTAATAGTCTTTTTCCATTGGGTGTCCATCGTTAAAGTTTGCATCACACTGGCAGTAGTGAAGTTGTTCAGTCCTGGTGCAAGAAGGTGATATGGAGGCATTACTGCAGCTCCCTGTTGCCAGGGCTGACAGGCTCATAGCTTGCTGTTTGTTCTTGGCCTTACACTCTTGGTCTTACACTATCTACTAGGGATAGACCGATATGGATTTTTTAGGGCCGATGCCGATACCGATTTTTTTCCATCACCCTTAGCCGATGACCGATTATGGACTGCCGATTTTCTTGAGCCGATATTTGGGGCCGATACTGCTTTTGCTCCCTCAATTTACGTCAAAAAAATGACACAATGATAACAAATATTACAGGTCTCAAGTTTAAAATAAGAAACATTTATTGAACAGTAAAAAATACTAAAACAAGATGGAAAGTTGAGGTAGAACAGGTAGAATATTATTATTATTATTATTATACATTCAAATAAAAAAAAGAGTTAAGTGCTCTTAAATCTTCCAGTAATGTCTTTATAAAATAAACAAATATTTAAGCTGAAGCATAAATAAAACAACAACTACTGTACACAGTAGGATTCACTGCATGTGCGCTGCAGGGTCTTCCGGCAACACAGAGCTGCCCTTGGATGCCTGTCTGTAAATCATGCCAGGGAAAAATAAATCCGCGAACCCACGCGCGTATTGGCCGATGCTGATACAAGTAAAAAAACTCAAATATCGGCCCGATATATCGGCCGGCCGATGTATCGGTCTATCCTTTCTATCTACATGCTGCAGTGTTACAACTGTAGAGGTTCCTTTTGCTTTTTGTTGCCTGATTGATTAGCCCAGAAAGGCCAAGAGGTTACAGGCTTGTAAATTTATTTCAGTTTTATGAGCCAGTTCAGGGCAGGCAGTGTGTTTTGAAATTGCTTTTAGGAGTATTCTCTGACTGCTGTCTGCACTGTAGACAAACACTGCTACTTCCAGTGTGCACTGCTAATAGTGACCCATGTTGGGTCACTGACTGTGTGAGGCTTGTAGATACAGACATGGCTCAAGATCCTCAAAACAAGAAATTAGTTATATAGCGCTACTTTACGTATAATTGAGCAGTTGCAGGTGAAGTTGTATTGATGTGGTGGTGAACAAGGCTGGGGAAATGTTGAAATATCAAGTGTGGTTGACCAGATTGCCCAAAGAGCAGATTTATGCCAAATGAAATAACTCTTTTGGTTGCAAACTTGCCTCTTTGCCTGAATGTACATGACAAATCTGATATAGTTTGGTCAGAGATACTACAAATGTAAGCATAAAGCCTTTGCTAGCCAACAACACAATGCACTTTGATGGATTTTGCTTGTAAACTTTGTCTGATACTGAGCTTTCATTGGCCACCAAATTTGACAATTTTTAATTTTTTTATCAGCTATATGAATCTGTTGTGCTAATTGTAAAGAAAAAAGAGTCCTGACAGAGAGTCATATATAATCTGCAATATTGTGTAAAAAGTAAGAACAAGACAAGGTCAAAACCTAGAATGTGGCTGGACTATTTATGAAAAGTCAGATGGCTTTTAATTTGAAATGAGGACCTTTAATTTGAAACAGGAAGGTCTGACATATATTCAGTCAGGGACTTTAGCCATGACCCTCAGTACAGAGCTGGCCTTGTTGTTGTTGTCAAGCTCAGAAATTCATGTAAATAAATGCAAAAATACAGAACAGCTCCCTTAGATGGTCACACAGCAGAAGGGACCTGCTTTCTGTGGAGCTGTAACCACTGATCATTTAACACAACCCTCCCCTCTTCAGCTCTGGTCCATGGTGTATGTCCCCGCATGACAGGTGGAGGTTGTACAGCCATTGGCCACTATCGGTGCCAAGTTTCACCAATAACAATAGTTTGGGAAACATCCTAATAGTGCAGATCACCAAGAGGAGAATTTTGTTATTGTGGCAGCACCTGTTCTCTTCATTGTAACATGTAATGTAATTTCAAGCAGTGTCTTATTTCCACTTTCTCCTCATAACAGTGATGGGACCCATTCTGACGATGCAACTCTGTCAGCGCCTTTTTATTTTGAAAGAGCAATGGCCGATGGGGAAACTCCAACACTCAGCTTATCACTCACTCTGATCAGTGGTGTAACTTCATCGCTCGCCCACTCACTCACCCACTCACTCACTCACTCACTGACAGGCTGAGTGACTTACTGACTTTCGTGTTTAGAGGCTCACCTCTGTGGTCCAGCCAAAGCTAGCCTGTAAAATCACAACTTTGGTGACTTTCTCCATTTAAGTTAGTTATCAGTTCATTAATGGTACCTGGTAATTGGCGAGCAAACCCATTGTGGTATTGAGTCAGTATTTTGAATACTATCAGTGCTTTTAAAGAGGAACCAGCAGCAACCATTGTTGGTAAGCATTAATTGCACAAGTAGTGCTATTTGTCATTGTATTGATAATTTCCAGCCCAAAGAAAAAAGCTTGTTTTGCTGATAGGACTATCCCTGACTACAACCGCTGCTCATAACTCTGTGACTTACTCAGAGGACCTTAGGTAGCACAAAGAACACAGCAGAAAGGAGCCACTCTTCGGCAGGTCAGAATAAAACAGACTCGGACTCCAGCTGAAGTGAATCTTTTAACATTCACTAAAACAGCAGCTTTGCATCGTCATAAAAGGATAGGTTGGGATTTGAACGACATAAAGTAGAAATGAAAACAGCTTTGTCTTTTTCTGTAATTTTCTTTTGTGTAACCAAAACAGTTTGAAAGTTATGCAGTAATTGAAATGTGTAATGGTTAAAATTAGTTTTCAGTGTGGCACAGTCACTGTTTCACTCTGTAGCTTCTCATTCTCTGAGTAATTGCTAGTTTTTGTAGTCAATTGAAAGCCTTTAAGTCTTGTTTACATTCCATAGATTCTTTTTGTATACATACACAGATTCTTGACATCACTGGATTAGAATGAAAATTAGCCTCTTGTGATGAGGAGACACTTTTTGTGTCCGTCATACCTCTCCATAAACCAGCGCAGTGCAACGAGGGAACTGGATTGAGTTATTGTTGAGGGTTTTAGGGAGGAAGCAGTAGAGCAAGAAACAAACCATGAAAGAGTGAGTGACTGTGTGTGTGTGTGTGTGTGTGTGTGTGTGTGTGTGTGTGTGTGTGTCTGTGGTCGTAAGGCCTGCGTGTCACTCCCAGCAGACTCATTTTCTGGCTCATTCATACACTCCTCCCTCAGCTGCAGGATGTCCTGCTTTAACTGGCTGAATAATCCCCACCCTGCCTGACTATTGGCTGATAGTGTATCTGCACCAACCTCGCTCTGCACTGTCACACTCATAGTGTGTGTTCCCGACACACCTACAGCTTGTCATCCATGGTCAACATATGATTACAGAACATAACATAAGGCCGTACCAGGCAACACATACACTGCTTTTTTATTTTCTTAGGAGGTAGTTGAGGGTTTGCTAAGTCACATGTTCTTAAGTGTTATAACAAAGTCCACCACTCCCTTTTTACAAGCAGACTGTGATTTGCTTTCATTTCTTATTATGTAGCAGTCTATGAAACGCATTGTTGCAGCTCTGTTGTTTGAAGTGGTCTAAATGTATTTATTTTTTTTATGTCGACTTTGAGTAAAATTAAACATGCTCTTGCAGTGCATGTGGCACCAAGGATGAATGAAAATCTTTGAGAATATACACTGTGCAACCAAAAACACACTCAGTTGTAGTGATGTGTGTAGTTTCACACACTGCATCCGAAGTCACATACTATGCACTACATACCCCATATGTGTACTATTGTTCAACATAATTTTGTGCAAATAAACAGTAGTATGTATCTCTCCGGACACACTGGGCTCTAATAACCACATCACTTCCTCAGAGCCTCCTTGTTTGAGATGTGTAACCATGGTAACCCATGCCAACCTCAGCTCTAAAAATAATTTTAAAATATATTGAATCAATCAATCATTTATTTGTCACATGGAATTGTACAAGGTACAACTCAGGTGAAATGTGATCCCATTGGCTCCTTTAACTTGTGCACTGAGATTTAGTCCTTTTTCGTGTCCTTCCATTGTTAGCTGCTGCTTTATATTTGTCCATGCTTCCTAGTGGTTCTGGTAATCCATGGTCTCTGGTCGTGGAACAATTTAGCGATTTCCTCTGCTGTCAGATCGGCATGTAGAAAAAGACTGGTCTAATGGTGCCATCCAGGATTTAGCCAAGTTTAGGTGAATTAAAGGATATTACAGTTACTGATATTCCGTTGGAAACTGATGTGGCAAAGAGGTCAACCGGTTTATTTTCCAATGCCTGTACAATGACTAGCGGGATGCTAGTTCAGCTGGTGCCCACATTCTTCATTTTTTCTCAATGTTAACTGAATTTTACAATTAAAAAACCTCAAACAGGCTAACTAGCAGAAGTCAGCAGGAGAGTTTACAGACTGTTAAGTTGATTTCCTCTTCCTGATGAGTGACTCGCAGCCACACACCACCACCGTCCAAAGCCAACCACAAAAAGCACCACTTGCAAAATAGACATAAGAGCATAAATTTAGCACAAGTTTAACGAAGCTGACAGAGAGGTGACTGGAAAAATCTGCACCTATGTCATTAGTCTATCAAAGTGAAATCTTACACTTACTTAGCGTTATTGATGTTACAGAGCTGTTAGTCGCTGTTGGTCAGTTAAGAACATTGTCCTCTACCCCATATCATGTGGGATGCAATTCACACACTATTGGTTTCATACTAAGCTTTTGGACATACATTTAAAAAATCTGGCATACTGTTGTAGCGTACTAAATAGCATGTTGGTATGGAATTTTGGACGCTGCCACAGTCTTTATGATGTGAGGCTGAAGGTCCATCTTGAATCCAAACAAGGATGTTGTTTGTCTCTGAGTTCATGAGTTCATGAGATGTCCAATTAATAGACACCTTCTTATCTGTAATAAATTTTGACCACTAGTGTTTACTTCAGGAAAATAACAAAGAAGCTACAGACCTGACTGTGCTTTTCATGGCATTCCCTCTCCTGGTTCAGTGCTTTTTGTCGATGCCAAAGCACTTAAGAGCAGGTTGCGGCTCAGAGATCAGGGCCAGTCATCTCAAAACAAAAATGAAACAAACCCTTATGTCTTTGATGATTTGATTCCAGAGCACCAATCCCACAAGCGTCCACACATAACCCTAATTCGCAAGGGAGAGGAGATGGCTTGAGCATTTCCGTGTGTGTTTTGGGAGCTGGCCTACTTTCTGTTTGTGTATTGTCTCTGTGTCCATGCTTCTGTTTAAGTTCCCTTGGTAAAGGGTGACAACCTCTGTTGTTTTCTCAAACTGTCCAGGTTTGCCCTAAATGCTGGTGAAAACCTCTCCTTTATTTAGCATGGTATAATATTTTGTTTTGTGCCATTTTCTGATAGATTTACATCCTTTGTATTGGGCAGCTAAGTGTATTCTCCATGCGGATGAATGCTGCTATTAAGCAGCTTGCAGGGCTTCAGATGGAGCCAAGCTGAAAGACCGGCCTGTGGTGGTTACATAAGTTGGCCTTTGTCATGTCATTGTGCCACTGTGATGAGCCAGGCCCTGGCCAACAGTGGAAATGGCCTCATTAACCAGCAGTAAATAAGCATTTTAACACATCACGCTGCTGTTAAACAGGCTGATATGGACTCATTTAAAAGAGCAGCCTGACAATATACATAAATGAAAACAGCTGTCATAGAATATAATCTTAATTTATTTGTTGCCTCCAACATAGTGCACACCAGCACTACAAACACCATACTACAATGAAGTGAGGCACCAAGTTAGTCATTTTCATAGTTGTAGCTGGTGCTCAAAATAAGTGGCCTACTGTAGTGTAGCATGAAGAAAGGAAGCAAGAGAGAACAGCAATCCTATCTTTGTCAAAAGGTCCATTCAGATTCAAAGCTGGCATAGTTCTTTGAATAATATGTAGTTAATGTATAGCAATAGAATAAGCACTTAAGCTTTTTACTGACAAACAACAGCTTGGTCCAGTGACTGCATGCAGCTAATCTGAAGTCCTGCCTTCACTGCACACACCTGTCAGAGGTGTATTCTTCCTCTTTTTGATGAAGGCTGGTTGTTTTCCCCCTGCAGTCAGTCTTTGACCAATCTCTTTGGCAGGCTGCGTCCTTTTTACGGTTTTGTGTGCAACATTCAGAGCATTAATTCAGCAGCACCCCACTATTTGTTATGTGAAGATATAGTGGAGTCATGGTGTCCTGCGCAGAGAATGAAGTCCCACTCTCTCTTTCTGTGTTTTAATCTTAACTTCTCTGTGGTTTGTTGTGGAAAGCTAGTCTGGCTGTGCGTAATGCATGCATGTATCCCACTGGCTAACTCATCGCAGCCACTTTGCACTGCACTCATACGGCGGTTACCACAATATGTGGGCAGCGGCATCGCAGAAGCATAGCACCCTCCCTCTGGCTCCTCCCCGGTTAACACCATTAGCTCTGTCATCACTGTTGCCATTTTTTAGCACTGTTTATGGAGTTAGTATCTTTAGCCACTAGCTGCTGGCTCACCCACCTGATAACTGTGTCCAGAGAACTCGTATGCCCAGATTTTGGCATAGAGCCTCTTTAGCACAAATTGATAATTTACATGCCAACATACAAATGATGAAGCACAAAAATAAGAAAACAAATCAGCATGTTGTTTTGGCTTTAAAAAAAAACTACACCACAAAGGAGCTTATTTAGGAAACAAAAAGATAGCAAACAATGCAAATAACATGGTCTGACCTCTGTATCTGTCTCTGTCTGTGTTACTCTGCAGTGGAGGGTGAAGGTCAAGGTCGCATTCTCCAGCGATTTCCTGAGAAAGACTGGGAGGACAGCCCGTTCCCACAAGGCATAGAGCTGGTAAGTCAACACTTGTAGACATGCTCCAGTGTAGCTCAGTGAGTAAAGCAAGGCACTTATCCTTGTCAGGGTGAAGGGGTTCACTTCCCTGGACAGTGCAATTTGTAAAGCAAAACACTAAATTCCACTATTACAGGCCTGATTGTATAGCAGGGATACATACATTTATTACTCTGAACTGGGTTAGATGAATTTTTGTGTTGTTAAGTGTAAGAACAGGGAGGTCAAACTCATTTTAGTTCATGGGCCACATTAACCCCGATTTGACCTTAAATGGGCCGGACCAGTACAACCATTGCATAATAGCCTATAAATAACAACACCCCCACATTTTACTGTAATGTTGTACATTTTGAAAACGGTCATCTCTTTACAAACAGATGATGACCAGCCTGAGATGTCTTAAGAAAAATTAGAGCAATTTCAGGAACAAGTCTTAGTTGTTCCACATTCAGTCAGTCACTTCTCATTGTCATTACATGAGCATTTCTACGTACATTTCCACTGCTGTGTGGTAATGCTGCATTCACCACACCAAACTAAAGTGGAAGCTGTTGGTGAAGCGGATTAAGTTATCTGCTGCCCTACAAACCATTTACAAGTCTAAAGTGTTGGTAGTAGCAATAGGGTTCCACCAATATTTTTCCCATTTTTCAGTATCTTATGACCACAATAAGTACTCATTGTTTTTTCAGAGAACTGTATTCTGCTCAGGATAGAAAGTAATTTACGTGAAGAAGGCCACGCACTAGCCGTTTCTACACAGAGATCACTCTATAGAGCCGCTATCAAGACCCTTCTTAATTCCACCTTTGCATTTTTACACAGAAACAAAGAATGGTGGCATCATGCTGCTCCACTGTGTATTTTCAGACAGCAAACCAGCATTGTGGAAGCAAAAGAGGTGTGATGGGTGTAACGTGTAACACAACAGCGTCGGCCTCTACTGTGACATATACATGTCGGCAGTGCTTTATAAACAATAACAATGGCATTAACATGGCAATAACAATCATTCACCGCCCTGTTATATAGCGGTTGATCTTGTCCTCTGGTCAAAGGTAAGGAGCTCCTGGACCTCATTGTTTTCCCAATTTGCAGAAATTTTTGTCTGTTCTTCTTTTTTGAGTTAGCTGCTAACTGATATCAGCTACTTGCATGCATAACATGTCGTCAAAATGTCACAACTGCTGCCCATGATTCTGTCCTGCCAGCTGTCCTGTTTTGACAGACATCATTTAGGCTCTACCTCTGATACCGGCTTAAAGGCGAGACAACTCTGTCCCCCCATTCCGAGATTGTACCTTGCATACACAACGGCGAGATGGCATAACGGCTTGAAATTCCCACCTTAAAAGGGCAATGTGAAAGCAGCAACTGGTTAACTTGCACCTGAAACCTCGCACCTCTAGCCTTCACAAATGCAGCAATATTAGGTGTGCAAATTCATCCAGTGGGCCAGATTGGGCCCTTATGCAGGCTGCTAATGGCCTCTGGGCCATAAGTTCGACACCTCTGTGTTAGCAGTTATAAATAAGTAAGTCTGTTAGAAGGTTTTTGGCAGACTAAGACTCAGCAGTCCTTAAGTCTTTTTATGTCTTTAATGAAACTACCTCTTGTGGTTTGTCTCAGGTAAATCCCCACCAGGCCCAGTGTTATTTATAGATACAAGAAAACACATTTGCACACCAACAAGTGAGAAAACATTTGAACTCGAGAACCATCATGGACCAATTTAGTCCTGATGGCACGATAAGAAAGTATTTCTGAATCTGTATGCAGGGAGAAAAAGTGAGATTGCTGCATTCCTAATACTAATGCAGATCAGTCAGACGTGTTGAATGTGCATGGTGTCACACATTAAAAAAGCCGGCTGGTTAAAAGCATATCTGCTCCGGAAATCAAACGTGAAACAAGCAACTAAAAATTGCTTCATAAATGGTTTTGGTGTGGATTGACTTAAGATTAAAGCATGTATGACATGTTTACACATACCAGGGGCAAGCCAACTTTACCTCAAGTCGGTGAGGTAACTTAATGAATAATGAGCGTAACATGAAGAATGCCATATCTTAACAAAGAAAACTGCTAATGTTGACTTTGTATTGTTTGCTCACCTCAGTCAACAGGGACAGTATTTATTGCTTCATTTATTTATTCTTATTGTACAAGTAAATATTTAAAAAAGACATACCATAACTTCTTTGAACCCACAACACTGTGATTAGAAATGAGAGCAGGATATAGTTTAATGTCTATTCAGATTGTTCAGTCAGAGCTTTGGTGATATCATCATATTATTTTAGTAGATAAAAAAAATTTGAGAACCTGTTTTGTTGTGTTAATGATGGCCTAGCCCTGGGTGAATCATCCTTAGGTGTAGTTAGGACGTGTCTTGATGCTGTCAGATATGTCACCCAGGTTGGTATGCACACTAATCTTTCTCTCTTTTTTTGCCCTTTCTTTCTGCCAATCCCCATCTGATTCCCCTCTGACCCCTGTGACCTCCTCTTGTTCGCCAGTTCTGTCAGCCTAGCGGTTGGCAGCTGGTTCCCGAGCGGCAACCTGCGTCCTTCTTTGTAGCTGTTTTGACTGACATCAACTCGGAGCGTCACTACTGTGCCTGCTTCACTTTCTGGGAGGGCCTGGACAACCCACAGGTGAGACAGGCCGAGTTGAATTAGTACAATCTGTACGACTCGTGTGTGTGTGTGTGTGTGTGTGTGGGGGGGGGGGGGGGGGGGGGGGGGTTAGTCGATCGGACTTAGGTAGGTGAGCACCTCTTATTGGAATAAATGAAACTCAGCATTTACTACCTCCATTTATACATTTTTTGATGTTTTCCACCTATGAACACTGTCTGTTGGCTTTGTTGCAACTCATATCCAGTAGGCACCCACTAGGGACTGAAGCTGGGTCTCCACTGTGGTTGAGTGTCTTTACTGCTGCTCCATTCACGCATACCTACATTGTGCCAATTGTAAATCCTGTTTGTAAACCAGGTTGGAGCAGTGGCTGGAATTTTCCCTTATGAAATGGGGCAGCCCTTCAAGACCCTAACATGTTGTTAGTATCATCATTGATGGCATTAATGTAAATAGAGACAACTATGACAGTAATGATATAATTACAATGGCATCTCATTTATCTGCTGAAGATAGAAATGCTTGCAATTCATTCACAACATAGGTTTCATGCTGTCAATCGATCCAACAAGTTATCAAATAAAAAAAGCACAGTGTTTCATTACCAGGCCACTAGCGGTCCTCTGTAGGCTAATGTTAGCAACCCGTGCTCCTACCATGCCAGTCTGCACTGAATTTAGGTGTGGTAACAAGTGCAGCAACTTTATTGTTGGACTTCAGTTAAATTTCTGGCATTATATGCCATCAAAAGTGGGAATGCAACATGGAAATATGTCCAGTTGAAGGGCTGCCATGCACAAATCAGTAATAACAATGTACTGTAGCGAGCTTGTTAGCCACTGAGACATCAGCATACTACAAGCTATTTTATTTGTGTTATTTTTGCTCTTAAGAGGAATAATTAATGAAGAAAATACATTGGTGGGTTTCTTTTGTTTGTGCAGCCGTCTTGCTTATGATTTTTCTTAACATTCGGTTTGGAGTGTGTCTCTGAAAAACTTTGGTTTGGAAGGCCATGTAGCCCTAACACTACACCCTACTCCTCTACCTCAACAAGGATTGGTCACCCTACCCCTAGATGTGAATGCACATAGCTGAGGGGGAAGGGCTAAGTGGTAGGGGCAAGGGGTGTGTTGGGATTGAGCCTCAATCTCAGCCTGATGTGACTGCAGTTACATTTTTTCCTCTGTTCAGCTGCAGAAGACTGAGGCCAGTGAGGCGGATGAGGTGGATGAGGAGCTCACCGTTGTCCAACCAGCTCAGGTCTTTGCCCCCAAGAGCCTGGTGCTGGTGTCCCGACTGGACTATACCGAAGTGTTTAGGGTACGACACACATAACAGCCCTACTCTGTAGTACTGTAGCATTTGTGCATGTTTTGTAGAGAATGTGACCAGCCTTTCTTTGAGTTTATGTGCATTGACCAACATGTAGTGTTATCACATCGCATAAACTTTATTTTCCATCACGAGTATGTATTGTGTTATCACAGTAGATGGGCTGTCTGACCGTGGGAGATGATTTTGTTGACCCTTGACCTCTGTGTGTCCCCCCCCCCCCCCCCCCCCCCTTGATTGAACAGAACTGTCTAGGTCTGATCTACACCGTCCATGTAGATGGCCTGTCTGTCCCCTTGGAAACGGTGATTGGAAATCTTCTCACTTGTGTCATCCCCATTGCTGGAGGCTCCCAGGTAACTGCTCACTGTTCATCTCCTTCTTACACAGACAGCTGTACAAACTACAGGGCACTACAAAGGCAAAAGGCAGAGTTGTGATTTGATGTCATATAAAACAGCTGACCGAGGACGAAGACAACACCACTCTTCAGCTTCATTTCTTATGCTGTTTCAACTCTTTGGCTTTTCTGGGTGGTACACACTCCTTATGTTACCCCATGCCTTGCTCAGCAGTGCAGCTTTTTCAGGCAGTAAGCAACGTAGAGAAGTAGAGCTTGGTGTAACCTGCTAGTATAGTGCCGTGTTCAGCATGAACAGCTGGCATCGTTATGCACCCGTGTCAGCTTGGTACAAGTATTAGCTGTGGATGGAGCGGTCTGGATCCTGTATTTCATCATGTGTATGTGTATGTGTTTAAAGAGACTATGATGTGCACATGCAGAAGTTCTTGTAATGTTCAAGCACATTTCTTTGTGCATGCTTAATGAAATAATCTATGGATTGCTATCTACAAAGAGTCATGTGTCGTAAAAAGACACTAATGTTCTTCGTAGAGCTGGTTTTACGGCAGATCTCTGTCCCTGAGGGCTGGTGTATATACAGTTCAGTCAGCTGTCCTGTAAACACACTTTAGTTTAGATGTTTCAGCGTTATTTTCATTGTTATGGGTAGACCTGTCACGATAATTACGTTATCAGCTTATACGATACATGTACATGACTTAAATAGTTTTGTTGACCTCGATATTGCCCGTTTGTTTACATACATATTCGTTTACATAACAATGTCACGAATATGATACCAGAGAGTCTGAAGAAAAATAAAACAACACTTCAGTGATGACACAGCGTAGCTTATGGTAGCCTGTAGCTGCACTCTGGAGTGGAGTTGGCACAGTCCTATTAGTTGTAAGCATGTCAACTCTGGGCATTGAGCCAAAAACTCTGTTGTTTGTAGTTTTTCTACATTATGGAGGAAACTGCGATGTTACCAGATCTTCGCTAGGATTGTCTATTAGTCTAAATTTTGTATTAAGTCTCAAATTGAGAAATTTTGGGCTAATTACTTTAAAAAAACAAACAAAAAAAAACCCAACTTTTTTTAAATTCCAGTCTGAATATCCTTAAGAATTAAAAGTCATTGCTCTTTGAAAGGATGCACTTGCATTATTATGTTGTTAGATTATCATTGTTCCAGTTGCATAAAATGGTCTCAAAATGACAGTAATATTGTTTGCAATTATTTTGGGGACAATATACTGTCCAACAAAAGTAGTTATCGTGACAGGCCTACTCATGGGTTTACTGGGAGACATTTATTTTAGCCTCCTTTGTGAATGATCATCACATTTTGCAAGCAGTGTTAGCAGACCACAATATTTCCATTCATAACCCGATAAACAAAACAAACAAAAGATACCAACTCAGTACTTGCAATGAAACTTTTTTTTTTTTTTTTTGATACCTTTGTATACTTGCAGGATATATGAAATAATTCGGCCAATGAGCAACAGTATTTTTCTTTTATGCTTCAGTTTTAGGACAGGAAACATGAATAACATGAACATGCACCAGCAGCATTGTGTGTTATTTGAGAGCATGTTTGGGCTACTTTTTTTTAACAACATTG
This sequence comes from Epinephelus lanceolatus, assembly GCF_041903045.1. Taxonomy (NCBI): domain Eukaryota; kingdom Metazoa; phylum Chordata; class Actinopteri; order Perciformes; family Serranidae; genus Epinephelus; species Epinephelus lanceolatus. The sequence goes on along the minus strand of NC_135756.1, from coordinate 30,713,241 downwards.
TTTTGTTTGTCTCTTTTCTTTTTACCATTCTTTTCTCATTTTTAAAATATATTTTGATATTTTGTAAGAATCATGTTTTTTTAATCTCACTTTCAGAAAATAGTGACTTCTTTCTGTATTTTTAATCAGTTTTTGTGCAAGTAAACTAACCATTCCTACCTCACTTCATGCCCATGGTGCACATACAGTAGGAAGTGTCTATTTTCTCTAAATACACATCGGTTGAACCCTCCCACTGTGGTTTCCAGATGTTGTAACCCATGTGTGTCATTTGTGTGCACCCTACTGTACACTGGTTCCTCTGTGTTACAGATAGATGAGTCCCCAGTTTGTAGTTTAGACAAGGTTCCTCAGGCCCTGGCCTGTGACTGGCTGCTGGCCTGTCTCCAGGTAACTTTCCCGTCCTACAAGCTTCACCAATCAACAACCGGCTCAATGTTATTGATTCTGTTCATCAAACAGACCCGACTTTGTTTTCTTTTCTTTAAGGAATGTTCTTTCTTGCAGTCATTTCAAATCATGCGTGATTGATGGCGCTTGACCTGCTTTTTTGTGTGTTTTGTGATCATACAGTTTTTACAGGATCATGTTAATCATTTCAAATATTCATTTCTTTTTTTCCATCTCACATATTTGTTATAAACTTGATTTGTTGCAGCTATTACGCATTTCAAAACACTGATTATTTTCAAGTTGTCTTCCCCACACACACACACACACACACACACACACACACAAACACACACACATTCAAACTGGTTGCCGTGCAGGTCGTAGTTCAGTTGCTGGGTGACCATATGGGACAGCAGATGGCTTCCTACCGGGCAGCACAGCGTCTGAATGAGAGAATCAGATCTAATCAGTATTAACACACATACAGACCCAAACAGCAGAGGCTAATGCGCGGCTCGCCTCACACACTAACACACATCTGAAAACACAATCACTCATCGGTGCACACACACTCTCCTAGCTTACCTCCTTCAAACAGACATCTATGTATGTACTGCTTCCACCTATTCAAGCACAAACAGTTCTGTTCCTCTAACTCAAGACAGCGACAGGCCACTTGGAAAAGAGTAACACAGACACACACTTACACACATTCCTATAACTGTTTAATTACACAGGACGCTTCTATCAGCCTCACTAAATGTATGTCATTACCACAGAGTCTGTCTGTTCACGTCAGCCTCTCCCAGACACACACAACTGAATAGCTCCAGCAACGTGACACTGAACTCATCTCTGCCATTAGTCATGTTGTCTTGGAAACACTGTCACACACCGAACAGCTTTTGTCACAGACCTTCTGCAGAGCCAACATGGGATTTGTATTTGATGTATAAGTGAACATGTTTTGGTAAAAAAAAAAAAAAAAACAACTACAACCGACATCAAAGAACTAATGGCGATGAAGTCCAACTGTTGGGATACCTAATGTTGCATATTTTTGGCAACAAAGTTGCACATGAACACAGCACAAATGCTGCAGCCGCATGAGGGGAAATAACTGCATACCAGCAGGCGGTGATAGTCTGTTATCATGTGTCATTTAAAAAAGAAAACCGTCAGGATGGATAAAAGACGCAAGTTAGCCAGTTAGTGCATTAACAACACAACCATATGTTGAAAGAACTAATGATATTTACTGTGCACCAGCAAACAAAAATACAAACAGAGCTCAGTTGCTAAAGAAACCCCTTAACTAATATAACAAGTTTGTTATGCCTTCACGCCCTCTTGACTTTAGCTGCTTGTTTACTGCTTGTTTACTTTCCTCCGATGGGCTCTGTTGTATCTGACGCCAATTCAGCATACTGCCTGCTGAAAAAAAAGACATCATGGGGCAATGAGTTTAAGTTTAAGTTTATTTACTTTATTAATCCCCCTGAGGAGAAATGCAGTGTTTTCACTCTTGCTTGTCAATTACACACAGGTCCGAAAGACACACACATGCACAAACAGGACCTATACATGCACAAAGTGGAGAGATGTCAGAGTGAGGGGGCTGCCCTTGGTGAGGCGCCCCGAGCGGCTGGGGGGTACAGTGCCTTGCTCAAGGGCACCTCGGCAGTGCCCAGGAGGTGAACCAGCCCCTCAGCCACCAGTCCACGCTCCATATTTTGGTCCGGCAGGGACTCGAACAGGCGACCCTCTGGTTCCCAATCCAAGTCCCTATGGACTGAGCTACTGCCGCCCCATTGAGGGCCAATGGGGCGGGACACACTGCTAAAACAAGTGTGACAGATGCTTACCAACAGCCCGACATCAACCAACGGCTGTCTGTCGGCTTGGTGTGTTAGGGCCCTTAAAGTACCTTTAGTATTTGAGTCTGTGTATGCAAGCACTGTATGGTCAATTTTCTTGTCTAAATGTGTTTTTTAAGTTGCATTATTAAAAACATTTTTACATGATAGAGCCCTGGGCTAAGTAAAAGAAGCTCAGCGTGAATCCAGTAACGTCAACATCTTACAAGATGTAGCATGACAGTAAAAAAATCTATACTTAGACAGACTTGGAAATAGTTTTAAGTTTATGTTAGAAGACATTTTAATTCATCTATAAAGAAATCTTGATGCAGTATTCCTATAAAAATGTCCCATTGGCAAATGTTGCCAAAAACAGTTTGACTACCCAGGTATAGACTCACAAGTCAGTGTTTAGACGCTTTGCTTAACGAAAGACTGATGACTTTCTCCCTGATATTGTGTTTAGATGGGCGGATACAATTTCAGAGTTTAAAAAAACTCCCTACGTTGCAGAACCAATCGTAAATCCGCAGGGTGGTCCTTTGGTGGCTCGCTGAACTCTTGTGCTCGTAAACATAGTCCAGCTGCGTTAAAAGTTTTAAACAAAGTCGCTGTAAGTCCTTCATTTCCACAATCTTGTGGACTGAGCACACGTTTGATAAAACGGAGTTAAATCTCTTGACATCCATTTTCAAGCTCTGTGTGTTTGTTTCCTTGCAGACGAGAAAAGGGGAGCACACATTTCCGGGAGGGTGTGTCCTTTTCAGAAATGCAAGAGGCGTTGCTTTGTTGCTGGCTGTTCTCTCCGGTGTGTTAAACACACTTTAGAAAGGAGTGTCACCAGACTATCAGAAGGCGGAGATCTCTGATTGTCTGGTGGCGAGACTAACCCAGGTATAAAACTACCCGATCTTCTGTCTCATTGAGCCCATAGAGAAAGCACACAGGAGACTTCACCGGCTGAACAGCTACCTTCCAGTGTAGCCCTCTGCTTACTTGAATTATTGAATTGTGCGGCTCTTGTAGACGTTCCAAATGTTATCAGACATAAGAGATTAAAACCCAGTAGTGAAACATGTCATTTTGCGGGGATAGTGATACTCAAAAACATGTATCCACTGATTTAGAGACATCTCCTTCCCAATATAAGTCTATTGGGAGAAGTTTTTTTGAGCCCAGTGGCATGACATGACAGACCTGGAAGTTGTTATCCCATGGTTTGGCCACTATGTCAAATTCTGGCACTGTTCTTGAGGGCTTGTTTTAATCTCAGCTAAATGTTCGCTAACACCCTCCCTCCAAACAGCAAATGTCCAACTGTAGTTTGGCAGCTGTAAGTTGGGATAGCAGGTCTGTCAAGCTGTGAACACAAGGCTTTAGTAAGAGTGATTTTCCTGATATAACAGGTTTGAATGATTATTTCTTTTTTACCCTTTCCATACCAAAAAGTGTATGAAATGAATTAAATCATGAGTTTGTAAGATGCAGATGTTAGCATGTCCAGCTATGTAGATTACCACCAACAGTACTAACGCAGTATTACTTTCAATGCCAAGTAACTTTTTATTGTACATTATCTTGTCGTCACGGTGTTACATTGACCACCACACATTGGTTAGTCCTCATCCTGAAAGTTGTAATATTAAAAGTTAGCATTGTAAACTGCATATTTGCTGTTTATGAATAGAAAGAGGGAACAGATTTAGTGAGTAGTCACTTTGGCAAAACATTGGATAACTGCAGAGGCCTGAACTTTTTAAAAACAGTAATAGAGCAAGCTGTCTTATCGACGTCTGTTGAGTGACTAAAGAGGGTCTTAGTTCCTTCTATCATATAACCCTGGGCTGCTTTTCTCATATGGAGTCCACATTTATCTAAAAAACACTTCCAGTTGCAGCACTGCTCTGCAGTTTGTGATAAACTAAAGATTAGGTTCTTTTTTTTTTTACAAGTGAATTGCTAACAGGTTGACCAGCAGGATGTTACAACACTCCAGTCATTTATCTGAGTAGTTTACACAACCCTAATATGAAGTGAACTTCAGGCTGTTGGCCTGATGTGAGACACGATGAATTACAGAGGTGGAGCAGCAGGGTGGCCTTGTGGCTTGTAAAACCACCCTTAACACAGAAGTGACAAACCACTGAGTTCATACTCATCCTGTCTCCTGTGGTTAAGCCCCCTTGACCAAAATAAAGGATCCCCACAATCTGTACAGTACATGACCATGACCTGTGTGTGTGTGTCTGCCCTGTGTGTGTGTCTGTGTGTGTGTGGTAGTGTCAGATTTCCCCATGGTGTGGGATGACTTCTATTTACAATGGCAAAGAGTCAAGTGCTTATCCATCAGTGATTGAGCTGTTACAGGAAAATGTGTAAATCTGTGTCTAACACGAACTCATGTGACAGAGGGAATTCCAATCCCTATTTCTGTCACACTGCCAAATGCTCTGACTGACTGAATATGATTTACGAGGAACACATTAGAGCTTTAAGGCATAACTGAGAGAAAACCCACTTCAAACTGAAAGTTGCACAAGTTGTTCTGCTTGAGGTCAATGCCACTTTCTGTAAGTCGATCACATGACGAGACACTTGATGGTTCTCACGTAGCTGGTGACCTTCAGTTTTTCCCTTTACCTCTGATCACTGAGGTATGACAGTGAGTTTGAGGTTAGAAGGTGATTTCAGTGGAGGAAGTCCGCTGTTTCCAGTATCACTTTGTGTACCTGTTGTGGCTTAAAACAGTCATAAGGTGATGGAAAAGCCAAACTGTGGTCTGATGTTCCCAGTTTTCAAATAAGAGTATCTCAGCTCACACCAGTGTTACTGTTACAGTGTAATTCAATATCATGGAAGGATGGAGAAGTTTGTACTTCCCATTTAATAGCATCTGATAGATTCTAGTCTCTCACAAGACAAAAGCAGACATTTCTTAATATCATAGAATCTCACTGTATTACCCAGCCCTTATTGCTGTATATATATATGACATTCATTTATCAGTATTTGTACTGTTGTTGCTCTCTGTGAGTTTATTTTGAGTTAGGAGAAGAACGACATAATGAATCATCTGTTGCTGTTATTGCGCTGCCGGATGCTAAATGATGGCTCTGTTTTGTTTTGCACGTTTTGTTTTGTCTCTCATGTCTAATGTTGCACTCATCCTATATTTTTACACACCGCCATCTTGCAGTTCATGTTTACGATGTTATTGTTTGTGCCGCTTACTTGTTTTGCCATGCTGATACATTACTGTCATATTGTTGTTAAGTTTGGGCACTCTGTGCCCTCACTCCTGTTGTTTCTAACCTGTGTCTTATCCTGCTGTGTGCTCGTGTAGCCGGGCCAGGAGGAGAGAGAGGAGAGTTTGGTACGCCGGCCTGACTTTATTCTCCCCTCGTCACCAATCAGCTCCAAGCTTTCTCTCGCTTCCTTTTTCTCCACCCATTCCCCTCAGCCAATCCATGCACGCCTCCTGTGGCAGAAGAACAAATCAAAATGCTTTTATCCAGACTCAATATGTGACCAACAACTGATCATTTCAAATTAAGTACACATCTAATATAAGCCTCTCAAAATTTTACCATAGAGTCAATATAAAGATTAGATAGTTTTAAATAAATGTATAAGTCAGGGTTGTCCCTTCAACCTGGAGATCATATTTTTTTAAGCAGTAGATAAATATTTAATAAATGGTTTATAGCACACAATAATGCAGTTGTATTCAGCTATAAAGGCATTTAACTGTATATTAATGTACAATGTTTGTCAGTACTTACAAGTTCTCCTGTGAAGACATACAATTGTAATTAAATTCGTAGGCATTCACTATCTGCTTATACAGCAGGCTCCACTTCTGGTGCCCACAGGAGGAGTTACAGTTATTGACAAATGCGTTAAAGGTATACTGTGCAGGAAGTGTCTGTCACTGTTTGTTAATATAAAATTTAAACCTGGCCCCTCCTCCCTTCACTGCTTGCACACACACACACACACACACACACACACTGCAAGCTGCTCATTGTAGTAGTCTGACTCACCAGATGCCATTGGCCGGCTATTTAGGTCGGCATTCTCCCTTTCTTGCACTATCTGTGTGTTTGGGTTTTCAAAATCCCCTTTACTACAGGAAAAACAAAAGCAACCTCTAAGCTAACAACCTACCACTGAAAATGGCAAGTTTTGATGGAAATTAGGATCGTGCAATGAGACATACCTGCTTTGTTCTTTCTGGGAATTGTTGTAAATGTCTACAATGAATAAAACAACTTGTGAACGCACCTTTGAAAAGCCCAGACTCTTTGGCCAGTTGGAGTTGATTTGCCAGAGGTTTTTACTCTGTCAGTGGCAATCGGCAGTTACTGACTTCAGAAATATACCGATCCAGTCCATTTCACACAAGCTTCTGTGATATTGTGGCAATAATATTCTGCAACAGCCACATATGGCCAGAATTTGTTGTAATGGAAAAGCTGATACTTTAGCAAGCTTTCTAAGTTGATCGCCATTACCTATGGCCAACTCTACGTCGCTCTTCATCCCCATCCTCTCCTTCAGTGCTCACCAGTGAGGTTAAATTAAAAGTCAGCTCCAGATTTACTTTGTCCGCTTGGCGTTTTGCCACGCTCTGTTCACGCCTTTTCGGCACTGTGTCTGCAATTCTCGTAGCTTCCTCTTGGATACATGTTGCTGCTACCTGGTCACTACCTTTCTATAAAGTTGCGACCTCATCTGAGCCCTGTTATCGGCTCATGGAAACACACAAACATGAACTTCCTGACCACAGCAAAATAAAACAATAGATGCAGAAGACAGAGTATCTGCAGATGAATATATTGCTACACACTTCTAGGGGGTCATAAGTGATTGTGAGGGAGTCCTTTTGTATGAGACCATACAATGTTTTTTAAGAAAATCCTGCAGAGTATACCTTTAATAAAAAATAAATAAAGTTTTATTGGCTTACGACTAGATTTTTTTGTGCTATAAACTATTTTTTTTACATGTTTATACACTGCTTGTAAATGGGGACTTTAAAAAAGGTGTTGCCTAGTGAATAGTTTCACACCCTCAGTTAGTTTCCTACTCCAGTGAGCATCAGAAGTTAGTAACAAAGCCTGTTGCCGTCCAGTTATGAGAAGTCATTTATAACAGTGATGAAGATGATACACCATAGCCATGCAGATATTAGAAAAAATTATGCACACCTCCAGCCTGTCAGAATTAAGTATTCCCTCAGTGCATGTATGTAGCAAATTAACATTCGCATATCTGCCCCTTATTATCAAACCTCAAAAGCCAAATGATAAATTGAACACGTCTGATGATCAGTTGTTGGATCACAGTATTGCATCGCTAACAGCTCGCCTGTGGTTGCTGATGCTATTTCTGCTGCAGCTGCAGAGAGCATGAAATAATGCTGCACTTTGCCCTCCCAGCTGCACACATCCATACTGACTGGGTACATTTGAGCCACTTAAGGTGAAGCTTTCTTTCAGAAACAAATTTCGAATCAAACTGGTTTGTGAACCCTGAAAGCCCTCTGGCAAGATTAAAATACACCTTGGATGTCTGCTGTTGCTCAAAACTGGCCAGGTGTTATTACAAGTAAGGAGAATGTGTCATGTAAATCAAAAATCCAGTAGTCGTGTGATCTTGCCTCAAACTTCCTCATGTTGTGCTTCAATACTTAGTTATGCTGTATTATTGTGCTGTGTATTGATTTGTATTTTTTCACTCTATATCACCCCCATTCCCGCTATATGCTCGTTATTCAAACTACATGCAAGTCGATTTTTATTGGCTGTATCTTCTGTCTGGAGCTCAGTAGATGTTCAGTTTTCAAAGTCAGCACTATCTGTAACGAAGGACATAGTCATTAGACAAAGTGTAGTGCATATCAGAGATCTTAAATTTCCTCCCTGTTATAAGCAGCATCTCTGTTGTTTAACATTTTTAAGAAAGACACTTTGTTTAAGCCTTTTAACAGACTGCAGATCAGATCAGATTCTACAGTTTTAAAGGTTAATGTTTTTGCAGGACATGCTTCATGGCCCCAAATGAATCATCCATACAGATTCGCCCTGATCAATCTCCTTTGCTCACATTCAACCGCAGTGGAAAAATCGCCTGCGCATGACACCGCCATGTCGCTGGGATTTCTCTCTCCCATAAAGGCTCATTGACGCAGTGGTGCTGGTGTTGTTTTACAGTAAGGTTGTTGGCATGGAGTCCTGCTCAGCTCCATTCATGTCCCGATCAGCTGGAATGGCTTGTGTTTTATTTGTGATGTACCTGCTAAGCTTCTGGGGTTCTCTGTCTCTCTGCTGCTGACTCACGCTGCTCACTGGACACGTACAACTGTGATTTAACCACGCTGTCAAACCCCTGATTTTCTCGGAAACACCATTCTTCTATGGTTTTCCCACTTCCCTGTTCAATCCCTCTTTTCTCTCCCCCGTCCTTGTCAATCTGTAGAGGACTATAACGTTAGGTGCTGGCGACCGGCAAGTTATCCAGACCCCCATCGATGACTCTCTTCCTGTCAGTGGCAGCAGCGTGGCCCAGCTCTTCAGGCAGCTTGGTATGGTTGATTATAATATGGGTTATTCTCTACACCTGCCCAATTTGAAATGTGGGTTTTTACAGATTGAAACTAAGTGAATCTAACTTTTTTGCTAAACTCATTTTATAGATGGAGATTTCTTCTCAAACAAATATCATATGACCGCTAGCAAAACCCAAAATGTTGTGTCCGTGTTTAATCACAGTATTTATTATTATTATTATTATTATTATTATTATTATTATGATTATTATTATTTTTATTTTTTTTTATTTTAACTGGATAACTTACTCCATTATTATTGGTAGACCCTATGATTATGACTTTGTTTTGTGTCCTGGACTCCTTGTGATGGCTTGTCTCTGCTCTCTTCTCCCTCAGGTATAGTCAACGTGTTGTATCTGTTCTGTGCTGCCCTGACGGAACATAAGATCCTGTTCCTGTCCAGCAGCTACCAGAGACTAACAGACGCCTGCCGGGGATTGCTGGCCATCATGTTCCCCCTTAAATACAGGTGTGATCCCACTCCTCAGTCTCTCCACGTGGGATCTGTAGATCTTTCTCCGGGTTATATTTTAATTTCAGGACACATCTGATTAAATATCTAATGGGTGGAGCAGATTAAAGCGAGATGGGTATAGTGCTAAATCTCTTTCTGTTTGTGTCCCTTTAAGCTTCACCTATGTTCCCATCTTGCCTGGGAAGCTACTAGAGGTCCTGAGCACCCCAACCCCCTTCATCATCGGTGTCAATTCATTCTTTCGCTCGGAGACACAAGAACTGGTGGGTTCTCTTCACTACAATACAACACACCAGTGTGACAATGACATGACATGATGTGTATATTTGGAAAATACAAAGACAGTTCTATTATTTCTGAGTTTAAAAAGCATCACACAGAGACAATCACGTGTTCACACAGAGATTAATAGACACCTGAGCCTGAAGCTTGTTGGCGTTGTTTTTCCTCTTCAAGTCTCGGTGCCAATTAAAGTCACATTTTAGGGAATTAGGACGCATTTTTACCATAGACTATAAAAAATAATGGATCGAGGCACCTGACTGAGAGCCCGAGAACACCATCTGCAGACAACCTGTCATCTAAAAAAGATGTTGTTCATCCGCCTGTCTATTTATTTGTTCTTGTGAACACAGAATCTCAAGAACACGTTGAGGGAATTTTCTCAAACTTGGCACAAATATCCACTTAGACACAACAATAAACTGGTAAACTTTTTGTGGTGAAAGGTCAAGGTCACTGTGACCTAGCGTCCATCTCATTCTCATGAACATGATGTCTCAAAAATGCCTTGAAGAGATTTCCTTATTATGCACAAACGTCAGCTTCAAGTCAACAATGAACTGATTAGATTTTGGTGGTTAAAGATCAATGTGATCTTGCATCTGTTTTATTCTCTTGAATGAAAGAGTACTCAAGGATGAACTAATTAGAATTTGGTAGTCAAAGGTCACTGTGACCTCACAAAAAAAAAAAAAAAATGTTTTTGGCCATGACATAGGAATTCATATGCCAATTATGACAATATTTCACACAAATGTCTAATGTGATAAAATGAGGAAGTGATGACATTTTATATCCAAAAGATCAGAAGTCAGCTTCACTGTGACATAATAATGTTCTGCAAAAACACCTTTCTGGACATATCTTAGGAACAGAAGGGGAGACATTCGATCCAATACTGAAGGGGTGACACCAATCTTTGGTGTTCATCTTGAAACTAAACTGATTGTATAGATCTTCTGTGCTGTCGGGGGGCAGTGTGTGTGTGTGAAGCATCCATGTATTAGAAGTCATAGCTACTTTGCAGCAACATTTATATGTGAAGCATTGACAACTGTCATTTCTATATGTCTGGACAGACATGGATGTAAACTGCAACTAGAGTGGTTAGGAGAGGCGTACAACTGCAAGGCAGTAATTCTAGCAATGTTAGATCTTAAAAATATCCTGATGAAGGGCTACGCTGTCTCTCATTCTCCATCATAATAGTTTTATGGGAGATTCTTGGCGGTGCCTTCTAAAAAGAGAATATGAGCCGACAGAAAACAACCAGGGATGCAGTCTGAAGCAGCAGAAAATGTTGGCACCACACAGCCAGCTGGGGGACAAAATGCCAACTACACACAATCCACCCTGTCAACAATAAACAAACAGCCAGAATGATTAAAAAACCCAGCGGGCATTGTGGGGAAGAAAGAGTGGCTGGAACAGCTGCTGCCAGAAATGTGATTAGATAGAAGAAATCTTAGTGTTAAAAGTTGAATGTATTGTTTCATAGTTTAATAAACCAGAATGACTTTCAAAATCAGACTATGAAGAAGCCCTGTAACAGTATACACTTACATATACCCTCAGCCTCTCTGACATGGACCTGAGTTTTGATTACGATGAAGAAAATGTTCAATGTAAACTCTCACTGACCCATTCAGCAATGGTTCATCTGTCTTTTAATAAACTGTCTTTCTTCGTAGATTCTCATACAGTACTCTTAAGAGTCTGTGCCAAGATAACTGATACCAGTATACATGGCAATAATTACTGTCTAGATCTAACGATCAAAGAAAATGATCTGCTGTCTTATTAAAGCCTGATGAGAGTGTAATGAACCCTCCTGTTAGAGATGTCTGACCGTATGCTGCTGCATGCCGCCCTGATGGAGCCATTGTCTCACATCACAACGAAACACTGTGTTTTGTACAGTAGTCATATGCCCTTTATCAGTGTAGGAGCAGTGGTCAGGGTCAAGGGTCAGAGGTTATCATTTGGTCAGCCTTTCCTACCGTCTGCACTGAAACTCGACTGTGTGTGTTTTCTTGTTTGATGGTTAGGATCCCGTAATAAGCAGCTGTCGACAGGGACGACTTTGTTTCTGCGTTTGTCTTTCATTTGCTGTTATCAGCCTGTGTATCATGCTGCTGTGCTTTTATCAACAGGCTCTGAGGCAGAGATGAAAAGTGTGTTTGTATGTGTGTGTTTTCAGTTGGATGTGATCATCGCTGACCTGGACGGTGGCACAGTGACCATCCCCGAGTGTGTCCACATCTCCCTGCTGCCTGAACCACTCCTCCAGCAAACCCAGACTGTGCTCTCCATGGTAAGATCTGAAACTGAAACTCTGAACACACCCACGATACACACTGTGAGTGAGTGCTGGGAAATCTCATTAACATCCAGTGGGTGGTTTCTACCAAGCGGTAAATTCCCCAGCGGTGCTTTATGGGTAGAGATGCCAGGAAGCTTTTGAGGCACTGTTTTCCTCCTTTTTCTTGGCATTTTCTTTTTTTTTCTTTCAGGTTGAATTTTGGGTTTGGTGTGATTGACTGTGAAAGTAAAAGTCAACCCTATATTTGCTCTTTATGGCGTTTTGTCTAGCCATATTTGCATTTTTCAGTGCTGGTTCTTTTGGATTCCTCCTGCTTACAGTCTGGCATTTTTCTTAAATCCCTGACCTCACCTGAGTGCTGTGAGGGTACATACCCATAATCATCCCGAGCACAGAAAATAAGAAAATCCAGGCAGAGGGCAGAGTCTCTTGAGGTCATGTATCTATATGTTATTAACTGTAATATGACAATGGTGTAAAACCACGTCTAGCAATGTATATGAAAAATAAAATAAACATATTACATACCTGTCTAGGTGGAAGAGGGCCAATTCAGGATCAGTTTTGAATCATTTTAAATCCTGCACTTCTCTATCTGTTGAGCGACAGATCAAGGTTGTTCCATGGGTTTGCCCATGCTCACGTTCCTTTTTTTTTTTTTTTTTTCCAAGATATTTTTTGGGGAAATTTTTGCCTTTAATTGATAGGACAGCTAAGCGTGAAGGGGAGAGAGAGAGAGAGAGAGAGAGAGAGAGAGAGAGAGAGAGAGAGAGAGAGAGAGAGAGAGAGAGAGAGAGAGAGAGAGAGAGAGAGAGAGAGAGAGAGAGAGAGAGAGAGAGAGAGAGAGAGAGAGAGAGAGAGAGAGAGAGAGAGAGAGAGAGAGAGAGAGAGAGAGAGAGAGAGAGAGAATGACATGCAGACATGCAGCAAAGGGCCACAGGCTGGAGTCGAACCCGGGCCGCTGTGGCAGTAGCCTTGTACATGGGGCGCCTGCTCTATCCACTAAGCCACCAATGCCCCCACTTTCCCTTTTAGCTCCTTTTTGTTCTGCGTTTGTTCTTTTTCTCTTTGCTGATCTTGCCCCAATATCAGCCATAATCAAAAAATAACATTCTCTAAAGAAGTATGTCCTCCTGCTTCCTTTGAATGGGCTAACGTACGACTAACTGCTAAACTTTGCCTGGGGAAATGTTAACATAAACTCTTCCGATGCGTGCCTTAAATCATTTTGTCTGATTTAGCAGGGAATCGGATCCTGTGATCCCTTGCTTCTCGCTGATGGTCTTATGCTCATGTAGATCATGTACAGGCATCAATATTAAATTGAGACTGTTTTATAACAGTTAAAAACTCACTGTAGCTGCTATAAGTTAAACACATAAATAATAAGTTCAGTATTTTTAGATGTTTCTAAGAGATACAAAAAATTATTTAAAAGAAAAACCCATCCAAAATATTCTTTGTCTCTCAAAATGAAATTGTGTGAGTAACTTTGGATCAGCCCTTGTCCACCTGTCTGTTACATTCATCTGTCACATACAACATGTGTATTGTGACATCCTCCATCGTGTTCGGAAATCATTCACTGAGGATGACATGTTGCCCTTTCCTAAATTAATTTCCATGTTGTTTTTTTATACAATTTCAAATCATGACATTTACAAAATCGTTCTTGTTTCTATGTGTCATATGTTGGAATGGAATAGAAAATTTTAGTTGAAGGCAAATCTTCTGTGTTGTTATTTTGTGGTTTAGCTTGATTTTAGTTGAAGCTTGGAGCGATGATGCAACCAACTCAGCTGTTGTTATAACCATATCAAACACACACACACACACACACACACACACACACACACACAGAGTAAAGAACGTCCTATCAAGCGCAATTCCTGCCCTGCACTATTGTGTTCATATCAAACACTTCAAATAATGCCAGCTCATATCAAGCACTTTACTGCATCCTGCAGTGTCAGCCCCTTCCAGTATCTTAGTGCCAGCCCATTCTGAGAAATGTTTTTTTTTTTATCTGTGTGTAAACAAATGATTTTCCAGCTTCCTTATTCTCTTATTGATATCTGCAGAATGTATTAATTTCTTTCCTGCTTCCCTTTGTTGCTACTGTTTACTGTGTGCACGTTACATAACAAACGTGAGATGATACTGTAAAACAGTGGGATTAGTTGCCTCACGTATGCAGGTGCTGCAGGAAATTCCCCTCAGATTGCAGTCATGTGCAAAACTCAATAAGGAACAATGGGTGAATGCAGTGTATTATTCCAGGCTTGTTCTGAAATTTGTCTGTTTGATTCAATGTCTCAGATAGTTTTTATTGTCAAATAATTTTGACATAGGAATATTGGAAGTGCTCTACACTCACCTCTCAGACTAATCTGCCAGCTCACGTGCAACTGCAGAGTTGTAAACAGTCTGCTGCACAAACAAGTTGTGATGACACTGTTTAGAGAATTATACAGCGCTCATAAAAAGTATTCACTCCCTTAAACTGTCATATGTTTTATTCTTTTACTGCATTAATAACAGTGGCTGTAATCTGGATTTAATGACACAGATTACAAAGACTAAGAGTCTACAGCCATGCTGGCGGCTCTGTGAGGCTGTATTTCAGCTATAATCTCACATCATCATGCTAACATTTAATAGAGATATTTCAGTCTGGACCACAATGGTCGACTGACTGACTGACTGACATAGCAATCCTTAGAGACACGCTGCTAGCATGGTAAAAACAACTCTTCACTATCAAGGTGAAAATAAATCTCCACAAATGAATACAAAATACACAGAATACAAACTACAACACAGAGAACATTTGTTTTCCAGCAAGACAGCAGCCACAAACATAAAGCCAAAGCTAAACTGAAGTGAATTGGAAATTTGTTGCTCACTTAATGTCTCTATGCAACTTCGTGGCACTTTTGTGCAATTTTGCAAGAACAATGAAGAGAAGTTGCAATGTCCACATTGTGCAAACCTGATACCGCCCGTCTGCTTGGGCTGTACGACTGCAGAAACTCATTATTGTAAAACAGTAAAACGTTAAAGGTAAAACCAAGTGCTTGAGATAAGATCAAATCAGTTCAGGACAAACATTGTCCCTCCATCTTTATATGAAATGGATTGCTTCCAGTTATCTTAATTGCACAGATTCAGTTGTGGGAAAATCCTCGTAGCGTGTGTTATGATACCAAGTCATCCGTTCCTGGATAATCTGGTTTGTTGTGATTGCAGTCACGTTTAATACAGGACGATTCACTTTATTTGATTTTTGTCCCAGCATGAAATGACTGATGAGTTTCTGGTAAAAGGTTGGCTCAGACCAGAGGGTAGTTTTCCCTCTGCTGGTTGCGCAGGGTTGGAGTTTTTGGAAATGTGATGTCACTGAGGCAGAGGATAGGATGTGTTTATTTGGCTGGAGCTGGTATCCACTGCTCTGTCTCAACTCAGATATGCCAAGAGTGTATTTAGATGCTGCGAGGAGTCAAACACACTCTTCCCACGGACTCTTGTCTCGAAATATTTGTGCTAGAAGAAATGCATTGTCCTGTTTTTGTTATTTTAACAAAATAGAGGCTGAAGATACAGTCTCTACTTCTCTGCAGATGTCATGTAAAAAAAGCTTCAATAAATTCTACAGTTGCAGTATGATGATATGCTGCATGATCTGCATAGATAAACAGCACTTCTTAATTTATGTCACAATTAACTGTCTCAAAATTTCCAGCATGTCCTGCAGTTAAATACTTGGTTTTACAAACTGCTATACAAAACATGGAAAATAATACTGGACGAATAATTGGAAGGTCTTATTTTGACTCTTTTTGACTTAGAAATAAAGATATTAAAGTCCCACTTATGGATGATTGTGGAAAGGCTATAAATGAATCTGCTATCTCTTCCCCTACGAATTATGTTTTTAAAGGGCATATTTTTAGACTTTTTATGTCTGTGCGGATAGCCGTTGCTGGAGGCATTATGTTTTCAGGTTGTCTGTCCCATTCTTGTAAACATGATATCTCAAGAAAGACTTTGAATTTTGAATTTCACAGGCGTCCACTTGGACTCAGTAATGAACTAATTAGATTTTGGTGGTCATAGGTCAAAGGTCAGGGTCACTGTGACCTTGCATCAGTCTCATTCTCATGTATGCCATATGTCATGAAGGCCTTGAGGAAATTTCTTCAAATTTGGCACAAATGTCCACTTGGACTCAAGAATTAACTGATTAGAATTCGGTGTTCAAAGGTCAAGTTTACTGTGACCTTACAAAACAAAACAAAGAGAACCTGTCATTTGTCTCTTGGAGCTGTATTTCATCTGAATGGTGAAATTGTAGAAAATAACACAAAAAGCACGAAAATAGCAGAATGGACTGATTTCAGGCATGCCCAACACCATGTCTGGCTCTGATCCTCAAACCAAAACAATGTCTTTGGCGTAATTCTTCTTACTGCATCCACTGTCTCACCTTTTCCTGTATTGGATCAATAGTTTATGTTCTTCACTCAGCCTCAACAGCATTCTACATCAGTCGTGTTAGTCATTAATACTTTCTCTACGTGTTTTCCTGCAGACACTGACTCTGCCCTCTGCCCTCTTATCTTCACACAGACATAATATGTAGCCAGATCGTCACTGCATAACCTTGTGATGTGCTTCTTTTATCTTAATTATATCCTTTTAATGGTTTTATTATCTTTAGTTTTTATCTATGCTGATGTCCTTTGTGTCTTGAGAAAAAAGCTAATTAAAAGTGTGACAAGGTGACTTACTGCAAGAAAGTAAACCCTGATTTTGTCCCATGAATCCTATATGAATTATATTTATTATTATTTTATTTTATTATTGTGTCATGTCAAGGAGAGATTAGAGTGGTAAAACCTATGGTTATGGTGGGCATTGTTCTACTCATTTGAGGATCTGTATACCCAGTTTTAATTCAATTCAATTCAATTTTATTTTATTTATAAAGCCCAATATCACAAATCACAATTTGCCTCACAGGTCTTTACAGCATACGACATCCCTCTGTCCTTAAGACCCTCACAGCGGATAAGGAAAAACTCCCCAAAAAAAACCCCTTTAACGGGGGAAAAAAAAACGGTAGAAACCTCAGGAAGAGCAACTGAGGAGGGATCCCTCTTCCAGGACGGACAGACGTGCAATAGATGTCGTACAGAACAGATCAGCATAATAAATTAACAGTAATCCATATGACACAATGAGACAGAGAGAGAGAGAGAGAGAGAGAGAGAGAGAGAGAGAGATGCAGGTAATGACAGTAGCTTACAACAACATTAATGAAAGTAATAATATTATAGTTATAGTTCTGGCTACTGTGGTACAATATGTTGAAAGTATGTATTAATATCAGACAGCATACTTGTGTGACAATAGTCATATGTGTATAATAACAGTAGAAGTATGACTAATGACTAATGATGTCAGCAGCAGCAGGAGGCATCTGGCAGGACCACGGCAGCAGCACAACCACACACGTCACGCTGTCCAGGCACCGCTGCGGTATGAGTTATTCTGAGAGACAGTGGAGCACAAAGGCTCCGGAGAAGAAGCCGAGTTAGTGACATCCAGAATGGCTGAGTTAGCAAGATGCAGTAATAGGATGAGAGTGAGAGAGAGAGAGAGAGAGAGAGAGAGAGGGAGCCCGGTGTATTATAGGGGGTCCTCCGGCAGACTAGGCCTAAGTCAGCCTAACTAGGGGCTGGTACAGGGCAAGCCTGAGCCAGCCCTAACTATAAGCTTTATCAAAGAGGAAAGTCTTAAGTCTAGTCTTAAATGTGGAGACGGTGTCTGCCTCCCAGACCGTAACAGGAAGATGATTCCACAGGAGAGGAGCCTGATAGCTGAAGGCTCTGGCTCCTGATCTGCTTTTGGAGACTTTAGGGACCACGAGTAACCCTGCGTTCTCAGAGCGCAGTGTTCTGGTGGGATAATATGGCACTATGAGCTCTCTAAGATATGACGGAGCTTGACCATTTAGAGCTTTATAAGTTAACAGTAGGATTTTAAATTCAATTCTGGATTTTACAGGGAGCCAGTGCAGAGAAGCTAAAACAGGAGAAATATGATCTCGTTTCTTAGTTCCTGTTAGTACACGAGCTGCTGCATTCTGAATTAGCTGGAGAGTTTTTAAGGACTTACTAGAGCTACCTGATAATAGAGAGTTACAGTAATCCAGCCTTGAGGTAACAAAAGCGTGGACCAATTTTTCTGCATCTTTTCGGGTCAGGATAGGCCTAATTTTCGCAATATTACGCAGATGAAAAAATGCAGTCCGTGAGGTTTGCTTTAAATGAGAATTAAAAGACAAATCTTGATCAAATATTACTCCGAGGTTTCTTACGGTAGTGCTAGAGGCCAGAGCAATGCCATCTGGAGAAACTATGTCATCAGATAAAGAGTCTCTGAGTTGTTTGGGGCCAAGAACAATAACTTCAGTTTTGTCTGAATTTAACATCAGGAAATTGGTGCTCATCCAATTTTTTATGTCTTTAAGGCAGTTATGGAGTTTAGTTAATTGATTACTTTCTTCTGGCTTCATCGATAAATACAACTGTGTATCATCCGCATAACAATGGAAATTTATAGAGTGATTTCTAATGATGTTACCTAAAGGAAGCATATATAGAGTAAATAGGATTGGTCCGAGCACAGAACCTTGCGGAACTCCAAAACAAACTTTGGTACGTAAGGATGATTCATTACGAACGTCAACAAATTGAAAACGATCAGATAAATAAGATTTAAACCAGCTTAGTGCTGAACCTTTTAGGCCAATTAAGTGATCCAGTCTCTGCAGTAGAATTTGATGGTCAATTGTGTCAAACGCCGCACTAAGATCTAATAAAACAAGAACAGAGACGAGTCCTTTGTCTGAAGCAATCAGAAGGTCATTTGTAATTTTAACTAGAGCTGTCTCAGTGCTATGATGCACTCTAAATCCTGACTGAAATTCCTCAAATAAATTATTATCCTGGAGAAAATCACACAGCTGGTCTGCGACTACTTTCTCAAGGATCTTTGACATAAAGGGAAGATTAGATATTGGTCTATAGTTGGCTAACACCTCTGGATCCAGGGTGGGCTTTTTTAGGAGAGGTTTAATTACAGCTACCTTAAAAGACTGTGGTACATAGCCTGTTAATAGGGATATATTGATCATATCTAATATATGAGTGTTAACTAAAGGAAAGACCTCCTTAAGTAGCCTAGTTGGGATGGGGTCTAAGAGACACGTTGATGATTTAGATGAAGAAATCACTGCGGTCAATTCTTGAAGAGAAATTGGGGAGAAGCAATCTAAATATATATTAGATTCTACAGCTGTGTTTGAGGTTAGATAGGTAGGCCTACCATCTGAGGGCAGGAGGTCATGAATTTTGCCTCTAATAGTTAGAATTTTGTCATTAAAAAAGCTCATAAAATCATTACTGCTAAGGGCTAAAGGAATACAAGGCTCAATAGAGCTTTGACTCTCAGTCAGCCTGGCTACAGTGCTGAAAAGAAACCTGGGGTTGTTCTTGTTTTCTTCTATTAATGCTGAGTAATAGTTTGCTCTGGCATTGCGGAGGCCCCTCTTATAAGTTTTGAGACTGTCTGTCCAGATTAAACGAGATTCTTCCAGTTTGGTTAATCGCCAATTCCTTTCAAATTTTCGCGATATTTGTTTTAACCTACGGGTTTGAGAGTTATACCAAGGAGCAAACTTTCTTTGCTTTGTTAACTTCTTTTTAAGAGGAGCTACAGAGTCGAGCGTTGTTCGCAGCGAGCCTACGGCGCTATCAACAAAATGATCAATTTGGGAGAGGTTAAAGTCGGCACGGGAAACCTCTGTTACTGAAGGTATTGGTATTGAATTTAACGACGAAGTAATCTTTTCCTTAAATTTTGTGACAGCACTATCTGATAAACATCTAGTATAGTAACTGTTGCTGAGTGGCGTGTAATCGAGTAAAAAGAAATCAAAAGTAATCAGATAATGATCTGATAGCAAGGGATTCTGTGGAAAGACTTTTAGGTTATCAATTTCAATTCCATACGTCAGAACTAGATCGAGGGTATGGTTAAAACAGTGAGTGGGTTCATGTACACCCTGACTGAAGCCAATGGAGTCTATTAATGAGATAAACGCGGTAGCCAGGGAGTCATTATCAACGTCGACATGAATGTTAAAATCGCCTACAATAATAACTTTATCTGATTTAAGAACTAAACTGGATAAAAACTCTGAGAATTCAGATACAAATTCAGAATACGGGCCAGGAGCACGGTACACTATAACAAATAAAAGTGGCTGCGAGGTTTTCCAGGTCGGATGTAAAACACTAAGAACGAGGCTTTCAAATGAATTATAATCTAGTTTAGGTTTAGGGCTGATTAACAGACTAGAGTTAAAAATGGCTGCAACTCCCCCTCCTCGGCCGCTGCCTCGAGGAATGTGGGTATTATTATGACTGGGAGGAGTGGACTCATTTAGACTAACATATTCATCTTGACACAGCCAGGTTTCAGTGAGACTGAGTAAATCAATATGATTATCTGATATTAATTCAATTACCATCCCATTAAAAGTTCCAACAGCAGCTTTTTATGCCTCTGCGCTGCTGATAACCGTAGATGGAGGCATTATGTTTTCGGGTCATCTGTCCATCCACTTTTCAACGTGATATCTCAAGAACACTTAAAGAGAATCTCTTCAAATTTGGCACAAACATCCACATTGACAGCGACTGAGTAGATTTTGGTGGTCAAAGGTCAAGGTCACTGTGACTTTATCTGTCTCATTCTTGTGAACATGATGGCTCAAGAACACATTGAGGGAATTCTTTTCAAATTTGGCACAAACGTTTACTTGAACAAAACAATGAACTGATTGGATTTTGGTGGTCAAAGGGCAAAGTCAGTGTAACTTTGCATCCATCTCATTCTTGTAAATGTGATAGCTCAAGGGTGCCTTGAGGGAATTTCTTAAAATTTGGCACAAACATCAACTTGTACTCAAGTATAAAATGACAGGATGGGAACTAGTGATGCAACTTGACTGGTTTGTGGAGGCATACAGCTGTGAGGCGGTAATTTTGTTCCTTTCATCAGCTTTGTGTCACAGTGTCCTCAAGCAAGACACTGAACCTTAACCCACTGACTGGGGCATCTGCTAAATGCCTAAGATGACAAGACCCAAGACGAATTGATCTAATTATAAAGTGATTTTATTGTTGTGAAACACCCCACATGTTGTTGTGTCTCTGTGCTTTATGGCTTATAACTTGGAGACTCTTGTGTGTTGTGGTCCTTGCTCTGCATTAATGGAATAAGAGATAAAACAAGTCAAAGAGAAGTTCACTGGGTTATGGGTCTGTGTCCTTAGCCAGCAGGGTTGTGTGTGCGGACACCAGCACAGATTTATAAACTGGAGGATTTTGCAGGTTTCCACCTGGGTGGAGGACTAATGGCCCAAACAAACTCCAAGTATCATCCCATCCAGTCAGCTCGCATAGGTGGGACTGACCTCCTTTATTGAAACGAGACAAAAGAGAGATAACTGCAAAGCTGGAAAACTGATCGGGGGTTGTGTAGCAGGTCTTTAGTTTGTTAAATTGTTCTAAAATATTCCCTGGGGAAAGGTAGAAGCTGGCTGGGGTGAAGGCTGCGGGAACGATGATGCTGTAGATTGTTGAGCAGCAACCCTAAATCAGGGCTTAGCTGCTGTGCTCTCCTTACATTGAATGAATGTTCATAAAACAGCCTGAGACCAAAGGCTGTCTCCCCAAAGTATTATGTGTTAACAGTGTCTGTAGATTGGGCTCTGGATATGTGACTGCTGCTACTGTGTCTAACGCCATTTAATGAAAGGTGGAGTTAAATTATTTTGCTTTTCTAAAGTTAGACATAAAAAGCTCTAATCTTTCAATGAGAATTTTTTTTATTGTTTCCACTTTACTACAAGCTTTTGATCAAAAAGTATTTTTTAAAAAGGCACATATCAGTTACGGTCTTTTTAAAGAAAATGCCTCCACTTGAAGGCCTCCAAAGCCAAGAATAATAACTGTAGTGAATCACAGATAAGTGTTTTTATGATTCTCTTATTTGGTCATAATGACATAATGATTACATTATGTAATCTTTGACATAATTTTTCTCTTTAAGTATATATATGTTTGTATATTAAAAAAAAATATATATATAGGCCAACAGTCATACTGGAGGGGAGTAGTTCTTCACTGCTATAGCCACTATGGCCTAAAATAGGGGCTAAAGCTAATATTGTAAATGTGATAGCTCAGTTTGCCAGTTGTTTTCTTGAATAGTCATTGTTAGAAAATTATTACAAATGCATGTTACACTTTCCTTTAGATTTTCTTGATCCAACAAATAGTTTAAACCCAAAGATATTCAGTTTACTGCCATGTATGACAAACAAAAGCATCAAATTATCACATCTGAGAAGTTGGAACCAGCAAATGTTTGGGTTTTTATGCTTAAAGAAATTAGGACATTCATCATTCATATTTATCAATTAATTAATTGTTGCAACATTTTCCTAAAGTATAGTTATAGGTAGTGTTTAATTGACAGGTGGTTTCCAATTAGTGCAGTGCATAAACAATACAGCAGTGTCAAGTTTGCTAAAAAATGTGGCAATCAAAACAAACATGACTGTATGGTTTCAAGAAAACAAAAGTCATGGATTGCCACTTTACTAATTATGCAGTTCATCACATTGTGATTTGATCTCTGCTGTCAATAGAAATCACCAGATTTCTCTCAGGGTTTGACTCTGATGCAGCAGGAACAAGCTGCAGTAGAACGGCTGTGAGAGGGAGCTAAACGGTGATTGATGGTGGCTTCATGTTTGTTGTTGTAGGTTTTGGATCCAGAGCTAGAAGTGGCTGATCATGCCTTTCCCCCACTCTCCACACAACCCTCTGCACTCAAGATCCAGGTAAGAAAAACACTCTGCTATTAACCTGCAGCTTTGTTCTCAAAAAAGCAGGAAGACTCATATTAATATTGAGGTTTTTATCATTAAGTCTTTTTACTACATGACTTGTGAGAAATAAACAAAATGAAAAAGATTTTTTTAGCTCTGGTCCTGATTGTACAGCACTTCTCCTGTAATTGTAACCTGTAAAGTCAGTACAATGATGCATTCTGGGCACAGCATTAACTTCAAGAGGCAACACTTTTCAATTGACAGCATAATGAATTACTCCATTATTCCTTCAGTTGGTGTGTGTGTTGGCTTTAACTTGACTGTTGTGTTTATTTCAGGATAAGGAGATCCGGGGAGTCTTCCTGTGGCTGTTTGCTCGGCTCTTTCAGGGCTATCGCTGGTGTTTACACATCATCCGCATTCATCCCGAACCAGTGATTCGCTTCCATAAGGTCTGTTAATAATATTATAATAACTCAGACCAATCATCTGTGTGTTTGTAAGAAAATAAGTGACTGTAAGAGTGTTCAAAGAGAAGTGGACGTAACCTCTAGGTCAGAAGAGTGAAGCAGGTCTGATGTGCCTTAAACCTGCATTCTTTCTAGTGGCCAGCAGGGTGTACATTTAAATAGCCGTGAACTTTTTTTGGATGTTGTCCTTTCACAGTGTTTTAGTTCATCAAAGTTAATCGTAACATTTTGGTCGCATGAAAACGTCTTGTTCAGCGTACAGTTGCTCGAAAAGACCCTCTAAAGAGTCGGCTGCTCTATTTTTTTTTAAGCACATTTTGTTATAGCCCATTTCTCACTAGCCAACTTCAACAACCAAATCAATGTCACAGTTAATGTCAATCTCGGATGCACCTCGCTAATCGAGCTAGTGCTAGCGTTAGCTTACCCCTTGCTTCTCCACAACACTATCTCTCCGTCTAAATAGACTCACCTTTGGCTCCAAAAAACCAAGATGGCGATGGCTTAAGTGCCAGACTTGAGGTTTAAAAGCAGTAGTCAACAATTCAGTGGTTGATGTCATTGTTGCTACGTCCGCTTCTTTATAGAATCTATGGAACAGCATCAGATTATTGTAACATGTTTCCACAGGCTGCCTTCCTGGGCCAGAGGTCGCTGACAGAGGACGACTTCCTCATGAAGGTCTTGGATGGCATGGCATTTGCAGGCTTCGTGTCAGAGAGAGGGCCTCCTTACAGAGCCACTGATCTGTTTGATGATGTAAGTCTGTCTGTACATTGTGTCTGTCACTGTTCGACTGAGGGGTAATTAAACATACATGGCTCAGATATGAAAGACAGCTGCTGATGTTGGAGCTTTGAGTAAGTTTACATCCTTGCCCTGTTTCCTCAGCTGGTAGCCAATCAGGTGGAGCGCATCCGACAAGAGGAGACCTGTCCGCACAAAGTCATGAACCACGTGAAGGAACTGGCTGAGCAGCTTTTCAAAAATGTATGTTCTCTCATGAAATTAAGAACAAATGATGGGTAAGTAACAGGCGTTTCTTGAGAAATGCTTGTTACTTATTCATCATTCTGCTGGTTTCTTGTTAGTCCTGCTGTCTTTTTCTCTCTTACTTGTTTACTCTTGTGAGACGCTTCCATCACTTTTTTGGCTCAGTATATTCTTAACTTTTCTTTCCATTTTCTTTCTCTCCCTGTCTCTTACATCTAATAGTATGAAACATGTCCTTTCTACTATAACTCTGTTTATGTTCAGTCACTTCTTTGTTATCCGTACCTCACCAGTTTTCCTCTTTGTCCCTTCTTTATTCTTGCTGTCTTCCCCTCCCTTTAGGAGAATCCTTACCCCGCTGTGGCGATGCACAAAGTCCAGCGACCGTCAGAAAACAGCCAGAACACCGCACAGAATCAGACGCCGTTCCCTTCGTTGGACGAGGTAGCGGTGCAGCTCTTCATCGACCATGCTGCCGCCAAGCTCAAGACTGCACCTCCTGTGGTCAAGGCGGAGCTCAAGGGCATGGTGCCATCTGGGCCCCCACTGGGTGAGCAGGGCAGGGGGCTGTGTTTATGTGTAATGTCTGGATAGTTTGAAATTAGAAGACACTCACCTGGTTAGACAGAGGTGGTGACACTTGACGAAGGTTTGTTGTGAGGCGGCGGGTGTTGGGCTTGATAGCTGCATATGTAAAAGTGTAACACCAAGTTCAACATCTCCACTTCCACCTCAAACTTCCTGTGTGAACTTTTCACTGCGACAGTCTGTCTCACAGCACGGTTCACTGTGACAGTCTGTCTCACAGTGTGTGTTTAATGGGGTTGAGTTCTGTGCCACAGTGATGAATGAGCGTCTGATCATTTCTCCCATGTCTCCACAGGAGATGTCGTGGACAGGAATGGCCACGTGATGGCCAACAGCGCACGCAGGCTGGAGGTGGTCAGGAACTGCATCACGTACATCTTTGAGAACAAGATGCTGGAGGCCAAGAAGGTGAGAGTGACGTATTCCATGACCAGACTGACTGAACATTTGAGGAGAGTTTCCTACAGTTTCTGTCACAAAACACTGCATACCCGCATCAGAAACAAAACATCCTTGGGTTTATTTTTGCTTCTCAAGATCTTATTTCAAACATGTCCAATATTTTGTGCTATTGGTTGTTTGATTTTTGTGAAGTGACCATTTGTGTGATTCTGCTGTTGTTTTTATCGTCTCTGTCCAGTTAATGCCAGCTGTACTGCGAGCATTGAAGGGTCGGGCCGCCCGGGTTTGTTTGACCCAGGAGCTCAATCAACATGTTCTACAGAATCGAGCTGTACTGGATGACCAGCAGTTTGACTACATTGTCCGAATGATGAACTGCACCTTACAAGTGAGCCTAAAGATACAAAAATATCACTAGAATCAATAATTTAGCAGAAGACACTACTAATTAGATGTTAACTACTAAACTAAAGCTGATACAATGAATAGTCCAATACATAGTCTCAGAGGATATATTTTGAATGCAGTTGTGTTTTACGGATTGCAAGTTGTCTCATCATTCATTGGTCCTCTGTTTCTGTTTAGGACTGCTCACATATAGATGAACACGGTATTGCAGCTGCCCTCCTTCCACTTGTCACAGCCTTCTGCAGAGTAAGTTCATACCCAGTGTCACCAGAGTCAATACACATGGCCCAAATTCAGCCTTATCTACAGCTAAGAATATGTTAAGTCACTTAAAACCCAGTGTTCCCTCATGGTTTTACAAGTAGCCCTCCCTAAGTCCCGCCCCTTTTTGCTCACAGAGCAAAAAGGGGCAGAACCTCAGTCAGATTTCCCCTTTTCTGTTATACCTCAATATACTATGTGCTAATTAAAAATGCTGAAAAGAAAACCACATTTTGAAGATAGTTAATAGTTGCTGGGGGACTATCAGTCTTGTAATCACATCTTAAGTTGCCTAATGTTAGCAAAACAATAGCTAACCAGTTAGCTAACATTTAGCCATACAGCCTAATGTCAGATCACCAGCTAAGCCAGGTTTGCTTCCTCCTTATTTCTGTGCTAACGTTAAAGAGATTTAATAAAGGACGGATAGGTTGGTTGCTGACATATTTTTAAGATGACATGAATTATTGTTAGCAAGAAAAGATCCAGGCTAACGTCGCTAGCCTTGATCCCCTTTGTTCATAAAAGTTAACATTGTGAACAAATCCTTCCATCTGAAGCTATACTGCCTGACTTCCAGAGAGTATCTAATAAACATTGCACTACCCAGTGTCACCATGTCTCTTTTTGTCGAGCGGGTCCGACCTAGCAACAGTAACTAAGGGGGGCGGACATGATCATTTAATCGACTGAGTGAGGCGACTTTAAGGTCAGAACTGTTTTGAGGTTGATGGGAATGTCTTTGTCTGAACATGCATACTCCAGTTCCATGTCCAGATGTTTTAAGCGGCTTGCTTCCCTCATAAAAGTCTCTTCATGTGTTTGTCTGACAGAAAATGGGCGCAGGCATCACTCAGTTTGCCTACAGCTGCGTACAGGAGCACATGGTGTGGACCACCATGCAGTTCTGGGAAGCCATGTTCTACAGCGACGTACAGAACCACATCAGAGCCCTTTACCTGGAGACAGACGATGTAGAGCAGCAAAACAACTCTGTGAGCACTTACTTTACAGTATGGTACCAGAGTGAACAAAGATGAATGATAGTCTTGCACATTGTTTAAAGTTTTTTGGTGATTTTTTTGGAAGAAATCTGCCACCACAGCTTGTAGATTGATGACTCAGTCTGCCAACCTGCTGAGCTGAGTGTCATTTCTGTCTTGAGATGATTAATCACTAACAAACCTCCTTTGGTTTGCTCTCAGGAGCAGCAGGACGGGTCGGGCAGTGGGAGGGAAATCAGCGCCCTGGAGCTGGCGTCAGAGCAAAGCCGGCTGTGGCCGACACTCAGCAAGGAAATGCAGACGGAGCGCGTGCAGAAGGAGGAGAGCACGGTGTTCAGCCAGGCCATCCACTACGCCAACAGGATGAGCTACCTGCTGCTGCCACTGGACACCAGCAAGAACCGGCTGCTGAGGAGCTCCGGTCTCGGAGATGTGGAGAGCGTCAGCAACAGCTACGTCACAAACAGGTATGGACAGTTGTTAGCTTTTACAGGGACTTGAAGGGATCAGGATTAAAAAATATTTAGTTCACCCTGGAAAAGACAAGTCAAGGCTGCTCACCTTCTCACAACGCCCAGGAAATATAGTTAGTGTCACTATAACATTATGAATAAAGAGTGTCACAATATAGCACGTTTGCAAAATTACATAAAAGTGAATCGAACTGATTTCAAGGCAATGATCTTTGTCTCACTGTTAAGGTTTATATCAGACAAAACTGGCACTTTTACTGAGTTTTAGTTCAAAACCTCTTCATCCCTTTATTTTAAAATCTCAAGATCTGTATCAGTATCAGTATTGTTAGCTGGCCGGGGGTTGGTGTAAACCACCGCCACTTTTGCTTTGACAAGGCAAACTTGTGTCTGTCTTTAAACCTTCACACATATGCTCAGTAAATCCCGGACTTCATTGTCGGTCCATTTGCTGTGTTTTCTTACATTTTTTGTTAAAAGCTGTTGTTTGTGTTGTCTGTTGTTTACACAGCTTACAGGTTTAAAATTTGGGTTTAAAAGGTTTAAAAATGGCAGTTGCTTGGTGCTGCACTGGCTGTGTTTGACCAGTCAATGTACACTTGCATCACCAGGGCTGCATATACCAGTAGCCTTGAAGTGATACAAATTCCTTTGGGGCACTTCATTCGATACTGATAATGTGATTGGAGTGGCGTGTATTTATACTGTGCACAACACACACGTAGACATATGCATGTAGCCCACATGTGTGTCATTTAGATCAAACATTACAACTATGGCAATTCATTCAGCTCATCAGGAGAAGTTGTTCTCGAGTTAAAAATCTACTTCACCTACATTTGTAAAGGGTGACTGCAGTGTGTGATGGTTCATTACAAAATGTAATCAAACATTTACACTTCCTCAACAAGGATGCTAAGCTCAGATACTGCTTTGTTTTCTACTGTAGTGCCTTCCTAAAGCTGGTTTAGAATTTAAGAACATAAATGTTGAAAGCAGCTTTCTTTGTTTTGTAGTATTGCAGGCAGCATGGCGGAGAGCTACGACACAGAGAGTGGCTTCGAAGACGCTGAGAGCTCCGACGTGGCTAACTCAGTGGTGCGCTTCATTAATCGCTTCGTAGACAAAGTGTGCAATGAGAGCGGCGTGACCAACGAGCACCTGAAGGCTCTCCATACCATGATACCAGGTATGGAGGCACCAAGACAAGCCACACTTATAGATAGCATCACACCAAACATGGCAACATCTGTCACCTGCTGTCCTCCATCTTAATCCCTCTGTCCGTTTCTTTGCAGATATTGTTCAGATGCACATCGAGACGTTAGATGCAGTCCACAGGGAGAGTAAGAGACTGCCTCCCATCCAAAAGGTAACCAATTCCTATTTTTACGTTCCACTGGACAAAGGCCATGCAGAACCCCAGCCAGCCCCGCCCACTCCCCTCTCCACCAATCCCTACAGCTCAGGCTCACAGTGTCACAGCAGGTACGCCTGTCTGCCAGAGACAGAACTGTGTGACTGACAGCACGCCAGAGCAGTGCATGCTGGGTGGTTGCTCTCCCTTGTTGTGCCGTTTGGTCTCTGAGGCTCAGTGGAGCTCAGTCTTGCTGCTGCAGCTCCACAAGGCCCCTGCAGAGCTGAGTGCCTTCAGTCTGAAGGGTGCAGTGTCTTGGAGAGGGACGGTGGCTACGCTGAGCTTGACGTGTCATGTTTTGTCATTTCACTAAAAACTTGTGAGCGGAACATGTAGCTGCTCAGTGCCCCGCTAATGTCTTTCCATGTGAGCAGACTTCTCTCCCATCATCTCCTTGCCTCTGCTCTCACCATGTCCTGTCAGCACTTTATGTTGTAGCGTGTAAGTTCATGTCCTGAGCAGGCAGGATCAGTTCAGCTAGTTGATATGAGATTGTGGGCTGAGCAAAAACCACAAAACATTTGTGTGCAATTTACAGCCATTTAAGTCTCAGCAGTTACTTTGGTATTATCTTATTTTCCCATGTTTTTGCATCTATGTGACTAATAGGAACAACAGTTTGTAAAATTGGTGCAGTATTGAGCAGGAGCGCTGCAGCCAACAGTCAGGAAACAGGCTGCAATATTATCACTTGGAACATTTGTGCACTGTCAGTTTCCATCCACTAAAAGTGCTTGTTTTTGTCACTGACAGGCTCACATTGTTATTAGAAGTGTCGGACAGTGCATGGAAAGAATTCTTACAAATGTAGACGTTCATGTTAAAGAGTAAGATCTTTTTGTTATGCCTCCATTCCAGCAATAGCTGTGGTTGGAGG
Source organism: Epinephelus lanceolatus (assembly GCF_041903045.1). NCBI lineage: Eukaryota > Metazoa > Chordata > Actinopteri > Perciformes > Serranidae > Epinephelus > Epinephelus lanceolatus. The sequence goes on along the minus strand of NC_135756.1, from coordinate 30,683,431 downwards.
CAATATGTTTTTGGGATGCCGGTCTTTCCCATTCTTGTAAACACAATATCTCAAAAACGCCTTGAGGGAATTTTTTCAGATTTGGCACAAACATCTACTTGGACTCAAGAATGAACCGATTAGATTGTGGTGGTAAAAGGTCAAGGTCTCTGTGACGTCTGTCTCATTCACTGTTTGGGATTTTTTTCAAATTTGGCACAAACGTCTGCTTGGACTCAGCAATGAACTGATCAGAATTAATATGCCAATTATGACAAAATTCGACACAAATGACTAGTAGGATAAAACAATGAACACATTTTATATTTAAAAGGTCAAAGGTCAGCATCACTGTGACATCATAATGTTCTGCAAAAACACTTTTCTGGCCATTACTCAGTATCATATCTCAGGAACAGAAGGGGAGACATTTGGACAGATACTGAATCGGCGACAGTGTGTTCATCTTGAAACTGTGCTGATTGTTTAGATATTCTGTGCTGCTGGGTTGAAGATGTGTGTGAAGCATCCATGTCCAGAAATTGCTCTCAGCAATGCCGCCACACTCCATTTAATAAACACTATAGAGCCAGCATATTTTCACATCTAACTGGGTGAATTAAAGGTTTATTTCAACCAAACCAGAGGTGGTGATTGTTGGAACAGCGTAAAGACAAACCAAGACTGTTTTTGTGAGTTTTATTTTTGTTTCTGTCAACTTTGAATTAGAGTGTTTTATGATGATGTTTATTTAAATGGAGTCTGAGGGGTTTGGCAATGTCGCTTTTAAGGCTGTTTCAGGTTAAACAAAAAAGATCTTTAACATAAAGGTATACCCTGAAGGGTCCTTTTCATAATTTTGTCAGACACTTAAAATAAAAATCTGAGCTTATCAGTATCACAAGCACTTTAAATGGACGTAAATTGATGGTGCATAATTGCCTATTACTGTTAACATCGCAGCCTGTTTTGCCGCCGTTGGCTGCACAAGCCTCACTCAGTACTGGAACAGTACTGAAATGTTGTTCCCATTAGAACACAACAACATGGGAAAACGGGGTCCAGGTTGAAAAATACAAAAGTCAGCCTTTCAATACTTACAGAGGGAACTGTGGCTGCAGTTGGAGTGCAGGCATGTGCGGCATTAGGTGTTGTGTAACAGATTAGGAAGCAAGTTACCAGTTAGTTGAAATTCATTTCCTGTCAGAGGTGGAGTTCCTTAGGAAGCTCTCTGGGCCTCTCTGGATGACAGGAAGTGATGTAAGGGGCCAGAGGACAAAGCCAACTTCATATTTCATGCTGCTGATATTCAGAAAAGCTCAGCAACCCACAGAGGCCTCTTAGTCTAAAACTGAGAGTCCTGTAATCAAGCTCTGGATCCTAACAGACTGTTGATACACGACAGCCCTCTTTTTTTTTTTTTTTTTTTAAAGAAATATGAAATGAGCATCCCATCGCATAAACACACCAAACCGAATATTATTTCTGTCCGTGTATTTATCTTTTATGGTTTGTAACATCATCCCTGCCAAGATCCCACCAATCCAGATCACATTGTGTGTGCTACGCAACAATAATCCAGTCATTTCAACATCAGCCTCTGCTGTTTTTTTTTTTCTTTTCTAAACTTCCCAAACAGTGCAGGTCATCCAGCCAGTAACCTCAGCATGGTTGTGAACGCATGAGATTTGGATGAGTGGAGTGGTTGTTTGGTCATGAAATATACAGCGTATACTGTAGAGCTGCACAATTGCTCATGCTTTATTGAGGATTACAGTTTCGGGTGCTACATTTAATTAGTGCAGCATGTTGCCATTTTATAAATAAATAATGTTAATGAGCTATGTCTGTCAGCATTGTTTTAGTCTAGAAAGTGCAGCCTTATTATCCTGTTGTGCCTAAATGTCTATGTCATCAGGCAGGTTATATGATTTTTAAGTCACTGATTTGTGATGAATTCTATGGCAGCTTCACAGAAATTATTTTGTTACTATTTTGCATTCACGGCTGAATAGTCCTGGACATCAGACTGAGTATGGAAATAACTTAAATAAAGAATCTTTAAGAATATTTAAATTTCACTACAGTCTTCCTCCTCTGTCTGTGTCTGTGTGCAGCCCAAGCTGCTGAGACCAACGCTGTTGGCTGGTGAGGAGCTGGTGATGGACGGCATGCGGGTCCACCTGATCCCTGATGGCCGCGAGGAGGCCACGGGGCTAATGGGAGGTCCGCCTCTGCTCCCTGCTGAGGGTGCCATCTTCCTCACCACCTACCGGCTCATCTTCAAGGGCACGCCCACTGACCCGCTGGGTGAGAGAGGAAACACACACACAACTTTAAAAGCTTCTCTCTGTTTCATTGACAAGTTTGGGTCGGGTCTGTGGGTTCTCTAAACCCTGCTCTTTGTCTGTGTGTCCTCCTCCTGCAGTGGGTGAGCAGGTGGTGACTCGTTCATTCCCCATCGCCTCTCTTACAAAGGAGAAGAGGATCTCAGTCACTTTACCCATGGACCAGTTTGTCCAGGAGGGGCTACAGCTACGGTCCTGCACCTTCCAGGTACTCTGACATTCTTAGTTCAGTCAGTTCCTCTTATTCTTTTCTTTGTTTGCTGTTGTCTAATTTCACTGACTCTGTCTGTGTGTAGCTGATGAAAATTGCGTTCGACGAGGAGGTGGCATCAGACCTGGCCGAGGTTTTCAGGAAGCACATGCACAAGCTGCGCTATCCTCAGCACGTCCAGGGCACCTTCGCCTTCACTGTGGGTCAGTGCGGGAAGATGGTGGTGGAGCACAAGACCAAGGATAAGAACCAGTCGCTAAAGTAAGGAACCATCTATGGAGAACAAATTAATTTGCCAGAGCACAAGATATTTTTATGCAACAGAAACTAAAGAATTAAGAAAACTGCTAGTTTTGCCTTAAGGTACCATCAATCAGCAACACAGGCACTGTGTCTGTCAAGAAACTGACAGGTCATTAAGTCATTAAATCACTCAGAACATCCATTACAGTACAGTAACTCACCAGGTGACACAGATGATGCTTCACTTCTGTAACATCAGCTGAATTTACAGCTGCCCCAGATATGTATTCTATTCGTTTACATCTCGAGCTCAAGAATGTAAACCCCATATTTCAGTAGGCCAAAGGTCATAAGCTGGTACAGTGTGTTGTGTAATCAAGATGGTAAAGCTTGGTAGAGCTTCAAAGATTAGCCGATTCATTTTTTAGTTGGTAGAAAGATTTTGATAATCAATTTATTGTTTCAGTCATTTTTTCATGTAAAAATGTTGATTGTTTTCTGGTTCCATCTTTATAAATGTGAGAATTTACTGCTTCTTTGTCATTTATGATGGTAAATGAAGAGTCTTCAGGTTTTGGACTGTTGGTTGGACCAAAAAAAAAACAAAAACAAAAAAAAACAACAATTTGAAGACATACTTTGGGCTCTAGGAAATTGTGATCAGCTTTTTTCACATTTTTGACATTGTATAGACTAGATGATCAATCAATTAATTGTGGAAAAAAAATGGGCAGATTAATTGATAATGAAAATAATTGTTCACTGCAGGCCTAGTTTACATCAAGTATAACTGTGATGGTACCAGATTTGATCGAAACATGTTGAAATGTGAGGCTCAGTTTTCTTTCAAGTGAACTTGCAGTGCCATTAATTGGGAAAATAAAGTGCAATATGTCATAAATCAGTATGGCATATAGTATTACTGGTGTATTGAGGGTAGCCTTGTGATTGGTAGCTCAGTGTGTGTTGTAGCTGGTTAAGCAGAGACAGAAAACATATACCAGCAGGTTAAAGGCTTATTACATGCTAAGCCGCTGCTGAAACATAACCATGTTTTTACTCAGTTGTGTAAAGGAGTACAACTGTGGAGAGATAACAGCTGACACCTTGCTGGCAGATCACATTAATGTGCAATTTAGTCTGACTGCTGACTGTGGACTGCATAGCATTGCTAACCACAACTGGAGTAGAGGTTCAAGCCTCATTTAAGTACATAAGATTGAGACTGAAATATTTAGAGAGAAAATATATTCCAAAAAGGAGTACAAACAAAGTCTGTCTGCAACACTATTCTTAGCTGATGTTACTGCAAACCTGCAGAAAACTGAGGTCACTTAAGTACATGTCAGTTTGAAAACCAAACCTGGTTCCCCTGTGATTTGGCTGAATGAACCCAAACAATGTGTTTACAGAAAGGAGGGTTCTTACTGGCTGCATCTTGTCACATTGCCCTCTGAGCTTTGGCTCTGTATCATTCACATGATACTTCTCAGTATCATCTTCCAGTGTCCCACTGTGCTTAAACTGCTGCAGGAGAGCTGGTGCGAGCTCTCAGAGTAACAACAACATGGAACTTCATTTTTTTATTTCATGCCTTTTAGTTTCTTGTCCGTATCCTCCCAACCTCCTGACCACACACACACACACACACACACACACACACACTTTGTTTTCTGGAGAATGAAAGGAGTATGAGAGAAGCCTTTTGAATAATTCATCAGTGGAAAATGTGTCAGCTGTTTCATTGGCTCTGTTGTTTCCATCTCTGCACTGTTGTGTGCTCAGAAACCCCCATTCAGACATATTTATTCAGACTGCGGCCATGTGGCATGCTAAACCAGCAACACACCAGTGAATTCATGGCTGCCGATTATACATGGAGTCCAATCAGCTCATTGTCAGCTGGACACTGGACACTGCTTCAAATCTAAATAAGATCCAACAGGAAGTGGAGGCCGAGTAACTTTGAATGGGATATAGTGTTGAATCAGAGCAGTTATGTGTTTTGAAAATAATCAACTTTTCTGTCTCTCTCCCTCAGGACACTTTCCAAAAACCTGGTGAAGAGTGCCAAAAGGACCATCGGCCGGCAGTATGTGACCAGGAAGAAATATTCTCCCCCCACCTGGGAGAACAGGAGCAGCTTCCAGTCAGAGCTCGATGAGGATGAAATCTCAGGTAATCAATGTTTTATGCACTCTTCACGCCTTCTCAGATTCTTCTTATTGTGTGTTATGTTGTTTAACAAATGTTAATACCAGAAGTGGGTGACATCATCACACTCATAGGAGAGGCATTCAGGTGCCTCTTTAATTTCAACTTTAAGTGTTTTCATTACGTCATTACACTAAACCACAGCCACATTAGATGGTGACATGAAACTCCCTGTTTTGTAAATGGTGACTGTGCACTAAGTTGTCCTGTTTGCCTCCACAGTTTCAGAGGAGGTAGACCAGAGTTCCCTCACCCTCTCCTCCACCATCCGCTCATCTGACAGACAGACCATGAGCAACGTTGTGGAGCGTGCCTGTTGCCGTGACTACCAGCGTCTGGGTCTGGGCACGCTCAGTAACAGCCTAACGCGTTCTAAGAACGAGCCTTTCAGGATTTCAACCGTCAACCGCATGTACACTGTCTGCAGGAGGTGAGAATGCAAATTGATGAGGGGTGTGAGGCTGGAGTCATATATAGACAGCATCTCTTCGGTGCTTGATGGGTGTATGTATGTGTATGTGTGTGTGTGTCACAGCTACCCCGGCCTGCTGATTGTGCCTCAGAGCATCCCAGACTCGACTATCTCAAGAATCTGTCGCTGCTACCGGCAGAATCGCTTCCCTGTGGTTTGCTGGAGGAATTCTCGAACCAAGGCCGTCCTGCTGCGATCTGCAGGCCTCCATGCGAAGGGGGTGGTGGGCTTCTTCAAGTCCCCCAATGCCCCTGCTTCAGGTACAAAATCTGTTTGAGGCATCTTTGTTGATAATTTATGTAACGCTGAACCTTCATATTACAAGTGAAAATTGCTAGTTAATATTTGGGAATGTTTTGCTTTATGTGTCTGTTCACACATATCCTCCCCAGTCCTCAAATGTTAACTGCGTAGACTCGAGACTCAGTTCTCTTCCAGTGAAATGTTGACCTGTAGTAAGGAGTATAGGGGTCAGAGGTCATGATTTCAAGGTGTTAGTCTGCCCCTGGTGACGTGGAATAGCTGCAAAAGTTTTAGAGAAAGATGCATTGCTTGTCATGCCCTCGTCAAAAAAAAAAGATAAACAATGATGTTATGCAGCTCATAGTTAATATGCACCCATAACAACACATATAAGTTCCCTGAAATAGAAAAGTTTGTTCATGTGTTGTCCTCTCTGTGCAGTGCCCTCCCAGGCAGACTCCACGAGTCTGGAGCAGGAGAAATACCTGCAGGCCATCATCAGCTCCATGCCTTCATACAGCGAGAACAGCGGCAGGAACACACTCAGTGGCTTCACCTCCACACACATGAGCACCTCTGGTAGATGGACTTCCACACACTGACATGTTAATGATCACTGGCACTGTGGGCTCACACAGCTGATGGTTCCTTCTGTCCACAGACTCCTCAGACAAGCTGAGGCAGCCCAAGATCGGCGCTCTGATGAAGCAAGTGATGGGCACCAAGGAGGATGTACCTGGGACCTTCAGCAGAGGAGGTGAGACATTTTTATGTGTCCCCACATTGCTCCTGTAGTTCCTCTGTTAGCTGTAGTGAGTGTTGCAGTCCTGGTTTCAAAACAAAATGTGTGAATTGTGTTTCAAATCTTAATTGTGTTACTGAAACTGGGACTTGACCAGGAGGATGATGAACAAGTGAATGAATCCCTTGTGTGAGTGTATGTGTGTGTGAGTGTGTGTGTGTGTGAGTGAACCATCCTCCATTGTGTGGCGTTGTTAACTGGCCATCTCTGTCGTTTGACCTCAGCTCTGGGTCAAAGGGCGAAAGTCATCTCCCTCTCTCAGCCCAAAGTGTCTGGCAAGGCCAGGAACCCTCCTAGAGGTACAGTAGGCCACGCCCCCTCCACTCCCTCTGCTCCTGTCTAACCAATCAGATCTCTTTAACAGTAGCGTCACTGTGTTTGCCGTGGTTCCTGATAGTGTGCTGTGTCTGCGGACTAATGTTCTGTTGTTGTTGCTGCAGTGAGTGCATGCTGCTGCTGCAGCTCTGCCGTCTGACGTCTTGTTTGTCGTCTCCTGTTTGATTCTTGTCTCTGTTGAATGTCAGCAGCAATCAGAGGTGACTCTGTGTTATCATAATGTAGCTGTCACTGAGCTAGATGTAACCAACTGGGCTGGGTAGTTTCAGACATTTCTGCCTTGTCTACCAGCATGGCTGTTAGTAGCTGTGGACGTTTTAAGGATCATTTCAAGTTATTACAACTTGGCTCGTAATAAACCGGATTGATCCTTTAATGGCTTTCACATGGGAAGGACTTCCAAATGAAGTTTGATGGTTCTGTTTTCAGGATTCCTTTGAAGACTCTACTTTCGTATGCGTGTGTGTGTTTGTCACAGGTAAATGGGGCAGTATCCGAGGCAGCGGGCGTCTAAGTGCCTACAACCCAGACGTGGGGACGCGACTGGCAGGGAAAGAGTCTCCACAGCCCAACGGAGGGCCGAGCGAGGCACTGTTTCTCCGCCAGCAGAAGGCCTACCTCTATATCATTGGAGACAAGGCCCAGCTCAAGGTAACTGCTGACACACTAATTACTGTGGTGTTTAGAGTGTTTACTGTGATTAAGGGATAGATAAAAAAGGTTAGACAAGAAGGGGAAAAACAGAAGAAAAAATAGAGGGAATTGTATGAATGCGCTTTGAAATGGCGCAGTTGTGGTTTGACTTATCACACAATATATGAACATGATCTCTGTTGTTTGCTGACCTTGATATTGCACGTTGTATTTACAGTTGTGTTGTGCTAATGTCTGAATATTATTAAGAATTAAACATTTATTGCTCTTAGGTTGTACTTGTGTTATTTTGCTGTTTTATCGTCATTTTATCAGTGGCATAAAATGGTCTCAAAGTGACAATATATCCTCCAACAAAAGTAGTTATCATGACAGGCTAGTGGTTGGCAGTTAACAGTATTAACTGGGAGGGTGTTGCTGTGTTCAGGGAGGGAAGCAGGACTCGTTCCAGCAGTGGGAGGTGGTTCCCATTGAGGTGTGTGACGTGCGACAGGTGAAGAATAGCTTCAAGAAGCTGATGAAGGCCTGCGTGCCGAGCTCCCCACCCTCTGACCCCAACATGAGTTTCCTGCGCTGCCTTGAGGACTCTGAGTGGATGTCTCTGGTAAGTGCTGTGTATGTGTGTGTATTTGTGTGTGTGTGTGTGTGTGTGTGTGTGCATGCATGACAGTACATTTACTGCTCGTTGTGTGACCTTTACTGACCCTGCGTGTGTGCCTGTGTATGTCCAGCTCCACAGGGTGCTGCAGGTGTCTGTGTTAGTGGTGGAGCTTCTGGATACAGGCTCATCGGTCATGGTCAGCCTGGAGGACGGCTGGGACGTCACCACGCAGGTTTGACTGACACCCAGCAGCTTTAACTTTGTCCCTGAAGACTGTCCTCTGAGCGAGGCTTAGTGTGACGTGCTGTGTGTGCAGGTGGTGTCCCTGGTGCAGCTGCTGTCTGATCCGTACTACCGAACCTTCGACGGCTTCCGGCTGCTGGTGGAGAAGGAGTGGCTGTCGTTCGGACACAGGTTCAGCCACCGTGGAGCGCAGACGCTGGGAAGCCAGAGCAGCGGCTTCACCCCCGTCTTCCTGCAATTCCTCGACTGCGTACACCAGGTGGGTCTGCATCACTGCATGTGAGCTTTCAGCCTGCAGAAAGCCAACAGAGATCCTGATGTTTTAATGTGCGATATCCTAAAAGGAAGGTCAAAGGTAAGCAGAGGGACAGGGTCTTTAGTGCTGCAATGCAAAAGATTTGTTTTTAAACATCTAAGGGCAAATAAAGATCAGAATCAGGTTAATAATACCAGTAGTTTTATTTAATTAGAGTGCTTTTTTTATTCAAGCATTTAAGTAGTATGTAGTACCGTGCGTGCACAGTAAACACTATAGAATATAAGGACAGCATCAGACTGTAACAGCTGAGACTGGAAGCAGTGTATGTGTTAAGTGAAGGTCAGCAGCCCTCCTTCCTCTTACTATATATGTTTAATGCTCTGTGTGTGTTTACCTGTACGTCTGACTCTATTTCCTGTTTTGCTGATCAGTGATGTGGGCTCGGCCCTCTTATCACATGCAGGAAGTGTGGTTTGATTTAGTGTCAGTGGCCCCTGAGTTCTGACCCCTCTGTCTGTGACGCTCCTGTATATTCTGCTGTCCAACACATCAGATGAGCGTGTTGTAATTGTTTCCGCTCCCCGTTCAGCCTTTGTGCTGTGTGAAGGGGGACAATATGTGAAAAGCAAACGGTAACGTTAAGTTGCCATTTGTACCAGTGGCCAGTATGTATTGAGTGTGACTGCAAGATTGTCTGTGTGAACACATCAGTGTATGCAGACACCCTTTGTAGTGCAAAGCATTAAGGCTGCTCAGGTATGGCAAAAATCATAATCATGATTATTTTGGTCGATATTGAGATCACAGTTATTTAACACTCATTGGCTTTGCTAATATCATGCATTTATTTAAGTTGAAAAAAAACTTGTCTTTATAACTGTGAACTGTCTTGAACTTTAAATATAATTGAACTGTATGTGGATCTTTGGCCATAACTGTCATGCCGGCTGCTACTTGCCATCTCATCACACAACAGTGCGTTCACAGCCATTTGCCAAAGAGTCATTTTATGCTTGTACCTGCTCATAAAGTTAGGTTTTTGACCACTTTGACTTTATTCTCTAACAGTATATGTGAGTGTGGTCTTAACCTGCAGTGTGAGGCTTCCTAAATGCTGTGGTGAGGAAGAGTCACCTTCCAGTCTGTTTTTGTCTCGTTCCACAAATCGACACATTCCAAAGAAATGTTAGCAGCCAAGCTAACAGCTCCGGCCCGTAATATAATGAGCGCTAAACAGGCTGCAAGTCTCAAGATGGTAACACTGAGCGTAAGGCTGCAAAGGAAAGGGCCGTGCTGGATTTATAAGACAAAATGAGAGCTTATTGTGAAACAGAATGCAACACAACAATTGTTTTATTTCGATTAAGTTGTTTTCATAATTGTTGGAAGCTAAAATCATAACTGAAAACAAAATTGTCCAGCCCTGTCTGGACCACATCTGCCCCTTTAAACAGTAACCCTGACCTGTCTCTGTGCTTCTACCTTCAGATCCACCTCCAGTTCCCCATGGAGTTTGAGTTCAGTCAGTACTACCTGAAGTTTTTGGCCTACCACTACGTGTCCAACCGCTTCCGCACCTTCCTGCTCGACTCTGACTATGAACGCATCGAGCTGGGTGAGAACATTTCTGAGTGTCTGAAATTCTGTAGTATATTTTGAGTAACAGTAACAGTGCTCCATCTTAACAAACACAGTCAGTGTCATGGATACAGTGTGTCTGTTCCTGATGAGCTCTGTGTATGTGTGTAGGAGTGCTGTATGAGGAGAAAGGAGAGAGGAGAAGTCCTCAGGTGTCTAAGTCTGTGTGGGACTACATCGACAGACTCAACAAGAAAACACCCATCTTCTACAATTACATGTTCTCTCCTGAAGACGACGAGGTGAGACCACTGCACTCACACCCCACGTGCTGATGAGATGTGTTTTTCTTTGGACATTTATTTCCTGTCACATGTAAAAACACATTTACCAGCCCTGTAGCTTTAGAGATGAGATAAGGCCTCACAGTGAGTCACCAGCTACAGTTGTTGAAGCAGACAAATGTCACTCCTAAATATTAGAGAACTGATCATAGAAGCACTGGAACACAGGAGCCTCATTAGATGATGTGGTGTGTTCCAGGTGCTGCGGCCGTACACCTTCAACTCCAACCTGAAGGTGTGGGACTTCTACATGGAGGAGACTCTGTCAGAGGGGCCCTCGTACGACTGGGAGCTGAGGGGCCGGCAGGAGCGCGTGGCAGAGGAGACGCCAGAGAAACCAGACAGCAGCGGCCCTAAATCACAGCGACGCATCGTGTGGCCGTGCTACGACAGCCTGAGCAAGGTGGTGCCCGACGCCATCACCAAGCTGCTACAGGACCTGCAGAGCCTGGAGGCAGAGCTCGGACAGACGTCGGAGAAGTGGAAGGACACGTGGGATAAAATCAAGACCACACAGAGAACGGAGGCCAAACTGGAGAGCAAGGTGAGATCAGTGGATTCATTTTTTCCTAACCTAAAACATCTCTTTGTGTTTTTGTAGTGACCTGACCAGAAGTTCAGATAACATTCTGCTGAAGTGTTGTGTTCATGTGTTTTCAGAAGATAAGCTTGTGAATGCAGCTCTGTGTTGCAGACAGTGCTGAAGCCTTGGATTTCTGAGCTTTAACCAGCACAAATTATTCTCAGTCTGTGGAAACACTGTTTCACAGATTAGATGACGACTAATACCTTAACCTGGGGCTTTGGGCAGTGGTCAGTGTAAAATATAAAACATGCTGAATGTTTCTTGGGCGTTTCAGTATTCACAGTGTTCTTAAAGTTACTGTCAATTAAAAATATATCTATTTCACCCTGCAGCATGACTCTTAACTACTTTTTTCTTATGTAAGTTTCCTATTAACAGGGTGTTTTGCAGGACCTGCAGTTTTATAAATATTAGACAAGCTCTTAATTGCCATTCAATTATCTTCTAATTTCTTTTTGTTAAAATGAGTCAAGTTCTCCTGAGTGAAAGTTCACATTTTCGATGTTCTAAATATTTAAATCTACCACTAGACCTTACCCTGTCTTTTTACTTTACACTTGCACTTACCTGTAGGCAAAATGTAGATTAACCTAACTTTAATAACCATGTGCGTAACCTGTGCACAGTACTACATACTACTTAAATGCTTGAATAAAAAAAGATGATCTGTCCAAAAATGATAATCTATCTAATCTAATCTGATCTAAAAATGATCTTGGAAATGTCTTAAAAAGTCATTCAGAACCCAATTATGTTACAAACACAAAAAATATTGTCATGGTTCATTTATACTCTCATTGCACTTGTAAATCATTAGCAAAAAAAAAAAGAAGACTTGGATACTTAGTTGTGTTAAATTTTTTTTGGGTCGATTCTAACAGATGAAGAATCTTAAGGGCTTAAGAGACCATTCTTCAACAAAAGAGTTATTCATTTTTTCATTAATAGTTAACTCATATCAATGAATAAAGTGTGGCTTTAAAACACATGGCATATACACTAGAGTTGTACCAAGACCGATACCAGTATCGGAAATGCCTCCGATACTGCCTAAAATGCGGTATCGGGTATCGGCGAGTACAGCCTATGACTAATCCAACATCACGTAATGCCTCACGTCATTACGCATACACTACAGGCAAACAAAACGGAAACGGAGCAGAATTTAAAAAGCATTTTACTGTAGCCTTTAAAATGTCTTTTTTACCAAATTGTGTGGCTGCACTTTAACCTGTGTCTTGATCTGTGTCAACACTGGATAATAATAATAAAACAAAGTTTTATGGCATTCATTCTACTATTATGTATTTATTTCTTAATATTTTACATGGAGTTTTAGGAGTTGCAACATGCAACAATTCATATCCCATCCCTTTGTATTTTATGTGCTGGTATCGGATCGGTCCTCGGTATCAGCAGATACCTAAGGTTCAGGGATTGGAATCGGTATCGGAAAGGAAAAAGTGGTATCAGTACATCTCTAATATACACAGTATTTTGCATTGTATTCATCATCACAAGTCAAATTATCCTTAACTTCTTCCAGAGAAGTGTGTTGAAAACCTCCTGAGATGAATATTCTGTGGACGTAATCAATAGGATGTTTTATAAACTGATTTAAACTGTATCTTCCCTGATTCATTTTGCAGTGACGCTTAGACCCACTGTTTGTTCCCGTGTAGTATGGATATTTTTGAAAATATCCTGAATGAAAGCCACAAATCTTTAACGATTTTTTGACATGTATAAGTAATTTACCATCTCCTGTTCACTTCAAAAACAGTTGAAACACAAACTCTGCACTTTTAATAATATAAATAATAAACTGAAATGTGCCTCATGCTTCCTCCATGCTTCTTGGTCAACCATGCTTTCTTTAAAAAAAGTGGGTGCGGCTCTACTGCAGTCCAATTTAGATGATGTGGAATACTGTGATTGGTTTATAGACATCCAATCAGATAAGCCTGTACATGTGGGTGGAATCAGGTGACACTCATCATAGATGTAAACATCCTAGAAAAGTTATGTCCATTGGAAGGGACAGGGGATCCCCTTCACATCTGTTGCTGCACACCAGCCTTCTTCATTCAAGGAGCTACACTGTTCACATGTAACAGGAAATAAATCCAGACCTGGTTGAATCTTCCTGGGATCATTTACTCTGATTGTCAGTAAAAATAAGTCTAGCTGCTTTAACAAATCCTGCTAATGTCAGCCTAAATTCTGCTTTGGTAACGACTGGAAGCGACAGAGACAGTTGTGGGGATTCTCAAAGCTTTTACCCGAGCCACTCATCAAGTATGTAAAACTGTGCCCATCTCCTTCCTACACTTACTCTACTGGGTCAAACCCTTCTTATACAGTGTGTGTGGAGTCATATAGTATCTATGGACACTCATTATAGTGAGTGAGATCACTCTTTGTGCCTGCTTTTGGGTGCAGTTGTGGCTCAGAGGTAGAGCGGGCTGTCCCCCATTCAGAAGGTTGGTGGTTCGATCCCCGACTCCTCCAGCCTGCATGTGAAAGTATTATATATTTGTATATAGTGTGTGTGTGTGTGTGTGTGTGTGTGTATATGAACTTCCAAGATACTGAACCCCAAATTGCTCTCAATTGCTCACATCCATTGATGTGTGATGTCCATTGACTGAGTAGCAGGTGGCACCTTGTATGGTAGCCTCACCCACCAATGTGTGAATAGGTGAATGTGACATGTTGTGTAAAAGTGCTTGGAGTGGTCAGAAGCCTAGAAAAGCGTGATGCAAGTGCAGTCCATTTACCATCATTGCATCCCTCATTGCCCAGCCTGTGTTTGTGCTGTATTAGTCTCAGACTGTTACTTAACTACTTCGACATATGATGATTTTATGAATCCTACAAAACAGCATGTCCACACCCAGCCAGACCAAAATAGCACATTAATTAAATTACATCACCTATGCTGGGCTTTATTTATTAATCTGTAAGACGAGACTGACTTTCCTTTCATGTACCCTCTGAAGTCTAAACCACTGCGTTTTTATTCCAAGCCTTCCTCAGATTATCTATTTAGATATGAAATGTCTGGAATGAGGTGACTTTTGAAAAGTATCAAACAGCGGATGTTAACATAATTAGGTCTCTGATAGAGTGACTCCTTTAGTGAGGTCAGCAAACGGTTTTAAATGTTTACATTGATCAAGAGGTGTGTGATCTACCTGTTAACTGTAATCAGCTGTGCGTCTTTCACCATGAAACAAACACTAATTTACCTGACACTTGACTGTGAACAGCTGACAGGCTGTTTTAATCGTAAGTAAAGCTGAAGACAGGTGTTGGGAAATGTTTTCACTGACATCGTGTGGTGAAAAAACAGAATGCAGTGAAGAACTTTAAGGCTCAGACTTTGGTGTTTGCATGTTTTAGATGCAAATCAAGCACATTTTCAGCACCATGAATTGTTTTTTAAAGCACACTGAAGGTTTTAGATTTCTACTTCTTACTTCCCAGCAAGCTGTTGTTTTGTTTTCAGTATGGTATGTAAACAACTCAAAGAAACTTGCTTGAGATGAGTATTGCGTCACATTTAGACCTTGATATGCTTGTGGAGTAGACCATCACCTGTGTTTTTGAAAACATTCCCACAGTTCGATTAACTCAACTTCTCACTGAGCCTTCTGTGTGTCTCCACCCTCCGCAGCCATCGTTCTCCAGCTCCTTGCTGATGTCGTCCAACCTGAGCCACCAGCGGCGCTCTCAGGGCGTCTACCTGCAGGAGAGCGGCGTAGGATCTTCCATCAACCTGGCTCTGGACTGTGAGGCCAGCGCCACCTCCACGCCCGTTGCTGGTCGGCAGAGCACCAGCACACTCTACAGCCAGTTCCAGAGCACAGAGAGCGAGAACAGGTCTGTACCCAACACGCTGAGAGGAGAGCTGGTCTGTGTGACGATGTGTCATGTTTGTAACCCATGCTGCTCAAGTGCTGCTCCCTGCTCTGCTGCTCTATGAAGAGTAGGACCATAGACCATGTTATGTCTTCATTTGTGTTTCAATCTTCTCCCATCAGGAGTTTTGAAGGCATCCTGTTTAAGAAAGGGGCGCTGTTGAAACCATGGAAACCACGGTGGTTTGTGCTTGACAAGACCAAACATCAGGTAAGACAGAGAGGAGCAATAACTGAACTTTAAGCTATTTTGGATTTTATAATGTCGTCTGTCTCTGACAATGCGTACCTGTCCTCAGCTGCGATACTACGAGAGCCGGCAGGACAAGGAGTGTAAAGGAGTGATCGAGCTGGCCGATGTGGAGTCCGTTATTCCAGGAACGCCTGCTATGGGAGCACCGAAAAACATAGAGGAGAAAGCCTTCTTTGATGTAAGTTCACCTCCGCCTTACCTTGTTTAAGTCTCTGTCAGAGGTGGGGTCTGCTGCTGCATTCACATCATGGAGGCAGAATGGGAGGAGTGGAAAAACTTCACGTTATTTAACTTAACTTCAACCTAAATGATTGTGGTACATTTAGCAGTTAGTTTTAGTCCCTTTAAATTATTTATCAGTGTCAGTATTCATCAGACGCATTGTACCGAAGTTGATACAATAGCCTGCCTACCTACTTAGGACAGAAGCACAAATATCAAGGAAAAATGACCAAACCAACAAAATGTGAAAGTCTATTAAATCTGGCAGGCAATATAGTGTTGGGTATGACACCATGCAGTGGACGGAACAAAACCAGGTTGCAGCCATGGCAGCTGTGTGGTGGTGTAGCTGCACCAGGTGGAACTGTCACTCTCGGCTTCCTTACAGTCAAGATGGGGATAACAAAAAATTATTTTTTAACATCTCTTAGCGTGCCTAAGTTTAGTGGATCATAACATACCGGATGCTTTGGTTCAAAATGAGACCAAACTTTTCTGTTGAGTTTTTGAGCCACAGTGTCGGCCAAAATGTGACCCGGAACAGATGGTAAGGCTTGGTGTTGATGGGAGAATCAATTTCCAGAAAACTTGTGGCTACTGACTACTGGCTGGTTTAGAGAGGTGAGGATTTAGCAGATGTGACGGTATATAGCAGCCAGCACTCAACAACTGTGAATCACTGCAACCACAAGAGGTCCTTGAGCACACAGTCATATGTGTGCACCCAAAATATTAGATGATTGGTTGGTCCAGTAATTTGCGAAATTAGCTGCAGACAGACAGATACACATTCACATACATACACACAACATCCAGGCATACACCTGGCGGAGATAATAAAGACATAAACCATGTGCTCGTGGTGCCACAAATTGAGGAACGTACAGAGACAGATGTTAAAAGGACAGATGCAGTGCTCAAATACAGGTTGAATAATTTGCTTCACATTTAATTTGATCATCTTTGGTCAACCATATTTGTGTTAGCATGTTTGTGTGACCAATGTGTGTATGTGTGCAGAAGGATAATTTCTTTCTTGTCGTCTTTCAGCTCAAGACGACCAAACGAGTGTATAACTTCTGTGCCCAGGACAGCCACAATGCACAGCTGTGGATGGACAGTGTTCAGAGCTGCCTGTCAGACGCCTAGAGAGAAGGCAGGACTCTTAAAGGAGCAATGCAAGCAGGAACGAATGAGCAGTGCACCTGACGGACATCTCTGCCGGCCAATCCCAGCGGAAACAGGGAGGGGAAGGGGCCTTTCACCACTTAAGCTCTGTTCTGTTCGCTAGTGTTGAACTAATAACCTCGCGTCACAATGTTTCAGTGTTTTTGTTATAAAAGTCAGAAAAAGAAAAAAAAAAAATGTCCCTGAAGAACCACTCGCTGCGTCTCACCTGCAGCCTCTCACCTCCCCGACAGTCTGACCACTATGTGCGCTGGATGTCTGTATGCACAAAAACAATGCATATTAAAGCACGTCGTTGCATTTCTGTGAGGCGTCCTGCAGCTTGGACCAGCATGAAGATTTTTCCAGACCCTCCACCTGTAAAACCACAACCCCGCTCTCCCTCCTACTAACCCTGCTTGCCCTTTAAGACACTCTGGGGAGGAATGACGGAGGAGCTGCAGTTGCCCAGCGGCCCAGCCACGTACAGGACCCGTTAGACTGCTACAAAAAAGGATCTAAAAGATCGACCGGTGGGTTGACGGACCAAAACAACCCTGAGGAACACATGCTGACAGCAAACACTCTTTATTCCAGTCCTCAAAGGTCTCTGCTCTCTTTGCCTCTCACTGCCTGATGTAGCCCATTCACAGTATATTTACAAGAAGTTTGAGAGGAGTGTGACGCTGCAGCTCAACGGTTCATGAAGGATTTCCTTTTCCTTTTTTTTTCTTTTCCAAAATCTCAAATCTGTACCAGAAAGAGATCAATGCTCATCAGCTGTCCTCAGCAGGCGATGGTGATGACGATATACTGTGAAAGCCATTAATCAGTCGCAGAGATCAAACAAACCAGGAGAGCCAGTCAGAGGTCGGAGTCTGTCAGGTATTGAGTGTGTCGGTGAACTTTCACTGAGAGTGTTTACAAAGTAGACAAAACTTCCCTCACTAAGCTAAACTCTGCTCTTCACCTGTGTGTTTTTAATCAGTACAACCACTATTAACATTCAGATTTTTAAGGGATGCTGAAGGAAAAAGGAGGGACTTATTTTGTAGTGATTATCTTAAAAACAACAAAAAAAACAGTCTATAGAAGGAGATCTGGAAGGTAGGAGGTTAAAAGGAGGGTTACTAATGAACAGAGTGATATTATGGGATGCTTCAGAGAGATTATGGTTTTTAGAGGAAGACACTGACTCGCCACAGTGCTCCAAGTGTCAGAAACTGGATGTTTGTGAAAGGAAAATTCTGGTATATTTCAACTTTCTTATTCTCATGATTGTGTCCATTATGGGATGTGCTAAATTTGCATTTTCTGACTCCACAATATATTGGGCCAAGCAATGTCAGCCACCAAAAGCTTTCCACATCAATTTGAATACAGAAATAATTTCAAACGCTTTTCTGCAACTCCCACTGAAAGTGAACACAATTATTAGCCCCCTAGATTAGCTACTGTGCTTAACTGCATGCTAATTTTATAGCAAGGACACCCTGCTGGCTTACCCAACTAGCTGTATGGTCAGCCACCTAGCATACTACCTATTCATCAACAAATATTTATTGCTTATTATTTCACATATAGCAAGATTCTGCTACAAACCGAGGTAAATAAATGCTACGAAAATGTCCAAACTGCTAATCCAGGGGGCTGTGTTCTGTGTTAACTTCTGCCTGGGCTCTTAAATGTGTGAAATTATTTACGTAAAAGTCAAGTTCATTAGGAAAACGTCAGGAGGCTCACACCGCTTAGCGTGATAAATAAATCATTAGATATTTAGCTCATGCATGAGCTAAGAAAAACACGTTTTCAGCTTTGCGATAATGCATTTTAAGTGCATACGATGTATTTTTAAATGTTTAATTTAACTAAATATGTAGGAGAAATTCCTCAACCCATAAAGGAATCTATCTTTCAGGGTTTTTTTTAACATTTCAAAATAACAAAATTTTCATTGAATTTTTGTTTTTACTGTTTCTGACATGTTTTAAAAACTGATGTGGTGAGTGCAAATTTATGACTCAGTCACAATGGCCACAATTATAATATAAGCCTGAGGTTAAAAAGTAGTGGAATTTTCCTAAGGATGCTGGGACATGGAAAGTCACCCAAAGGTGTGAGAGCTGGTTCCATCACATTCACGTGTACTCGGCTGCTGAGACTCACTGTTCCTGTTTCAGATGCATCACCAGTCCAGCTGTGTGGACACCACCGTTACCTTCAGTGCTGAAGCTTGTACATAGACGAGTCTACATCTGTAGAGTGCTAGAGAAACAGTATGTTTAGCTGGAAGGTTTCAAACATCAAGTCACTTTTTTTTTTTTTTTTTAAATGTCAGTGTTTTGTCAGACTCCCGCCCCCCACCTCTCTGTCCTCCAAACACACACCAACCACTCTGACCCACACGTTAACACAAACCCTGCTCTGTAAAATACGGTTCTACTGCTGTCTTTGTTGAACTTAAAATTTGAAATTGTAGATTTTTTTTTGTGTCTAATAACTCCTTTGTATATACTACTCAGATTTGTATGTAACGTTTATGGTAGTAATTTATTTAACTTGTCTCCTCAGTAAGAAAGTTCCTCAAGCACCACTTTATTTTTAAAATTAGGAATTCAATGTGCCATTTGTTTATTTTCTGTATTAATGTGACTAATGCTTTTTTTTTTTAAAAAATGTACAAGTAAACCCTCAATGTCTTTTTTTTTTCTCTTTTGTATACACGGTTGTCCTTACGCAGTACCAACCACTAATGCAAGAGTGGAAATGGTGTGTTAGTGGAAGCCTCTGGGCTGTTTTTTTTTAAAGGCTGGTTGGATTTGACTGTGTTGCTCAGCCACAGTGATGGGATGTTCTGGATGTAGCTTACAGTCACAATAAAAGTCAGACACATGAAGTTCCCCTGGTGCTGGGTTCTGCTGCCAGCTTAATGGACTCATTTTGTGCCCATTAAATAGTCGGTGACGAGATGCGGCATTATAACAAGTCAGGCTGCCTAAATGTGCCGTTTATCAGTCCACAGAATCCCAGAATCAACTGAACAATATTGGCATGTTCATATAAAATTATTTACTAAAGATGCCAAACACACTAGTTTAGGGAACGTGGTGTGTTCACAAACATTAGGTTTCAATGTCCTCTGGTTGAAAGTTTCAATCAACCAGTAACCAAGTTTGCATTTGAGAAGATGGAACGCGCTCAAATTGTGGGGGGATTTTTGCTTGAAGGTGAGTTAAAGGTTGTGTATGCGACATTCAGAGCATTAATATATCAGCAAACAACCATGTCCTATGTAAAGACATAGTGAAGTAATGGCATCTTGAGAAGAGAATGAAGTCCTGCTCCGTGTAGGAGTTTTGTAATCAGCACGTGTGTATCCCACTGGCTAGCTAATCACCGTTGCTGCACTGTGCTCAAATGGGCAGTTACAGGCGGCTACTGCTGATAATGATGGCGTCATTGCGAAAGCATAGCGCACACCCTCCAGTTTCCCACCTAGATCAACGCTGTTAGCTCTGTCAGCACTGTTACCGTTAGTAGCACTGTTCATGCTGTTAGCACCGTTAGCTGCAGGCTGCTGGCTCATCACCCTGCATGATGAGAGCTGTGTGCAGACAATCCTGGCTCAGACTCATAGATCAGTCTCACGTAGCTAGACTTAACACATGCAGTGGAGCGCTGGAGAAAGTCTGGCTGAACCCATCATGATCCCAAACTGAGGGGAAAAAATGCTCTGGGTTGTTTTTATTTCTTTAAACCAATCACAATCATCTTGGGCGGGACTAAGCCCAAGATGCAGCGACAGCGCCTTTGCATAATAGTGTTGGGAGAAAACTTTTTTGATGGAGAGGCGGCTAAATCCCTGCAAAAGAAAACACCACATAAAACCTTAAAAGACGTGTGTATGTTGCTATTTCATAAGTTGTTTGATGCACAGCACTAACATGAAGTGTGGAGACAGGTCTGTCTATGCAAGACTAGTTTGGCATAGCAACAGGGATTTTTAGGCAGCCAGTCGCATTTTTTTTTACCTACAGTGTAAAGATATGCTCTGAATGTCGCACAGTGCTCCTTTAAAGAATTCTAATCAATCAGCAACAGGTCAGCAAAGAAAGTCTCAGCATGGTGTTAAAGTTGCAGTCGACTATAACTATCATTGGTTTGTTGTGACTGCCATCTTGTCACTAAATGTGTTGTGTAGTTATTACTCTGTTGTGATTGCCTTACAATAGCTGCCTGATCCACTGTATTGATAAGCATGATGCTAATGTTAGCAACAAGGTCCAGAGCTTCAGTATCCGGTGGTGTTTTAACTGTCGTCATACCACCAGGCAGACAGACTGAATCACTGCTGTGTTGCTTTTTAGACACTTCAGCATCCATTCACAGTTTGCTGGAGGTCTGGTGACTGAGAAAACTAAAGTACACAGCCAACATCATCATCATACATAGTTAAGTTTTAGGTGACCTTGTGCATCTTAAAATAATCTTCCCCTGAGGAACAGATGGACCAAAGTGACAGCAGCAGCCAGAACCCTGTGCCTGTGGGGAGGCTCAGTGTGACCTTGTGTTTTGACTGCAGTCTGCATCCAGTTTCGACTCAGCTCATCTTTTCACTCGAGTTTACTCATCTCTACAACAGCTACATTAACCACAGCAACATGACATAATCCTTTTTTATTTATTTTTCTTCTTTTTTTTTTATTAGAAATGACTTTCTGAGCCGGGTTATGTTGTCAATCATGTCAATATAGTTTTTAGAATCCAAATAAAAACTGTGGGTTTAAATGTTTATCTGTGTTTGTGTTTGTTGACTAATTACAGCAGGTTTCAACACGAGTAACACCACACAACATTTTTAATATGTTTATGAGTTGTCTGTCTGTCCCATTCTTGTGAACGCAATATCTCAAGAAGGCCTTGAGAGAGGTTCTTTAAATTTGGCAAAAACATCTGATTGGACTCAAGGATGAATTGACTAGATTTTAGTGGTTACAGGTCAAAGATCAAGGTCATTGTGACCTCATTCTCGTGAATGTGCTACAAGAACACCTTGAGGGAATTTCTTCAAATTGGGCACAAACATCCACTTAGACTCAACAGTGAACTGATGAGAATTTGGTGGTCAAAGGTCACTGTGATCTCATCCCTCCCTTTCTCATGAATGTGCTATCTCAAGAACACCTTGAGTGAATATCTTCAAATTGGGCACAAACATCCGCTTAGACTCAACAGTTAACTGATTACAATTTGGTGTTTTTTTGTCCATAACTCAAGAATTCATCCGCTAATCATGACAAAATTTTACACAAATATCTAATAGGATAAAATTAAGTCATTTTTATATCCAAAAGGTCAAAGGTCAGCTTCACCGTGACATCATAATATTCTGCAAAAATATCTTTCTGGACATTATTCAACATGATAACTCAGGAACAGAAGAGTTTACATCAATGAAATGGTGACACTGTTTAAACTGCACTGACTGTATAGATCTGTGCTGTTGGGTTTTAGAATGTGTAGCTTCGTTGCAGCAACATTTACATTTGAAACGTCATGGCTACATGAGTCTGGACGGACATGGATGTTAACTGTAAGTGCAACCTGACTGGTTTGCAGAGGCATGCAACCACGAGGCTGTAATTCTAGTTTAACATACCATTTGTGTCTGGGTTGAATTCTCACACCTAGTTCAGCAGCTTGTAGCTCCGATCAGCTGGTGTAAGGACCATAGCATAACTTACACTGAGTATACTCCACGTTACAGCTTAGCATTGTTAGAGTAACTTTTTAGGTTACTTGAATTCTACCTTTCAGCCATTTGTGTCCATTTCTTTTGTAATTTATTTTTGACCAGAAGAAGCCGCAAACGCTCACCTATTATCATGAAAGTGTTAGCAAACAGTTTTTTGTTTACACATTAGCATTTACTTGGAGTCATGTTAGTGCCCAATTTTCTCTCTTTTGGCTCTGGTTTGGTCTCCACCACCTCCTGAGGGAAATACCTGCCTATTTAGCTGCTAAATGCTACGCTATGTTCACCATGTAGTCTTGTCTGTCTCCTGTTGGTGCTGTTAACATACAGGTTTATTGAAATGATGCTAACGAGCGTGATAACTGCAACAGTTTAACAAGTAGTGGGCTGTAAAACCACACACTGATCTAAAAGATGCCTCACAGTACATGGAGTTGAGGAGAACTGCAGCAAGGTGATCACTTTCTGTGGCTTTATCATTACAGATGACACCTTTCACACACACATTCATTTCATGCATTGTTGATATAAAAAGTAATGGCATCTTTTAAAAAAAGATTATCCACCACTGTGAACACTGGCTGAGTTTTTTTGGTCAAAGTTGCATTTTTGCTTTGACAATCTGCAGATCAAAGCAGGGGTTGTTCTATGTATCCTTAGTGGTGCATTCAAAGACACACATTTTACCTTACTTTCTGACATCAGCTAAAATGCCAGAAACACTATTAAGGCAGGAAGTTGTTGACTGAGATGGAATCCCTTAAGTGTTTTCCAATAGCCCGACTTCATCAAACCAAATGCAAGTTGCAAGCCCACAGGGGAGTAACCAACAGCCGTAGACCAAGAAGCTTCTGGTTGCATTTCAATAGACCTACATACGATCAGAGCAACGAAATGTGATGTAGCACTTGGCGACAGACAAATGTACACAGACTGTGGTGACCAGAGATGAGCTGTGATGTGCAGCGTATGTCTGTTAACAAGTGTTGGCATTTTTTGCCATCAGAATTTGAAAATAACACTAAAGTTCAACGTTAAATGCAGCCAACTGGGTTGTTTTTGAAAATGCCTCAACAGTGCCCCTCTTTACTAAGCTAGATGAGTAAGCTCACTGTAGTGTCCTCTGTGCCATGGTGCGTGAGCCAAAAATGATACCATCATATACTTTGTGTGAAGCACAAAGGCTCCGCAAGTTGTCAGTCATCTTCTGAAACTAACTCCCCCGGCTGGAAATCATCTGCCAGAGCAAACAAATCATGAACATACACATTCGTCTGGCTGTTGTGAATTAAAAAATGTATTGAAAAACTAAAAGCTTAGGTTTGGGAAAACTGTTAACAGCAGCATAGACACATTGGGCCTCATGCAGTAAGTCATACACAAACAAATTTTGCTTATTTGTTTGTATCTGAGACTTATTATTTTGTTAGTGCCCATTGACTTCTGAGATTCACTAATGTTTTCTTATTTTTGCTCTTCTCTTAGGGAAGAGAACATGTTACAAATGTTTGAGACTCCAAGATAAGAAAAAGCACATCTCGTTTTCACTGTCCACACATTCTTTGTCCAATGCAAAGACACGTACGTACATACATTTTAAATCTGAGGATCATAAAAAGTATGAATAAATACTATATGATCAAAGTTTGATTGTTTCAGAGTAATTAGAATGATTGGATTTTTAAATGCCTGCTCTGAGAGGCCCGACGCAGTGAACGTTTTTAGGGATCACACAGATCCATCCGATGAGACGGGTGAATTGTTGCTGAGTCGTGTCAGATTGCCAAGATTACTGCTTTTAAAACCATTTTCTTTTCATTTCAGTTACTGCATGTCCCTTTGCTGAGCGGTGGAATGTAACTAAGCACAGTTACTCAAGCACTGTACTTAGGTACACATTTGAGGTACTTTTACTTAACTTGAGTATATTTATCTCACGCCACTTCCTGTTTCTACTCCACTTCACTTCAGAGGGAAATATTGTACTTTTTATTCCACCACAATTATTTGATAACTTTAATTACTTTACAAATGAAGATTTTGGCACACAAACTATGTGAAAATACTGCAGCTGAAACTATTAGTCGATTCATTCAAAAATAAATTAGCAACTATTTGATCATAATAATTGATGATAATAATTTTGTGGTTCTAACTTATCAAATGTGCCTTTTCCTTCTCATTATTTACTAAATTGATTTAAACTGTTCTGCATTTATTATTTTTTACTTTTAATTGTACTTTCATAATCTTACTGAACTAAAATTTTCAGTGCAGACTTTACTAGTAACCTGAGTATTTCTACAGTGTGTCATTAGTACTTTTACTTAAGAAAAGGATCTGAATACTTCATCCACCACTGCTGACACGGCGTTTACAGCATCACAAATTTTTGCCATTGTTGGGTTTTTGATTTTTCCTGTAACACCAGTACTGATGTACTCACATCACATTTATTTTGTGTATTCAACAGAACATTGATTTCGCTACTGAAGATCTTCCTACAGGTGACAATTGATATTCTTGAATACGAGTCTTTGCACACGGCACAACACCTGCTATCAGTATATAGTGTTCAGGGAGTGTTACTTATACTCCTGGGTGACTTATGATCAAGTTGGATTCATTATCGAGCACATTTAGATGGTTAAGAATCTTTGGTGCATCGTAAGTTACTTAAGTCTTATTTTTCTTCCTCGTATGAGAAATTTAAGAGAAAACACAGAGAATGTTGCTGCATTAGGCCCAGTGTGTAGTTGTCATACTTACAAACAGCACCAGTAACTTTCATTAGAGAAGCATCAGTAAGTCTGAATCATAAAAAAACCTCCCACACACACAGTGGTATGTTGTTGTAGCTGCCTACCAGTTCCTTGGCTGCTGCTCTGTAGCTGACCCTGACCTCTGACCTCCCTGCAGACCTTGGATTACATGGGCTTGTGCAAACTCACTCTCCTGACAGATTCACTGCACCTGTTGGGGGCGGGACAAATGACACCTTAATCATCCGGCAGGGCCTTCAAACTGAATATCTTTGTCTTAGTCACAAGGCCAGGCAGCTGGATCTTTGCAGAGGTGGAAGGACGACAACCAGACGGGCAAAGCAAAGCTTTTGGTATTAATGTGGTCAACCAGACACTTTTAATTTCTTTTTTCTTTTTCTTTTTTTTTTTTTTAACAATGATCGTAGAACCTGATCGCTGTCAAATGATTTAAGTAAGTACACCAAAGAGGCCTGGAGCTCTGCAGAACCCAGACCTGCCCTCTTTCCATTCCTGCTGCTCAGAGACAAATAAAATTAAACTTTAAAAAAGAAAAGAAAAAAAAAAGAACAAAAAAACATACAGCGTCACTCTTACCAGATGCCACTCTCGCCCTGTGAGTAAGTGCTTGGTGGAGAGAGAAAAAAAAGGAACAGACAACAATAGTAATCTCAAGATTGCTTGTAAAATTACTTTTAAATGTAGATAATATTTGAATATAGGTAGATAATGTTTGGTTGATTTAAGGGGGATAGCAATAAGAACTTAAAGGTCAATACAATCAGAAGGTCTTAGCTCACTAGCTAGGTCAACAGAGAACCGGTTATACATGCACTAAAAAGAAAAAAAAATTTAAAAAAAAATTAAAAAATCTAAAATGATCAAGTTGAGATTATATCCAAATTTGTCTGCCCCAAACTACACCAAATGAGTCTCCAACGCTAAATTGATTCTTTTTAAAAAGAAAAAGATGCTGAATTTCATTTTTAAATAAAATGGCTAATTGACATTATTGCACATGAGCAAAAGACAGTAATACTATTAGAGCTCTGTTCATCAACCTGCCCCTCCACCACCTCCTCCTCCGACCCTCCTGAAGCACTTCAGAACATTCAGAAACCTGATGATGTACGACAACAAGATGTTGCATCAACAGCGACCAAAGAGAAAAAAAAAAAGAACAAAAAAAAAAAAAAAAAACACGAGATAATGGAAAACAACCTTGATCTGGGTGAGAGGACAGATAAGACAGCCAGCAGAGATGAGGGTAGAACACTTACATTGTGCTATAATGTACAGTAAATGGCTGCATAAGTGCTTTTTCTGAAGCTTGAAGAAAAAAAAAAAAAAAAGTTTTCAAAAAAAGGTATTTATTGTTGAGGCATCGTTAAAAGTTAGCCTGTGCTATCCATTCAGGGGTGACGATGTAAAAATCCCTAACAATGGGATTCCAACAGCTTCGAGCAAGTAGGAGAGAAATCTTTCAGGACATAAAAAAATAATAATGATGATGTTACCCCTCGGATTCTGTCGTTTCAAAGATCACTGCTACATTAAAACCGCACGTAATTATGTGCAACATCAGAAAAAAGGCTTTGAAGATGATTCCTCTACACTCCATCCTGTCTGTTGGTTTTGTTTCTTATTTGTCATCTTTTTTTTTTTTTTTTACATGTTCCGCCACCTCATTATTGGTGTTGATTGGCAGTGTCCAGGTCCAATAACATGGCCGAGTGATTCAGTAAAAACACCGTAGTTGCAGTGAGGTTATTTAGGGGAGTCACTCTGGAGGAGGCTGACAGTCGGCGGCACTGTCACTGATGGATTTAGCAGTGCACTCGCCCTCAGACTGGCCCGTTGACCGACACTTCCTGGGGTGGTGGCGTTCCCTCTCTGTTAGGATGACAGAGGAAACAGTCACATAAACACAGAACCTGGGAGGATGAGCATCTGTGTATGGGTTGAGCTGGGAGAGAACACAGTCGTAAGGAACTATGTTTAGCCTTCATCTCTCCCTCATGGAAGAATGTGATGCAAAAATAAGTTAGAGCAGAGAATTTTGACAAATCACAGACAGTTGTCTGAGTTAGATACACAATGCTGTCTGTAGCTAACCTCAGCCCTCATACAGTGCCAGGATTGTTTAGTGACTGTTTTTCATCACAACACAAAGACAAACATGTTTTTGACTGAATAAAACTGTCACTATTTTCAGCTACACAACTGGAAACACTTCTGCACAATGCTATGAGTCAACCAGGACTGCAAATAATGACTATTTCACATCAATTTTACTGCACGTTCTTTTCATTTTTTGAAAATATGAAAATATCAATGTTACGTGGTGTTTTAATATCAGAAAACAGTAAAAACATAAAATGCCCATCACAAGCTGCCTGGTGAGACCATCCTGATGATGTGAGCTCAACATTCTGTTTCACTCTCTGTATCAGTCTGGACTCGGTGCAACTCCAAACACTTCCCAGAAATTAAAATCCAAGCCGGGACAACCTGAGATTTGCAAAATAGTTGACAATGTAAGCAGCCAATCAGAGACTACGGTGTAGTTGATGACGTAAAACAGTAACGGCAGCTCCCAAAGCAACAGGTGCTGAATCTAATGCTAGTTAATGCAGCAATAAGTGAAGTTATTACAGAAACTGAGTCAAAAATGACAATTCAACAACAAAAAGAGTAAAATTCGCAGAGTTTCCCCAAAGAAAAGACATTGGAAAAGACTGGATTTGGCAAAAACTTGATTTATCAGCTGGCTCAGTTGGTGATCAGGAAGATTTTCCTTTGTGTTTTGTTACACTGATTGGTTCAGAGTTTGTATGTCAAGGCGAGTATTCCGGCCCACTGAAAGTGTTTAGGGTGGCACCAAGTCCAGACTGATACAGAGAGTGAAAAAGAATGCTGAGCTCACGTCATCAGGATGATCTTACCAGGCTACATCAGAAGCTTTGAGGCCCATACATTTGCTTTGGACTGTCCAATTTGCCAAAACTTAAAAATACTAATTTACGATCAATTAGGGCTGCTCGATTAATCGAATTTTAATCTAGATTACGATTTGGGCTTTCAACGATTATGAAAACAAAATAATCGACATAAAACGATTATGCGCTTCTTGTCAGTTTACTCTCGTTGTCTTGTGTTGCAAATCAAATGCACCCGGAAGCCGCACATGCGCAATACTGCCCCCTCCCCTCCTCTATTCACTCCACAAGCCAGTCAAGTAGGTGAACTACGAATAATGTGGGTGGAAGGTGATTGCAGAAGATTTCAAAAACAGCGTGCAGAAAATGGCAGAGGGAGAGCGAGAGAGGTTGGTCTGTGTGTGTGTGTGTGTGTGTGTGTGCGTGCGTGTGTGTGTGCACATCAGGGCCGAACTCCGCCGTGCGCAATACAGAGAGCAGAGAACAATTGTAAACGCGCGACCATGTGGAGACAGAAATGACATGCTGTCATGTAAATAAGTCATCACGTGCGCCGCATAATCGTGATTTCAATTTTGACAAAAATAATCGTGATTATGACTTTTTTCCATAATCGAGCAGCACTAATATAAATGCGAAGCACCATCTTCACAAGCTTCTTTTTTGTGATAATGCATTAAAATCGATTGTAATTCTCCAAAATGACTAATCAAAGAGTTAATGAAAGAGTTATTTCAGCACAGTGTCGACATGAGGCTACTTACTTCCTGTCAGTCTGTGTGGTTACAGGTGAATCCTCAGCAGGCTGCTGATCTGAAGCTTTCGGAGGATCTGACAGGGAGAGTTTCTCCAGAGACACCGGACTCTCCTCGCTGCAAAACACACACAACACACACACACATACACTTCAGTCAACCAGAGTTTCTGCACAGTCTGCAGGGTCAAGTTAAGTTTTAATATCTGTCAGCAAGAAATGTTGTTGCACACTTCTGCTTTGTGTAGTTAGCTTGTTTACTGTATAACGTTAATGTCACTGTCATACTGAATGTCCCGCTGAACCCCTTTAAACTCTCTCTCTCTATATACACACACACACACACACACACGCACACACACACACACACACACACACGCACACACACACACACATATATATATATATATATATAAAGAATGACTATTTGAATATTCGTATAAAACAGCAATATTTGATTCAACTCGCACAGTTCTGAGGGGTACAGCCCTTGTGCATTCAGTCACACGGCCATACTTGTTGCCTTGCTTTCAACAACATCAAGCAACATCAAGTGCTGGCTGCCTGCTCTGAATGCCACGATGAAAGACACAAATATTTTTCCATAATGTATTTTCTTTTCTTTCCTTATCCAGGCCTGGAAATAACTAAAATTAAATTCCATACTTTTACATACTTTCCATTCTGTGTAGAATCCCTGCAGTAATACTTCTGTCACCCTTTGCTCCAGACAGTTAAGTGGTGTGTGTTTGTGTGCCCCCAACAACTGAGAGCATGACAACTGAAATGGTAAATATTTTGACTTCATCAACAGAATACTTCATTTGATACCCATCATGTAAACAGAAGCATTCAGTGGTGTACAATGTCACCAGACGCCACGGCGTATAGGAGAGCCATGCTTTCTCACGGGTTGGTGGCATCTTGACACACTGAACTGCCAACTCCGTCAAATACACCATGCTTGACTTCACCACACTACAGACTGTATAGGTTGTAGCTGCTTTGGTAGCAGGCCAATCACATGTTAGATTAAATCGAAAGAACACATGTAGTGATTGGCTGCAAGCAAAACCATATCAATAGTCTTTTTTTTTTTCTAGCTCTTGGTACAAAAAGGATCAAACGCATGTATTGCTTGACTGAAGAAGTTTTCATACTACTTGGGTACTGAGGTATTTTGGTTGATACTTTAAAAGGTATCGAATACAGATACCCAGCCCTAATATTTATTGGTAACTTCACTGCAATACTTTCATTTCTCACAATACTGGGAAAAGTAGTAACATTGTTAGCCAGTAACTACTCCGCTGTCAAGTCACAAACTTTTACTTTCTGAACTTGCAGCTCTCAGTTAAAGCTTAACTTTTTTGTAGAGCACCAGAGCAGCTCCCAGGATATACTTTACTTAGAAAGGCAAAACTGAATGAATCCAGTAATTTCAAATCCCAGTCCAGTCTATAATTATCTCAATGTGGTAATTATGTTACAAATATAGACATTTATACACACGGAGCAGCTTTACATGTACGGCTGCGGATTGGACTGGGCAACAGAGGAGGATTTTACCACTCAGCATCTGATAGCAAAGCTTTCAGATAAAAGGTGCAAACCTTTTGAGGTCAGCTGTCTTCTTGCCGGGGGCGCCGGCTGTTTCCGAGGCGATGGCTGCGGTGGGAGGAGCGCCGGCATTTTTGTCATCCTCCTCGCTGTCGGATCCCCCGGAGGAGCTGCTGTCTGAGGCCACGAGGGGAGCCTTCCTCCCTTCTCCCACGGGCCAAGCACCAGAGGAGGCACTAACATCTGCTGACGCAAACAAAAGGAAGTTGATTAAGTTAATTGAGTTGACAACATCACAAAGTCAATTCTTTCATGTGTATTAAGTTGGAATGTGTTTAGGGGCTCAGTGTGCATCTCTAACAGTCAGCTGAGCTCTAAGCATGCAGGTAAACACTCACCACTCTTCTCGTGGTTTTGTTTGGCTTGTTTATCTGCATCACTGCTGCCCAAGCCCACAGGAGAGCTGCACCTGGGATCAGACTCTGTACTGTAGAAATCAGCAAGAAACCAGGAAGCAGTGTTAACAAGTTGTGAAAAAAAAAATGACAATAGTTTCTGCAGAATTTCCATCTTTGGTCTTTGTTCAATATGTCAAATGGTAACTAGAATTACGGTCTCGCAGTTATATACCTCTGCGAACCAGCCAAGTTTCTCTTACAGTTTACATCCATGTCTGTAAAAACATGGGTCAGGGTGCTTCAAACTTCTATTCCCCCCAGC
Source organism: Epinephelus lanceolatus (assembly GCF_041903045.1). Lineage (NCBI taxonomy): Eukaryota > Metazoa > Chordata > Actinopteri > Perciformes > Serranidae > Epinephelus > Epinephelus lanceolatus. The sequence continues at coordinate 30,652,263 of NC_135756.1, read as the reverse complement.
AGCAGAGAAGATCAATACAATCAGCACAGTGTCAAGGTGGACACCCAAGATTAGTGTCACCAATTCAGTATCTGACCAAATGTCTCTCCTTCTGTTCCTGAGAAACGGCGCTGAGTAATGGCCAGAAAATGTTTTATACAGAACATTATGATGTCACAGTGAAGTTGACCTTTGAACTTTTGGATAAAAAAAATGTCATCACTTCATCATTTTACCCTGTTAGATACGTGTGAAAATTTGTCACAATTGTGAGGTCACTGTGACCTTTGACCACCAAAATCTGATCTGTTCATTGTTGCGTCCAAGTGAAAAAATTGAGTTAAGATTGAAATTGAAACCTTTGGATGTCTATTCTATCTTGTAAAAAAAAAAAAATTAGTTCAATCTTGTCCTGTTCTGAAGCAAACAGGGTGTAAAAATTGCAGAACACACATTCCAACCAAAACCCTAGGCAAACTGCAGTAAACGTAGTTACTGTGCTCTGCCTTGGGTTCCCAGAGATTTGGGATCCTCTTGCCACATGTGAATGTGTGATACCTATGGTATCATAACAGCCTGTCACAGGTTGATGATTAGAGGAGAAATGGCAGAGCATAAAGGTGAGAGAGATACCAGGGTACATTTTTTGTATTTGGGAACTGATTAAACGTGTATTTTTTTTTTTTTTTTTAATTAATTTGTCATATCATCAGGAAAATCATTATCGCAAAAATACCCTGAAATATCATGATATTATTTTAGGGCCATATCGCCCACCCCTAGTTGTCAGGCTTTGTAGGGCAGAATAGCTCTTCTTTCTAAAGATCAACTGACTGGCAAAATAAGTTCCAGGTATGGAACCAGAGAAACTACTGTCAGGATCTAAACTAGGAACTGAGAGGCCTTTTGTTTTTTTCCCTGTTTGCACTTCCACCACATCTGAAGAACTGAAGATTAGGCAAATTAGAACAAAGGATCAAAAACAGACGGCAGCATTAGAGAGGCTATTTTCACACATGAGAAACACAGCACCATCCTATTGTTCTTTGTGTTTAATGTTGTGTAACTGATGTTTGAGTTGGACAAAATGAAAAGGAGACACAAAGAGGTGGAAAAGAAGACTGAGTATGTAATGGCAATTTATTTCTGCTTAGAACGGAACCACCATGAAACAATTAAGTTTTATTTCTCTTCTTCACCCGCTCCCTTTCCCTCATTCACTCTAACTCGCCTATGTTGCATGCTTGCTCCTTCTCTTTCTTATTCTTTTTAAAAAAGTCAAGAGAAACAGCGAAGAATAACCTAAACGTTAATCAACAACAAGAAATGTCTGACTCTCGTCCAAATACTGATATTACAGTACTCCTTCAAATTGTGAATGAAGTGGTACATGAAATGAAACAGCCGCAGTGTATGTGTTTAATCAGCGATGGTCAGTCAGTGCTTTAGACTTTGTCTCTAATGTCCCTGAACCTTTGGACAGTACTGCCCCTGGCTCAAATGCAGGTTTAGTTTGTAAGTTCCTCAAAAACTTCGAGGTCCCCTGGGAAACTTCCTGCAGTGGAAACACCCTGACAGTGATACCTGTTACATCAGTTAAACCTATAACCTAGGAAACATAGTTTTACTATTTTATTTACTATTGTTATTTTTTTCTCCATCCTAGCAGACTTAGGAATTCATGTTAACAGGTTCGCTTCTTACCCGGAGAAAGGCTGGAACTCAGTGAAGTTGGCCCAGCCACTTCCCTGTGTCCCTGCTCCACCCCCAGATGAGCTGTCCCACCCTGCTGGGGTTTGGGATGCTGCAGTCCCTCCAGAGTCCCTGAAATTTGCTGTCCAGCCTGGACCTGGAAACAAGACCAACATAACTCTTTCAAACTGAACAAAAAGTTTCCAAGGTTACATGACACTCAGCTGTGTTCTGTGGATAGCTGCTGTCCTTTAAGCTACCTGTTTCTGATGTGTTCTGCTCAGACTCTTCCTCCTCATCAGATTCAGATCCGTGGTCCCGCTCCCTGCCTCCGTTCTCCAAGCTGCTTCTGGAGCTTTCTGAGGTTTGGGAGACTCCAAACCTGGTGACAGAGTGACAATGGACAGATGTTGAGAAGAGATGAAAGCGACAGAAGACAGAGATACCTTGTGTACAAAACACTGCAGTGAAGGTACCCAAATGTAGAAAACCTCATCAGGTTTACCTTGTTCTGGATTTAACTTGTGTTGCATAGTTCATCTCCTTTTCCTCCCAAATGTCCTCTTCTTCTTCAGCATCATCAAACTGGCGTATCCTCTCTTTACAGCAGGCTTCAAAAGCAGCCGCATTGGCCTGAGCAAAAACAAACATTTAAATGAAGTCAGTCGTCTTTTTGCAACAATGCCTAATAAACAAATTACCAATATGTTTAGAGTATCTTATTTATATATGTTACTCAGAACAGTTTTAACCATCCAAACGCTCAACAATAGCAACAGTTGTTGTAGGGACATTAACAGTAGCTGTAACAATAATATCTCTGACAGCAAAAGCAAAGTGAGTTGATGACACCAGCAAAACACTTACACTATTATCATCAGCATCTAGATTGAAGTTTATTTCGGCAATTCTGTCAAATGTGGCACTGAGGAAAGAGAACAAGACAAATAAGAAAATATGAGCCAACATCCTGTAGGTTGAGGTGAGAAACCTCGGAGTAATATTTGATCAAGATTTGTCTTTTAATTCTCATTTAAAGCAAACCTCACGGACTGCATTTTTTCATCTGCGTAATATTGCGAAAATTAGGCCTATCCTGACCCGAAAAGATGCAGAAAAATTGGTCCACGCTTTTGTTACCTCAAGGCTGGATTACTGTAACTCTCTATTATCAGGTAGCTCTAGTAAGTCCTTAAAAACTCTCCAGCTAATTCAGAATGCAGCAGCTCGTGTACTAACAGGAACTAAGAAACGAGATCATATTTCTCCTGTTTTAGCTTCTCTGCACTGGCTCCCTGTAAAATCCAGAACTGAATTTAAAATCCTACTGTTAACTTATAAAGCTCTAAATGGTCAAGCTCCGTCATATCTTAGAGAGCTCATAGTGCCATATTATCCCACCAGAACACTGCGCTCTGAGAACGCAGGGTTACTCGTGGTCCCTAAAGTCTCCAAAAGCAGATCAGGAGCCAGAGCCTTCAGCTATCAGGCTCCTCTCCTGTGGAATCATCTTCCTGTTACGGTCCGGGAGGCAGACACCGTCTCCACATTTAAGACTAGACTTAAGACTTTCCTCTTTGATAAAGCTTATAGTTAGGGCTGGCTCAGGCTTGCCCTGTACCAGCCCCTAGTTAGGCTGACTTAGGCCTAGTCTGCCGGAGGACCCCCTATAATACACCGGGCTCCCTCTCTCTCCCTCTCTCTCTCTCTCTCTCTCTCACTCTCATCCTATTACTGCATCTTGCTAACTCGGCCATTCTGGATGTCACTAACTCGGCTTCTTCTCCGGAGCCTTTGTGCTCCACTGTCTCTCAGAATAACTCATACCGCAGCGGTGCCTGGACAGTGTGACGTGTGTGGTTGTGCTGCTGCTGTGGTCCTGCCAGATGCCTCCTGCTGCTGCTGCCATCATTAGTCATTAGTCATACTTCTACTGTTATTATACACATATGACTATTGTCACACAAGTATACTGTCAGATATTAATACATACTTTCAACATATTGTACCACAGTAGCCAGAACTATAACTATAATATTATTACTTTCATTAATGTTGTTGTAAGCTACTGTCATTACCTGCATCTCTCTCTCTCTCTCTCTCTCTCTCGCTCTCTCTCTCTCTCTGTCTCATTGTGTCATATGGATTACTGTTAATTTATTATGCTGATCTGTTCTGTACGACATCTATTGCACGTCTGTCCGTCCTGGAAGAGGGATCCCTCCTCAGTTGCTCTTCCTGAGGTTTCTACCGTTTTTTTTCCCCGTTAAAGGGGGTTTTTTTTGGGGAGTTTTTCCTTATCCGCTGTGAGGGTCTTAAGGACAGAGGGATGTCGTATGCTGTAAAGCCCTGTGAGGCAAATTGTGATTTGTGATATTGGGCTTTATAAATAAAATTGAATTGAATTGAATTGAATTGAATTGCTGTGGAGTAGCTGAATGTGTTAACAACAAAGAGCAAAACACCTACACTAAAGTATGAGACAGCAGACATCATATCAAATAGCCTATCTGGGAATGAACTAGAATTACCACCTCACATTGTACGCCTCCACCAACCAGTCAAATTGCAGTTTACATCATGTCGGTCCAGACTCATATGTAAGGAAGACTTGGAAGGGATTTAATAAAAGGTATTTAGTGTATTTTTGGTACAATTTATTCCTAAATTGATGTGTATGATTCCAGTGAGACTAGGGCTGTAAGTCACAGTTTCATAACGATATGCTATCATATCAATTCTCTGGATGACAATATGATATCTGCAGATATCACAAAGTCTGCCATGATAGGATTTCGATTTGATTCAATTTGAGGGCCTGGCCTCAATATAAGATGATATCAGTCAACAGTCCTTGTTGTCTTTTGGCTGTTTGCCGTTGTCTGCCTGGTGCTAAGCTGCTAGCACTGTTTGAATATTTAGGAAGGAGGTGTGCTTGGACAAAAAAGGTGACACAAACATACCATGGGAATTACAGGAAATACAGGCCTATGTTAAAGATGATGATTCACATCAATGTTCTCACTTTATATAGATGATCGTTAATTACTGAATCTATACATCAATTTGATTGATATATTACACTCCCAGTGTCTTTGCTTTAAAACCATATTTACAGACAAGGTATATGCAGGAATCCTGAGGTTAATTTCAATACCTTTTTAAGACTTTTTTAAGACCTTCCAAAAAAACCTTAAGACCTCATCGCCACTTCAAGCTGTCGTTAGCAGCAATGCATCTTTAACTTACGAAACAGCTGTAGTTTGCAATTAAATCTATGGAGCACAAACATACAACAGAACGCAGATAAAATGAGAAGGAATAAAGCTTGAAAGAATAAATTAAACCAAAGGCAGGTTTATTAAAATACACCTTAGGTCATAACAAGTAACACAGCTCTACAGCTCAACATCAGCTATTCAAGGCCAACTTGCTGAAAACAACAACCTTATGGCTAGCCCCTTACATGTGGGATTTAGGGCTGACCCAAAAAATTCGAAGCTTCGAAGAAAACATCTCTGACAAGGAAATAGAAAGCCCAATGTGCAATGAATGGAGACATATTATCCTGCTTGAACAGAGACAACTAAATTCTTTCAACAGTGTGACTCAAAATAATGATAAAATAAATTTTACTGATGTAAAATAATATGCTGATGGTGACATTTTCCACTGGTCCGCTGCGCTCTGAGGGCCGAATTCACAAAGAATGAACTGCAGCCGCTGATAGCACCTTCAATTGCACTTCACTTGCACCCGTAGTTTGCTCCGTCTTAACGTCCTATTCACAAAGGATATTGCGCTAATGATAAACCAGTGCAAACAAGCCCACAAAGTTTGGCAGCTGAGTGCAGTTTGCCCCTGATTTGCCCCTGATTGCAATTAGCCACATGGCAAAGTATAAATGCTGGCTTTGCGCCAAGAACACTGTGGCAGAACAATGGCAGACTTTGTTTGGCAAAGTACTGAATACTGTATACCCTCATGTAGTGATGTCTGCTGGTGAGTCAGTCTAACAGTGTCGGATGGGTTGAGGCTGTGGATTTGACCAAGTTTGACCACTTGATCACTATTCCCTCTCACTTGTAGCTGTTTTTTCGTTACCTTTTGAATTTAATATGAATTATGGAACCGTTTTTGTTCACGTTTGTTTTTCCCCATTTCGTAAAATAAATTATTGAAAGTTGCTTTTGAAGTGCATGACAGAAGAGCGTTTTGAGAACGACCGCAGACTGTCACCTGTTCAACACATCAATATCTTCAGATGCCATTGAAGTAATAATGATTATAATAATAATGTCAAAATATTATTTACAGACTGATTTAACAGACGATCACTGCTGCCACGATCACTGGAAAGTCTGGGCGAGAGGCTTCCACAGAGGAGCACCCAGTTTGCACCAGCTTTCTAAAGACGTTATTTACTTCACTCAAACTCCGTGTGGCTATTAGCGCTGGTGTTAGTGAATTGGACGTTGTTTATCAATGAGGCTCATTTGCATAGAAAGGGGCAATTTTTGCACCAAATATATGCATATTACCTCATTTAAATACCTGCAAATAACACCGGAGCATCGAGACGCAATCTGCTTGGCAGCGCAGTTAGTGGAGCATTTCACCCTCTGCTTTGTGAATTAGACCGTATCTGTTTGCTCCATTTTTACCGGTTTAATGGCCGCAAAAGCCACGCAATCCTTTTGTGAATTCGGCCCTAAGTCTGGTGTCAGTGACACATGCTGCTCTGAGTCGCGCATCTGTCTGCTTGCACTGCAGTGTGCGCCGAGGGTTTTAATTTTTAATGTTAAATGAAAAGTTAAACACTACTTATCAGCAACCAGAAGTGCTTTTTCATTTGTGAATATTTTCATCTTAATTCTAGGGTTGCAAGAAATGACGCTTTCGCCATAATTTTTAAGTTATTAACTTTTTTGGACTTTTTTTTCGCTCAGCCCCCACCCCGAGTGGCAGTCCGAGTGTGTCTACCTACACATCGTTGTTTGTAATAGTCGCAAGGAGGAAAATAAATTACTTTTTGTCAAAGCTTGAATGCCAAGAAAATTTAATACTTCATAAAATCGCGATTAAGACTTTTTAATACTTTTTAAGGGCCTTAATTTTCCAACATTTGATTTATCAACTTTTAATACTTTTTAAGACCCCGCGGACACCCTGACAGAAGAGTACAGAGGGCTGATGGGGAGTTTCACCTGAAGCTAAATATCAATAGAACCCAATGAGCTTGTGGTGGACTACACAAAGTGGAGGTTGCTGCAAAGAGGCTACAATTTCTTAAACATAGGTGCTTCACACACACCTTTTCCCAGTAGCACAAAAAATCTACACAATCAGCACAGTTTCAAGGTGGACACTCAAGATTAGTGTCACCAATTCAGTATCTGACCAAATGTCTCCACTTTTGTTCCTGAGATATGGCATTAAATAATGGTCAGGAAGGTGTTTCTTGCAAAACATTATGATGTCACTGTGAAGTTGACCTTTGACCTTTTAGATATAAGGTGTCATCACATCATCATTTTATCCCATTGTCAAATTTGGTCCTAATTAGTGTATGAATTCTCTGTTATGGCCCAAAACGTGTTTTGTGGGGTCACAGTGACCATTGACTACCAAATGCTAATCAGTTCAATCTTGAGTCCAAGTGGACGTTTGTGCCAAATTTGAAGAAAGTCCACCAAGACCTTCCTGAGATGATTGGGACGGACAACCTCTCAACACAACACAGCTGTCAGAGGTACAGAGGCTCTAATCTGTCACTAATCTCTGATGCAGAGGGATGGTGCTGTGTTGACTTGATAGGTTAAGACACCGAGTTGTTCAATGCAGAGTTGCAAACCTTGTTTCGTTTTCCTTAAAGGGACATTGTGTAACATTTTCAGTTGTTTATTGGCAAAAATTGATGTCTGCATTAATAAATATGTCATCACTGGTGTACTATTACCTCCACCAATAATCTGACTTATTCTCGTAAAAGGAGAATTTCGGATTTGTTTGTACATTGTGCGGGTAAGTCGTCTGTGGGGTTCCATTACGTTTCGCCATCTTGAGAATACACCCGCCAGCAAGGGACATACAGCACCGCCTTCGGCGTTTTCGTTGAGAGCCAGGCCAGCACTGTGTGACTGAGGAGCCGAAGGAGAGGAGCAAGAGACGCTTCGCTACTACCCTGGCAAATTTGAAACAAAGTCCCACTCTTTGAGCATAATGCAGGATCATGCATATGCAGCATCATGGGAGACGGAATCCTTGTCGCCAAGAAAGCACAAAAGGGAATAGAAAAGGCAGCGTGACCGGCGAATTAAAAAAACGAAGGCCCACATCAGGGTAGCCTTTCCCAGGTAGAGAGAGCTGCTGAGGGAGAATGGTAATGCAATCACAGGCCAGTGCCGCTGTTGGCTGTTAGCCGCTGTTAGCGGCCAGTCACTAACAGCCTCATCCCTCCCCTTGCATCACTGCGCCGCTGTTAGCTGTTAGCGCTAGCCTGTGATTGTATTACCTTTCTCCTTCAGCAGCTCTCTCCACCTGGGAAAGGCAACCCAAAGAGTGGGACTTTGTTATGCGGCAGTAGTGCCACTGGCCCCTAACAGTTGTTAGCGGCGCAGTAATGCGAGGAGAGGGATGAGGTGTGTAAGGTTGAGCCACTTGTCAGTTGTCAAAGGACAAGACGTGATTGGTTTGTTTCAAGTTACATCCGCCCCAACAGTCCTACGTTGTAAACACAGCCAGCATGGTGAGGAGGGGGTTTGTCAACTCGCGTCGCGTGTGTCTGTGTAGAAGCCTGAATGAATACTCCATGTAGTATTGGATGACATGGTTTCATCAGTGTTATCATAGCTTTTTGGTACACAGCGGCTACAGTTGTTGCAATACGTGTTTGAAACAGTGAGGCGCTAGAGTGCGCCATCTGTTTGAATACAATATATGATTTCAATGTTAGATGGGAGAAATTCCTACACACTGTGGCTTTAAAAGGGGCAAAAAGCAAAATCATTTCACCGCTAGGTTTGCTGTTGTGCACTGCCTGTAGACCAAAACAAAGTGTGTCATGAGCCACTCCTCCCTCTACCTCTGCTCTCCACCCCCCACCCCACTCACCTCGTCTGTGCAGCAGAGCACCGCAGCATCTCCACGGACTATTACATCCAGACAGTCCCGGTGTTTCTTCCGCAAGCTCTACTTCACTCAGCTGCCCGATATACCCGCTGCTTCTTCCCACATTAACCTGAATAACAAATCAGGGCTCGGTGCTCCGGTTGGATCCAAACGGAGAGCCGGGGCTAATGTTAGCTGGGAAGCTAGCAGAGGCTAACTGGCTGTGCTGGCAGCTGAGTGAAGTGGAGCCTGAGGAGGAAGTACCGGTTAGCCCCCTCTAGCTGGGAGGCTAGCGGAGGCTAACTGGCTGTGCTGGCAGCTGAGTGAAGTGGAGCCTGAGGAAGAAGCACCGGTTAGCCCCGGTTTCACTACAGGCAGATTCACTCGCTACAGGGGCGAGGAAATAAACCTAAACAGCCTAAACCTAAACAGCCGTTTGGCTTAGTTTAGCAGTTAGCGATGTCTTTCACTCACTCTCAGTCTCTGCTGTGTTTAGCTATTTCCCTGCTTTCCTGCTAGCGTTAGCACTAGTCGGCTGCCACGCTAACGTTCCTACTCTTCTCCGTGAGCCCGTGGCTCATGGCTCCTGCTCACGCAAAGTAGGGACGTTAGCGTTAGCTCCTGGAGTTAGCACTAGAGCTACTACGGCTACTGGAGTAACTTACAGCTATGGAGCACTTCTACCAGCTCTTCTAGTCACTCAGCCTCACCTCCATCTCAGCAAATATATTACATTTATTACAGGTACCATCATCATTGAAGTAGGCAGGGAAATAACTAAACACAGCCTGCCAGGCTGCCCGCCAGGCTGCCCGCCGGGCTACATTTTACAATGCTAATTGCAAATGTTAGCTGGGCTGCCGGGCTACTCACTTAACACAATTAACACAACTGTAACGCCTGACCCATTGCTGGGACAGAGCCGCTAATAACTCAAGCTCCAGACATTACCCCATGCTACGATTGTAACATTAAATTTAATTGAATCGACATAGCGACATGTGCCTAATGTTACTGTAACACTAATTAAAACAGACATTTGACTCCGTCATTTCACTTCGAAAATACGCGCTGCCATTGCTCACTGGCTGTAGCCTTTTATAGGGAGGGAGGGCCAAGGGCTCCGAGGGGGGGGGGGGGGGGGGGGGATTCACATGAATGTACATGAACGCGCAGCCGGACCGGCTTGTAAACAAGGGGCTGGAGATCAACACAGAGAGAGGTTGTGTGAGGTCATGCTATACTCCAGATGAAATTACACCTCTAGTTCTTCACATAGCAATTTTTTAATTCCTTCAATCTAGAAATGATGAACTTCGCTTATTGCTCCTTTAAAGGACAACAAGCTGTGGAAGACTTTCACTACGTACTTGATATTTTCATCATGCTCGCTGAACTCCTCGTCATTGAAGCCAAACTGATCCACAAAGTTAGCAGTCATCTGTTGGATCTGATAGTCAGAGAAGGCCTGGAAAGTCAAAGGACACTTTTTAAGGTCATATTATTACATACAGAAGAGGTTTCTAGAGATGGATATTTCTTCATTATTGTGGTTAACAGTGGTGTGAAGTGTCACTTTGTTTCCATGGTGGCGTCTATCCTACCTGCTGGAGAGACAGGTCGTTGGGGAAGGGGCTCTCCATGTCGTCGTCTTCGCTGGACGAGTGCATGTTGTGGGTGCTTACCTGCAAGGACACAGTGCAGAGGTTTGGTCCAGCAGAACATTACAGACTCCCTGTGGCCTTACTTGACACATTTAAACATCATGTTAATGACAAATGCTTAAAAAAAAAATTAACTTGTGAAAACCGAGTGTAGAGAAAATACATATCAGTGTTGATGCCGTAACATAAAACTCATGTTTAAAGGACATTGACAATGAAATTGTGGAAAACTACAACACCATGATCAGATCCTCGGTCATCCTACAGTATAACAGAGCCTTTGTCTTACTAAACCATGGTTTTACCTTAAGGGCTACAGACTTACAGTCTTTTTGAATACCAAACTACTTTCAACTTTAAAATACATTTTCTGCAATGCAAATGCCCTTCTGCAATTTGGAAACATGCCTAGTTCGGTACCCTTCTCCTGTATAAATGTATCACCAGATATGACTGCTGTCTACCTCACTGAGGGAATAAATCTGCAAAGTATAATCATGGCCACTATTGTTGTTGAGTAAAACAACACTTCTGACTTGTGTTTCTTACATTCTTAGATTTATTAAATGACAAATTTGAAAAGACAAATTAGCTGAGAAGCTGGATAAAGACTGCTTTGACACTGTTCTGGGCTGCTCACTCCTGTCCTGATAAGCTGGCTGCTCTGAACACAGCGACCTCACACTGGGAGAGAAGAAGAGGAAATGCGAGGAAGTTAAAAGAGAGCTTTCCACACAGAAGGACTGGAGTGCTACTGAGTGATGTCTTACCAGCTCGACTGTGTTCCTCCTGTTAGTCTCTCTCAGGGTCTCGTCCACAAAGCTCTCCCAGCGACCTCTGCAGTCTTCTGGCAGCTCTGCAAAAACAGGGAGATTATTTTTCTTTGCCTTTTCCATTAAAACAGTAACTGATCTGGCATCAGGCCAACTGCAATATGTGATTACCTTTGATGAGGTCAGTGAGCTGGGCCTGTACTGGTCCTTTCTCCAGGTTCTGGACAACCATGTTGGCAATTCTGGTCAGATGGCCCATGTTGCCTCTCCTGGTGCCGCCCTCACTCCTGAAATTCACAAATACACACTTACAATGACCTTCAACTGGCATTAAGTAACTTCACTTCAATGCCACAACTGCACTTAACATAACATTATCATAACTAATCTGCAATGCACCAATGTCACTGTACACCGTTTGCTGACTTCTAGCCAGGGATCCTACAGCTAAGGTATTCAAAAGATTCTGATTAGAAACAGTTACCTATAGCCCATTTTACACTGCCTGTTCAAGGCAGGAAAATCGTGCTATTATGCCACCTCGCCATTCTGTATGTAAGGTATGATCGCGAAACTGGGGGGACAGAGTTGTCTCGCCTCTGAGCCAGAAACAAAGGTGGTAACAGCGCCAAAATGATGTCTGTACAAATGGGACAGCCAGCAGGATAGGATCATGGGCGGCACAGGTGTGACGTTTTAACAACGCGTTATGCACGTGACCCACTTTGGGAGATATAAAAAATAGCTGGTAGAACACAAAGAGGAAGAATTGCGGCCATAATGTCTACACATTAGGAAAACAATGAGGTCCTGGAGCTCCTTACCCTCTGAGCAGAGGATGAGATTAGCTGCCATATGAGACAGATGGTAAATGATTATTATTGCCATGTTATGCCTTTGTTATTGTTTAAAAAGCGCTGCCGATGCATGTGTTATATGTCATACTGGATCCAACGCAGTTGTGTTACACGCCTGTCACACCTCTTCTGATTCCGCAATGCCGGCATGCAGTCTAAAATCACACACAGGAGCGGAATGATGCCGCTGTCATTTGGTTCCGGAATAAAGCAGGGACCATAGTACAATCTCCGTGTAAAAAGGGCTTATTTTGATACTACTATGATTCTCTTTACTTCAGTGACAGACTTGACATAAATAAAAACACAAAAATTCAATTTTAAGTTTTACACGTACTACAATAAATACTGAGTAGGACATGCATAAAGCAGCAGCTGCAGAGGTAAGATGTGATGGAGGAAAACTTTCTATTTTGATGCAAATGCGTTTGAGTACATTGCTATGCCGTGGCTGTCAAGGGATGCTTACTGTATTTTATCATTCTCCTCCCATGCGTCAAGGATCCTCTGTACCAGATGACACTTCTGGAAGAGCTGAGGGTTCAACAGAAACACAGAATGTAAATGGAAATAGTTGTAAATTATAAAAAAGCAGGGAACGTTCTGGCAAGTTTAGGACAGCTGCTTAAGCCACCTACATGTGCCACAAGGGCATTGTGGATGGAGGTCTGTGGGTCGCTGGTCCTGCCTGTCTCCGCTGCCTCCCCCTGAGCCTCAGGGTTGGAGGCTGCAGGCTTCCCATCGTGGTTCTGGAGGCCTGGGCTGGGCCGCTCCTCTGAGGAAGGATGGTTCAGGATAGCCGCCACACACAACTCCACTTGGAAGTGCAAAAAGTTATTCCAGGAGTATTTGAAGAACAGATCCTATTCAGAGAGAGAGATGTCACGCAAAGTCAGCGACAGAGGACAGAACAGCTGTAGGCAGCACTAAATTAAGTGGAGCCCTCCCTTAATGGCATGCAGCTGTCAAGATGTACCAACAGTACATAAATTTTTTTTTAACATTTTATTCAGTTACTGCAACACCACGTGGCTCTGTTTTCTTCTATCATGGTTATTTTAAAAAGTCATGGTAGTACTATCAGGCCCAGAAATGACTTCTCCAGTGCCTCTGTACTGTTTAACGAGAGCAGCAGTGGAGGATTTGAATACCATGTCTGCTGAACTACACACCAAGCATGAGGGTTTTATATGAGCCTGCTCCAAATAAGCCACACCCACTGCCCTTTGGTCAGGTGGTGTGATAAGGTAATCAGTGCCTCTGTGACTCATGACCAACCTTCACTCTAAAACACCTTTGAACAACGTATGAGGGCTCTGACGCATCATACTCACTATGTGTGTAATTAAAAAGGAGCTACACAGTTTCAATGTGCAGAGTCAAGCCAGACTCAGCCTCACCAGTAGTAGGTCCATGGTGGTAAGATTGCAGAGCTCCTGGCAGATACTGGGGGCACTGGTCTGCAGCAGGGCGGCCACCAGCCTGGCCACATGAAGGCGGGCGTTCCCCAGTGGCTGCTCTAGAACGCCAACGGTCGTCAATATTGCACTTTTCTGCAGAGGCAATGAGAAAAGCAGAGTTGTTTCAATACTGACACTTAAGAGGCTGGAGTTTTAATGCTATAACTGGACCACAGAGGGGAAAACATGGCTGTTGACAATAAAAATGTGTACTTCCAATTCACCATCAGCTACAACAGTATTTTCAAAGATAAGGCTAAAGTGTGCTACCTACAGGCGCCAGCTGTCGACTTAAAAAATATATACTATAACAAAAGATGGGATTAACTATGATCTCTTTTACAAAACCCATCAAATACTGGTCATATAACAAACAATTCCTAAGTGCTTATTAGGGATGTCATGAGAACCGATACTTCAGTACCACCAAAAATTCTGAAAAAGTGATGGCAATTGTTTTTCTCCAGCACTGAAAGTACCTGCAAGAGCTCTAGATTGCCATTAAATGCCAAAGGAAGATGAAGAATGCCTACAAGCACATCAGTGCAACAACACATGGAAGACAGCAACAAGTGCAGCGACAAGGACAGCGCTGACTTGATTCATCGAAAAGAGAAGTGTTTCTTCCTGAGGCCTGCGTACTTTGCTTATTCTATCGAATGGGAGCGCCACGCACCTACACTATGCAACAAACACCAGTAGCATGACGAGGCACTGCGCGCCTATTCTACCCTGAGGGCTTCATGTTTGGCATTTTTTTCCTGGTGGCAGACAGTTGACAAATGTTCAACTTCGGATGAAACGCTCACTCGTCACTGTCACTTTTTACCCAGCTGTCCACTCCCAGTGAGAGAGGGGCGGGACAAATAGCGTCAGACGAAGACCACCAGTCACATCTACACGTACAAGTGCTGAACAACATAATAGAGGATAAGTATGATAATGTAACATAGGCTATGTATTAATATATCAAAGTCATGAACCTACACAGACTTGTACTTTGAGTCCAAGGCAGATCATCAATGATTAACAATAAAAGGAGTGTATGTTGAAGTTTATACAACAGTTAGTTCCGGCCCTGCAATCTGATTGGTCGAGAGACAGTAAAACCATGACGATATTGGAGTACAACATCACGGTTATTTCACTGTGTATGTATCACTCCGCCTCACAGCTGATTGCAATCAACAATCAAATCAAAACTGACAGTTAGTGTCAGTTAGGTCAGCAGTTGCGTTGTAGGCTAATTAATTCATCCACTGTCAAACAGCCAAAAATATGGATTTATTTCCTAAAATAAGTTTTGAATTGAACTATGAATGGTCATCAGAGGAAGATGAGGGAGAGGAGAAGCTGAATCCATCTGAGCACACATCCAGGTTTGTCAGTGTTTCATCAGTGGAGCTCAATGACTTGGAGAAAAGCAACATACTGTCAGATCAGAAGGCAGAGTCGGCTGTGCCTGTGAAGCGACAGTCCACCATGCAGTCACCAGAAACTTATTTCACCGGCTGCACAATTAATGGAAACGTGCAGATAAATGTGTATAAAGAGTAAGTGCCTGGCGCACCATGTCTGCGTTACATAGCAACGGTGACAGCGGAGTCCTGAGGGAAATATTTTTGTTGGTGGAAGACAAATAAAATGCTTAAATTATCTATTTTGTCCTCATTTTTCAACATTTCTTAATCAGCCTTGCTTATTTAACTGCTGAATGTTGTATAAAAGCAACATCACACGAGAGGGAGTGATGTTGTACTGTGATATCGTCACGGCTGTGATTGGGTCGTAGGAATTTGTTGTTTTGTTTTACTATGGTAACAAGTCGGGTATCAAGAATTCTGGAATTTAACTGATATTGGTACTGACTAAATTTCTGGTTTTGCCACATGCCTAGTGTTTATGTTTAGAATTTATTTTGCCTCATGACTTGGCACTGCTCAGTGGCTTTACCTTGGGGGGATCCAGAAGAAGCTGCTGGAAGTCCTTTAAATGGGGCTCAATGGCATTTAAAATACTGCTGTTGACAGTGTAAGACCTTTCATAACCCTGAGAATACAGATCCATCAGTCCTTCCAACCTGGGAGACACAAGCAAACAATAACATTAGGCCTAAAGACTTGAAACTATGAAAATGATCTTTTTGTTACTGAGTCAGTATTATTTTCAAAGTAAGCAAAGGGAAGCATTTCCTCTACTTTCCCAATTCCTTGTAGGAGTAAATACAATACAAATATACCATGAGGATTTATTGCTCAAAACACCCCGGAGGACCAGACTAACTAATCTCCCACAATAATAATTTAAAAACTTGACAAAAAACACTTTGACTCACCCAGACCTCCTGGTCTCCAGTAAGGTAAGTAGCACTTGAGTTCCATTAACAATTGAGGCCTCACTCCTCTCACCCTCAAACATGTTCTTGAGGAGCCCCGCTACACTCTCCTGCCTGAAAGACAAACATTATTGCAGTAGTAAATTTAACAAACAAACTAGATAATGATAACACTAATAGGTGAGATGCTGTACACCAAGGACGCTATTTATGTAGGGCACAAACTCAAACTAGCACAAAAATCTGAAATGTTGTCAAACAGGCTCTGCCAGCAAATCCTTGTGCACACAACAACCTTTTAAAGATCTCTCCACTCTAGATTGGGGAATTTTCAAATCTGGAGTCAACAACCACACAGGAGTGTTTCAGTATGTTTACAATCCCTGCTTGTGTGGACATGTAAGAGCACACATCTTACCACAACCTGCCAATTACAGCATGTGACACCATTAACTAACATGAGATGGGAAAAAGGTCTGACTGTCTTCTTCATCAATTTAAGCCAATCTGGTGCCTTTATTTAAATGTTGTGTCTAATTGATACAGCCAGGTTTTTCAATACTCACTCACTTCAAATACCACAGGCAACTGGACAAAGGTGAGATTGACTTATTCTCTGAAAACTTTCATCAAAAGCCGTTGTCAACTTACGACTCTAGTACAGCCAATAGTGGGTCGGCCTCCATATTCTCCTGCATCTGATTGGCCTGGTCTCGACTAAGGCGGATGATGTCACAAAGCGTTTGGGATGCATTTGATTGTCTCTGAAACGTAAGTCATTGAATTTGAAAATCCTGATTAACAGATGACTCTTTTAAAGTTATGTTAATGCTTGTATACATAATAGCTTCTCCATGTGCCAAAGAGAGCATCATGACAACATAGTGACAGTGAACTCCCAGCAGACCTGACACTCACCTCCTCATCTTTGCCAGTATGGATGAGCTCTGTGAGTCTTTGTACCAACTTCTCTTCATTCAGCCACTTGGGGAAAAAAAGCCAGAAATGATGCTAAACACTTTAAAGGCTAGTATTCACTTATGGGAAGTACACAGCAACGTTATTAAGAGAGCTTACATGCAGGACTTCCTGCCTCAAAGGGGCGGGCTCCACACAACTGATGAGGCGAAGCAGCAGGTCCATCATGGCAGAGGCATCAATATGTTTCAGCACCAGACCAATGAAGCCTTCCTTTTTCTTTAGGAAGGTAATCACCTGGAAAACAAAAAGTGCTCAATACCTTAGGTTTCACACAGCAGCAGCAGGCTGGGTGAATCTGAATGAGCAATCCCTAACGTCTTTGTTTTCCACAATACCACACCTCTGTTTAGTATTGTATGTCTATTTTGCTAACCAGTACATGGAGTGACAGCGCTTTGATTGCTTTTTCACATGCTTTAATCTAGAAACCATGGCTCAAGCCATGAACATTTTCAACATACCTGTTCGGTTTTCCTGGCAATGAGGTTGCCGATGGTTTTGCTGAAGAAGCTGGCCAGTAGTGGGTTGAGGGGCGGGTCCTGTTCCAGAAAGTGATAAAGCACTTCAAGGAGAGACTCCTCTCCGCCCAGCTTATCATTTATAATGGACACATCTGATGTCAGGAGCTCACAAGCAATGTTGGGGAACCTTACGAAAAAAGAACAGAATGATCATGAAAAACAGTCTTGGTGCAATTAATGACTTTAAAGTGGCATTTCTGAAATGTTTGAGATTATCTGAGCCTTGATGTGTCTAAAAGGGGACAATATGATGCAACAAAGAACACAACCACTAGCTACACTTCAATTGCAATTTATTTTTGTAATTCCTCATTTAAATCAAAGGTACATAATGATAATACATGATTTGAATGCATGTTAATTCAAATGAATTATACTAGCTGCAACAACCTAAAAAGGTGGTAGCATTCACTCAGTCACAGAGTTTTGCTCTCAGCCTAGCCCCACCGACTGTATGTAACAGGACTAGGGTTGGGATCCGGATCCGTTTCTTTTTTGGAACCGGGTCCAAAGTTCTGGCTCCGGAACCGGTTCCATCACATTTGGAGTAACGGTTCCTGCAAACAGTTCCTAGATTGTAAAAAAAAACACCCGTCACATGCATTTCCATTAGAGTGCGGCACGGGTCGCATATTTCTGGTTACAGGCTATTTAACAGGCCGGGCGTGCACCGTGGGTGCTCCACGGAGAGAAAGACCTCCGTGTTTGAGACGGGAGCGGGCGGTGGGAGGTACAAGGCTTCCAGCGAGAAATATAACAAAATAAAATAAAACAGGAAAAACCTGTCTCCCTCTTTTATTTTATTTTCAGCGTTTAATCAAGGCGGAGGCAGGCGGCGGGAGGTCCGAGACTTCCAGCGAGGGGAGAGGTAGAAACAAACAGCCAATGTGTGTGTGTGTTCTTTTCAGGTGTTGTCACGTAAACAACAGTGCCGAAGCATGAATGCATATAAGTATTTTTTATTACATTGCTGTGGTTAATTTGAGGTAATAGTGTTACTATAGAAATCAGAGAATCACTTTTTGCTGTTATATGTTCTCAGGGAGATGATACAAGCTCTAAATCTGAAATACACACCACACACAAATGTGTATTTTCATCTAATTGTACTGTGCAGCAGTAAGAATACAGTTTTTGTATTTGTATGATTGCATTTGTGTTTATTATATACTTGTTTAAGTATAGCAAGTATAATGAATATAATGTAGGAATCAGTAAGAGGAATCGGTAAGGAATTGGAATCGTTAAAATCCTAACTAGTCCCAACCCTAAACAGGACTCAACAAACACACCTAAAACACACATAAAACATGGCTTGACAGCAACAACCTTAAACAAAAGTATCAAATTCAGCTCCATTATAACTCACAATGTTCACCCACAAAACAATCACCCTTTACTGGACACATTTTCCACACAAATACAATAGCTAATATTATTAGCATAAGCCTATGACATTTCTCATTGCATAGATTAGCCTAGCAACTAGTGAACTTTTCCTTTACTCATATGAAGCCAGGATAGATCACACAGTGGACTTCAAATACTAATTTGTTTTCACAATTTATTGTTTTTTATCTGTAAAATTTAAGTAAAAGCTTTGTTTCCACTGAGGGACAAAATAAACAGGAAGTCTGTGTCATCACTGCTCTCTCAGCGCCTCTTCATTTCAAAAGAGCAACGACCAATGGGGAAACACCAACACTTTCATCATCAATCATTCGACCAATGGTGTAACTAACTTACTCTCTAACTCAACAACAGATTTTCACGTTTACTTGATTGGCTTCGCATTCTGCGGTCCAGCTAAAATTTCCTGGACAAAACTGACACTGAAGAGTTCAGACTCTTGGAAAAGGACCTTGAACCAAACTCAATAAGGACCTAACTTTGCAGCATTTAATCAACTGGCTTAAAGTTTATAGGAAGTTTTTGTAGTTTTCTATGCTCATTTTAGAGACTAGTGCATTTTTTGCATTCAGGCCATCTGATAAAATGGATAACAGTAAGATACAATATAACTTGTACCATGTCATTATAGCAGTTGATAATGGTTGCACTGATACTAGATAGGGTATATTTTTCCCTGTCCCCGTCATGATATTCTGTATCACTGAAGACTCACTTAAACCGGCTCCTCTCCTCCAGGTCGGCGGGAGGCTCTGTGGTGATGAGGCTGACCAGCTCCTGCATGCAGTGGTCCTGGGAGAGGAAGAGGAGCAGCCGACGGTTTTGGGCCTTGCATTCCTGCAGGACGTCATCCTCCTCCATCAGCTCTCTCAGCGTCACGTCCTCCCTGTCCAGCAGCTGGTCGATGTGGGAGGTGGTGTGCAGGTCGAACTTCCAAAACATGGTGGCCGCTGGGACGGGGGACACAGCCCTGGGCCATAGGAAAGCAAAGCGAGAAGGGAAGGAAAGTAAAGGACAAAAACACAGGGATGGAGGAAGATCAGGGAATACAGAGGCCCAGCAGTAGCGAGAACAATACAAGCAAGGGGTAGGAAAGGGAAGGGAAGGGAAGAGTGGATGCATAGGTGGGGAAGGAAGCAGGGGAGAGAAATGGATGTAAACAAAGATGTAAGCCTGAGGATTAAACCAATAATAGCTGAAACAACAAGACAGCACTATCACTTGCAGTATGTCCTTTTATATCATAGACAATGTTTACAAGGCCTACAACATTGTTGTATTTACTTAACCTCTTCCACTACATCTCTGCATACCACAGACCCTCTTTTGTCTTTTTTAGGGGGAACATAAGACCTTCACGACATATGGCAGGTCAACAGCAGGCCTATAGGCCACATAAAAGTAATATACATCATCTGAAAGCTGGGAACCTAAAGATTATTTCAAAGCACTGTGTTTAAGTTTTTCTCTTCATGAATATGTAATTAACAGTGTTTTGATTAGGCTTATAGTATATATATATAGTATATAGGGGCTTAGAACATTATGATGTGAGTATATGATGTCAATTCCCATGATCAATTATGTCTTCTAAGTTATTGCAGCATATTTTCAGTTGATGCCATCTGTGATTTGGTATCCAAAACTTTTTGACATTTGGGGATTACTATAACATTGCATTTTTCGGCGACTGGATGGTGAGTATTTCTGTTAGGGAAACTGCTGAGAAACCCCCTTATTGTCAATATAAAAGTCATTTATCATCTAAATCCCAGAGGCCTCTAGTTTGTAGTTGTCAAGTTTTATGAGGCTGTAATTATCCTAAAGGTCACAATAGGTCATTTTATACAGTGTACATGTCCATTTAAAAAATGGTCTCACTACAGTGAAACGGCCACTATGGTGCTAACATAATCACACATGAATAAAAATGGGCTCTGTGAATCCACAAGAAGCTCAACTTTCCAGTCTTACACAATTTCAATACTGTTTACACACCCCAGTGTGCAGACATATTCATATACAACAGGCAAAAATAATGCATGGTACTATCATACAGTGGGCATGTCTGTAAAGGGGGATACTTGTGGGGACCTACAGAAGGCATTTTATTCAGATATCTTGAGGTGAGTGGTCAAGGGATTCCTGTGAAAATGGCCATGCCTCCTCAAATTTTAGCCTAACTTTGGAGCGTTATTTAACCCCTCTCCCGACAATCTAGCATGACATGGTGGGTACCAATGGATTCCTTAGGTTTTCACAAGGCTTCAAAACTCAGTCTGCTACAGCCTCTGAAAGTCAATAGAGTCAGGCAAGGATCTCGGCATCGTAGTGGATGGGAGGAGATTAATCGTAAATGTTCTTATAAACTGCATTTCCTAATAATATGATAAATGATAAATTTAAGACTGAGTATTCAAAGTTTTCATAGGTTTGCAACAGGAACAACAACACATTCTCTACTGTTGGATGTCCACAAAGGTCATTATGAAATTGACAGAAAGATTGAGTCTGAAGTCAAGTACAGCAGGGTAACACTGATGCTGTGACATAATGTGAAGGTGATATCTTCAGTCAATCATTAGGTTCAGCTGTATAAAATTTAAATGTTGATTTGGAATTGAATATTATCAGCATGAACAGGAACTAAGAAACGAGATCATATTTCTCCTGTTTTCTCTCTCTCTCTCTCTCTCTCTCATACGGATTACTGTTAATTTATTATGCTGATCTGTTCTGCACGACATCTATTGCACGTCTGTCCGTCCTGGAAGAGGGATCCCTCCTCAGTTGCTCTTCCTGAGGTTACTACCATTTTTTTCCCCCGTTAAAGGGTTTTTTTTGGGGAGTTTTTCCTTATCCGCTGCGAGGGTCCAAAGGACAGAGGGATGTTGTATGCTGTAAAGCCCTGTGAGGCAAATTGTGATTTGTGATATTGGGCTTTATAAATAAAATTGATTGATTGATTGATTGACATGTCCCCAGATCAATGGAAATACTACATTATTTACAATAACAACAGTTGCACTATTGTGGTCCATGTAAATGTAAAAAATGCAACACAGTGGAATGCTCACACGTACCAGTGGATGAAATGTGGATATCTTTAATCAGACCTCCCCCACGGGCAGGCAGGCATTTGTGTTTGTGCAGACGACAGAGAGTGTGGCGAGGCCTGGCATTTATCAGCATGGGTCTCCTCTTAAAACGCAGGCCTGTTTAGGAGATGAGACGCTGAGAGGCTCACCATAACCTGCACGACAGGAAAAACAGTGGAGATTATTTATCAACTGTGAAACAAGATTTTAGAAGAAATGACACTGTGTTAACATACAGTTTAGACAGTATTTTAGATCCGTACAAATACTGTATGTGAACGTATACATTAAGACTGATGAAGTTTTGCAAGTTGGTGACATAGCTCTGCATGGGTGCCAACAATACATATTGTTTCTACATGTCTTTTGAAATACTCCACTTTGTCCTCGTTCACATTTCTGCACTCCACTCTTTTCAATTTAAAATCTCAAAGCTAACTGGCTGGAATGATAAGAAATCCCATGCAGAGTAAAACGTTGATTTACCTGTTATTTGTAACTTTAGTAGTAAGATTATTAGGATAGTCCAGTGAGATGTTTACCACTTCTAACATGAAGACAATTCTGTTGGTAAAGAGTCTCATTGTTATTTATGAACTTAATGCCATTCCAACTAACAGCTAATGACAGACACTACGTTTACATGCACACTAATATCTCTATATTATTCCCAATATGACTATATTCTGAATTTTATATAGGTCATGTAAATAGCAAATAGCAATCCAAATGTAGCATTTTCAAATTAAGACATGTGGATTATGTTGGTATTATTCAGGTTTTAGAATATATGTTTTAGGGTTACAGTTTGCAACACACAGCATCTTGCCTGTTTACAGTCAGCTCTGTGCGTTGTACACAAAACAAACTAACTAACAGTTTGCAAGGCTGGGGTAGAGATGCATGCCCAAAAGAAAAGGCCATATTTGTGGTCGGAGGGAGAAACACACCTACTTTTAAACATTATGAAAGACTTGCATATCAACAGGTCTTTGGATATGCACAAATATCACAACTCTAACCTTGAAGGAATTAAAGAGGGAGGCTGTGTTTGCACCGTCCAACAAGTCTGTCAACAATGGAAAACTTTGAAAAAATCCTATTTTGATGCAAAGAAGCAAAACAGCACAAGCGACTCCATTTTGCTTTAGCAGAGTTGGGGCACGTTAAGCAGTGTATGCACAGCTGCACATTAACAGGAATATTAGTTAAATATTAATTTTCATTGGCCATATAGACAGCTTAATAGGAATATTGTCTTTCTGGAATAAGGGCAACAAACCTGAATATCAAGTCAAATTTACAGAAAGTAGATTCTAGTTTTATGAACATAAAAGCTTCAGACTACATCTCAACAATCCTTGCTTGGAATTATCATTTTTTAAATATATCTCTAAGCACTTACACTGTAGCACTAAACATGCTTTTAGTTATTTGTTCAAAAGATGAAAACAATTCAAATGATATCTAACTCTTGGTCCTACGGGACCCCAACAGGCACATCACAGGATGTTTTTCAGCTGTCAAACATATTTAAATAACTTCACTCATGTAAGCCTTCTCTTCACAGCTGTATTACTTAAGAGCAATAAACAGAAACTTAATTAAAACATACATTTTAAAAGGCACTGTCATGAACTCAATGCATGGGTCTGAGGCAAGATTTGTGAGACATCCCCAGTATTAGCCTGTCTAACGTTACATCTGCTTTGGTGGATCAATTATTATAAAATTGTGACTGAGCACACTGGTTTTGTTCAAACCTGCAAAGTCTTTTCCCAAATGTAGAAAAACAAAGATACCAGATATGTCAGGACAGAGTATGGAATAATATGAATAAAACAATGTATAACACATCTACAATTATTTATGTTAATGGTTAAATCAAAAATCATAATTACTCTGTCGTGGATTTTAATATTTCAGTTTCAATAAGACACAGAAGATGTTTAAAAGCTTTAACGTAATTTAACATGACACTTGGGAACATCAAAGTGCCCACACATTATAAATGGGATGTTGTCTTTTAGGTTTAACTTAACTCAACACAATGGGAATGTTTACTTGTAGTGAGGATTCCCTACAAGACAAACTGACGAGGAAAGTGCATCCCTCCGATTTTACACTACTTATTTTGTGGATTTCTTCTGTTTTATGAAAATGCATTAGGCTAGAGTCAATAGGCCCATATCACATATTACTGCTACGTCGGATGTTGACATAAAGTTTACTTTAATTACATAATAGATTATGTTATATCAATGTTAAACACTGGAAATTATGATGAAATATTTTAGCTAGTTCCCAGGCTTACACCCAACAAAACCAGGCAGGTTACTTGTTGTTGAGAACTACAAGGAAGTCGTGTGCATGCTCATCACTCTATACTCAGACAGCTGCTGAAAAAGATTTGGTCAGGATCTACTTTTCATGTCTCATCAGCACCACAACAGAGGCTTTTAAGTGCCTACTATCAGATGATGGTAACTGGAGAATGCATCTTAAATGATGACAAACAAGTATTTCACCTTTTTGTGACTACGCAAGCATGTTTAGTTTGTTTTTCCTCTTGTGGTTACCGTGGCGGCTAATCTTGACAACCTAACACATGAGCAGTGACAAAATGCAATTACATCTACTGGTTTGGTCAAAGCTAACGTGTCTCTCTGAGCAACATGCTATCAACTGTTAATCATGGAAGTAAAACTGAAGGGGGAAATCAAAGTGCTTCCTCCTTTTTCTTTTCCTTTTTTCCTGACAAGGACCCTTCCCTGCACATGCAGCAGCGTCCATCTGGCATACATTTACAGAGTACACAAGTGCAATAATAACCCGCTGAACGCTCCCTGTGGACACTGAGCAGGAAAGCAAATGCTTGACTTTACATCCAAAATAGAACCCACCAGAGGCAACCTCAACAAAAACAGTCTACTGGCACATATAACAGACGATGAAAAGAGGAACAATGGCACATACAAAGGGCATACGTGTGGATGTTGTGAGCCAACAATCGTCTGTACTTAGGCAAGTTAAAAAGCCGTAAAATCAAGCACAAGGAAATTCCACCTACACTTTTACATAAACTCCCCTATACTTGCTGAATGTAAAGAAAAATGCAACTGGTGGCGACGTAATGTCTATCACACTGTGCTAGATAGTGACATAGTGACATGCACTACCAAATGATCAAACAATCTAAAATGGGGCACTTCAGAAGTCAAACAAAAGCTACAATTTTACTCAGCCTGTCGCTACTCACTGGCTGCACTGAAGTTGTATAAAGGTGTAAACACAACTATATCTCATGTTTGATACAAAGGTGACACTCCCAAAACATTGAAATAGTTCTTTGAAAATAAAACAAGTGACTACTTGTGCTTTATATCACTCCATCACAATGTAAAGAGTTCCTGGGTCTCTTCCATTCACAATATTGACTACCTTTGGGTTTGTTGACTGTCAAAGATAAGCCATGCATCAGACTTCGATAACTTGAGATGGGCACCTGGCATGTGATAGCTGATGACACATGCATTTTATAGTGCTAGTTAAACCAATAACAATAAAATGATGTATCTTCATCATTCGTTTATGTTATTTTGATATATACGGGGGTCCCCTATTTGTAAAGCCTGATTAACAATAAGAGACACACTGGTAGGTTGCTAAAGAAATGTAAACTGAGCTGCAGTAGCCTTGGCATGGAGTGCACATCAACTGACTTGCGGTAGGAGCTCAGATTTCTGTTTACTTCAACTCCAGTAGAGATACCACTACCGAATAATACAAATAAAAACAACGTAGATTTGCTTTACAGTGATTGCAGATCTTACGGTAAATGTTCACTACTCACTGTAGTCATTTAAACACGAGGTCCCTCTTTTTTTATTCATCTGGAATTCAGGTGCAAACAAACTGATCTCTGTGTCGTGTTAGTTGATTTCAGAAACTCAGCAAGGCTTCGTTGCTGTTGGCCTCAGCCTATTCCGAATGGCTGCACCGAAAACACAACTTTACTACCGTCTAGCTTGTTTGTTACTAGACATTAACGATATTAAAAGGCCTGCAGTGTTATAAGGAACATATCAGTGGGATAACAAGTTACGTTAGTCTCGATGGCACCAGCTACATATGTTGAACGTAATTTATCGACTATTTTACGTTAACTAGAGTTAAGTAATCTAACAGTTTAACAGATTTCTTCGACAAAGTTGGCCGATTAACCAACATTAGTTTCGTCATCACCGTTACTTGGTGATTTAAAGACAATAACTTAGCTAACTTAGCAAACTGTTTCGCTAACGTTAGTTCCTCCTTTCCTCTGATTAGCACGTAAGCTAAACGGCTACTAATAGTTAACGTGTACTGAGCCGAGTTAGCCAAGTTAAATAGCTCTCCAACTTGGGTTCAACTTTGTCGATGGAGCAGCAGTTAACGCTAGCTAGTTGTTCAAACTCATGACGATCTTTCCGTCCAAAACTTACCTTTGATTGAAAGTCCGCTGCTATTCCTTCCGTCTGTATTAGACTGCTAGTCGAGTTTTTCGTCAAGCAGCCAGCTACTAAGTCACTAGCTATCCAGCTAACTATTAGCTAGCTGTGTTAGCTAACAGACATTTGCCTGTGAGCGAATAGTGATTTGTTTTGAAGAAGGGGTCAGTCTGCGACAGCACAGGCTACTGTTAGCTAGCTCAACTTGGCTAACGTTAGTCAAATGTGGCTTTAAAGTCTGTCAAATAAACGGTTCCCTAACATTAACGGCTACTTGACATTAATAGCAATACCTGTTATTTCAGATATAAAGTGTATGATTCGTACTCACGCACAAAGTAATTCAAACGCGGGGCTAAGTTTAGCATGCAAAGCAGGAAAAACTCAGTCATATTTTTCGAATCAAAATGGCGACATGGTTACGAGAGCGCGCAGTAGACCTACACTGGGGACGTGCATTGACTTCAGACAGTGCACTGAGCTCAGCAAAGCATTTTGGAGAACTGAATGATGCGACAGTACGACACTGTTATTTTTATAATATTAAACGACACTAATAGTCAAGTTCTAAGGGCCTTAAACTGAAAAAAATATATTTGTTTATATTGCGTCAATATGGTCTTATCAATGTGCCACACTAAGAATGAATGACCTTCATGGCATTTTAACTATAGGCTACAACACTAACAGATTGGCCGTAAAATGTTTTTAACATTTTGTAAAATGTGTTGTGTGGGCATAAAACAGCCGTTGATTAAATCAGTCAATACAAACTGTGTTCAGTTTAATTAAAGGGAGTTCGCCCCACGCAGGTGTTTTTTTGTTTGTTTTGTTTTTACTTTTTGAGCAACCTGGATGTTTGACTCTGTGAACCTCATACAAATAATGTCAAGATTTTGAAAGTGCACATCTCGAAATTACCTTTTGGAAATTTCACAGAGGGAAATTCAAACCACCTCAATTAAGAAAGGCGGTTTTCAAAATAAAATATTTCAATACAGTTAATACAGTGGTATTTATCTGTCAAAATTAAGTATTCAGTGGTGAATAAATTTTACAATTAACAAGTATTTAGTTCCAAATAGCAAGCAATGCTTTGTTGCTTTTGTTTGCTTCCATAGCAGTGATTCATTACAATGTTTTGCCCTGCAGCCAGGAAGCTACTGACACGAAACCATGTTATGAATGCTAGAAACAGTTACAAAACTGTTTTTAAAAAAAAGTAATGTTTGCGTGATCTGATTTTCTTTAAAAAAAAAAAAAAATACTTACCAGTAGAATCTGACTGAGCCTTATGTTATTAGATATATCAGCAATGATAAAATAAATATCATTGAGTTTGTAATATCATAGTTAATTTTATATACTTTAATAATCCCCTGAGGGGAAATTCAATTTAGTTACCTTTTATTCATTATGTCCTGAGTTTTTCTTATTCTACTGTTTTGTTTTTTATCTTCCCTTATCCTCATCTCTCAACTTTTTTCACTTTCCTCCTCTTCCTTTCCTTCCTCCCTCTGCTCTTGTCTTGCTTGCTTTACCTCTTTCCTTCACCTCTTCTCCTCGCCCGCTCAATCCCACAATACATTGCGTTCACTCGCTGGATCATGGACCAAAGCGGTAAGCAAAATAGCCAGTAGGGCCGATGTTAGCAAACTTCTTTTATGCCATACGTATTTCCCCACGCAGTTATAGTTGCTGTTGTGCCAGCTCTACAAATAACAACATATCATCCTCTGTGTCGGCTGATTCGCTGCGACACCATGTTATCTCCCAGAGCAGCGTTAAAGCTAGCATAGTCCAGGCTAATGTTAGCAAAAACTGGCTAGCGGCGGAGTAACGCTACAACACTTGTGTTCACCAAAATATACCGTTAAGTTCTAAACGAATCTATAAGGTCACATGCCTTGTTGCTGCGGAGTTTACATGGCTGCTAATTTGAATGGCAAACATAGTATTTCCACATGTTAAAAGGCGTAACTGCTAGCTGCGATTGAGTTGGGGCGCGAATGCTAACGTACATTACCAACGTTTAGCACCATGCTAACCGATTTAGCAAAGAGCTGACATAACTTAATGCATGTCTTCACAAAACTTGCTGAAATGTATGAGTCATTCATCCTGGCTTTTTTACTTTATGGTCTTAGAAGCAGACCACCAAGGTCACATTAAATGAATTGCGGTGTCGATAGTCTGGTTGTATACCCAAAGTTACAAGACGTGATTAGACGTTCATAACTTATAACGTTAATGTAAGGGCTTTTGCAGTGGGAAACGTCCCCCCTCAGTAACAGTCATATCAAAATACGGGATCCTTATTCAGTAATGAAATAGGGGCCACAATGCATCATGCTCATCATAACTTCGAGCATCATTTCCTGGAAGCTAACTCTAAAACTGTTTTCGAAAGGGCAATGTCCATTTTACAACAAATATAACGAGAAAACACAAATTCAGTGGGATTTCATCTTCCACACTGCTCATTTCAGTTCTCCACTATTATTTATAATAACCATATCAAATGGGTGTAACACTGACTAAAACGCTTCAAGTACATGTATTATAATTTTGTGGGTTATTTAAATTTATGCATTAGTACAACTCAAAAGCACCATTTTCCTGCGCAACCTTTTTCCCCAGCAGACAATGATCTTCAAGGAAGCGATGGTTCTGGGAGTTTGGGAGGCCCAGATGTACGCAGACGAATCCCCATCAAACTCATATCCAAGCAGCCCATAAGGAGCAAACCTCCACCCCGCACCCAGAGGCCCAGCAGCAGGCCATGTAAAAGTGAGGCTGGAGAAGATGGTAGGCACATTCTGCAGTGCACCGTTCTGCAGGAGCTATGGTAGTCCTGTTAGTGTCTTTCAGTCAGGGTTGGTGAGGTTCAAAAGTTTGACCAAGTTTTCCTGTTCTGCCAGATGTCTTCATGATGTGTGAGACTTTATACAGCATGTCGTTTGTGTACCAGCAATTGATGCAGTGAGGAAAGTTTTCATTGTTTTACTTTGGAGTCTCTTAACTGGAGGTCTCAGGACTAGAACTGGGAAAATACATACTTTATAAAAGTAAATATAAATTGAGACAGGAGTTTCAGTGATTAATTGAAAACTGTGGCGGAATCATGCAGTTTAGCTTTAGCACCACAAGAGGGTGGCAATAAATTACCCATCATGACCATAATTGACCACAGGCCGCAAATAATCTAATGAGGATTCTACAGTACACAGTATAATATTCTTCTTAATTGTGATATCAAATGCAGTATTACTTGAACATTGACTTAAAGACTTACTATGTAGTCTTGTTTTCCTATAACATTCCTATTATTTTCTATTTATTTATTTTCTTTTAGTTGTTGATATTCTAGAGATATCCATTATTGCAAATACACTGAGATCTGGTCCCAGCCCTATCAAGGCCCATTGTCACTACTAGTTACTTTAGGGCTTTCTCTGTTATTCTGTATTGTATCATTAATATTGGTCTTTTGTGTTTTACAGATAGCTTTGGCTTCAAGCAAGAGGAGAGGTTTGATTGTGGAGCTAAAGCTGGTGATGTGTTTGCAAGTCAGAGGAGATTCCCCCAGGCAATGTTTTGGGACTATAAGGTACATCGCCTGTTGGGAGTGAAAAGATGCAGCAGCCCGGGTTCGACTCCAGCCTGTGGCCCTTTGCTGCATGTCACTCCCTTCCTCTCTCCCCCTTTCACGCTTCACTATCCTATCAAATAAAGGCTAAAAATGCCCTTAAAAATATCTGTAAAAAAAAAAAAAAAAGATGCAGCAGCCCATACAGTGTTTAAACAGATATTAATGACAAACACTTAATTTTTTTTAATTTTTAATTTTAAGGAGAGGAAATCAATTATTGAAATTCCTTGAAAATCTCATCCCCATCCCTTTTTTATTTTACAAATTGCTCAAAAAGTCCTTGAAATTCAAATAAACCATAGAACGCTGTCTTATATTTTGACCAAAGATTTGTTTATGAAGTCATTGTATTTAAATAACTTTGGATCACAAATCGCTGGGCTTTATCTTTTTTTTTTAAATTCTGGTGTGTCACCACCTACAGCATGCTCTCACTCTCCTGTCTGTTCTGGCCTTGAGGACGTCCCACCAAACGTCGTAGTTTATTTTTAGTTCACTCTTGAAACCCTGTTTTTCACTCTCTCTTTAGCAGTGAGCAGTTGCAATAGCTCTGCCGAAAACTAAAAGTGAAACTTAAGTTCCAGTTAGCGGCATTTTCTTTTGCTGCTTCAATGACATTCAGATATTTTGTCGAGGATTTTACAGTTATGCCTAAAAAGCATGTCATGTAATTGACGACTATAGTTGAGCTTTAAAAAAGTGTGGTAAGTAACCCTTAGGGGGGAAGTGTCAGATTCACTCGCAAAGAATGAACAAACAAAGACGACAAGTCCTCAGTACAGATGGTGTCAGATTAAATGTATGTGAGTGTGTTTTAATGTATAACTGTGTTTGTTTTCCTCTTTATTTAACAGTTAAATCTGATTGGAGAAAGGGATGAAGTACCAATTCACTTTTGTGATAAATGTGGTCTTCCTATCCAGCTCTATGGACGGATGGTATGTATTTTTATTAAACTGACCCTTTCTCTGCAGGCAGTCACAGAAAACTGTGTAACTCTTGTCCTCTTACTCCTCAGATCCCCTGCAAACATGTTTTCTGTTACGACTGTGCTTTGCTCCATGAGAAGAAAGGAGAAAAAATGTGTCCTGGGTAAGTTTTCTGGAGACATTTTAAATATTTAAATGTGTCGTGGTGAATATTGCAATTTCTGACAGTGCATCTGAATCTGTTTTTGAAATACTTATTGAACCTGTTGTAGCAGCATTTTGCTTAAAAGCGTGTGTAGTATTCTGTAATGTAGCTCCTTAGATTTATTTTGTTATTGCATTGTGTCACTGAACTTTTGTCCCTGTGTTCAGCCTCACCATGTACAACTGCACAGACCCAGTGCAGCGCATTGAGCAGTGCCAGCGTGGTTCCCTCTACATGTGCAGTGTTGTGCCAGGATGCAAGCGCACCTACCTGTCCCAGCGTGACCTGCAGGCCCATGTCAACCACCGCCACATGAGGGCAGCCAAGTCTTCCAGTGGCCGACAGGACCCCGTGCACCTGCCCCCTGCATCCGAGGTCCCTGACCGTTTCCGAGTGCCTCCACCTCACTTACCCAAGAACCATGTTCACCTCCCCAACCCGCTCCAACACGGCAGCCATGACCCCTACAGTCAGCCGCCCCCACCTACAGCTCACGAGGCCCCACCACCGAACGCTCTTGGTCCTGAGACATTCCGCATTGCCACGGTAACAACCCGTAAGCACAGCAATCTCATCACTGTGCCCATTCAAGATGACTCTTCTTCTCGGGAGCCCCATTCTGGAGGGCCAGGCCCTGCTCAGCCTCCCCACCATCATCCCGGGGACTATCCTGGCCAACCACCTGTAGTCTCCCACTCCCACCACATGATGGCGCCACCGCAGCAGCACTTTGGCCCCCCACCTCCTCCGCCTCCTCCTATCAGCCACCCCATGCAGCATCCTCCCCAGGCCTCTGGTACACCACACATGGTGTACAACCAGGCCCCTCCTCCACCCATGTCCACAGCTCCTCCACCAATCACACCACCACCGGGCCATATCATGGGCCAGATGCCCCCCTATATGAACCACCCGCCCCCAGGACCTCCACCACAACACAGTGGCCCACCTGTCAATGCTCCCCCACCTCATCACTACAACCCCAACTCCATGCAGCAGTTCCCTGAAGACCAGGGCACCCTCAGTCCCCCGTTTAGCCAACCAGGAGGGCTCAGTCCTGGAATGTGGCCCGCTCCAAGAGGGCCCCCACCTCCGCGTATGCAGGGCCCTCCTCCCCAGGGCCAAATGCCCGGACCACACCACCCAGATCAGGGCCGCTACCGGCCTTATTATCAGTAAACTGCCAACTGAATGAACGGGCAACAGTCGGTGTCATTCTGTTCATACCACTTGTCTGAATAATGTGATAGTAGACCTCAGGGTTACAGGATGTAACTTTCATTTTGATATGACACTTGCTCTGAAGCAAATGTGTATGTGCTGCACATTTTAGTTAAGTGTCTGAACTCCCCGCTGAACATACAATAGACTTGGAGAAGAGCAAGAATGTCCCTTTTTTTTTTTAATAGCGTATGGTAAATATTTCTGTATATATGTCAGCTGATTTCACGCATTGTTCTGTACATTAAAAGACGCTAACTATGTCTCAATAAATTTTTAACAGCAGATGTGCATCTCATCTTTGTTTGATATGATGACTGATGAAGGATCACCAGTTGGTCTTTTTGCTTTGAAGGTTCTTAAGAGCAACAGTTAGCTTTGAAGCACTTGAAGCTTTCTTAAGAAGATCTTTAATTTTGGTGATTTAATCAGGTTTTATGAAAGAAGACCATTTCCTCAAGTTGAAGTAGTTGTTTCTCTCATGTCTTTGTTAGTTTGCTCTTCAGTGAAAGGCAGAAAATATCACACCCTATGGGTTGTACTAAACAAATGCCCTGTTTTAACTTTTTCTGGTGTAGTTAACACTACAGGACATTGTGTTTCATGTTTATCAGAATAAGCTGATACTTTGGCAGCTGTCTGTTTCCTTAAGGTCCTTCTATCACTGACAGACTTTCAGTGTCTTCAGAAAAAGGTTATCGCACTTAAGTAAGTGCAGTAACGCCTCACCTTTTCAGCTTTGTTAATCTTAGGCTAAAAATGTATCTTGTGTAACATTTAAAGATCTAAAATTATTATTGAAAAACCTTCAGATAGTTTGAGTGAGGGCTTGTTTTAACTGTCCAGGTGCCTCATGCCACACATTTATGGAGTATTGAAGATGCATTTGATTGACACAATGAACAAATTGAACTGTTTGTTACCTCCAATTCTTCCATATCCTCATTTAATCTTGAAATTATATTGCATTCAGCAAAGGTACAGTGTGGAAAAAAGACTGCTTACTTCAATAACAAGTTGTGACAACAGAGACTGGATCACTTGTAAAACTCACAAAATGAACTTTGACTTTTACCTAAACAGAATAAAAATCGCTGACTTACTCAATATACAAAATATTTGTTTAGTTGATTGTGTTGTGGTCATGTGTTGACCACAGATGATATGGTGCAGTTTATTTCACAGCATTTTGATCTTGATGTGGTTGAAGGGATCTTCCTGGGGACAGTTGCTCTTCTACAGTCTGCTGTCGGCTAACTGCAAAACAAACAAACAACAAAGTGTGTCAGAGACCGGGGGCCTGTATCACGAAGCAGGATTAATGTCTTAGCGAGGTAACTTCAGGGTTAACCCTGGGTTTTTGGTCTCACGAAGCCGGTTCAGTTCTTATCGGGGTAGATCACCATGGTAACTTACTCTGAACGGCTATCCTGCTCCGGAGCAGGGTAAGTTCAGGGTTGAATCTGATCCTATAAAACGCACCACCCACTGGCCAATCAGCTGTTCGGAAAAAAATGACTCCGCTGACAGAAATGCAGCCCAGTCATGACGGGAAGTTTAATTAATTTGATTGATTTTGATTTGAAAGTTTATTTTGAACATTGAAAAATAAAAGAAAGCAACAACAACAGACAACGAAAAGATTGTTCAAAAAGGAGTGGAAAGAAGTCGAAATTTCATCCCACCCCTTCATAAGAAAGAAACTGATCATTTGCAGACACTTAATAGCACCATTAATTAGTGCCAACATTTTTTTGTTGGAGGAAATGCTCCCTGTTAAAGATAATGGGCCTAATTGACAGCTTTGCTGCTGGAAATGTGGAAATGTGGAAAGTAGCCTATCATGTCTACGCTTCATGGTGTTTGAGGGATTTTCCTTTTTGTTTTTTAAAGAGGGAGACTAGGTATATTTTTGCGCAGCTGCTGATTTCTAACACAGCTCAATATCAGGATGATTTTATTCAGACTATCAATTTGGTGTTGATATGATTTAACTGTGGCGTCAGCTTTAAGCTTTACTGTAGCATATATAACGTTATGACAAAGAAGACCAATTTATCAGACGCAGTGATGTTAGACGATAATTGTAATACACGCAATTCATCTGCGCAGCATTGATTTCATGGGATTCAAGGGTGTGATCAGTGTCAGATGTACAGGTACAGGTACTGTAGCTACTTGAACCAGTGATGAGTAATTTAACCTACACATCATTTTATTTGCTACCTTGTTTTGTCTTGATTTTTCCCTCTCTCCTCCTCTATTTCTTCTTTCCTGACCCGTTTTTTCTTGTCTATTATGTGATTTCATTGATGTTTTGACAGGGGAATTTCTTTGATAAGCTTTTAGTGGCTTCTAACCTCTCTGGCACTTTTCTTTTTTTAATCTTGTAAATTTTATACTGTCTGTTTTTAACATTATGTGAAACTAATAATGTTTCCTCCTCCTGCAGCTGCCACGGCGTTGTCCTTTTCTGTAAAGTTGCTTTTCTCCTCCTCATATTTTAGTAGAATTAATCTCTGATCCTCACGAGAAATACTTTTTTTTTCCCTCACATACAGCGCTCTGTGAGGACGCTCAGTGACGCTCGGTGACGCTGCGCTTCTCTCATGATTGTGATTGGTCCGCTGCGTGCGCGTTCACGGCTCTTGATAAAACAATCCTGGGTTGAGTTACCGAGTTGATATCCAGCGTCGTGATACCGATTATCCTGATTGCCATTGTTAGGGTTAGTCAACCCAGGATAGGTCTGGGTAACCCAGGAAAGGTTGATCTCGCTTCGTGATACAGTCCCCTGAAGTTAAAAAAAATCAATGCATTATAACTGTTGTAATACACAAGATGATTCACAGTCCTTTATCTACTCCATTAAAAGTCTCATGTTGCATGTCTCTTTGGTTTAAAGACACATGTAGATTCACAAAGTTTCCAAAGTGTGTTTGTTCTGCTTGGATCACATTCTGATCTCACAGCATCATAATGTATTAATAAGGTTAGAACTACAATCACTGTGTTTTATGTTAATTTTTTTCATATACATTTAAAGTTTGAAGCTTCCCAAAAGGCCAGGCACAATGAAATTTAAAAATTAACCTGAGTCAGTGTGTTGGGGGAAAAAATAGCCTAGAATAGAATCAGGATCCAAATGAAAATGTCAACGAAGTCATGTTTTCAGTTCAAAAGAATTGTTGTGTTTTCTGAAACACAGCTAAATTTAACAAAGTTTTCACATTCTAATGATGATATGTGAAGGCTGTTCTGCCCTGTATGCTGTGATGCTTAAAGGTGCAGTCTGTGATTCTAATCCAATACACTGTTTGTCAAATTCAGCAAATATCTCCACACAGTCCACTAGCTGTCTGTTCTGTGTGTGCTGAAAGAGAATCCAGCATTCAGCCCTGGTACTGATATTGGAAACAATCTTGGACCAAGCTTCACAACAATAGGCAGTGGGAGTGACGGTAAAACGAAGCTTCTGAAGGAGCGCTGATGAGAGGGGTGTATTTGTTGGGGTGCTGAGTTGATATCAATTATCTGTCTCCAGAATCACTGTCTCAACCTTTAAGGATGCTAGGGATGAGGCCATCAGCCCGTTTGCACTTTGTTCTTGAGCAACTTATCTCCTCAGTGACTGTGCAACTGCAGAGTAATCTGCTCTGTATATTAATTTTAAAAAGCAATAATAATATTTATTAATGTCCTCTAATAAACTCTGTACACTTGCATGTCAATATTAAACCAGGTGTTAGCGATGAAACTGTTGAACATGGTCCCTCCCCAGAGGATAAAACTGTGACTCTCTCTATGAAAGATTGAAAATACTAAACCAAAGTATTGGCCTATGCTGCCCTCTGCTGGACAACACTGAAACACAATGAATCTCTTGACACTGTTTTCTGTGTTGAGATTTGATTTGTTATTACGATAAATACATACATAAAAAGGAAATACATACTGTATTATTAATTTATTTCACTTTATTTCTTTGTCTTTATTTTGGCGTTGTAAATGTAACCCATGCATCTAATTATATCAAGGGAATGAAACCTTTGATTGTCATGACCCCATGACCTTTCCTCTAATGTCACCCTGAGGCTGACAGTTTCAGCTCCATGACTTAGTAATGACTGAAGTACAGAACTAAGTACAGAGGCAATGATAGAAACAGTATTTATAGTATACATAGTTTTTCTTACCACCCAGCCTCTGGTTCTATCCTCCTTGTG
This sequence comes from Epinephelus lanceolatus, assembly GCF_041903045.1. Classification (NCBI taxonomy): domain Eukaryota; kingdom Metazoa; phylum Chordata; class Actinopteri; order Perciformes; family Serranidae; genus Epinephelus; species Epinephelus lanceolatus. Next base: position 30,615,660 of record NC_135756.1, on the reverse strand, counting down.
TTTTTCCAGCACATGCAGCATGGCGTCATGAAGGGTCGGGAAGAACATGGAGGTCAGAATCTCATCATCGAAGAACATACAGCTGTGTAGATTCTCCCGGATGTACACTGTCAACATATGAGAAGCATGGTGTGGGTTTTTACAGGCAGTATTCACATCAGATTCTGGGATGTTGTGCTTTTGAGAAACACTGATGAAACTCACCATCACAAGAAACAATGTAAACTTCCACATCAACACGGATGAACTCTTTGATTGTCTGTGGAGAATACGGTAAGTTTATCTGTGAGATGATTTCACATTGGAGAGAAACAGTTTATATAGGAAGTACATACACAGCTGAGGAGTGATAAATACATTGGCTGTACTTTATTGTAGAGTCCTCACCACCTAGCCTGGAAATCCAGACTCAAATCTAGAAATCTGAATTTGCTAGGGGTGGGGCATCTGGATTTCCAGGTTACTCACCGCCTACTTCTTTGTGATCATTCTGCAAAAGGAGGTTTTTTCTCATGTTGAGTCAATCTTAAGGTCTTTTAGAGAAGGGAAGATATTTCTGTTTTCTCTCATAAGTTATTATGGCAGTGTAGTTTTCAACATATTCCTATTTTTGTTGAATCTTGTGCATTTCCTTTTTGTTTTGGTGTCTTGAACACAGTCTGGAAGGTCTTCCCCAAGAAAAATTTGCTGTAGAGGAAGCAATGTCTTTTACTCTTCCAGTTTTGTTAATTTGGAATACACAAAATATTTTCTGCCTCTAGACATCCAAACTGCATCAACAGAATATCCAAGGTCCAATGTTACAGTCTTGACGACATTGTTGAATTATAAAGTGATCTTTGTAAAGCCTTAAACAGGAGGTGTCACAGCAGAGAGGGTGCTGCACCAAAGGATATCGCCAAAATCAAAAAAAAAATTTGGTCAAAAAAAGTTGTTTGTATTTAAAAGTATCCTTTGGATTATTCATAGTATTAAAACTTTCATTACTGTATTGCAAACATCGCCTGCTGATACTGCTTCAGATGAAAAGCTTTTATAATGAAACAGCTCCAGGAACTGCAGACTTATTTAGAGCTGAAAAAACAGAACAATTAATTGATTAGTTGACCAAAAGAAAAATTAATTGCCAACAGTTTTTATAACTGAAAGATAGTCATCTTTTGAGAAAAATTACAAAAATTCACTGCCTCCAGCTTTCTGAATGGGACTATTTGGACGAAAAGGTGGAGGTGACGGGGGAAGTCAGATGAATCTGTATTGGCAGGAGATCAGGGTGGATGGAGGTCAAACAAACAGGACTTTCACCTCGGAGACTGTTGCTTCTGTCCGAGATGATACCAAAAGTCATCATTACATTACATTATATTAAGTTATTTAAAGTAGCATATTTATGTTAGCTTACGTTAACTTTCGTTCATAACTTAGGTTACGTTGCAAATGTACTAATGTTAACCCAAACCAGGATCTTTGCCTCAATTTAACCAAGTATTTTTGTTTCCGAAACCTAATCACGTTAACCTCATTACTACAGCTGCAGCTGGTAACAGTAATATGTCATTTTATGAGTCATCTGTGATTGTCCTATTTTGTCATTTAAGCATAAGGACATGTTGCTCTCCTGCCACCGGAAAGGGTGCTAATTGAGGAAATGCTCCATGGGTTGTATTAGAGGGTAGGAACAAACAACCTATGTGAGACAGGAAAGGTCAAAAGCCATAGTGAACTGTTTGGATGAAAAGGTGGAGGTAACATCCTGCCAGACACTGTTACCCTCCTAGCCTCACTACCACCAGCATTTATTGGGCTCCAGTATTTGGGAGACCCCCGAATGACTTTGTACCGTTTTAAGTCCCTTCTGAGCAGAGATGTCCAGGAAGGAGACAGCAGAGAAGTCCAGGATCAGGCTGTGGAGGTTCACTCTAGGAACACTAATGTTGTCAGGAAGCTCGCTGTTCCAGTCTATCCTGAGGTTGGTGGGACGATCCAACTCCTCCTCGTTCAGGAGGTCATCAGTCTTCTGGCGGTATGAATCCCTTGTTCCTTTCTGCATGACAGGTGTAGGAGTGTAGGCTTAAAGGGATCGTTCAGAACTTTTGAAGTAGGGTTGTATGAGGTACTTATCCACAGTCAAAGTATAACATACAGATGTCAGTTGGCATGCTCCCGGTTTGGAGAGGCAGGATAGAGTCCAACACAGAAGCTAAGCAATGTGCTGCTGTGGAAGGAGGCAGTGGCAAAACAGACTTTAGCCACCTAAAAAATCTATATCAGTTTAAGAGTACACTATATGTAGACATTTTCTCGCTTTACCTTACAGTGAGTCAGCAGTTTCTGATGGGGAACTGAAGCCGTTACATCTCTCTTTTTACAGCCAGACTCCATTAAGAAAAACAGTGTTTTAATTGCTGAACACAGAAGCTGCTGGTCTGCTGCTGCCTCGATCACTTATCATGTTCATGTTATTGTGTGACTTTGGCTTTTAAAGTGGTTAGTTTGGATTCACCAAAGTCACACAATAACATTACTAACCGATCGAGACAGCTGTAGACCAGCAGCACCCATGTTCACCGAGCCATAATTACTGTTTTTGTCAATGGAGTCTGGAGGTTTAGCATAGAAAGAGCATAAACAGTGAACTGAAGCTGTTACTGGCTTCCCCATCACAACAGGCTGTCTTACAAAAGGGTAAAGTGGTGACAATACTCTCAATACAGCGTACACTTAAACGGATTTGGATTTTTTTTAGGTAGCCAAAATATGTTTTGTTACTGACCCCCATCCACAGCAGTACATGGGCGGCAGTAGCTCAGTCCATAAGGACTTGGATCACTGGTTCAAGTCCCCATCCAGACAAAATATGGATAGGTAGCTGCGCCTCTTGGGCACTGCCAAGGTGACCTTGAGCAAGGCTCATGAGCAAGGCTCAAGGTCACCTTGGCACCTTGGGCTGCCGGCTAACATCTACTGCATGTAATACACTGACTATGGATAAGTACCCAATACAAACCCACTTCAAAATATCCAAACTTTACCATTAAAACTTTTGGAAGAACACTTTGAAGCACTTAGTAGTTTCTAATATATTTCAGCTCTCACCCCTGTAATGTCATCATCCTTTTCTTGTAACAGTTTCTTGATTTTCCTCAGAGCTTTGTTCCGCTTCCTCAAAACCCTCAGAGGGTTAAACCCAACCTGAAACAACCACATGTTTGGATTATGTTCATATACATTTATTTTCTGAGAACAACAAACTGAAGCAGAGAGAGTGAGAGTAGATGTGCAGTGTATACAGCCTCTACAAGCTTGTCCCTGAAGAACTCAATATTGGCGAAAAAGATAGGCGAGGGTATCCTGAAGATTTTTATTCCATTTGGTTCGAATATCTAAGAGGGAAAGGGAAATGCGATTCAGAGTTTTTTCAAAATATGAACTGAAAACATTCAAAAGTATTGTGTTTGATTTCATTTAACAAACTTACATTGTGATAATCTTTGCGATCTCTGTAGAGGTCAGTCCCTGGGATGTTAGCCAAGACGGAACAGCGGGGGCTGCAAAGACATGAAGTCTTTGTAGTCTTGGTCATACTACTCATGTTTTTTGGATAAAAATAAATACATTACCTTTATTTTATACAATTAATATTCCTATAAACTAGAAAAGTGCACTTAGTAAAGTGCAGATCTCTGCCAGGTGGCTGCCCAAGCTAATTGCAGCCTCTCTTGACAATTCTCATAATTTGAGCAGATGTGCCACAGCATGTTTCAGAAGCTAATAAAAATACATGCCTCACCTATTTTCCATACCATCATACCATACCATCTCTTTTCGTGCCTAACTTAGGTGGATCATAACATAATGGGTATGGAATTAATCTGCAGATGCTGCAATTCAAAATAAGACCAAACTTTTTGATTGATATCAGTTTTTGAGCCATGATGAAGGCCAAAATGTGGCCTGCAACAGATGGTAAGGTTTCTTGTTTTGAAAAAAACTTGCAGCCTGTATCAGCCAGTTAAGAGTAATGAGGAGTCAGTAGTCATTGGTGGTATATAACAGTCAATAAAACAGGTTTTTCAACAATTTTGAATAACTGCAACCAGGAGAGGTCCTTGAGCACACAGTCATTCACGTGCAAGCCAAATATTAGGCTGATTGGTCCAGTAGTTTGCTTATGCCTAGTGGAAATAAAAAAGATGCTAGAATTGGACATCAGTCAAAGATAAAGCATTATAAGACAGGGTTCTTTGTTCATCAAAGGTCCAGTGTGTGGGATTTCAGGCATCTATTGGCAGACATGGTTTATAATATTTATAACCATATTTTCAGTTTACAGTCCCCTAAAAATAAGAATTGTTTTATTTTTGTTATGTTAACAGACAAACTAATCGTTCACTCTAGATAGGCTCCATTTGTGTTTTCACATTGTCCATGGTAGTACTCCTACATGTCTTGTTCATTATTTGAGCTTTACCCATATTAGGGACTAAAAGTCAGGATGCTGTTTAGATTTTGACCACTTTTTTAAAATATCTGTTTCTTGTAAGTCTCCATCTTAATGGAAGTGCAGCACTAAATCACGGGGACGCCCCTTTAAAAGGACAAAAACATTGATTGATGCTGTGAATTGTTGTTGGGGTGTTAGTATTAGTAGTTTTTTTATCCACTGCAGTAAATCCATAATTTTATTATTATTCAGTCAGTTTTCATACTAAGGAACTAACATCAGAGTCATAACTTGTGTCATTACAATTGAGTCCTGAAGACCACAGTGATCAGCTCCACCCCCAAGCCCACTGCCAGACCATAATCCAGTCCCAGGAAGATGGCACCCAGACATGTTCCCACCCACACCACCTGCAGACAAACACTAGAGGTCAAACACTGAAAGATTGTGTGAGGAAATAAACTGCGTAAATATTGTACATCTTAGTTATAGCAGTGAATCATGAGACATTGTGAACACGCACAAGTTCTGTTTTGTCCCTCCTCCATAAGTACGGGATCTCTCTGAACTGCATCAGCATGCCCTTCAGGTTGACAATGACCAAAGCACCCAGGACAGACTGCAATGAAGTCAAATATCAAGGGAAGGTGAAAGGAAAAAAAACATTTAGACCTGTAGATATACAATCAAAACTGAGCTTACTTCATATTTGCATGAATGTGACAGAAAAAAAAATCAAAAGTCAAACTCTCTAGCATAAAACAAAATGAACTAGAGGATATATAAACATAATGGCATTAGTCGTTAGATTACAGAGGTGAGTCTCACCGTGGGAAGCGGCTCCAGCAGGAAGCCAAGTGCCACAGTAACAATCATCGTCATCAAGGCTGAGATCAGCCCTGCAATCTGCATTTGTAAAACAGTTAATGTTTCATTTTAGAATGCCAATGAAGCAATGATTGTAAACCGACATCACAGTGAATCTTTTTGAAGACAAAAGTATCTGCGTGTAGTGACCTTGTAAGATTTGTGACCCAGATTGTTTCATCACCTGTGTTTTGCCTCCTGAGCTCTCCTGCACAGCCGTTCTGGATAGTGCTGTGCTGGCTGCAAACGACCTGAAACTTGCACCAAATATGTTGCTGATCCCAAATGCAATGAGTTCCTGTGATGGATCAACGAAAAATTGAACTTTGCTTTGATTTCCGTGTGACCCATTTTTTTTTATTTCATGAAAGCTCACATTAAACCTTGAGATAAAAGCAATATTCAACACAACTTTATATCTTCATGACCAACATTATGAGGAGTCTTCTTGCACTCTCATCATCAGTCAGTAAAACAATTAACTCTTTTTCCTATGTCAGAGCCAAACAAGGATAGACAGGGTTAATATCATTCACCTGGCTCCCGTCAATGGTGTAATTATGTTTGATAGCGTAGACTTTGGCCACAGAGAAGGCAACAGCAAACCCCACTATGGCTATAGGAAAGGCCTCTGCAGCGCTCATCTGGAAGACTTCAATATCAGGCGCAGTGGGTGACTCATACCTGAAACATAATTGGGTTTAACTGTGCATTAAAAGGATCAGAACAGTGGGGGAAATGCAGCTTGAAGCACATTTCAAGTACTGTATTTCAATACAGTTTTGAGGTACTTTACTTAAGTGTTTCCATTTGATGCTACTTTAAACTTCTATTCAAAACGGGGGAGGCATGTCAAAAAAATACTTTAAGCACTGGGGAGAGACTTGTGGTTTTTTTTGTTTGTTTGTTTAATTTTGGCTTAGGAGAGGGACATACAATTTTAAAAGGTTGTATTTTGTATTTATTCTAAATACCCTCTCAACAGAAATTATTATCAGATTTTCAGATTTACGACAGTCCTTCAATACATCATGCACAATAAAGGCTTCCATCATCAAAATCACTTTCAGGCTTGATATACCAGGGTACTTTGTAATCCCAACAGAATTATTTTCAATAGTAATAGGTGAATTTTATCTTGTTTCTGTCGAGTTTGAATGAAGTGTGTTTTATGACGAGATAGTGAGGCAATTAAGCTTAGTTTGGTGAACGAGACAAACATGAATTCAGAAGGTGCATGGTTGTATTTCTCTATTTAATAAGGGAATAGCTTTAAGAATATTACCTCTCGTGACATTTTGTGAGTTTATTTTGTGTATCTATTGGAATGAAAAGGCCGAGAGCTTGTAGAATGTAGCAAAGTGGCAGCATGGGGGTAGTGGTAAACATAAATATCATCATATAGCGGTGGAAAACCAGGAAGGTATTAAGGTGTGAAAAAACAGATACCACCCAACCGTTCTACATGTAAATTTAGACTAAGGAGACCCTGTAAAAACATTCAATTTTGTGCTTCTGTATGAATTACAAAGGCTTTATTCAACTTCAAGATATCATTTTCAACTTTTTACTTTTAACTTTCAACATGAAAGGGTACATTTTTAAAATCTAATAACACCCGCCTTTCCAAGTTTCTTTTATTGCTACTCTTGTGTACAGTTTATTTGGTAAAGCAGTCATTATATGCTGCTAACGCCAGCTGTGTGCCTAAGAGATTTTCGTGTTTTGTTCTAAATATCCCACTTGTGAATTTTGAAGCCTTCAGGGGTCTTTAAAAAGATGGTTACTAACAAGTGGCTGAATGAGACTACAGAACGTCATCATGGAAAACATGGCTTTACAGCCTTATTGCAGTGGTGATGTTGAAGTCATGCGGCCGTAGTGTAGTTCATAGCCTATGTATGTTAGCTTTTTACTTCTGGTGATTGAATTTACACTTCAAAAGTCCTAAATGTTGTGTTTATTTGTGATTATGGTGGAGAAGGGGTCATACATTGTCCCCCAGTTGCAATGGGAGGTTAAAGGAAAAATATTTTCAGCTTTGGAAAGATTAATATTTAAAAAAAAAAAAACAAAAGAAAGAAAAACAGAAAGAGCAAAAAAAGAAAAAAAAAAAAGTCACAGCCCAGCCACCCCCCTCCTCCAGTAGGTAAAGTACAGTCCCTTGCAAAAAAAAAAGTGTTGTTGTTGAATAGGGGCCCCTTGTCTTGTTCCAGACACATCCTCTCAATATGCTTATAAGGTTTCATTTAAGGACAAATATTTCACAAAAAACAAAGATTAAAGAACAGTTTCACTCAGTTTTAGTACTCAAAGTAGCCTATATTTTCACCTATGATCTACTGATGACGGTAGAATTTGAAACTTACCCTTTAACCATTGTGCCAATAACAGTGACATTATATCTCGTCTCGAAGGTGAAGCCATAGGACACCCCACAAGCTATGACAGTCTGTGAGAGTGGGAATGAAACTGTAGAATTATTCTAAGACAAATGACTCTCAAAACCCAGGTATCAGAGCTTCCCTGAATGCCCTACCAGTGAGAGTTTTTAGAGCTGTATTATAACACAATGATGGTGCTAACTAACAAGTGAACTGTGTTATACTTTGAGGAATCATTATAATGAAAAGTATAATTTGTAGTTAATTAGACAAACTGAAATGGTAATAATGTAAAGTATACAGTGCATGGTTTGCAGTTAATAAGATAAATTCTTCAGGAGAAGTATCTTCCTTTAAGTTTTCCCTCACCATGATAGCCTCTATGGGGATGGGAACAGGCAGCTTGGTTTTGTATCTGTCATTCAGCTCCTTCACAATGAACACCACCATCATGATCACGATGGACATCACCAGGTCACAGATGTTGGTGGAGGCGATCTGGACAAAGATCTTCTCTAGGGTCTGTGCAAAAGAAGCACACATTTTGATAATGTAAAAATTCCAATGCAAACCACATGACAATGCAGAAATCATAAAAAGGCCATATAATTTATAACTGCTCCAGTGTAGTTTAGACACTGGTTTTAATACATTTTCTTCAATCTACAGTGTGCTAGTGTACTTTGATACATCAGATTATAGCAGATTAAGGCAGTAAATACAAAAACATTATGCATTCGTTAAGATTAAACATATGCATATCCAGTACTGCTTCACTATAAAATCATATTGTATTGAGTTCCTCTGCATGTTACTGGAGCTCTGTCCAAGAGGCAGACTCCAGGGCAGAAAAATGAAGCCAATGCCAAATGCCAAAAACTGCAGTGCCTCTAATGGCCGCTTGGGGCTGGTTCCAAAAGTGAGTAAATCCTTAAAGACCCCCATGCCCAGCTTTTCAGCAGAAAAAAACATGTTTACACCCTGGTGCAAAAACAGTTTTTGTCTCTAAAGCTAATTTCAACCTTCATGACAACTGTAATGGGGGTAAATTTTCATTTACCCAGAACTTGCGACTTCCAAACAGCCATCCACAAACCAGGCCTAGCTACAACCACTGAAGATTTCTCTCTTGATTCAGACACACCTTTGCCTCTCAGAACTGTCTGTGGGACTAAAGCTATATGTTCTCTTTCCTAGGTCTACCTCGTTTTCCCTACTGCCTGAATGATAAAAACATTTGAAGTGGTCAATCTCTGCTAATTCCCAGTACAAAATGACATAGACAATAATAACATAACTGTCAGATACTTACATATATGATAGCGAGTGGACCATTGATGCCTGGAACGGTCAGCCCTAACACAAACTTGAGCTGTGACACCACGATATGGATAGCAGCTGCTGTGGTGAAGCCAGACACCAGAGTGTCAGACAGGTACACAACAATAAAGCCCACCTGCAGAACACCCATGGCAAGCTGCGTGGGACAGAACAAATAAGGGAAAAGAAGATTCTTTCTAGAACATGCCAACATGCCAACATGGTATGGTATGGTATGGTATGGTAAGTCAAATCTACTTGAAAAATCCCCACGAGAAAGGTCACAGAGTAGGCCACCAGGACCCTCTGTTCAGTCTTGTTCAGGCCCTCAAAGGCGGTGATGTTGGCTGGTGATCCTTCATCTGGCACCAGGCGGAGCACCACAGCTCCTAGCATCAGGCTCAGGACTGGGAAGGCACCTGCGTGAAGGTGGGTGTGGAGAGGTGGAAGACACTGTTAACCCATAGAACACACAATCTTTCCCCCCCCTTTTGTTAAAATGATACCTTTTCCATACAGGCTTTTAAGTAATATATTTATGACTGATGACAGAAAGTCTATTATATAGGAAAAACAAGAGAAATGTTGATAAGTAATACATTATAATAACTGTGATAATAAGTGGTGTGTCCCAAAGAGCTATCAATTAAAAGAAAAATCATCAGATGGTATTTAAAGTTGAATTCATATCAATTTATATCAAACCCCTTTGGCAGATCTACCATAAAACAAAATAATAATTTTTTTTTCTATGATTTTGGTCTTGGTAAATCAAGTTATTATGTTGTTTCACTTGCTGTAGAGAAAATTAAGGTCCAGTGTGTAGGATATAGGGGATCTAGTGGCAGAAATGGAATATAATATGAATAAGTATGTTTTACATTAGGTTATAATCACCTGAAACTAAGAAACGTTGTGTTTTCATTTTGTCCTTTTCAAGTCTACAAGAACAATGCCAGGTTTTTAAGCTAATTTTACATAGTGGTCAAAAATTACAGTTTACAGGATCATTACATGATGCCATAGAGTGCTCCAGGGATGACGTTTTTATGTAGGCAAACAAGGAAGTTAGCATCACACGAGTTCCCTCACCAAAAAAAACAATGGGATTTTCCCACTCAATTTAATAAGCTCTATGGCAAGCAGATGATTATGGTACTTACACATTTTGTTAACACCACTCTTATGATTTTTGAAGCCTAAATGAAATCACCAGAAGTAAAAAGCTAATGTTAGGCTATAAATTAACTACACTACATTCGCATGACTTCAGTGTCACATATGCAACATGGCTGTAAAGCCACATAGCTTGATGATGGTCTGTAGTCTCATTTAGCCACTTGTTAGCAACCACCTTTTTAAGACACACAAAAGCTTCAAAATTCACAAGTGGGGTATTTACTGTCAAAAAATCTCTTATGATTGTGTTGACCACAGACCTTATTTCAGGCATCTAACCGAAAACCCATTCAAAAAGCTGGGAGTACTAAAATGCTAACTCATCTCCGGGTTTTATGACTCATTCCTGGAGCTCTATATTGGGCACAAAAAGACTTTATCCCATAGACTTACATTGTGAATGTAATTTAAGGGCTAAACTGGAAGTTAGCAACTCGGCTAGCAGAAGTTAGCTGCTCTGCCGCCATAGGTTTCTAGTGTGCTTGTTCTATGGTCCCTGTGATGTGGAGATTGGGGTAATTTCATGCTGTGGAAATAAAGCCTTTTTTGCTTTAGATGCCACTGAACAACCTTCATTAGAAAGAACTGGACTCTACCTTCAGTGCTGTATCCAGTAATCCACGTTCCTTGTTCACAGAGTCTGCCATGTTGCACTGCCATGTTTCTACAGTAGCCCAGAATAGACAAATACTGGCTCTAAACTGGGCCCTTTGCATTTTCTAATCAGTTACTGTAGTTCTCCCACATGCTTGGCACATGAGAATAGTTTCAGCTGGTTACAATCTGCATCCTCACCACTAGATGCCACTAAAGCCTACACACTAGACCTTTAACGTGAAAATAATGTATAGTGACTGACATACCGATAGATATATGTCTTGAAGTACCGAGGAAGAAATATATAAGCATGGGGAAGAAAGCTGTGTAGAGGCCATAGCTTGGAGGCAGCTCAGCCAGCAGGGAGAAGGCCAGACCTGAGTGAGATCACAGCAAAAACACAAAATGAAGACTTCAATAATAATGGATATTTTTGTCAAATATCTCTGGAAAAAAAACACACAAACAAAAAAACCAAATGAAATAAACAAAAAATTACCACTTATTTTTTCTGCCACATAAATTAGTAAATAGAAGGGAAAGAAGTTTTAGAAAATGGATGCTATTTAAGAGAAAGAAGTAATATCTCTGGGTATGTTTGCCAATACTTGCTGGTCAGCATTAAAATGAGGTTGAAAGCTCTGGTAGGTAAAGATATTTACCATTACCAGATTTATTGGTGCATTCACACTGACAAGTACAGCAAAATGCAGTGCATTAAGAGGATGATGTACTAATAACAGTCAAAACTTAAGTGTGGAATGCTGGACACTTCTCAGTGTCAAAAACTACCCTGTTAAAATTCATGCACGACGCACATACCTCGTGTACATGGTGTACTACATGGAAGTGTATTAACAGAATCCAAACTGTGAAAACATGGGCCTGTCAAACCAAACACAATAATGGCACCACTGCTCTATGAAACCCATTATCAGTGGCTTGCGCTGCTCCAGGATGGCTTTTTGACCTGTCGAGCTGCTGCTGCACCCAAAGTTCAAACAGGTTGCTGCTGTGTGTGCCCAACCCAATGGTAAATGCAGCTCAAACTGTGTTGGGTCTGAAAGGGCAGTAAGAGTCCACGGCTATGCTAGCAGCTCTGTGAGGCTGTACTTAGCTAAATGCTACACCAGCATCATAACAAGGTCCTGTGAAATGGCTGTTTTGGAAATTGCATATTAACATATTATTTATAGGAAACTAAATATGACATGAAATTGAGTAGGAAGTGCATTCCAACTGCATAATGGATTTTAAGTGAGAAATGCCCATAGGTAAAGCTACTGAATGAGTGTGAGACATTAGTGTACTGGATGTACTCTGCTGCTCAAAAATACATTATGGCTCGTTTGAATGCTAGAATAGTTTGTGTCGACTTGCTTCATATGTGCAAAGAACTCGCGTCATATGCATGTGAAATCACTGAATCGATGAATAAACTTCCACCGCTATGTTCTCAGCATCTTATATATCTGGAGGATCTCAATGCTGACTGGCTGTCATTGGGTGAATTATTCCCTGAAGTTCACATTTTTCAACTCGAAAAAGCAACTCGCTTCATTTGCGCTGCTAAATTTGCGTATTTCGCATCATTCGTGTCGTGTCCCTGGCATCCATTGAGCCGCCTAGCGGAATTTGCGTCTTATCACATCTTTACAGGGACTTTACTTGTAATTCACTTGGACAAATTGTTTTATTCGCGCCCAATGTGAACACAACATAAATCCTTTGAACGATGCCCAATGACAACTGAGTTTGGATTCCAATAGAAAACAACATAAAAACAAACAATACTGTTTTACTTTAAGGAATATAACCATGATTTTCTATTTAACCCTTTATTACTTACTAATCTGTGTCTCAATATAGTTTTTAATACTTATGGATACTATATATTGTCTTTAGCATATTTATCAATTCTATGCATCTATTCTTGTACTTTCACTGCTGGGAATCTTTCATTTGACTGTGTGGGGATCAGTAACGCCACATTTCTCAAATGCATCACTGATCTTGGTGATTGTGACAAGCAGCCATACGAGAAGTACACTTACATAGAACACTGCCTGTAATGAGCAAAATTCAAGCAAACAAAAAATCTGATCAAATATTAGCTACGTAAACAAGTGTAAAAATTGGACCACACATTCAGTGCCAAATTCATAATTGAAAGTTGCATTCCAGCCCGGTCGCCAGAAGAAAATTTTGGCATTATACGTTTCTGCGTACCATGAATATGTTACATTTGCACATTTCATACATAGCTACTTTATATCAACATTTTTAAAGTCATGTAATATATGCCAAGCTGCAGAACACTGTTCGAGAACACCAACGCTGGTTGTTTTTTGGTGACCCTTTGTGGTGTTTCCATGTGTTTGTGGCACCAAACTTGGGTGTTTTTAGTGGCACACCATGGTGTTTCCCAGCAGCATTGTGGCACTGAACCTGGGTGATTTTTAACTGAGCCTGGGTGTTTTTCACCAACCCACTGTGGTATTTCACAACTGTGCTTGATTCACTTAACCTGTGTGTTTTTTACTGACACATTGTGGTGTTTCCTGGTGGCATGTGTGACATCGAACCTGGGTGTTTGTCACTGACACATCACTGCGTTTCCCAGCAGCGTTCAAGTCTCAGAACCCTGATGTTTTTCATGGACCTGTCCCTGCATTTCCAGCAGGTTTTGTGCCACCAAACCCGGGTATTTTGCATATTTGCATATTTTAAGCCAAAATTAGATCTTTTCCCAACCTTAACCAAATGATTTTTGCGCCTAAACCCAACCACACTTTCATCACAGCATTGTCGAGAAATGTTAAGGTTTCAATGTACCACACAGTAATATCAAAAAGTGACAAGTCTGTGGTTTGCAATAACGTTCAATTTGAAAAAAAAATTTAGTGGACTGGGTGGTACATTCATTATGCAGTGTCTACAATCTACATTCTAAGGCAATATTCTGTAACAAAGCAAATGATATTCATACAGTTCAGCAAAAGTAAGTATGGAGGTCTAGACGGTGTCTCTGAATGCACAAACAATGATAGGACCCTGCAGTCACAGACTCAAGTTCTCTTCATCCTGCTCCTTACCCTGCATAATGGCCACCAGTCCAGTGCTGATCCCAGATACCACATCACCTGGCAGCCACTCTTTAACTCTGTAGATCCTCATCCAGCCAATGATGGGCAGAAGAGAGAGCACTGCATTCTTGGCGCGTTTTGAATCACAGCTGGATTTAACAGAAATAAAAAGCTCCTAGACTGAATTTTGGATTTTCCTTTGACACAATGTCATCAAATCGTCTATCATATACACTTATTTTGCAAAAGATTTCAAATCAAGAGCACAAGTTATTGACTCAAATCAAAGACTATGATCCTATGATATCTAAAGAACTGGGGTTCACTTACATCAGATACTGTTTCACATGGTCCCAGGTGGTTTTACGCACCCTGTAGATTTTCTCATGATCATCAGCAAAGCTGTCCTCGGAGTACACAGGTCTGGCCACTGCGTATTGTTTCCTTAAAGTTGCCATCCTCACACCACAGGTGTCTTAAGCATCCCAAGTATAATGTGAAAAGTTCTGGAGAAAGCTTCTTTAAAGAACCTTTGCCCGTTGGTTTCTTGTACAGTGTTGAGAGTCTGTGTTTATCTAATCTGTGATCTGAGATCAGTTCTATCACTATGTCAGTTTTGTCTCAACTCTGTCCAATCATTAACGAAGATTTATGATTTATTGTGTCATTCATTTCTTTGCTTCAGTTACCTTCAAGCTGAGATTAGATGAGAGGTGTCCCCACAAGCTGGGAATATTTTGGTTTCGTTTAGTTTCTGTAAGTAGTTTTAAATCAAAATACTCACTTTCTTCATACTAGAAGTTTGCCTTAAAAATGATCTAAGACTGCAAATTCAATGCAATAATCACAACTGCAAACGTGTTTTCTGAGCTTTACCTCTCACATGATGATCACATAGAAAGGTTCAATCAGAGAAAAGTCAAATTGAAAGGGATATAGCAGTTTGAGTACCTAAAATTGTCCCAAAAAAATGGAAGCAGTTAGAGTAAGAAATGCTTAGAGGTCCTTGTGCAGATGCAGTGAGGGAAAATCAATGATGGTGCAACAGTTGCAAAACTTTATTATAGTGTCATATTGGAAATTATGAAGTTCCGTGGTGCAGCAGTCCATCTAAGAAGATCAATGAAGTATTACACACCACCATTTCTTAAGCATTGGGATATTTTTCAAGCACAAAGATTACATGGACTTGGCCTGTGGTGACATCACTGCAGAGGCATATCAAAGTCAACTTTGTCACACAGCATTTTATTATTGTATTTTTAGGTGTCTGGCTAAAGTTTTCACCTATCAGCCACAATATTAAAACCACTGACAGGTGAAGTCAATAACATTCTTAACATTCACATTCAACTGTTTAGGAATGGCCCGCGGACTGTGACAAAGAGCTCAAGATGTCTACCTAGCCTTCAATTTCTCCAGACTCCAATCTGATCAAGCATTTTATGAGACGTTCTGGTACCCCAGAGGCCCTTGTCCATGCCTCGACAGGTCAACGTCTGATCCATGGTGGGGCCTTTGCCCGGTTGAGATGTGGACACAGAACCACTGGAGGAACGCTGCAGTGTCTGGCACCAGGGCATTGGTGACAGATCCTTTGAGTCCTGTGGGTTGCGAGGAGGGGCACCAGCGCATCAAATGGTCAGTCGTATAGATCTGTGGAATTTAAAGGCCAGGTTGACACTTTGAGCTCTCTGTCATGTTCCTTGGGCCATTTCTGAGCAGTTTTTGTGGTATGGCAGGGTGCCATTGCCATGAGGTGGTGTACTTGGTCTGTAATGGTGTTTGGGTTGTTGGTGTGTGTATAGTGCCATTGCCATGAATGCCAGACCCAAGGTCTCCCAGAAGAACATTGCATTGTAACAAGATGACTTCACTTCACTTGTCAGTGGTTTAAATGTTGTGGCTGATCGGTGTAAATTACTTGAGGCTTATAAAGATGGAAATCTATGCCCTGACTGATGTATCGTGTGTTGTCATGTCTGAGGAGTCCTTTAACACAGCATTTTCTTTTTAGACACCAGTATGCAATAGGTTGATTGTATTGAACTTGTGTTTCTTTTTTTACCTTTTTCTTTCTTTTTTGGTGTTTTTGTCACCTGTTCTCAAATCTGGGCTTGTGGTTTCTTAAAATGCATCAAAACAAAGTAGTACTACCATTTCTACAACTACAACTTAAAACACATCTGTTGTTGCTACTATCACTGCTGCTAATACTACTCTGATGAAATGACTAAAATAAATCCAAACAAAACTTTCTTCAAAATGAGATACATCAACCTTTACCTTAGATCGACAGGAACAAGTAGACAACAGAAGCAATGTTAGCAATGAATATTACATATGAGCTGAGCCCTCGTGTCAAGGTATCTGAATGAAAATGAGTTCTATGGGTACCCACGAGTCTCCCCTAAACTTGTAAGGCTTGGTTCAAGTAAATGTTTTACTACTTACAATCACTATACTCCTTTAAAATAAAGCTGTATATTTGTCTTATTAAAGAAAAGGTTAATCGGGGGGGTTGTTGTTTGTGACCACCATATTCACAAACAAGGTTAAAAATAATCAACAAACCAAATGCCACCCAATAAACCTGGTGCTTTCAGTGCCTGTTGGTAATCCAGCCTTTATGTCCAATCCCAGCTGGCCACCAACATTGATATAGACATAGACATTAATATTTAGCTGAATTTAGTTTGTGATGTCAGATGAACATAATTCAATGTCAGGGCATTGAATGCCGACACCATTTTGATGTACTGATGACAGATGACGCTGATGTTTTATTGGTTTTAAGTTGTGTTAAGTAACAAAAATCCAACATCTTCCAAATGTCTCATGCCAACATCAGCTTGACATGGGGTAACTACATGTAGTCTTAAGTTAAGCAAAAACTTAATGTCTGCAAAATGTCATAATGTTATTGTCCAAACAATATGAAATTCTAACATCTTTTAAAATTTAGAATATCGTCAACCTGACTTTGATTCCAACTAGAATTTAATGTCTGTCATACTGAAGAGTCCATTGTCTTTCTCACAACTATTTGATGGCCAGTGCCAGCTGGGATGAGAATGACAGTTTTTAACAGTGTGGGGAAGGAAGAATGTAAAGTTTAAGGAAATTAAAAAAAACATACACAGAAACATTGAATGACATTATTTAGATTGATGAAATATTTATTTCAATATTTCAGCCACTGAACATTCAGACTCTTTCACATTGCTTTGGTCCCAAACAGAGAATATTATTTTGAAGTTCATTTATTCTCATCATCATGGAAATATATATATCTACAACATGTAAAATATATTGCATCTAAAATTTCTACAAATTCAGTATATACAGTATAAAAAACATCAATACCATGAAATTATTTTTTTTTACATTACCGTAAATATTGCATATGTAAACTTAGATTGTCAGATGTACAAAGTCAAAAACAGTATTTCGTCATTCACTACATCAGTGTTTTATACAGCATCATCTTTCAACATTTACTCTTTTTGTCTTTGGTCTTTTAGGTATTTTTTCCCCCAAAATAAACGTCTTCTCATTCAGAAGTTAAAATCTGGTTTCTCGATCTGGAACCTGTGGATCAAGAAGGAGATGTGTTCAGTCTGTTTCATTTTAGAAATTAATGGAGCTGATAAAAATGAACTTTTAAGCATCACATTTAAAGAATGAGCCTTTCAGGTAATAAAGATGGTTAAAACTCTGGTGCATTTGTAGTTTTTCTGTTGATCAAAGTGTAAAAATAAACACAAAATGCATACGTACATGTCTATCTCTGCTCCTCACATTGCCTCCAGGGTGGTGAATTGTGACTGTTGTTATAATCTGCAGGACAACATGAAGAGTTAAGTATTGTTTACATGTACACAGCACTAAAGCCTCCTCCAAATATTGTATACGCCATGTTTCACCAAATAAAAATGTGTCATATTTACTCTTTCATTGTCAGATTTCTTTTCTGTGCGGTCTGGGTGTTTCTCGAGGATGTGCAGCATGGCGTCATGCAGTGTCAGGAAGAACACTGATGGCTGAACTTCATCATCAAAGAAGCAACAGTCATGCAGTTTCATCTGGATGTAAGCTGCAGGTAAGAAGAATGGGTTATTATCTGTTCCAGAACCAGTCAATGCTTACCATTTCAGTTAAACAAGAATCTACCATAAATAAGTCTTGACCAGTTAAAACTTTTGGTAAAACAGCATTTTAACAGCACTAATAAACACAAAATAAATAACTGATGCAATGGGTGGGTATATAAAAGACATACTTGTGGGCAGTATAAATGATAAATAAGCAGATACCAGAGGTGTGTCACAAATCAGTCACAAATTTGATGACTTTAGACTCGACTTGACAAAACCTGACAAAATCCCCCCCAAGCCCAAAGATTTTAAAGTATGTTATTTAAAAAGTGTGCAAGAAACCAAGTAATTTTCTTTCATTTCCTGAAACAACCAATGTTAATGCTATTCATTCCCAGCAAGTCAACACTTAATTCCCCAGATGATCCACTTTGTTTGAACCAATCCAACAGCATCCAATCAAGTTGCAGAAGGGAACCATGATGAACTTGTGTTATGCTATTGAGCTCCAGTTGGAAAAAAATGAAACATAATTTTGTTTCCATACAAAACTATGCGATGTTCATTAAAAAGAAGTTGCAGTATGCAAAACGTTAAAAGTTGAAAATTACAGATGGAGACGCAACAACTTCCATTTATGTTCGACATGTGAAGCTGCACAAATAACAGTAACTTGAGGCTACTGACCAGAGGGTGTGTTCCAACTACAGGGGGATCACACTCCTCAGCCTACCTGGTAAGGTCTACTCCAGGGTGCTGAAGAAGAGGGTCCAGTCGATAGTTGAACCTCAGATTGAGGAGGAGCAATGTGGTTTTCGTCCCGGATGCGGAACTGTGGACCAGCTCTTTACCCTCGTCAGGGTGCTGGAGGGGGCATGGGAGTTCGCCCAACCAGTCCACATGTGTTTTGTGGATTTGGAGAAGGCTTACGACCGTGTCCCCAGGGGCATCCTGTGGGGGGTGCTCCGGGAGTATGGGGTTGGTGGCCCCTTGCTAAGGGCCATCCAGTCCCTGTACCGTAGAAGCGCAAGTCTGGTTTGTGTGGCCGGCAGTAAGTCGGACCTGTTCCCAGTGAGGGCTGGACTCCGCCAGGGCTGCCCTTTGTCAGCGGTTCTGTTCATAACTTTCATGGACAGAATTTCTAGGTGCAGTCGAGTGGTGGAGGGTGTCAGGTTCTGTGATGGGAGGATCTCGTCCCTGCTTTTTGCGGATGACGTGGTCCTCCTAGCTCCATCGAACATTGACCTCCAGCTCTTGCTGGGACGGTTTGCAGCCGAGTGTGAAGCAGCTGGGATGAGAATCAGCACCTCCAAGTCTGAGGCCATGGTCCTCAGCCAGAAAAGGGTGGATTGCCCACTCCAGGTCGGGGGGGTAGGTCCTGCCTCAGGTGGAGGAGTTTAAGTATCTCGGGATCTTGTTCACGAGTGAGGGTAGGATGGAGCAGGAGATTGGCAGGCAGATTGGGGCGGCGTCAGCAGTGATGCAGGCGCTTAACTGGTCCGTTGTGGTTAGCCAGAAAGTGAAGCTCTTGATTTACCGGTCAATCTACGTTCCAACCCTCACCTATGGTCACGAGCTCTGGGTAGTAACCGAAAGAACGAGATCACGAGTACAAGCGGCCAAAATGAGTTTCCTCCGCAGGGTGGCTGGGCTAAGCCCTCGAGATAGGGTGAGGAGCTCGGACATCCGGGAGGGACTCGGAGTAGAGCCACTGCTCCTCCACATCAAGAGGAGCCAGTTGAGGTGGTTCGGGCATCTGGTAAGGATGCCTTCTGGACGCCTCCCTTGGGAGGTGTTTCGGGCGTGTCCAACCGGGAGGAGACCTCGGGGCCGCCCCAGGACACGCTGGAGGGATTACATTGCCCGGCTGGCCTGGGAACGCCTTGGGGTTTCCTCGGAAGAGCTGACGAAAGTGGTTGGGGAGAGGACTGTCTAATAATAGTATAAGCGGAGGACAACGTGTATGAGTATAAGTTGAGGCTAATATTAACATACCATAAAACTTCAGTTAAACCCCTAGTCCCTTTTACTAGCCTGGCCTGGCTACACATTTTCACAAATAAACATCTGTCTCAATTAGACGTCTGGTCTGGTTGCCAAGCAGTTCATTTTTTTATAGAAGTTCTTTGGATGTATAAAACCAGCCTGTTGGCTACCTCAAATTATGTGTCCATTCCTTGATTACTCTTTAAGTTATTCATATTCCTTTAGTCTGTAAGAGTCCTCAGATCAAAAGAATCAAACGTTTTTTTCATGAAAATTAATCCAAGTTATGAATGTTGTTTTAACAGGATAAAGTAGTTTTGTGTTGGTATGCTGCGTGCTGTAATCCTAAGTGCTAAAACTCTCTCTCTTTCTTATGTACTGTCTGTTGGAGCTAAATCAAATGAATGATTCATAATTGAAATATTATCTAAAGACAAATTTTTATACAAGTCACATTCATACTGGTTCAAATAAACTATTTGATTATATTTCCCATCTTTGCAGAGCAACAGTTTTGTGTGGAAGGAATTAAAGACCTGTCCCATTACAGTTGCCTGTCCCAAATATAGGCCCATTGATTTTAGTGATTTAAGCAAATAGTAGCCCGAGCTATTATATGAAGTTTTACGGAAGTTATGAGGTAACTCTGGTATGGATTCATGGTGCTATATGCTATGAGAGTGCAATGTCAGCATTGCTTTTTTCTTATTAGGTTCAGTCACAGTTGTATTTACAAACTTGTTTGAACAAGTAAACACAATTTTAAAAATCAGGAATTTTTGTAAATTTAATATATTACTGCTCTGTTTTTAAAATCACATTACATTTGGTGAAGAGTGTAATAAGACTTGTTTCGGACTTGGAACTCAAAGTTTAAAACTTACAAATTGACTTGAGAGTTTTCAGTCTTGACTTGGGACTTGACCTGGACTTGAGTTCAGATACTTAAGACTTATTTTGACTTGCAAAGCAATGAATTGGTCCCACCTCTGGCAAATGCCCACACCGAATATTTAATTGCACAAAAAAATATTCCAGCTGGCATTCTAATGTTTATTGAATCAATGTCATACACCATGATTGAATCACTGTTGAATCATGTGTTTATTATGAACGATGATCAACATTGATTTTGCAATTATCTTTCAATGTTATTTGATAAACTTTAAAAACTGATTTAAAATTGTTTCAACATTGAAACAGATCTTTCTGAAATTTCAATGCTGATTAATGAGAACTTTGTTAACCTTTTCACTACCATCAGAATTAAACTTTGTTTCAACGTTGTTTTGATGATGAAACAACAACTGACATAATTTCAATCACATTTCAGAATTGAAGGTTGGGCGTGTGCCAGCTGGGATGTGTAACAACGGGGCAGAAAGGATTTGAAGCTGCACATTTGTGTTGTACGGAGCCCAAGAAGTGACAGCTGACAACCTGACTTGCCGTAAGTGGCAATAATTTAGTAAAGTCTATGCAAAAGTTGCTCAACTGAGGGCAAAGTAAAAAGAAATCACTGTCAACCCATATTCCTATATCCATTTTAGGGAATATACTGCCCCCTCTGAAGACCTAGTGCTCTACAATACATGGACACACTTCACACATCTCTGAACACACAAGTATTTTTTTGTGTCTGTTGGAAGTGACATGAAGAAAAGCAATGACTTTAAATACTGTAGTTTTATACTTACGATCACAAGCCACAATGTAGACCTCAACTTCAACCCGGATCAGTTCTTTCAGCATCTGTAGAGAAGGTACAGATAATTAAAGACTGACAAGCCTTGGTGAAAGAACTACTTCTGTTGTTGCTGTGAATGAACAGCTCACCGTTTTGAGACCCTTCAGAGCAGAGATGTCCAGGAAGGAGACAGCAGCAAAGTCCAAGATCAGGCTGTGGAGGTCTACTCTGGGAACAACGATGTTGGCGGGAAGCTCGGTGTTCCAGTCAATGCGGGTGGGAAGGTCCTTGAAGTCAGTCGGCAGGTCCAGCTCCTCTTTGTTGTACTCATCTTCTGACTCACTGATGGGTCCGCACGAGGTATTCAGGAAGCCTTTCTGTGATAGTAAAATACTGTTTATACATCTTGTTCACACGGAGCTGTGGCACATTCTATATAAATTCCCAGTCCATCACAGGGTTATATGTGACAAAGGTACTGCAGGCAAAACATGGGTAAGGGTTGCTGCAAAGCCACCCAAAGAAGAAGTATTTTTCAGAGCTGGAGCTGCAAACCAGAGCTAAAGGCTCATATCTGCTGCTTCAAGTTCACATTAGCTAACGTTAGCTAGAGTCTTGAATCACAATGTGGCAACAGGACGGTGGGGTGGCTAATGTTAGCTAGCTAATTCCCGTCTCATTTGTGATCTGATGAACAGAGAGAGCAAGAATGGGTCAATCAGGGTCTGAGCGAATGTGTCTAACTCTGTGATGAAATAAGATTTATCAATCAGTGTATGGGAAACACTGGGTTACTGTATGAAATGTGTGCATAAGCCCATGATTGTCTGGTGGGAAGAGCTTAGGACAGAGGAGGGGGAGCTGCAGGAGAAGGGCATATTTTTAAATTCTACCATTGTTTTTCTCTTTGTTTGTTCTAGATTCCTGCCTACCCCAGCTTTAATGTGCTTTTTTTGCTGATTTTCTGTAAGTTTTTTGTACAACATTTGAATGGAAACTTGGCTCAAGAGTGATGAGAAGCTGGTGAGGGATAATGTCCCTGTAGGGTCAAAGGTATACTGGTGGGTGTGTCTACACTACAACCTCCCCAGGTAAAGTGTGGAAACAACAAGGTTTGCAGCACAGGGGAATCATGGCACTCCATTTTCTAGAAGTAATTGTTTGTAGGTTCTTATTGGTCATCTTGGACACATAACTGTATTTTGAAAGTAAAAATTGGCAAGAATACAACCACTGACATAGTCATTGATTTTTATAGGGCAGGGCCTCAGCTTTTATACTCAAGAAAATACAATTATAGCCTGCCCGTTATAAAGGTTGTAAGACAAGTTGTAGACATGCTGTAAACCAAACACAACAAACCCTCATCTGCTCAACACATTACAGAGCCGGTCTTATCATGATCACACATTTACTTGCATCTGAGATAAGTGGAGGTGACCCTTGTCCCATCTGCTGAGCAAATCACACCATCACACTCCAATTTTTTTAAACTAAAGATTCAGTTTCATTATATTCATTTACAGAACCGATTTATTTTTGATAATTGTATTTAAGTGATGGTAATATTTACTTTTTGTATTGCTTAATGTGTGGAAATGTATTTCTACACTGTTGACATGAACAGATTTTAAATCAAAACAGAAAAAGACAACAGTGACAGCATAAAAATCAGAGAACCAAGACTTTAATGGCATAGTGAAAGTGTTGCCAGAACAGGAGTGAGCTGTTTTCAGGTCAAAGGCATTACTTACTGATGTCCACTGAAGGTCTCCCTTCTTTAGAAGCTTACGGATCATCCTCAGGGCTTTATTTCTCTTTCTCAATACTCTCAAGGGGTTAAATCCAATCTGATAAGACATTGATGTGAAGTGTGTCACAAGTTTTAGACAATCAGGTCAAAGATAAGATCTGCTAAATTTTTCAATCCGTCTGTTTACAACATGGTTTGGTTGTTTGTTTTTTTTACAGCATTTTCCACCAAATTAGATGTTACAAACTAAATTAGCTAAATTTCGGTGTTTAGATATGATTTATTATTTTTGAATTGAAAAAAAAAACAAAACAAAAAACAATCTGATGTCAGTGTTGTACTTACAGCTTCTACCAGCTTGCCCCTGAAGAACTCAATGTTGGCAAAGAAAATGGGTGATGGTATCCTGAAGATCTTCACTCCATCTGGCTCATATATCTGAAGAGAGTCATTATCTTTAAACTCAAATTACCAAAATTCCAGCAAAGTATTCTCTTTCAAAAGTAAGATGAACATAAAGCAGAGAAGGAGGAGGAAACAGGAATGATTCTATGAATGAAACTGTCAGCAAAGACATTTTTATAACATCCCTCCTCCTGCTTATTTTATTAATTTTAAATAAATCAAATAATAAGATATAAGAATATCTAAGTCTCTGTAAGCAAATAAGTGTGTTAAAGAGGACTTATTATGCTCCTTTTCAGGTTCATATGTGTATATGGGGTTTTTATTCAAATATGTTTACATGCTTTAATGTTAAAAATAACACTTTATTTTTCTCATATTGTCTGTGCTGGAACATCTGTATTCACCCTTTGTCTGAGACACTCCGTTTTAGCGCCTGTCTGTTTATGACCCTCTCCTGCAAAAGCCCAGTTTGCTCCAATTTGTCATCATTTCCTGGTCTTTGGTATGTCGGCGTTTCTGCGCCATCACTGCAGTTGAGGAATGACTGTTAAGAAGTGTAGCGGCACTTTCTGCCATCAATAAAAGCTTCCAAACTAGCTGCTGTTCCATCAGGAAAATAAAAAAAAAATAGAAAAAAATTAGCAAAATTGGCAAACAATGTTTCCATGATGTTAGCATGTAGCTACATGTAGCAGCAGGAAATTACTGTATAAGAGACCGGTGGGTTTTTTTCTGTCGAGAAATCACCAATAAAAGCTTCAAAACCAAAATCTTCATAACAGGACATTTTCCAGCAGGAATATGATCTAAAATCAGGTAGTGTCACAATCTGATTCTTTCCCTCACCTGCTCCTGGTAAATTTCCATTCACCTGCACCCTGCCAGCCAGCCACACCCCCCAATCAAGTCAACTCCACTCACCTGTGCACACAGCTGCTTCTCATCAGCACTCCCTACATATAAGCAGCTGCTGCCTTCCCCTTAGTGCCAGACTGTTCTTTGACTTCATGCAAGACTTTCCAGCATTCAATCTTGGCTTGATTCCCTGTAATGACCCTGCTTGTTCCTGACCTGCCTCTGTTGCTTCTGCCCTGCTAATCACCTCAGCCCTCTGTCCTGCCTGTCCTGCCTGCTCCCTTCCTGGTTCTTGTCTGCTTGCCTCAGTGGCTGCATGGTGCTACACCAGTCCTGCTTCCCTCAGATCTCCTGGTTCAGCCCGCTACTTTAGTCTTTACTCCACTACCAGCCTCACGAGAAACCCACCTGCACTCACAGTATAATCCCCAGCTCTCAATCTGCCCTCAAGTATTGGCTTCCCACTCTCATCCACTCACTCACCACAGAGACTACAAGCAAGCTAAACCCAAAGACCCCAGAACTGTTGTATATTGGTGTGTGCATTAAAGCTAATTACCTACTGTCTGCCTGCCTCAGTGTGCTGCATTTGGCATGTATGTCATGGCATGACATCAGCATGTAGCTACTTGTAGCACAGTATGTAATGTTAACACTTGGCAGTAGCACTCCTGGAGCAGAAATCTGTCATGAGCTGATGTCAGCTTGTAGTCAAAGTAGAAAAAAAAAGTTGGAAACAGTGTTCACAACGGTCTAAAGCCTGAGGTTTTTGCTCACAGGGATTACTTCTACATACATTTACCTCATTATTTGAAACCCTGACCATGTTTAATATCAGCATCCAACATTGTAACATTATATATAATAAGGAAAAGCATAGTAGGTCCCCTTTAAAATGTCAAACTATTCCTTTAACCTTAGTAACAGAAAACAACTTACATCAATGTAGTCCTTTCTGTCTTTGTAGATATCAGTTCCTTTGATGTTGGCCAGCACACTGCAGCGAGGACTGAAGAAAAATAAAAAGATATAAAAACTCAATTTGGTATTGAGCAATAACAAGACAGGGATTCTACAGCCATGCTAGCAGGTATGTGAGACTTCACTTGGGCACAGCAGAACTTTGAGCCAAATGCTAACACACTTACAATGACAGTGCTAACAGGCGAATGCTTTGCAAATGGCCTAATATTGACTACATTCACCATCTTGATGGGAATGTCATTAGTTCTGCAGGTAATGGGTCGAAAACCAAAGTACTAGATAGATCAATTCACTTGACGATGGCATGAAATGAAAAGTTAAGCATTCAACAAAGTGATTACAGTTCATCCTAAGAGGGACATGAATGTGTATAAGAAATTTCATTACAATCCATCCAATTGTTGTTGAAGATGTTTCACTCCAAGTGCCAAATGTGAACCTCATGGGGGTGCTAGAAGAAATCTTTGGCATATAGCATCTGTGAATGTGATTGCAATCTACTAACAGTTGATAAGATTTTTCAATCTGAACCCAAGTGGTGGGCTGACCAACGTTGCCCTATGGCAAGCCGTTTTAACATTTAATCGCTAGACTGGATATTCATTACTGATATCTGCAACATAATTTTGCCTAGTCAAAACTCTTATTCAAGATATCTGTAATTAGATTTTGCCTAGTCAAAACTCTAATTACAGATATCTGTAATTCAGTTTTGACTAGTAAGATTCAAACTATTTTTGCCATTCATGTGTATGGGGTTTGTCATTATAGATATCTCCAATGTAGTTGCGGATATCTGCAATTGTTATTGCGGATATCTGCAACTGAATTGTGGATATCTGTAATTCCAGTTTGAGATATCTACAATTTAATTTTGACTAGTCATAATTCAAGTTCAAGATATCTTTAATTATCATCAATTGAAGATATCTACATGGTCCTTTCTAGATATCTTGAATTGAGTTTCAGATAGTCAGAATGACGTTGTAGATATCTTGAATTTGAATTATGACTAGTCAAAATGACGTTGTAGATATCTGTAACTGAATTATGACTAGTCAAAATGACGTTGTAGATATCTCAAACTGGAATTATAGATAGTCATAATGTAATTGTAGATATCTATAATGACAAACCCCATACACATGAACTACTAGTCAAAACTGAATTACAGATATCTGTAACTGTAGTTTTGACTAGTCAGAATGACATTATAGATATCTGTAATTCAGTTTTGACTAGTCAGAATGACGTTATAGATATCTGTAATTCAGTTTTGACTAGTCAGAATTACGTTATAGATATCTGTCATTTAGTTTTGACTAGTCAGAATGACGTTATAGATATCTGTATTTCAGTTTTGACTAGTCAGAATGATGTTATAGATATCTGTCATTTAGTTTTGACTAGTCAGAATGACGTTATAGATATCTGTCATTCAGTTTTGACTAGTCAGAATGACGTTACAGATATCTTAAATTAAAATTCATACTAGTCACAATGACATTACTACTAGTCAAAATGACGTTATAGATATCTATAATGGTAATTCCGGATAGTCAGACTTAGTGATTAAATGTTAAAACGGCTTGCCATATTTGCCCTCCCCAGAGCACTACAGACTTAAGTAGTTTAGGAAACAGTTCAGACTTTCCATTATCAAACAGGAAACTGCATGCTGCCAAGACTTGAAAGAAAATTACAAGCTAAAACAAAAAAAATATGATAGCTATTAAGTTTTGTTTGTGGAAAAAGTAAAGAGTTAGTGGCCAGATACTTACAACTGAGTCCTGAGGACAACACTGATTAGCTCCACACCGAGACCTGCAGCCAATCCGAGATCCAGCCCCAGCAAGATGGCTGCAATACAGGTACCTATCCATACCACCTGGACACACACATTGGTAAGAAACAGAGGAGTTTTTAAAGGGGGCAATATGTCTCTTGTATGTATATATCATATTATATGTACCTTTTTTATTGCTAGGTAGCACAAAATGAGCCTAATAAATCTTCAAATGCAGAGATGTTTGGTTTTAAAACTTTTTTTGTGATTACTCTGTGTGTAGGAACTTACACAGTCTGGTTTGTCCCTCCTCCACAGGTATGGGATTTCTCTAAACTGCATCAGCATACCCTTCAGGTTGACGATGACCACAGCACCCAGCACAGACTGGTAAAATAATTAATCAAAGGTCAGATTTCAGCCAGTCCACTCTCTGAAGACTTCACTAGTATGTTGGTAGTGTTTGAGGGAGATCTGAGGTTTACCTTCGGGAGCGGCTCCAGGAGAAATCCAATGGCTAATGTGACGATCATCACTATGATAGCTGACAGTAATCCAGCAACCTAAAAAGGACAGAACAGGTATGTTCAGCTACAGAGATGAGGAATGCTCCCTTGGTGCCACATCTTAAAGGGGCTTACGTGAAGTTTAGGTGATTGAAAACTGTAAACCACAGCAGAAAAATGAAAAAAGTCCAAGACATGTTGGTCTGAATTTGTGTCTCGAAATATGAGTGTGTTCTAGTTAATCTGAAATGCCACTGCTTTATTTTTCATTTATCTGATAAATATCAGTAGAGGAATATCATACTCTCTCACGCTCAATCACTGGAGGTCAGTGTTGGTTAGAGTTTTTATTGGTCCCTCACTGTGACTTGACATGAATGTCTGTAATCTGGTCTCAAGTTTACAATTGGGTCTATGTTCACTGCAGCTTAAACTCATCGGTAACTCAACTGATTTTGTCTCAGATTGGAATACAGCATTTCAATGGTTAGAATTAAGGTTATAATTAAGGAATAAGAAAGCATGAGATATTATATTACCTGAGTCTTGCCACCTGTGCTCTCCTGCACTGCACTCCTGGAGAGAGCTGTACTCGCAGCAAAAGACTTGAAGGAAGCTCCAAAGATGTTGCTGACTCCAAAAGCTATCAGCTCCTACAGAAAACACGTCTTGTTATCAAAATCCTGATAAGACATGCAGCTTTTACTTTACATGCGGTCCATTTTCGCATTATTACATACCTGGTTTCCATCGATGGTGTAATCATGTTTTACAGAATAGACTTTTGCCACAGAAAAGGCAACAGCAAAACCCACTATGGCCATGGGAAATGCTTCCACTGCTGTCTCCTGGAAGATATGCAGATTGGGGGGGATGGGAGCCTCGTACCTGAGGGTGGATTGTGTTGAAATAATATTAAACATAGACACCTTAGTTTGAATTATACCGCAGAAAACGTCATTGTGGTTATGGGTCATCAAGTTCATGGCAAAAAAAACATGTTGCGAGTGTTAAAGTTTTACTCCAGCGTGCATAAAGTGTATGACAGTGTGAATAACTGTATTTAGTTAATGACACTTTTTTTCACTGACAGATGGCCATTAAAGATGAACTCACAGAGATAATAAAACACTATCTACACGTGTTACACCAGTACTGATGGATGTAACCGTACAGATACATGGATATTGCTTTTTTTTTTTTTTTACGGCTTCATTGTCTTTACAATGGTCCATGAATTAGTCTGTTCTGACAGAGTGAGAGACCAAGACACCATGTGCCATGTGCTTTTAAATCTATAAACTTTTAACTACTGGACCAGTTGCTTTAACCCCAACAAAGGTTACAGCTGTTTGAGAGAGATTTATTCATGTCGTCTTTACAGTAAAAACAGTAGAGAACTGGGAAGCTTAGAAAGACAGTAATCAACTTCAAGTAGTTAGATTTGTTTTTATTTGTCCAGGTTTTGAGATACAGTATCTGTCTGACATGTATGCCCATGCCCTGATAAAATGAAGATGAATAGAATGCCACTTATGGTGTTCAGAATGACAATATGTTTTAAAATCTGAACACCAAGGAAAGAAAATTCCCGCACACTGTCCTGTTACTTGCAATAGTTTATTGTAAGTCATCAAGTTTTCCAAATGTCTTTATTTTTTCAAAGCTCTGAGTACCACTAACAAAATTCTATTTATCTCAATTGTACTATATATCAATCTTGAAGATATACAGTACAGGCCAAAAGTTTGGACACACCTTCTCATTCAATGCGTTTTCTTTATTTTCATGACTATTTACATTGTAGATTCTCACTGAAGGCATCAAAACTATGAATGAACACATGTGGAGTTATGTACTTAACAAAAAAAGGTGAAAAAACTGAAAACATGTTTTATATTCTAGTTTCTTCAAAATAGCAACCCTTTGCTCTGATTACTGCTTTGCACACTCTTGGCATTCTCTCAATGAGCTTCAAGAGGTAGTCACCTGAAATGGTTTCCACTTCACAGGTGTGCCTTATCAGGGTTAATTAGTGGAATTTCTTGCTTTATCAATGGGGTTGGGACCATCAGTTGTGTTGTGCAGAAGTCAGGTTAATACACAGCCGACAGCCCTATTGGACAACTGTTAAAATTCATATTATGGCAAGAACCAATCAGCTAACTAAAGAAAAATGAGTGGCCATCATTACTTTAAGAAATGAAGGTCAGTCAGTCCGGAAAATTGCAAAAACTTTAAATGTGTCCCCAAGTGGAGTCGCAAAAACCATCAAGCGCTACAACGAAACTGGCACACATGAGGACCGACCCAGGAAAGGAAGACCAAGAGTCACCTCTGCTTCTGAGGATAAGTTCATCCGAGTCACCAGCCTCAGAAATGGCAAGTTAACAGCAGCTCAGATCAGAGACCAGATGAATGCCACACAGAGTTCTAGCAGCAGACCCATCTCTAGAACAACTGTTAAGAGGAGACTGCGCCAATCAGGCCTTCATGGTCGAATAGCTGCTAGGAAACCACTGCTAAGGAGAGGCAACAAGCAGAAGAGATTTGTTTGGGCCAAGAAACACAAGGAATGGACATTAGACCAGTGGAAATCTGTGCTTTGGTCTGATGAGTCCAAATTTGAGATCTTTGGTTCCAACCACCGTGTCTTTGTGAGACGCAGAAAAGGTGAACGGATGGATTCCACATGCCTGGTTCCCACTGTGAAGCATGGAGGAGGAGGTGTGATGGTGTGGGGGTGTTTTGCTGGTGACACTGTTGGGGATTTATTCAAAATTGAAGGCACACTCAACCAGCATGGCTACCACAGCATCCTGCAGCGACATGCCATCCCATCCGGTTTGCGTTTAGTTGGACGATCATTTATTTTTCAACAGGACAATGACCCCAAACACACCTCCAGGCTGTGTAAGGGCTATTTGACCAAGAAGGAGACTGATGGAGTGCTGCGGCAGATGACCTGGCCTCCACAGTCACCGGATCTGAACCCAATCGAGGTGGTTTGGGGTGAGCTGGACCGCAGAGTGAAGGCAAAGGGGCCAACAAGTGCTAAACACCTCTGGGAACTCCTTCAAGACTGTTGGAAAACCATTTCAGGTGACTACCTCTTGAAGCTCATGGAGAGAATGCCAAGAGTGTGCAAAGCAGTAATCAGAGCAAAGGGTGGCTATTTTGAAGAAACTAGAATATAAAACATGTTTTCAGTTATTTCACCTTTTTTTGTTAAGTACATAACTCCACATGTGTTCATTCATAGTTTTGATGCCTTCAGTGAGAATCTACAATGTAAATAGTCATGAAAATAAAGAAAACACATTGAATGAGAAGGTGTGTCCAAACTTTTGGCCTGTACTGTACACCAATCAGCCACAACATTAAAACCACTGACAGGTGAAGTGAATAATGTTGATCATCTCGTCACAATGTATTGATCTGCTGGGAAATCTTGGGTCCTGGCATTCATGTGGATTCTACTTGACCTGCACCATCCACCCAAACAGCTTGCAGACCAAGTCTGAAACCACGTGATTGGCCCCGATTTCCGATCACGTGATCGGATCAGGACATGCCTAATTTAAACTGTGTTGCACCTAAAAGTATAGAGCATGTTTGATATCATTTGGCATGATTGTCAAGCAGTTAATCATAAAATGGGACTGGTCTGGGAGTAGTGTTTTGTCTCGTGGGTGTTTGGCCTTGAATTTTAATTATCACTGATGGTATTGAAAATTCCTTGCTTTTTGCTGCAGTGTGAAATGTCTTACCCTTTTGGAATAGGGCCAACAACGTCAATGCCATATTTTGTCTTGAAGTCAAACGCATATGAAACTCCACATGCAATGACAGTCTGGAGGAGGAATGACAGGAATTGTTAGGCCTGATTCATGCCATTAGTTTTAAGATGAGAAATATGAACTCTTGTTTACAGTTTGTGAGCTGTTTCCTTGAACTGACATAAATGCTTTTATTTATGTGCCATAAATGATCTCATAAATCAGATTAATGATTGTTATAGATGATACTCCTTTACACTCATAAAAAGTCACATCCAAAGTTAGCGTAATATAATACTGTTTATAAAACTAACAAGCCCTTAGTGCCTCAGGCTATGGAAATGTGTATAAAGATCATGTTGTGCAATGTTACTCACCATGATGACCTCTATGGGGATAGGCACCGGCAGCTTGGATTTGAATCTGTCATTTAGCTCCTTCACAATGAACACCACCACCATGATCACTAAGGAGATCACCACGTCACACACATTGGTGGAAGTGATCTTGTTAAAGATCACCTCCAGGGTCTGAAAAAGACACACAAAAAAGTCAGGTCTAAAAGATGAATGATGCACACTCCTTGACTGTGTTAACAGTGTGTTAACAAGGCTGCTCTAGACTTACGTATATGATAGAGAGTGGACCACTGATGCCTGGAACAGTCAACCCGAGCACAAACTTGAGCTGGGATACCAGAATGTGGACAGCAGCTGCAGTGGTGAAGCCGGACACCAGAGTGTCGGACAGGTACATAACAACAAAGCCCACCTGCATAACCCCCATGGCAAGCTGGAAGAGACAGAGAGGTCAAGATGATGTGGTGGTGGTTATGAAACCCAGCTATATTTTCCCTCCTTTTGCAGAGAGGTCAGGGTCTGCAACAGAACACTACGCCTAGATCTGGAGGACATTCAGACTAAGATACACTAAAGATGATGATTACAATATCATATTTTGTACACAAGAATACTTTAAGGGAGCTGTAAGCAACATTCGGAACATATCTGTTTTTACAAGGTACACTGGTGTAAATGACCACTGAAATGCATTGTGATCTGATCACTCAAACCACCTGCCAAGATGGTCTGGGATGCATTTGACCACATGACTTTTGTAGTGTAAATACTAACGCATCCTGATGCATACCTTACAACAAGTACGCCATCAATGCAGGACATCATTACAACTTGCCCATTTTACAATGAGTTGAACAAAGTGTTGTGGGACTGTCTATTGTTATGCCCTATAGAAGAAGACTGGCTGAATTCTGCTGACAGCAATACCTCCAGCTGTACTGACACAACCACTGACGTGACTAGAAAGCATGCTAGCGAGCAGCTAGCAAGAGTGTGGATGTAATAACTGTGTGCTGGTGCCTCTGACCCTCGAGCGTAAGTGACATAGGCATTAATAAAGGCTGAATGCAAGTGGTCAGCTTGAGATGCATGATAGACATAGGTGTGAACGGCGATGTGCCTCGGCTGTCCACTTGTGTTTGCATCACCAAAACGCATGTTATCATTACGTGTAAATAGGCTCTAGGATTCAGAGTTTTTGGAGGGGTTGTCTGCACACAGTTTTAAACATGGAGACTTGCAGCTAGCGGTGCTAACTGCATAAATAGTGCTAACAACAGCAGCAGTGTTGACAGAGATAATAGTGTTGGAACGGTCATGGGTCGGAATGGCATTATCAGAGGTAACCTCCGTATGAGCACAGTGCAGAGAGGCAGCGATCAGCTAGCCAGTTGGACAAACTCAGGGACTCACATAGAATAACATGCTCGTGTGGCTGGCATGGCTACCACAACAAACCACAGAAAAGCTCAAATTACAATACACAGTTAGTGTGACTTCATTCTCTACTCAGAACACCATTACTCCACCAAATATTTACACAGCAAACAGTTGTTTCCTGCAGTATTAATGCTCTGAATGTCATATACAGTGACTAATTACTGTGTTGACAAGATAAAAGTTATCTGGCCACACACTGTTGATTTAGCTGTTGAGGAGATAATCGTTGTGGTTGTGGTGAGTGTGTTTCACCTGCATGATGCCGGCAAGGAAGGACACAGACGAAGCCACCAACACTCTCTGCTCATCTTTCGTCAGGCCTTCAAACCCTGTGATGTTGGCAGGCGGACCCTCGTCGGGGACCAACCTGGTGACCACTGAGCCGATCATCAGACACAAGACTGGGAACGGACCTGCAAAGAGAAGGAGAGTGAGAGGATGTAGTTGTAGCTGTTTGAGAGCAGTCAGGGACGGGGATACACACAAGTAGTAACCTTACCTACTGAGATGTGTCTAGAGGTGCCCAGGAAAAAATACATGACAACAGGGAAGAAGGCAGAGAAGAGTCCGTACCAGGGTGGCAAAGAGGCCAGTAGACAGTAGGCCAGACCTGACACACAAAAATGTGCACATATTATACACATTTACAGCAGTTTATCTTGTTTCCTCTACTTCACTTCTCTGATAAGGTACACTGCATTTTATACTAAACAATTTTGTGATCAGATAGTTGCAGCTATAGTCCAGGGTGTTCTCACTTGACTTGTCAAATATGGCATTCTGGTCAGTGGCCCTACGCTTTGAACTATGACACTCTACGCGGCCATAGTAATTATGACGGGAGCAAAAGAGGAAGTCAGGTGACATAGCGTGAAGAGCAACAAAATTCCCGCAGGGAGAAGGTCTGTGTGGATGAATGGGTCAAACAAAAACAGGACTTTGTCCCAGGAGACCTCTATTGGTACCCCAGGGCATTGTGAAACCTAAAGTCAATGTTGACACATTTTACCCTATGTATGTAAGTTGAATTATATTATGTACTTAACTTAAGTAGTTTTGGTGCCCTAAGTTTATTCTGTTTTTTATAAATACTTTTTTTTTGCTCCCATTATAACTTGAAGTTTATTTTATTTTTTATTAAAAAAAAGTAAGTATTCACTCATGAATTTATATTTAACATGTTGCACATATTATATATATTTGCTATTCCTATTCTTATTCCTACTTATGTATATATTGTATTGTACATTGTAGCATGTATACATTTTTTTCATATTTCTAACTTTACATACTAGTTTAATACATTATATTGTAGCATAAGGCACATATTTTAAAAAAGATTACACACTTTACATACTCAGCACAATATACATATTTTTTATTTTAAATACTAACATCATGATGGCATTGTTGCACATATTTTATTTTTTACAAACTTTGTAATGTATAATTCTTATTTCTACTTCTATAATTCACTATGCTTCTCATCTGAGTGACTATAATGAATCACATCCGCTCCACCGCTGATTCTGATTCTCTATCTGTTGTTTGAAGGGACGTCTTGCATAGCTACCATGTCCCTCACCCACTATAGTTTAAGTTAAAGTACCTTTAAACCTGGCATGAAATTGAAATAAACCGATGATTTCTTTTAAATATCTCACCTCTTAAAGTAAGTATGATGTTTGCAGTTTTTTTGAAATGGTGTTTATGTGCGTAGTAAAAAAGAGATCATTTGAAATATAGGTTTGATGATGTGAAAAAAGACATATACAGTACATTTATAAAGGAATTCATAATGTATTTTTTCATTAGGATTGCTACATTCTGTAAATATAATAAAGCAAATGAAATGAATTGCTCTTTAAATAACTAGTAGCTTGATGCATGCTAAATAAACTTAACCTGAATTAAAACTAACCCACAATGAGAGCTACAAAAACAAAAATCTTAATTGATACAGGACAAAAATGTATATATAATATGCAAAAATACCACCTCAGGGCTTGTTTATATAACCCAGACCTGCTGTTAAAGATAGCCGTATTATCACTCTAAACAACTCAGACGGGAGGCTAATGTTATCATATATTATCAGATTAGACACGAGACTTAATGATACAGTTAAGCTGAAGCCAAAACAACAATTTCAAAGACTGTATTATACAATCTAAGGACTTCCACCTAATCTTTTGGGTGGCTTTGAGAAGAAGTACAAAAATTCTCTTTCTGTTACAACAAATGAACTGTACAACAATAATGTAGGAACTCTTCAGGTAAATCAGTGACAAGAGTCTAAAGATCTTTCCCTCTGGGAATGTTCAAACACAGGATTTTTTTTCTACTGATACCAATACTGTGTGATTGAAGAATCATTTGTCTCCTCCCTTTGATGAGGTCATGCAGTGGGAATGATGCCACTGATAACTATAAATGTTTCATCTTCATTTTACTGTCAGGCCGATTGGAGTGTGTTTAAAGCAGCATTTTTCTGTTGAAATCTGTTATTTTCCCCTCTTTTCTCCCAATCTGGGATAATAACTGATATTGCATTTCTTCTGTGGGCCAGGGGACAGCTGCAGTCAGATAATGTTGCCAGCTGCCATTGTGCCAATAATTGGGAATTTTAGACACTGTAATAGTGCTGAGACACGTCTAGATTATGTTAGAATGTGACTAATATATGTTTGGTATTGTCTAATGTGAATTGGTACCCCATATTTACTAGTGACATGAAGACATCTTTCATTGCATTGAGGCTGCAGCTTTGGTTTAAAGAAGGAATTAAATCTCTACCTTACACTCAGTTTAAAGCAAAACACTTGCAGTTGTAAACTTTTACCTTGCAGGACAGCTACCAGCCCGGTGCTGAGACCAGACACAATGTCACTTAGCAGCCACTCTTTGATTCTATACATTTTCATCCAGCCAATGACCGGCAGGAGAGAGAGAGCTGCATTCTTAGCTCGTTTGGCATCACATCTGCAAAATGCACAACAGCACACACAAGGTTAAATAGATAAATGTAGGGTGGAATACTCACTGTCTCTTAGGTACGTTCATTTGATGAAAAAAGACTCAAGATCTAAACCGATTAACTGCACTGTAATTAAACTTTGTAAGAATTCCTTATATCAGTCCATCTACACATCAGTCAAAAACAGGGTAAAAGGGAAAAGGGCCATCACACTGTACCAATGACTATATAAGTGGAAAAATAGCTAAAGCTAAATATTGATGAGTGTGAAGGCAGGAAAGCAAGAAGAGAAGTTGAGCATCACTTAGCAGGGACGAGCGTGGTCAAATGAGCCGCTTTTTAAATTTTCTGCTACAATGACAAAAATAAATTAGCATTTATTTTAGACAAGAATTTGTTAAGCATATGAAATCCTGCTGAACATTAATAGACAACCTCTGTCAAGACAATAATCTCTACGTTTTTGCATTCTTTTTTATATTAATTTTGTCAGATGAATGTCTGAGGACGAAAAGTCATAAATAAAGTTAGTACAAATTATTAACAGCATTTATTTGGTTATTTCATTTTCTACAAACAGAAAGATGTGTTTTATGGGTTATATACAGGATTGGACCTTATGCATTGTGCAGCGGTGTTATTTTAATACTAAAGTGAGCAGAGCAGGAACAAAAAACTTAACTTTACAAAATCTTACATCAACCATCATAATTTCACCTAAAATTAAATGGTAAAAACCGAGCCAAAACGTAGGCTTTGATACTGTGCAAAAACTGGATGGTTTCTCTATATGTAGTACTGGAAGTGTAAGTATAGTTTGAGAAGTATGACTCAAGGAACAAGAAGAAGCTCAACTTCTCCCACTCTCCCCTTTAAGTTGGTCATCTTAACCTATATAAAGGACAGGCTTAAAAGGTTAATCATACAGTGATGAAGTCAAAAATTACACGGGAAACAAAAACCAAAAGCACTGCATGCTCCTTACGTGAAGTACTGCTTGATGTGGTCCATTATGGTCTTGCGGTGCCTGTACACCTTCTCATGGTCCTCTGCGAAGGAGTCTTCTGAGTACAGCGGCCTGGCCACCACATACTGCTGAGCTCCCGGTCGTATCATCTCGCCTCTGCTGCCTGGAGGACTGCTGCTTCCTCTCTATGTGTCTCTGAGATTCATTAATCACATTAGGTAAGGAAGAGGGTCCTGTCTTGTCTTTGAACATCACTCATCAAATAATATTAACAGCAAACAACAAAGGTCCAGACTGTCAAATAAAGGCAGTGCACAAGAGCCAGGTCAGTACCTGCACTGTCCTGGGGCAGGGGGGATTTGTCAGGCTCTTTGAGCTCTAAACAAAAACACCAGAGAGGCTTGGTTTAAATTTTACCACTGAAATGTGTTCCTAACTTTTCTGAGATCAACTCAAACCCAAAATACATCAGCACCTCTGGAATTCCTGCTGCTCATGAAGATCATCTGATTTCAAAGACTTCACACCCAAAAGCTCAAAAAAAGGAACATTTCCTTGTTCCAGTAACATTTATATCCTCATGAAAAGTTCAGCAGGTTGTCCCACATACCTGACAGTGTCCTTAACTGTCTCAAATCCAAGCTCTCCACTCTTCCTTCTTCCACCTCCCGCTCTTGGAGATCAACTGGGACCTCAGACGACTCTGCCATCAATAAATGCCACCTCTGACGCTTATCACAACTGTAATTATTAACAGCAATTATGATGAAGTCCCTGTTTCGCACAACCACTGGACTCCTGCCTTATCCTTGACCATTGTTCTTACTGATATCTTCAACCCACAACTTTCAGTGGAGACTTTCCGCCCCCAAAGAGCATTTGGAAGATATTGTACCGATGTGCAGGATAGGGAGGATGTGGACGGGGCAGGCAGGACAGGACAGGGCAGGTCATTGTTATGAAGTGGAAATCAAGTAGCTTTTCAGGATGGGAAACACCGCTAAAGGTCGGCTGCAGCACTGTGCAGTGCACGTCAAGGGTAAAAATAGTCTGCAGGAACCGAGATTGTTTGAAGCAAATAATTGCTGAATGCAAGAGTATCATTCCAAAAAGCTATCTATTTATCGAGTGTGTGATTAAACAACACTGCAGGTCAAAACTGATGAATCATTTTAAAAACTGAACTGACCTTTTAATGTTTTCCCTCCACAAAGTTGACAGAACAGAGAGCTAACGGGAAAGAGAAAGTCTTTCTTCAAATTTAAGGCAACACCTACCAAACTGATAAGAAAGAGCAGAAACTGTAGGAGCCTAAGGTGTGCGCGGGGGGTGGGGGGTTGCTGCTTACTGGTTTCAGGGCAGTCTTATCGAAGTGTCTACTCAGAATTAAGTGGAAGTAATGCCTGCCTGCCCCCGTTGTTTGCCCAGGATCAAGCACAGTTCAGGGCAGGTTCATGGGAAATGTATGTGTGCATGTGTGTTTTTATGTTCGCGCACGCGTGTGTGTGTGTGTGAGACCCCAGATGCATGAATACATCTCTTTGTGAAAATCCAGTCTCCGGTTTTGGAGATCTGAATGGACGTTTTCCAAATGGTGCATAATTGTGAATGCACATGTTTTTTTTTACCTGCGAATTTGTTATCATGTGTGAAGTTCTGACTGTGGATGCGACCTCATAAAAATGACTATAATAAATTAACCCACGTGATTTGATCGAATGGCCATGATCAGGTGGTTTCGGCCAGCCTTTGTTCTGTCACACCTTGCTCAGTGATAAATGAATGCTGGAATAATGATCAATGACCAAGGTCAGCCACTTTCCACTTGGTATGCATTTATTTCCCTTGATCAAACAAAAAAGGAGACTGAAGGAAACAATATCTTTATGGACTGTGCAGGCATGTGCATGTGTGTTGCATTCACTATAAACAAAATTAATGTACACAAAACACGAAATATGAATATGTTATCCTATAATTTTTCACAACTATCTGTAATTAAAATAAATCAAATTATAGGTTATGTGACAGAACACACCTGTTTTCCTTTGCAAATTATCTTGCAAGTTGCAACTGACCATTTATTAAACCCCTCCCCCAACCATTTTTGGAGTGAGAGCTATATTCTTCTTTTATATAGAGTGGCGTCTTTTTTGGGGGGGGGGTTCTTTTTTTTATGTGATTTCTTTTCTTTTTTTTTTTTTTTTTAAACTATGAGGAATGCATTACAGCATGACAGAGTCCAGATTTAGCCAGAACTGTAGAGGCTTATGTCAGACTCTTTGAGTCTCTGCTGTAGTGACTAGGGCTGTGTTTAAAATCACTCACTACTCACTATATAGTCCATTAAATAGTGGGCTTGCCATTTTGCAGAGCTGTTCAAATGTATAGTGGGATTTATTATACTCTATATAGTAGACTCAAAGTATCCTACAATGTATTGTGAAAAGTAGTCTAAAACCAATGGTCACTAACCAAGCAATATATCCCATTATATGTTGAGCCAAAGGAGCAGACTGTGTGGGATGGACACAGAGACAGACAAGAGGAGAGAGAGCGGCTCGATTACAACCTGTTGTACATGTTTAACCTATTATAAGTATTATCAGTTTCTTTGCCATGCAATAAGTTGTCAGTTTAACATATAGTCGTTGGTCCCCGAAGATTTACGAATAAATTGGCAATTAATCCTCTCTAGTGCTTAACAAATACTGTACAGCGCAGGGCTAATAAGGCTAGCTAATGCTAGCGAGCTGGGTCACTACCATACAGTCTATGGTCACTACAAGATGAGCTCACTACATAGTGCTCCACACAGACCTCCCTATGTAGTGAGTAGGGATAAGTGAATGATTTCAGACACAGCCACAGAGTCTAGTGGAGCTTTGACAGTCTCTAGCAACACATTTGTGTCCCTTTGTCCCTTGTCCCCTGTCACAGAGGCACTGTGTGGGTTTTGGTCTCTAGTTTCGCCATTCATGACTACTGGAAGGGGGGTGAATTTCTATATAACTCACCCATTTAAATGTTATCAAGGCTTAAAGTTATGTATAATTAATGGCCGAGCTGCTTTGAATGACTGGTAGGTGCCTTCTGGTGACAAGGTAATGCAGGTAATGAAACCATGGTGTGACCTCGGACTCAGAGAGTAGCATATGAGCGTTGCCGCCGCTGCCACCATTTCAGTGTGTATTCAGTTCATGAAAGTTAATTATAATGTTTTGGTCACTTAAACATGTCATATTTGGCATAGGGTTGTGTGTTGTGTTTACTGCTACTGCAGAAGAAAGCAACTAGCAGCTTTGCGTCAGAGGCATTAATTAGACTTTCAGTTTGCTAGTGTTACGCACTTTATACTTGGAGGTCTATTAAATAACATGCCAACAAGAATCTATGTAGTTATGTGGGAAAAAATAATTTAGTGTACGGTTCCTCTTCAACTGCTTCAGCTTTGTTTGACTAAGCAGCAGAGGCAACACACTGAAAGTGGTGGGTCGCAAAGCAAAGTTCGGTTCTGTCTTGAGATTCCACCGGATTTTGCTGACCTGATGTAACAATCCAATTTTTGCATTTGTAGATCATCAGATATGTTTCTTTGTGTGTATGTTTGCCATATCCATTGCTTATCAGTCAGGAGAGAATGTACTCTTACTACAAATGAAAGCAAAAAAGAAAGCAGAGAACAAGAACAACGTGCAGCTTCAGTACACAGTGTCCTGGACTGTCCTGCTGGTGTGAACAGGATTTGGTGAGACAGATAGAGGGGATGTGAAGTCAGGAAAGTAATCTGCTTGACATTGCAACACTGTAGGGTCTCTGCTCTGATAGTCATCCTATTTACATAAGGCTGAGAAAAACATACACTATCTATCTGTCTATTGCTACTGCTGTATGTTAGAATGAAATCGAGGCCTTTGGGAATTGTAGCCCAACAGGGAAAGATGGAGAAAATGAAAGAGACACAAATGTCTGACAGTCGTATGGTATCATCTGTGGCTCTGGAGGAGCTCTCTAAGAGCTACTACACATTAGGTTTCTGTTTCTGTTTTAAAATTAAAAATGATCTCTGTAAACGGGTGTAAAAGTGTTTTAGCACCTGAAAACATCATAATCATATCAATTGACCATACATGATATTAGGCTGTACATTAGGCATGCACGTTGAGGCATACAGTAAACAGGAAGCAGATTGTCAACTCTGTGGTTGGTTGCTTAGTTACAGAAAGTACTATAGAGATGGACATAGTACGAACCGTTGTATAATTGTACTCTCTTTCCTTTTGCTGGCAGTTTGTTATCCTTTACGTATCTTGTAATTTCTTAACATTATTATCATTACTACTATTACTTTTATTATGATTTATGTTGTTTTCATCGTCGTCATTTGTGTATTGTTAAAGTATTAAGAACTTAGAAATCTATTAAAAAAAATACTATGGAGATGATGGAAAGTAAGACCAGAGATTTCTTTGCATGGACCAACAACGAGGTTGAACTGTTATTAAAAGTAGCATGAGTATAAGACAGGCAGGGTGGAGGAAAACATATTGGGAGTCGGTACAATGCAAATATGGCAAAATAAGAGTGGTACTGGTTGGGCACATTATCCATCATCAGAGGAACCCATGACAATAGTAAAGGAGTACCTACGCAGAAAAGGATAAAATTACAAAAGATATGTGGACCTAGCAATACTGTTTTGTCCTGACAAGCTGTGACTGAGAAGACCCAATCGGGAAGTGAACGTGATGGTCTGCGTCATTTTTTCTGTAAGTCATTTCTGCCCGTTCAGACTAAAATGCAACACCTGCTTTTTCAAACTCAAACAAGGTAAGCAGCATTTTCAACGGTTTCCATTTTAGGGGTCCCAAAATAGTGGAGAAGTGTGGACGCTAGGCATAACTGTAGCAGTAGTTGTGTGTTTTCAAACAAAAACATTTAAGTGTGGATGTAGCCCAAAAGAATGAGAACATAACTTTGATGAACATCAGTGTTTTCTCAGCTTGGACTTGGAGACTTTTAAAACCCACATTACAAACTGCAGTATGTAGTTTTGAAAACACAAGTTTTAACCGAACAGGGTAAGTCTAAATAAATACACCTTTGAACAAAAAGTCAGGATATTTTAGCATCTCCTGCAACAGTTTGAACCATTTTGTACACTGGAAGTCACCTAACTGTACGGAAATACGATCCTAAATTACTGGAGTGCCTCTTTAAAAAACTACCATGTAACTCATCCACTGGCTATGTCACTTTTATGCTCTATACTGAGAACCAAAATGCACTTTTAATCTCACCACCAGGGATGGTCTGTTGGTGATGATGGTGGTGAAGGTCTTATGTATTCTACATACACAAACAATGCTTTTGTATTCTCTCTCACATTACAACAGAACAATATTTTATTCAAACTATAGACACCCGGTTCATAAAAAATATGTTTTTTTTTTTTTAATGAAATGCAAGCTGCATAATAACGGCATGCTAACCATATGTTATGAACTCTTTCACTTTTTCTTATTTGCACTGGTACCCTCTAAAATGCATCACAGTAAATCTTAATGAACTGAGAGCAACACCTCCAACACTTATGCATCACTCTATTGTATACTGTTATCTCCTCTGGCACATACTGGATAGGTTAGCTTTGATTAGACAGATGGAAATGTTGAGAGAGATACAATATAGATGCCCAACAAGGACATTTAGCGGAACAAAAATTACAGGATACAGGATACGCAAGCCAAATTTGACCAAGAAATACAGTCAGGAAATCCATCAAAAGAAATACTCCTTCAGGTAAAATGTTTGTGTACATGAAACACTCTCAGCAACTCAGGCTTAACACATGAAAGGTGTTTTTTTATGACACAGACTTTAAACCCATCACGGGCAATAAATAGCAAATACATTGTGTACAAAGATAACAGATGCAATCAAAGATTACTGACAATGGACTGATAATAAAGATCAATAGATTTTGGCCCCAGACTTCAAGTGCTGGAGAAACATAATGCAATTTCTTAGTTAATAATAGTTAAGTTGAGAACTTTTAACACCCTGATACAACAGATTTACAGTGTCATGAAGATACAGAGAAAGTGTAAATATTGAGCAGTTAGAATTTCACTTACTGATGCAGTAGAGTCAACTCATGATCAGGCCTCCAAGTGTCTTTTAAGTCCTTGTTCCAATATGTCTCCTCCTCTACTCTTTATATATTCGCCGACTCACTAAAAACCAAAGTGTTTACAGTGTTCACCCAAGTACCACAGACTGCTGTGACGTATATTTAAAGGGTATTTTCCTGGGGTTGGTGTGTGGGAGAGAAAGCTGTGTATGTGAGCATGTTTGCTTGTGTGACTAATGTTACCAACCATGCAGTGTTCTCGCACAGTGGCTGTAGCAATCATGTTTGAGGACAGAGTAAACATTGTTCTACCATTAGTGGAACAATGTTGATGCTCGGACCTTCAAAGCTTTCCACCCTGGAATCAATGCCAAAATGGGGTACAAAGTTTATAGGTTCACGTGGGCCGAGAAAAAAATTGATAACAGTAAAGAACAAACATGACAGTTAAATGTAGTTTCAAACAGGAGTATGAAGTTATGTTAAAGGTTTCATCCAAAAATGTCGCCTCAAACCAGCTAGATTTTGTCTTAAATTATGGTCAGAAATTTGAAATGTAGTCAAATTTCAGGGTGGATTAAATGTGTATTTCAAAAAGTGCTTTATTTTAAGTAGCCTAATTCATTCTGGTAAATTGCAAGCATTACCTAGAGTATTTAAGACAGTTGGACAAGCTGCTGAACATGCAAAAAATTACAGGAAACTTCTGCGTAAAATACATCGGCCCCAGGCTTCCCATGAAATAGAGCTCCATTATAGAAAATGCATATAAATGGGAAAACATAATGCTATAGTTGCACATACAGTCAGCGAACTAACTCAGTAATGTCATTTGAACAGCAATACCTACCTAAAAAGTTGCTTACATTAGCCAGAACAAGCTAATGGTAACGCTATACTGCGTAGGGCTGTAGTGGGCAATGTTAATATGTGTAAGAATGTGTTTTAATGTTTGTTTGTTTTTTTAATAAATTCAACTTTTCATTTTTACAGGAATTAAGTCATTCTTCCATAATGCTGTTAAAAGGTAACAAAAATCTACTAACAGAGCCAGACAAGCTGTTCCTCTGTTTTAGTCTTTATGTTGAG
Source organism: Epinephelus lanceolatus (assembly GCF_041903045.1). Lineage (NCBI taxonomy): Eukaryota > Metazoa > Chordata > Actinopteri > Perciformes > Serranidae > Epinephelus > Epinephelus lanceolatus. The sequence goes on along the minus strand of NC_135756.1, from coordinate 30,570,977 downwards.
CTAAGCTAATCTAGCTAAACTAAGCTAACTGTCTCCTGCCTCCAGCTTCATTATGACTCAACAGTTATGAAAGTGGTGTCAATCTGTTTGCCAAACTCTTGGAGAGAAGTGTATTTCCCAAAATGCTGACCTTTTCCTTTCAATTTTGTGAGGATCTCTTGTGTTTAAAAAGGTTTTAAAGTATGCTATGTTGTTTTGAAAGGAAAAGTGTGCCAGTTCTTTTCTTATCTGGCACCAGCATGATAATCTGATATTTTTACTCTGCTTATCACAGACTTATTCAACACTAAAGGGTAAAGATAACTTTTAACCCAAACTAAAAGATAACAGCTGTGTGTTTCTGTCTCTCTCCTTGGGGTCAGTGGTGTTTTCAGACGTCCGGTAGCCCATCACAAAAAGGAAACAAAGTGTTTATGCCTCCAACCACAGCCACATGGCAAGTAGTCCTAAACCAGAGATGAGTGGTATTCCATGTTTATTGTTTAGTTCCTCTCTACGCCCTCAACTCACACTTGAACAAGTGTTGCAGGATGTTTGCAGGAAATGAATACTGAACTTGTGCCAAAAGATGAGGGCTGACATTACAGAGACTGATTGATCTTAAAAATATCTGTAATTTCGTTCGTTTCCGCAGAGGCCACCAGACTGATTTAAGGTTACCCTTCAAGCATCATTAAATCATTGCAACATTCATGATGTGGAAGCACTGGCAAAAAGACTGTGAGCCTCTTTATACAGCGCTCTCAGAAAAGGCTAATTTTCACTGACTTCCAAAACATCTTATATGACCAGCCCAAACACGACCACTGTTGGGCAAGCTGCTTGGAAAATGTATTGAGCTAAGCTGTTAGTTAGGCTACTCTACATCAAAATAAACTTTCACTACATTGAAGCTATCTCCAGAGAAATGTAACACGCTAAGCTATGAGAAAATGGCAAAAGTAGCTTTATGCTTTATGTCAAATCAGTGTTTTCTCTGTGATAAGAAAGTGATAAGAAAAACTGTCAGCCAAACAAATAGGCAGGCAAAAAAATGTTCAGTTGAACTGTTTACATTAAAATAACATGCTTAAATTAAAACTTTCTTCATTTCTTTTTTTTTTTTCTGAAGACTTTGTGACATTTGAACATGTCCTCCAATAACATGACATCATCAGTCAGCATATTGCTCTCTCTCTTTCTCTCTCCTCCTCCTACTTCATGCATTTCTCTGTCTTGGTCTTTTACAGTAGGCTATCTGGCTACATCACTAATTCAAAAACAGAATTCCAAAATGTATTTTCAGTCAATAAAACCATAGACAGTAATAAAAACAGTAAAAATAACAGACCTAAATTGAAACTTTTCTTTTTTTGGGACATTAGAACATGAACATGTCCTGCAAATAACATGTGACATTAGTATGTCACTCTCTCTCTCCTCTCTTCCTTCTTAATACTGCCCTCTGTCTCCTTAGCTCTTTTCTCGGCCCTTGTGTCTATTTCTCTAGTGTCCACTACAAATGCACTTAATATATACAGTCTATGGGCAACACATGTGAGAGGCATGTCAAGAAGCGCAATGTAGCCAATCAGAGGCAAAGTAGGGCAGGTCTTGCCAAGAAAAGCCAATAGCGAAGCAGCAAGCAGAATAAACTAGGATTAGTAAGTGATGTCATACGGAAGTGCTTCCCTTGTTTACATGCCTCAGTGTGTTGCTGGCGTCAGTCACAGTACTTATCCTGAACTGTATTATTCTTACTTTCATTTAGACCTCGGCAGAAAAAAAATCAGCTGCAGTTCAGAGCTTTTGCTGGGAAAAATAACTCGTAACTTTTATGGACGCTATCACGCTACTTGATCAATTAATGAACTTCTCTACTGTTAAGCTAGTTGACTCAGAAAGTAGTGACGATATTGCCACACTACTGAAAAATGTAGTTAACACTGAAAATGAGATATATTGCCAACATTACACATCCTTAATGTCATTAAACTGTGGCAGTTCAATTTCAAAACTGCTTGGTAAGTTTAAGGCAAAAAACTACGTAGGTTAGGTTTGGGAAAAACATTGTGGTTTGGCCCTTAAATAGGAACTTTTGTCACTAATGTAATGTAAAGTGTGTCACGTGACATACATCACTAGTGTAGCATGCTACACATACTAGCATACCAGGCTACGTTGTTAAAAGAAGTAAATATTGACTTTAAGATGCAAATACTAGTCTCCTGAGTGAAAGAAAAGATGGGTGTCAGAGAGGGCAAAAGTACAAATATCCTCTAAAGCCACCAGGACATGTAGTTTTCATTTTAATAAATAGTAACAAACACAGAATATCAGAATATAAAATATACAGAAATGTGCAGGCTGTTTATCTTGAGGTCTACTTTCCTTTTAGATGTCACACAGAGTCCACCCATTGTATGGACATTCATGGCTTCCCAGAGGATACATTCCAAAGACTGTGCTGATCCCCTAGCTCTTCAACATTCTTATATTTACCCAGTATTTTGATTTTAACATTCCCATCAGTTGTGACGGGCAAAAATGAACAAATAAATCCTTTTGAATTACTCTTTTTAGTGTCCAGTATGTATGCATCAACCTATTTAACATCCAAGTGCTCATGAGTCCCCTACTTTATCCACTCAGCCAGTCACTATTATCGTAATGTACTGCTCACACTTCCTGCCATGGTGAGTGAATGAGAAGCAGTTGAATCGGAATCAAGTCAAGACCTCCATGAGCCAATGCCAATGGTGCATCCACATACTCCTTGAATGGTGGTTTGTCCAACTTCAGTGTGTTCATGAGCTTTAAGTTCTAAAGTGAAAAAAATTGATGCTACAAAGATGTGTTGTATTTTTTGCTCAGAGCGTTTAAACAACACATTGATAATAATAACTTACATAGCCTACCTAGATACAAGTGGAAGCTGAGTCAATGAATTAAAATGAATATTCCATTATCATTAACGTGAACTTATACATGATGACTGGCAATGATTGTACATGATGAATTAGGAAAAACTGACCACATATTTTGCAAAAACCCTAAAGGTTTGAAAGGTTCAATAAGTTTACATGTCTCAACTAAAAGGAACTGATACTGGGAAAAGAGTCGGTCCACCCTTTACGACCTATCAGCCATAGCTGTTCTTTGTGTTTAGTAATAGAGTGCTCAAGGGATGACGTTTTCCTAGAGGCCAGTGCCGATGGGATTTTTCTGCTTGATTTCGGATTATTGCAGAAAATAAACCCAGTGGCAAACAATAGTTCAGCAAGATAATCTTCACAAATGAACACCACTTTTACGATTTTGAAGCCTAAATGCACACTTCAGAAGTAAAAAGTTAATCTTTACGAGACTGTAAAGCTGTGTTCAGCATGATGATGTTCTGTACTCTCGTTTAACCTTGTCAGCAACCACCTTTTTTAAGACACACAAAAGCTTCAAAATTCATGAGTGGGGTATTTACTAACATATCATATGTTGCAGAATGAAACATAAACCTCTCTTAAGCTTGTGTTAACCACCAACCTGATTTTAGGCATTTGCCCAAAAACTTCCAGATGAGGGAACCAGGAATACTAAATGCTAACTCATTTCTGTGTTTTAGGACTCATTCCTAGGGCACTCTTTTGGGCCCAATAATATTTTATTCCATAGACTTACATTGTGAAAGAGACTGTCTGTAAATCAGTGGATATTTTTTCTGAGCATCACGACCCCCTCAAAATAACTTGTTTCTTTGTCACTATTTGATTCATTTTTGTCCGATAACATTTCTAAAATCTAAAGAGCCACACGATTAAATCATTGTTGTCCCCATATAAGTTGGCAGAGGGCCGAACTAGAAGTCAGCTCCTTGGCTGACTGAGATTAACTGGCAAACAAAGGTTTATGATACTTTCACGTTTTGTTCAGCAAGATAAACTTCACAAATGAATTATTTTTATGATTCCTGAAGCCTTAACGCAATCTCTAGAAGTAAAAAGCTAACGTTAGGCCATAAAAGAACTACACCACGGTTGCATGTCTTACCGTTGCCCCCACAGCATAACTGTAAAGCTGTGCTCGACATGATAACGTTCTGTAGTCTCATTTAGCCACTTGTTAACAACCGTCTTTTTTAAGACACATAAAAGCTTAAATTTTTACGGGTGGGGTATTTACTGAGGTATTATATGTCGTAGAACAAACTAGAGAGGATACCAGTGCACTACTGTAACTGGGCTAGAATGCCACATAACATGGTCCAGAGGCTGATCAGTGCACTGATGATAGTCAAGGACTGAAACGTTTTCTACTGTCTTTACTCATTCTTTATCTTTTTTTTGTTTGTTTTTTGCACTTTGAACACCTTTTTTACTGTGCACAGATGTGTTTTGTGGTTTTCTAGCCTCTGCTGTCCTTTCTACTTTGTTCAATGTACCGACGCACCTAAGACAAACTTTTTTGTTGCCCCAAATAGGCACAGTTTGACAGCAGCCCTAAGACTAGGTAATAGAACAAAACATGAATGTCTTTTAAGCTTGTGTTAACCATAGACCTTATTTCAGACTACTAACAAAACACATAAAAAAACAACCAAAAAACCCATTGATTCCATTGATTTCCAGACAAGGGAACCAGGAGTGCTAAAATGCTAACTCATCTTAGGGTTTTAGGGCTCATCCCCGGGGCACTCTACACCCTACCGAGTTAATGTTAGTATGCTGATGCGCTAACCTAACACGGTGAATGTCCATTCATTTTTTGTAACCACTTATCCTGTCAGGAGTCACAGCTGACACGAGAGCTGGGCGAGAGGCAGGGTACACCCTGGACAGGTCAAAAGACTACCTCAGGGCAAGCATTAGCATTTAGCTGAAAGTCCTTACAGAACTGCCAGCATGACTATTCACAAAGTCTTGAAACAGACTTATTGTTACATATGTGTCATTTGACATTTAAAATGACAAGTATGTAACAATAAGCATGATACAATGTCTTCTCAAGAGATACACTCAGATACTGTATGTATAGTTCTGTAGGTGCAGCATCTGTTATTCAAGATACTCGTGTTGAATTAAGAAAGAGGCAGAGGAAACAAGGAGAGACGTGTGACCTGTGACAAAGGATGCTGTGATTACAAAGCATTCATCTGACCACAACCAGGGATCTCTGTCACCTCTCATATCTGTTCCTGACAATCATTTTCATCACCAGTTCCTCATAATAGTCATTCTGGTTTAGCTTGGCTCTGTCACATCACAGTGGCATTTTGGAGAGTTAAAATCCCGCTGTTCCCTCCACTATTTCACGCTAAAATTAATAAAGGCCTATACCTTTTGGGCTAGTGTCAATGTTTATGCCAGGTATGTTTTAAGTTTGGAGCATGCATGACAATGGATGAATAACAAGATCCTGAACTGACTCACCGGACTGAGACTAACATTACAGTGATGTAGCTGTAAACCTCCTAATATTCAAGGATGGAAATTTCCTTCCTGAAATCTTCAAGGTTGATTGGGTTGCTATTTGAAGACGAGGAAACAAAGGCAAACACTTTATTTTACAATGAGCTTGGAAACATGTGATTCATACTGATACAGTCAGATTTTATAGACTTGAGGTTATTATCTTGTAGCAGCAGTCAGTGGTGCTGAACCATAAAATCATAACATGAAACAGATATCACATACCTCAGGTGTACGTGTCAGCTACAGCAACAAGAAAATATTTGCGATTAGGAATCCATTTAGTGACTGGAGGATTGTTAGAACAAACTGTACTAGAGACATGACTTTGTATACAAAGCAAGTTTAATATGATGAAATAAATAATAAAATAGGCCATTGTCATAGGTACATATGCATACACATCAAAACAGCGTTTCTACAGAGCAGTTGCATAAAAGTAAAGTAGTTTGAAATCATCGTGCTCTGTAATGTGTCACCTGTTGTTAATTGTTAATGAAACACAAGCAATAACTGCAGCATTTAGTATTGCAGTGTGGAGTTCTACAGCAGGCAGAGTGAGCTCTCTCATTTGCATTTCCGTGCTTACATTGTGAATGTTTTGGTCCTAACTGTGCGACTGTGTGTTGTTCCTCAAACCATAACCTAAAATGAAAGCTAATGCCACTAGACCTGAATCCTAAACCTACAACCAGGTTGGGCTGTTGGAGGGTTAAGACTTGCTTTTAAGGTTCGGGTAAGAATCAGGTTGAGGTTCAATTTAGGATAAGGGTTGAGGTTAGGCATTTAGTTTTGATGTTTATGGATAAGGTTTGGGGCTAGGCAATCGAAAACCTCTGGGGCTGAAAGACAAAGCCAACGTGAAGTGTCAAAAACTACACTTCCTAACATAGCCGCTTGAGTCTGGCTCCAGAAGATAATTGATCCTCATACACCCCCATATTACAATCACAGACTATATAAAAAAACATGGACAACATGACGACTCCTCAAAAATTAATCAAAAACATATCAACTGCCCCCTGGTGGCTGGTTTCAGTCATGAACCCCGCCCCCGATATGTTGGTGGATGGGACATGGGCCAAACCAAAAACTCAAAGCAGACATCAAATACATTTTTCCCAAAAATGGTGTCTGTTTTCATTCTAGGTAGTTTTAGGTAGTTATGTAATAGCTGACATACTGATGTGTGTTCAAGTGTCCATTTTTCCGCTTGGTTTTAAATAGTTATTTGATTCTATAAAAAGTTGGACTGGCATCATGATTGACAGCTTTGTGTGCCAACTGGTGCGCTCGAAATGGGTTGAATGGATGTATGGGCTGGAACTCTATACCATGGAGATTACTACTGTGCAGGCTCTGGCTCCAAATGACGTAACCAGTGCAAGATGGCAGTGACCATGTCCCTTTGAGGTGTGTACTGTGGTACTTCTGTAATTTAATATAGAAAATGTCATGGAATTTGCTTGAAATTCTGTTTATAGAAAAAGCTTTTAAGAGGAACTGGGGGCCAAACAAGGAACCAATGGTTAAAGATTGTTAAAGAAAGCATCTTCATGTAAGAACTGACATATATTGAGACTACAATACGCAAAACTTGCTACTGTGATTTAATTTTTTTTTTTTTTTACCAATAAAGATTTAAGTTGAGCAAAATATGACTTCTCAGGTATAAAATTATTAATTATCAGTGCTGAGTCTTTTTAGACCACATGGCATCACATGATGGACCTGGAAGTTGTAATTCTACAGTTTGGCTACTAAGTCAAAATAGCCCCAAAGCCCGGCGCTGTCGACATGATGAGTATTAGCCAATCACAGCACAGTAGAGACTAGTCAAAACACTTTTGTGGTTCGATGGGTACGGTTTAGCATCTACCCTTCTCTGTGGCTCCCTTCCATCCTTGGAAATAAACAGAACATTAAGACTACTAAGTTATCGTTTCACATTTTGATGTGTTATATCATCATCAGCATTGTTGATGAAGCTCAGGAAAAAATGCAAAAAATGTGTCAACTATATTTTATTTCCCTTTCCTGTTCAGATATTGTCTTTTCTCCTCATATCTCCCCCGTAATGCAAGTGAATAAAGTATTAAGAATGTATTTTTTCTGCATCTCAACTAATCAAACTGAAGGAATGGAAGACAAAAGCTATTTTTATTGGCGGAGCCACCTTGAGCACAAAAGGGACAGAAGTCCTTGTTGCTCCACCCATGGGAGAGTGATACAAACGCAGACATTTTTTCAATGTCAGGAAATAAACGTTATAATGTTTTAATGATGTTGCTCAGTGTTACTATGGTGTAGAGACTTTAGCAGGATGGGGTCATGCTGTTTGTCTGTAATTTCTATAGATCCCCCATGTCACAAGACTCCTGCAGAGGAAGTAGCACTGATTGGACGGAAGCCTCACACACACACACACACACACACACAGTCTGACTTTGGGCCTCTTCTTAGAAAAATCCCAGTCAACTTTTTGTAAAGCACAGGTTGATTGACTGGCTCTAGATTGGGCCTTTAGTGCTTTGGCCCTCTGTGACATGCCAAACAGCATTGGAAAAACACAAATATTTAATGTGAAACTGATTTATTTAGTGGGTTTTTTTTGTTTTGTTTTTTTTGTTTAAATCACCTGGTCGAATTGTTTTGGAGAGGAAGAGACCTCTGCAAATAATTCGGCCCCCTGAAAAACCTCCTGAACAATGACCACTGAAGGAGTCCTAGCTGGTGGTTCACGCTTGGCAAACAGGAGAAGTCTCAGCTGGTTGCAATGTACAGTCCTCACTGCTAAATGCTACTTAACCCTACACACTGCTCCTTTAAACGGAACCTCTTTCTACAAAATTTTGAGTGGATTTATCCCCTGAAAGTGTAAATCACTTGACTCAGAAAAGGGTTACAATTGATATTAGTAATTGGGCACTAACAAGGGTTTTAAAATACCTTAATTACCTCCATGAGCTGTGAGTCACAGACCTAATGCTTCAACTGCTGACTGCGTTCATAGGTGGGAAACATCATCAGCCAGTCTACACTAAAGGCCCGAACATACTCCGGCGGAACGTACGTGGAGTGGACTCCGTGGAGGTCCACCCAGACCAAAAGCGGACGTCCGCAAGCCCTGTGCGCGCAAAGCTCAGATTTTACGACAGCGCGGACTCCGCTCCGCGCACCAGTGACTGCTCAGCATGTATTTTTCACATCGACGCGCAAGAATTGTGGGTAATGTAGTGTGTTTCACACTACAGGAAACTGCAACGCGGAAGTGCGCTCGACTATGGAAGCCCGAATGACTGCGAACATAACTCGCGGAATCCGCTCCGCTTATAGTACGCACGAGTATGTTCGGGCCTTAACTCCCCCTTGTTTTCTGAAAACCAGCATGCACCTGTTCCTTTAACCACACATTGGTTTGTTTCTCCTGTGTAACAGCAATCGTGTGTGCCAAACATCAAACAATAAGTACACAGTTTTGAATCATTCTGACATATACACTGCTGGATCCAGTCATTGCACTTGTGAACACCTTTTCAAATTCAGATGCAATAAGGACATGCTGCTTACATGCTCATTTATGAAATAGGGAAGAAAACTGTTAAATAAACTTTGCTATAGATTATCATGAGGATATGAAAAAAATGTTTTTCTAGGTTAAGAAAAGGTATGTACAACTTTGAGATATGTGTACTTTACACATATCTTTCCATTTTCTGCTACATTTGTTGTGAGTTGCTGCAAATGGTCCGAAGCACAGAACACAGACAGGATGTATATGACGTTTAACAGGTTTATTGCAGGAGTACTAAAGCAGGAGATGACCAAGGTGAGTGAATGGCTGGAGAATTGCAGGAAGGAGAGTGGGAATGGAGAGTAGCTAGTCGGCATGGTGGCACAGGAAGCAGAGGAACAAACAAGCATTAGATGAGGTACAAATACTTCACACAATTCAACAAGCAGAGTCAATAGAGTAGAGGCCTGAGTGTAGCTACCACTGAGACTGGAGCAACAGTCTGGAAACGAGTGGAAGGAAAGCTGGGGCTGATATACAGAGGGTTGATGAGTTGATTGTAGCCAGGTGATGAGCTGATTGCAAGCAGGTGTGGTGGTAGGCTGGGTGCAGGTTAACAGCGGGACAGAAATGATCACATGCACACACACAAACACACACATGAACAAACTGGGGACATGGAGTACAAGCAGGGATATGGGGACCACAGGAAAACACAATGGATAGACGTGTTGGCAAAGATTCTCAGTCTTCCTAAGTGCTAAAATGTAGGCGACTGGACTCACTTGAGTTTCTTGAGGACATTTCATCTTTACACTGAAGTCTACATTGAACTAAAGAAGCCTCTTAGATGACAGGTGAAATGTCTTCAAGAAACTCAAGTAGTCCAGTTGCCTACTTAGGACAATAGAGAGACAGGAGCATGGCAGTGAAAACAGTATATTCAAAGTCAACTACATTTTAGAGAGAATCAATGTACTTTTGACAACAGAAGTTAGAAATAAATATATATGCAAATTTAGATTTTATAAAGGATGATGCATCACTACAAAATAAAACCCAGTATTAAAGAAGCTGTATGTGACATTCAGAGCATATCTATGATTCCAGCGGCTAGAGGCTAACAGTACTAGCTCAATAAGCAGTGCGGACAACGACAACAATGCTGACAGAGCCAACACTGTTCACCTGGGGAAACCGGAGGGTGGGCATTATGCTTCTACAAGAACGCTATCCCAGTATTAGGGATAACCACTGTATGAGCTCAGTGCGACGATTAGCTAGCCAGTGGAACACACACATAGGAGCCTATTTTACACAGAGATTCAGCAATACTGCTGTGACGAAAACCCTTCGTCGTGCTGCCTTGCTTTTTACACAGAACCAGACAACGGCAGCATAATTCCAAATGTGCATTAATAGCCTGCCAGCACTGCGGAAACAAAAATAATGCGACATGTAACAGCTTTGGCGTCCAGTGTGACATATAACACAAGTGGGCAGTGCTTTCTAAACATTAAGACAACATAACACGGCATTAACAATCATTTACTGTCCCAGTTATATAGCAGTTGAGCTCATACTCTTACATACACAGTTTGCTGGCATTTTCGGTTGCCGTTCTTCTTCTTTGACTAAGCTGCTGCTAGTGGCTTTTGAAATCACTCAGCCGTGGGTTGCACACATAACGTCGTCAAAACGTCACATCTGTCGCGTCCTGCAGGCTCACACTTTTTACAAAGGTGTTAACTCAGCACTGTTACTACTTCTGCAGCTGGCCTAAAGGGGAGACAACACTGTCCCCCCATTCCATGGTTGTACCAATACAGAATGGCAAGGTGGAATAAGGGGCCGTACACATGCCGCATTTCTTGTGCCCTCAGATTCATTGTTTTTAATGTAGACGTGCGGCAGGCAAGCTCAAATACCAGAGCAACCTTCTTCTGTAAAATCAGTCTGTGATAAATATGGAGAAGTTAAGTTTATTTAGTGCAGGGCTGACAGAGCTTCACATCTGGTCACCTGAGATCCCAGCCGACGTTCCTGTCTTTCAGAGGTTATAGAAGGCTGAGTTTTAAAGCTAGAGTGATGGTATTGGTATCATATGAAACTAGAAGACATAATGAATGCAGTAGTACTAGCTTCTCAGGAAGGGGTCTAAATAACGCTCCAAAGTTAGTCTAAATTTTGGCGAGGGAAAAACAGCATGGCCATTTTCAGAGAGGTCTCTTGATCTCTCACCTCAACATATCAGAATGAAAATATTGGTTCTGTGGGTACCTGCAAGTCTCCCCTTTCTGATACAGTTTTGCATATACTGGGTATGACTGGAGAGCCGAGACTCTTGTGGATTCACAGAGCCCAATTTTGTTCATGTGTGGTGAAGTTAGCCCCCACAGTTGACATTTCATTGTAGTGAGACCATTTTCTTAAAATGATTATGACTGTATAAAATGACATATAGTGATCACAGTCTCATGAAACTTTACAGCCACAAACTAGAGACCTTGAGTATTCAGAGGATGGATGGCTTTCATGGATATTTTTGTTCTTAGCAGTTTCCAGAACAGAAGTGCTCGCCATCCAATCGCAGAAAAATACTATTCTTACGGAAACCACCAAATATCATAATGTTTTTTCACACCAAATCACAGCATGGATTTTTCTGTGGTGTTCCTCAAGGTCCTGGTGTCTTAATATGGTATTCTGGTGGGATTTGACCTTTTTTTTTTTTTTTTTAATCAATTTTGGAGTGGTAACATATTCTTAGATTTAGCACCAAATCTCTGTAACAAATGGTATCAACCCAAAAATTGCTTCAACAACTTATGAGACATAAGTGAGCATGGGAGCATGGCTATCATATACAGTCAGGTCCATAATTATTTGGACAATGATACAGTTGTCGTCATTTTGGCTCTGTACACCACCACAATGGGTTTTAAATGAAACAATGAATACCTGCTTAAAGTGCAGACTCTCAGCTTTCATTTAAGGCTTTTTTCAAAAATGTAGTATGAACCGTGTAGGAATTACAACCATTTCTTCACACAGTCTCCCGACTTTAAGGGCTCATAAGTATTTGGACAAACTAACATAATCATCAATTAAACAGTCCGTTTTAATACTTGGTTGCAAATCCTTTACAGTCAATGACTGCCTGAAGTGTTGGACACATAGGCATCACCAGATGCTGGGCTTCTTCCCTGGTGATGCTCTGCCAGCCCTTTACTGCAGCCGTCTGCACTTCCTGCTTGTGTTTTGGGTGTTTTGCCCTCAGTTTTGGCTTCAGCAAGAGAAACGCATGCTCAATTGGATTCAGGTCAGATGATATGACTTGGCCATTGCAGAACATTCCACTTCTTTGCCTTAAAAATGTCTTTGGTTGCTTTTGCAGTATGCTTCAGGTCAATGTCCATCTGCACTGTGAAGCATCATCCAATGAGTTTTGAAGTATTTAATTGAATCTGAGCAGATAATGGTGCCCCAAACACTTCAGCTTTCATCCTGCTGCTCTTGTAAGCAAGACAAGACTTCACTAGAATAAATACAGAGGGTTTATCACAAGATGCAAACCAATGGTTAGCCTTAAAAATGGAAGGCCAGATTAGAGTTTGTCAAAAACCATCTAAAAAGCCTGTACAGTTGTGGAACAGCATACTATGGACAGATAAAACAAAGATCAACTACCAGAATGATGGGAAGACAAGAGAAGGAAGAAGGGAAGGAACTGCTCATGATCCAAAGCACACCACCTCATCAGTGAAGCATGGTGGAGGTACTGTTATGTCATGGCCATGTATGGCTGCCAGTGGAACTGGTTCTCTTGTATTTATTGATGATGTGACTGCTGACAAGAGCAGCAGGATGAAAGCTGAAGTGTTTGGGGCACCATTATCTGCTCAGATTCAACCAAATGCTTCAAAACTCATTGGATGATGCTTCACAGTGCAGATGGACAATGACCTGAAGCATACTGCAAAAGCGACCAAAGACATTTTTAAGGCAAAGAAGTGGAATGTTCTGCAATGGCCAAGTCATATCATCTGACCTGAATCCAATTGAGCATGCGTTTCTCTTGCTGAAGCCAAAACTGAGGGCAAAACACCCAAAACACAAGCAGGAAGTGCAGACGGCTACAGTAAAGGGCTGGCAGAGCATCACCATGGAAGAAACCCAGCATCTGATGATGCCTATGTGTCCAACACTTCAGGCAGTCATTGACTGTAAAGGATTTGCAACCAAGTATTAAAACTGACTGTTTAATTGATGATTATGTTAGTTTGTCCAAATACTTATGAGCCCTTAAAGTCGGGGGACTGTGTGAAGAAATGGTTGTAATTCCTACACGGTTCATACTACATTTTTGAAAAAAGCCTTAAATGAAAGCTGAGAGTCTGCACTTTAAGCAGGTATTCATTGTTTCATTTAAAACCCATTGTGGTGGTGTACAGAGCCAAAATGATGACAACTATATCATTGTCCAAATAATTATGGACCTGACTGTATTTCGATCATAATACTCTAAGCCCTTATACACTCCAAACCTTTAAACTCTGAACAGGTGCCTAAGCAAAACAAAATGTTTCTTACAAATTTATGACATCTCTAATGAATCTTCAGGTTCCCAGCTGATGTAAACCACTTCTGTGTGGCATCTACTGTTGACCTGTTATCTCCCCCAATAGACCCCCCACCCACCTAAAAAAAAAAAACCCAGACAAATGGGTCTATGTGGGTCTCAGGTGGTTAATTCAATGCACAGGACTCATTGACCATTGTTATTTCTGGCAGCACATAATAGACTGTATCTGCTGTATTACTTAGCAGTGACAATGCAATTAGGTCATTTAAAAAAAATAAATCAAAGTGAGAACAGGGAACAGGAAGTGTTCTCACCCGGACAATGCTGGCGCCACACTGTGGTTTTAGGTCAGTGGTGTTGTAAGATATAACTGCTGCAAAAACATGGAGACATGAATAAATTTTAAGAGACAATGTTCAACTTGATGCCTTGACAATAATTTATGAAAGACTGAGACACAGGGAGAATAGACACAGTTTTACGTAGCATCACTGTGATTATAATTCTTTGTCCATCTGGACGGAGCATCAGGCTGAAGGCCAAAAGACGCAGGGAAAACCCATCATGATAACAATGTTCCCCCACTCCTAATTCAAGAAGCAATAAATACTGTTTTTACTGCCTAACAGAACAAAACAACATTGTAAAATATTTATAAAACTGGCTTTGAGATCGCAGTTTATCAACGCCAGTGACTCGGTGATTACTTCATCACACGCTCAGAACTCATTTACCTGTATGTTGTTTCCTAATCGTCCAAAACGTTTGGTGTGGACCTGCCACAGCTAGCAATGTGAATAGAACACAATAAAAGAAAACATAAAGTTCACGCAGGGGACACATCCCCCTCAATATTTAGAATATGCACATCTCTAACCCCCAAATAAAACATGAAAGTAAGAGAGGAGTTTTATTTTGTTAAAGTTAAAAACCTTTCCACCATAAACCAATGACTGTTTGGTGAAGTGTTTGGTGCTCAAAATTTCCTGGGGGATGATCCCCTGTTTCATATGTGCCCTCCCAATATGAAACCTACACCCTAGTGCAGTGATGGAAAATGCAAAGCAGCAAGATTTTTTTTTGTGATTGGTCAAAGCTGTAGCAAAAGCTGAATAAGACTGTTGTACTGTAGCTTTATCACTGAGGTCATTGACACCAACCAGCAAACAGCCCGCACCCACTCCCTTTTAACCTATTGACCAAGATGAAAGAAGTTACAGTAGGTCCTTGTTTTCTTACTACAGCACTCTTCAGCAGCAGTGGGAAGTAACTAAGTACGTTCAGTCAAGTTTAGCGCAAATTTGAGATACTTATATTTAAAGTCAGGGGCGTAAATATAAACAGTGCAGGCAGTGTGGTTGCACTGGGGCCCATGAGGTGGCGGGCCCATGGAGAAAGTGAGCCTTCCAACAATGTGTTGGGTGGAGAATGGGCCCTTATGAGTGTCTGCCACCTTGAAAATATGCCTGTGTTCAAAGAAGAACTGTCATTGAATTAGAAACAGTGTCATTTGCTACATATGCCCTTGAAAAAGGCAAAGCTATCTCCCTCATGTTAATTTTCTTAATTTGTAAAATTGTCAATAGCAACTATAACAAAGTTATATGTTTATTCTATAACTATAAATCCACTATTAAAATTGTTAAATTACATTAATAATTTCTTATTTTCTTTGGGATTTTTTGTTATACACAGATATGCAATGATGATTGCTAAGTAATATGTATGTTGATGTTATTCAATGTCAAGTTACAATCATGTGACGAGATGATGTGCGCCGGAGCTCATCATAACTTCCTTATACCACTAATTTGAGTATTTCCATTTTCTGCAACTTTATACTCCTGCTCCACAACAATTGCAGAGACAGGTTTTGTGCTTTTTACTCCAACGTATTTATTTCACAGCAAAAAAAAAAAAAAATATAACAAGCTCTAAAATATTGTTGAAGATTAGATAAGACCACTGGTTCCTAACCTTTTTAGCATCTGACTCCTTACAAAAAAACAGTGTCTAGTTGGAGCCGCTTGTCTCATTTCAGATGTTCATAGCCCCTTTCATACAGCCTGTTTAAGACGGAAATGCTGTGCCGTTATTCCACCTTGCTGTTCTGTATCAAACATACAAACATGGGATGGGGGGACAGAATTGTTCCACTGTTAAGCCAGCAGCTGAGGTTGTAACAAAGCCAAATCAACACTTGTGTGAATGGCCCAGCCACAACAGATGCCGATGCTGTCATGTCATGCCTCTTTTGCTTGCAGGGATGGAAGCATGCTATTTAAAATCACGCACTCGTGATTCTATATTAAAAAACCCAAGCTGGTGTAATGGCAGAGCTTCTTTATAGCAGTATTGCAGAATTTCTTTTGCAATGCTAACAACGCTAATGGTTTGTTAGCACCTACTCAAATAATGATTTCTCCTTTATACCTTTTATATGGTTTCATATAAATAATTGTTCTAAACTAGCTAACTGTACACAAAGAACTAGCTCAACTCCAAGCAGCTACAACAATAAAATGCTACTTAAATATTGTTTCATTAGTATAAGTGCTTTTAATACATTTTGCCAGTAACACTTGTGTTTGTTTACTGAACACTTACTTTCACTTAAGTAGAGGATCTTCTTTTTCTCCCCACTGATCTTTTATGTTGTTTACTACATTTGGGGCTATTTATTACTGAAATAAAACTGTGTAAACTGAAACATTTTCTGTTATTTGGGTTTTTATTTTTTTTTACTTTGCTTAATTTAATAGTCATTCTTAATCTTCTATGTCTTAATGTCTTTTCAAAAAAATATTCTTGCATACAGCATTTTGAACTTGCTTTTTTGGCGTGACTAATGACGCAGTATGCAAGACACACATTTCATACAATGACAAATATCATGGGCATGTTGGGTCTGCTAGGATGATATAGCCTACAGTTGATAAAGAAAAAAAAAAGCTGCCATGAATTTCAGCTGCCATGGTTTTGATTTCAAATATATATCTCAGAGGAGGAAAATTTTTCTTTATTTTGGTTTGAAAATAAGTGTTTGGTTTAATGTGCTAAAGGAATTTTCAAACAAAAAGCCCTTTAACACCAAATCTTATGATGCTTTATTTATCTCTAAGGAAAATTTGAAAACGTTTGTACTTGAACCTTTTCAACCTCTCTTAATAAATTACACAGAAAAATACACAGACTAAATGGCAGCATCTTAAAGGCCAGTTTCCATACTTCTTCACACTATGACACTAAAAAAACAAAAGATCAGTCAGTGTTTGTTTTTGTGAGACAGCTGGATGTATGTTAAGAAAACATTTTTATATTGTAAAAATATACTGATATAGAGGTCTTGCACTTTCTCACATATTTCTCATATATTGTTTGTATTAAGTCAGTACAGCTAAAAGCATGAAAAACATGTGTTGTATTATGATTAAACTCTACAGACACTGCTTTAAAGTTTGTGAACTTTTTGACTGTTATTGCCCTCTAGTGGAAACAAAGTGTTAATACAGAAAGACAGATGGCACACTCAGCGCATGGCATCAATGCTCTCTGTACATTACCTCAAGCCATACAGCAAGTGTATGTGTAGCTGCTTCTAGATGCATATACTATAGAATATAGATATTTAGACACCTTGTTAGTAAGCAGACATTTCCCCTGCTCGTAGCTGTGCACAAATGTATTGTATGTACTTAGGTCTCAAGCTAAAGAAATAATCTGGTGCTGGGTAATAGAAACCTCTCAGCAGGGTGCACTTTGTGAAAGGGATGCTCTTTTTTCTGCTTGAGCACCTGCATTGCAAAGTTCAAACTGATCAACTTTATCTTTTTTTTGTAAAATATACACTTTTGGGGCACTGAATGGCTGTGACCTTTGACCCCTCAAAGGGCACTATATTTAAACCTGACTTAGTTGTAGGAAGGATAGTACGACATGGACTCAGGAACACTTTGGAAAACCATTGTCAGTAAAAACAGTTTGTTGCTTCATCTACAAATGCAGGTTAAGACTACCATGCAAAGTGAAAGCCAGATATCAACAAAATCCAGAAGCGCTGCAGACTTCTCTGGGTCTGAGCTCATCTGTGATGGACCGGCACAAAGTGGAAAAGTGTGCATTGGTCTGATGAGTCCACATTTCAAATTGTTTTCGGAAATCATGGACAATGTGACATGACACGAGAGGATCATCCAGACTGTTACCAGCTCAAACTTCAAAAGCCAGCATCTGTGATGGTATGGGGGTGTGTTAGTTAGTGCCCATAGCATCATGGGTAACTTTCACATCTGTGAAGACACCTTGAATGCTGAATGCTACACACTTACTGAGTGTTGCTAGAGGGAAAGGTGATGTAATACAGTGGTGAACATGCCTCTGTCCCAGCTGTTTTAGAACATGTTGCAGGCATTAAAATCAGAATAAATGTATATTAATAAATCATGTTTATGAGTTTGAACATTAAATATCTTGTCTTGGACTGTATTCAACTGAATAGAGGGTAAGGATTTGCACATCATTGCACACAGCATCCTAACTTTTTGGGAATTGGGGTTGTATGTTTGTGGTGATGTTTATGAATAATTTATTACAAATGACCTTAGTAAAAATGTCTTCAGAAGCAAACCAAACTGTCCAAGGAGATATCAAGTATAAACCCATACAATAGTACATTATGTGACAGTTTCTGTCATCATCATCATCATCATCATGTGCTGGGGGTCAAATCTGTGTTACATTGTTATGGATCACAGTGATTAATTACTACTTATTGATTCAACTGTCAAAACAACTCTATGAGGACATTTTATATAATGCCGTCGTTCGTTATGGAGCTCGTGAGAGAGCACAGTAGGGAGCCCCGTGACCACACGTCATGACGCCGGCGGCCCTGCTTTCATCATCCAGCTCCCTGCCCCCAAGCAGCCAAAGATCCACAATAAAAATAAGAGCTCTCACTCTGACGTTAGTTTGCAACACGTGACAGTGACGTGCGGCGGGGGGCCACGGGCTGGGGTCGAGCCCGGGCCACTGCGGTGACAGCCTTGTACATGGGGCGCCTGCTCTAACACTAAGCCACCGACGCCCCATCAACACAGTTTTTTAACCTAATTTTAACATACACACTTGCATATGATGACTGACGGAAACACCTGCCAAGATTATACTTAAACAATAAGGCAAACACATGTTAAACTGAAACTCATTGGTTATCTGGCAAGAAAAGCCTCAGCTCAAACACTCAGCGTTTATAAGGACTACAAACCGTTCTGAGTACAAGACGAGAGCGCATGCGTAAGAATCTTTGGAAACCGGAAGATGGAAAGGAATTTCACAATGGAGTAATTTATCCTTTCAGCGTAGACTATCTGTGTATCATAACAGGTTGCCGCTATGTGACGTCCCCCAAGGACGTTAAACTGGTTAAACTTCAACTGAAGAGGACAGGTCTAGGTGTATGTTCATATTCTCCGGGCAGCATCCCCACAGCAGCTGGAGGACGGAGGTAAGAATCCTGCCTTCATTAGCATCTTCACGTTAGCTTCAGTGCTGAACTGTGGAGAGCCAGAAAAACCCTCTCTCCTGTCACAGCGAGGATAACGTCAGTAACGTTACAGTTGGACGCCGGTTAGTACTTGTAACACGAACATTGCTGTGAATTAAAAAAAATGTATATTTTTTCCACATTTCAGAAATATGTAGTTACGAGTTTGTCCGTTATCAATGCCGCGTTAGTGTTAGCTAGCTAAGGTACAGGAAATGAAAGGCGAGAAAGGCTCGGGGCTGTCAACTGTTCATACGTCAGAGACTTGATTCATCAGGCAAAGTGATGAGTCCATGTCAAACCGTGAACCAGCAAATACTGACACTACTTTATGTTATAGTGATGGAAGTCAGCTAAAGAACTTGCGTGGTTACTTTCGTCTGTGTTAGTCAAATGCAAAAAAAAAAAAAAAAAAAAAAAAAAACCGTGTACAAAAAAGATTTGTAAAGTTACAAAACTATTTTGCAAGTATATCATGGATCTGATAATACACAATTTTCGTACATTTAAAAAATATCTGTGAATATGTTTAATTAATTGGAAATAAATCAAAAGCATTTGTGAATATCTTCCTAACATGTAGCCTATAACTGTCAAACAGATATTTGTAAATCCAGTTTTTTGATTTGTGAATCTAAATCATATGCTCGTGGATTTGCATTTTTTTTTAATTAGTTTGTTTATTCATCCGTTTTATATTTGCAAAATATTCTCGTGATATTACAATTCATTTCTGTTTTGGTGGAAGTTTTATATTTACAGATCGCACATTTACACACAAAGAAAAAGTATTAAGACAAATCTAGCTCCATATTTGTGTATTTGCAGATCTGTTTTCTATTTGCAAAATGTTTTTTTAGTTACAAATCTTTTTTTGAATTTGTAGAAGGTGTTTTATACTTACAAATTACATGTTAACACTTGGCCTGTCTATGTGTTCACACAAATAATAATGAGACAAATCTAGCTCCATATTCAGGTGATGTTATAAAATGTGTGCTTCAACATCATTTAGTTACAGCATTATCAGTCAATTAAATTTCATGTCAGGTACTTTATTCTGCACACAATCCACATTACAAAGATACTAATTTTAACATGGGAATTTCACACAGAACACGTATAACATTATGTGGATGTGCACGCCTTAAAGATATGGCCCTGACAAAGTGGTTTACTGCACTCATTTATCTTGTAGGCAGTGCGATTGTGGATTCAGAGATGTGTATGTACAGCCAATATTTGCTAAATGTTCATACTGAATGAAGGCTTTTTTCAGTCACATGAGATAAGTTGACTGTAAATTTACTATGAAGTCCTACACAGACACTTTATAGCCCTGTAGCAACACAGTGACTATCATAAGTAGAGTGATTTATTTCCTGTTCAAGCTATAAACCATATTCTTTTGTCTGACTTTGAAAGCAACATCTTGCAGTGGAATCCAGCTGACTAACTGTACCCTTTAACATATGGAGTACAAAGCAAGCAGGACGCTATTTCTTCAGGCTACCCTCTTAGCCAAATATTTGCTTAAAAGGTGATAGCCATGCAAATCCAACTGACTCTGAAGTTATCAGCACAAAAATGCACAAACACACAGGCTTTGTTGGTTATCATCACTCCCAATCTTGTTATCATTAAATAGTATCAAACAAACCAGTTAGTGTTGGAATAATAATCTTGTCTCCTCTTGCCCTCCGAGCAGAAAGAGGAAGTGCAGACGAGGAGATTTAACTTGGAGCAGTGAAAGGAATGAAGATATACTGGCCAAAGCAATGACGTAGATGATAAGTGGGTGAGATAAGACACACACTGACTACGAGTCCAATCAGCCCTTCTGCCTCTGAAATGGAGCAAGAAGCTGCAGCAAGGGAGGGTGCAGACTCACAGCTGATATACAGGATAGAGCGTCCAGTTTATGATGAAGGCTTCATCCGGTCGCAGCTTCTCCACCGCAAAGAAGACTCCACCACCCTCCGACAGAGGCTGGCACAAAAGTTCAGGTAAGCTTAGACTGAGGAATTTAAACCTTGATTTGTACTGCTCAAGAGCTGTTGAAATAATTAAATCAGTGGTAGTATATCCACACAAGTCAAAAAGGAAATATTCAGTTCGGGCTCTTATAAAATTGCAGAATGTGACAGTAATAAATCTAGGCTTTAACTTATTTGCAGATACAAAAAGTGCAATATACAAGGGCTAAAATAACTCAGCAGTAAAGCAAATGTATAGGAAATATAAAATAAAATATATTGCAAACATAAAACTAGAAACCAGTGAGTTGCAAAATATAGAAAGAGTCAACAGTAAGGTGCAAATCAGGTGTGATCCAATATATACAACATAAACAATGAGTGCATAGTTAATATAGAAAGTTCAAGACTGTATCTATGCTATTTCCTTAATGTCACATTATTGCACATGATGTCCTTTGAGTCATCTGGGAGGAGTTGAGTTGAGACAGGGACAGAGACAGTAGGCTGTAGCCACCTCAGGTTCCCTATGACTCCATTATCTATCTCTTGACCAGAGGTGAATAAGTTATAGAGGGTGCTGGCCACAGGACGACTGGCTTTCATCAGCAATTGAACAGTGAAACTCTGGTAAAAACTTGTGGGACGGTGTTCTAAGGTAAAATGAGAAGATGCCCAATGAGGTTGAAGAGCAGATTGTGTGTTAAGAAAATGCTTTTTAAATGATTAACCTTTACCTCTCCCAGTGTACAAACAGACAGCCTCTGTACGTGGGCACTGTATGTGACTTATTAATTAAAGTTACAAAGGCCTGTTGAGAACAGCTGCACTTCAAAATTCGTGTGTCAGACTCTTTCAGTGTATTTGGGCCTTAACCATCCCATCTCACACATGATGATATCTTTTTTTGACAGGATGTAAGAGTAATGACTATGTCTTGTCAATGTTTAATTATAAAGATGGCTGCTAACAGTACGGGTATATAGGTGATTAGGAGCCAGGTGAGTGGAGCAAAATTACTTTCCATTAGTGAGGAAGAAGATTACGGTGTATCATGTTCTGAAGTATGGCCTTATTTGGAGATCAGAAACTATAGCAGAAAAACAACATGGATTCCAGGAATACTTTCTGTAGTTAAAAATATACCTTTTCTTTATTCTTTTTAAATAACAAACTGTTAAGTTAATCCATTTGTCTCTTTTCATAGGTGTTCATCTAAGAAAGCCAAAGCAGCGGCTTTAAGCTGTCTGCCCATTCTAACATGGCTGCCATCCTATCCAGTCAAGCAGTACCTGTTTTCGGACGTGGTCTCAGGTCTGAGCACAGGAGTTGTGCAGCTCCCTCAAGGTCAGAGCCCTGCAGTCGCAGCAACACCTCTGTCTTAAGTCCTTTTAAGACATGCACATATCTTATGAGATTCAAATGAGATTCATTCATTTGATGTATCTCTCCAGTGGAGTTCTATAGACTTGAGGAGTCCAGTAAGGGAGCAGTAAAGCTATGCTTTAGGGTTGTGGTTGAAAAACACCTTACTGAGACACTTCATTTTTCACCTATCTGTGTGTTTGAAAGCTTAAAAAACATTACCTTTACAGTCCGATGAAGCAAGAATTATTATGTATTCTAAGGCTTTGTACAGTTGCCACAAACTAAGTTTGGCCAGGCTAGTCATCTGGAATTAAATAAGGGTTAAATGTGTGAAGGGCCAGCTGCCAACTCCTGGGGCGCTGCTTTCAGCTTCACACTGTCTTTGTTATGGTATCTCTGTAGCTCTGAGGTTGTGATGCAATCACTTGGCTTCTGGGGCTGTTCAGTTTATTTACACCTCTCCTTCTCCTCTGCTCCACAGGTCTGGCCTATGCTATGCTGGCTGCTGTGCCTCCAGTTTATGGTCTGTACTCTTCTTTCTACCCCGTGCTGCTCTACACCTTCTTTGGCACATCCAGACACATATCCATTGGTAAGAAATTAATTGAACACTTCTCGTAAAGGCTTTGCGTTTGGGTCATTATTCTCCTACAAGCTGTGGCTGGTGCCAATTTGGAGTTTCTTTACAAACAAGAAGGCAGCCAAAAGGCAAAAGGTCCCAGGCAAACAGTCAGTACCTTCCCCAACTGATGATCCATGTAGACCACCTGGGTATAAAGTAGAAGCATTGTTCCTGTATTGCAGTGTAGAATTACTTGTAAGTAGCTGTATGTTTATGTTGCTGTATGATAGGGTAAAATGTAAGATCAGACTGTTATTCTGTTCTTGCATAACGCTGTTTGGCTGCTTAGCTGATGACATATTCGCTGGCATTTTGAACTAGTATGTTTTCACTTCTAGCGTTACAAGAGAAAAAGGTCATACATGTGTCTGGCAAAAGTATCTCGTGATGTAAAGAGAAGGGCAGAGCTGCTAATGTAACCCGAAGCTCTGATAGCATCCACAACCAGCTTTTTGTGGTGAGAAGATAGTACAGTGGATGTGCTTGTCATACACTGGCTTTTGTTAAAGTAATCTGTAACCTCACAAAAAAGTGAAGTTAGTCAGTGATTTTGTTCTTGGTCTTGGAAGTATTGCTCATTTACTACTCTAGATTGTAAGCTAGTTAGCTGGGCATGCTAAGGCTTACAGCTTACATTTTATGCTAAACTGTGCAATACCTGTACTTTAAACGATCATTTATCAAATGTTGCTTCTTTACCATTTGCTTATTAGACTGATCCTTTGTGTTTTTACCGATGTGTACTTATTATATTGCTTCATGTTTTTATGCCTCTGCGCCAATGATAGCCATGGCTGGAGGCGTTATGTTTTTGGGTTGTCCATCTGTCTGTCCCATTCTTGTGAACAAGATATCACAGGGATGCCTTGAGGGAATTTTTCCAAATTTAGCACCACTGTCCACTTAGATTCAAGGATGAACTGATTACATTTTGGTGGTCAAAGGTCAGGTCACTGTGACCTTGTGTCTGTTTCATTCTTGTGAACGTGATATCTCAAGAACACCATAAAGGGAATTTCCTCAAATTTGCCAACCATCTCACACACACATGGGGTATGGCACTGCTCTGGATTTTTAGGTTCCTATGAAAGATTCATAGGGACCTATGGATTATATTATATTATATTACATTATTATAAATTTTATAAAGATTCAGAAATTTAAAGATTCACAAATTACAGACTGATCCAGATGATAAGATAAAGCTTGCAGTTGTTTTTGAAATGGCACGTGGATGAAATATTTTCACTCAGATGTGACTGGTGTCCTCAGCTGACATGAGCAGCAGGATTGTGAAATTTCAGTGCCCCCCACCCCTGACGTATCACCCATCCAGCTACTTCCTTTCCTAGACAGGGCTCCAACTCATCTCAGGTGTCAGCTCTAAGCCCATCTGACAAATGGACACTATAAACTAAACCTGCTCACCCTTGGAAAAGCAAATGATCTGATCTGGCATGAACAACAGGAAGCAGTTAGCTTCACTGTTTAATGTTTCTGCCCGAAATTTATCCTGATAACAAGTTGCTGTGGAAAACGATGATCCCATAACTTTTGGCAGAGAGTGAGAGGGAATTACTAGGCTGCTGTTCAAGTGCTGGACAAGATGGCATTTCACAGACACTCAAATTTAAAGTGCATGACCCTACAATGGGGTCATGCCTGGACATAAGTGGGGCTGCTGAGGTGAAATACATAAATGATTCACACATGATGATATTCGACAGAGGACTGTTTTGGTGTGGTATTGCTCTGTTGCATTTTCCTGCAGTAAATGCAACACTGACAAGGAATCGTGTGCTTGGGTGACCAAGATTAGACATTATGTTCTAAGGCAAAGTCAAGCTTAGAGATAGATATTTATGTATATCCTACAGGCACCAGTCTCCACAAACTAGCTGTACTTTAACTGTATGGTTACAATTTGGATAAGAATATTAGAGGTACATTGAATTCTGGACAAATCTCTATATTTCTTTGGCTGAGAAGATAAATGCTATCAAAATGGTAGTTCTGCCACGATTTTTCTACCTTTTCCAAGCTTTCCTGTATTTCAACCCTTTTTCTTACTTTAAACGTCTGGACTCGCTTATCAGGCCCCATTCTCGGAACCCATTGGCTGTATTCGGCATCTGACTTCCGGCAGACGGCGATGCAGCCTCTGGGGGCAGACCTCCGATTTTTTGGCCGTTTCCGACTTCCGTTTATATATAAGTAAATATGCTGAACCACTGCGATGGATCCAGAGTTTGCAGTGCAGTCAGTTATGTTCTGCCTCGTTAGTTCACCGCACGGGCCGTTTACCCTGGCAACAACTGCAGCCAGCTCAAACGTGATTGGTCAATATCACGCGGACTACAAACAGCCTACAACCGGAAACCAGGGCTCTTCCGCTCTTCTTCCGGAGGCAAGATCTCTGGGGTTTGCCTACAAACTCTACATTCACTGAATGTAGAGTCTGTATATAGAGACTAATCATGCCCTAATTATGGAGTTACAAGACTGTACGAACTATCAAAAAACACCTAATTAAATCAAAGGACTAAGGTGGTTTTGGCCTGCCACACTTTAAAGTTTACTGCTGGGCGGCTCACTTAAGCATCATACTGTATCATGGTGGAAAAAGAGCCCAGCAGCTGACTCAAGTGGCTGCCCAGTAGGGCTGCCCCCAATAGCTGACTAAATGTTAGTTCACCAAAAAGGTCATTAGTCGGCAAGATTTCATTGGTCGCTTAGACGCAGTAAGAAACAAAAAACGTGACACTCTATTAGGAGCTGCTCCTTGTCAATATAAATCAAAATCTATATCACAGACACAGGAGGCAGCCACACTCAGCAGTCAGATAGGAGTCACAGGCTAGTTAATAACATGTCGGGCAGGAAATCCAAAGTGTGGGATCATTTTGAGAAGGTGGATGATGAACCCAAGGTGATATGTAAACTCTGCAGGCAAACATTTGCCTATCATTTCTCGATGACAAACATGACGTATCATCTGAAACATGTAAGTAGCTACATGCCCATTAGCCACTTAGCACAATCATTACCGCTTTGCCGACAGCATCATTAACAGGCGGCTCGCTCAGTGTGTGACGTGCACTTGTAGATAAAAAATATAGGCCTATATTAATGAAGGTTCATTAGTACGGTTTTGTATTTCTCTGTAATGTAGCACAGTGTTAACAATGTTACTGATACTATTCTTTCTCAGATCTTGAACTTGCCCGGCCAAAATATATGATATAATAATTTAATTAATATCGTAAAACATAATGTAAACATCAATCTGGAAGCAAATCAAAGTACACATAAAAGCACCAAATACTTGCATTGATAGTCCATTAAATAAAAAAGCATGTGTTGTGTTGTTAAAATGTTCAGTTAACTATTAAAAAATTACCTATTAAAAAATCTGATACAATTTTAAAACAGTGCATCGGCTATACTACTCCAAAGACTCCAAACTGTGCTGACATTTTTGTCCCTGTCTGCTGCTGACCCTCTCTCTGGTTATTATATTAAGTGGTTGTTGTGGAAAAAACTGCTGCCAACATCTGTATTAAATATGATGAGATTTAACTGCCAACCGTCTCTGTCCCACACACAATTTACACATTGATCCATATTAGGACGTGTTTGATGTGCTTGTTGCGGCCAGAATTGGCGTGAACAGCAGGATTGTGACATGTCAGTGAACCCACTGCCTACATCTCGTTATTAAGGTGCTTAAATTAGTGTTCCCTTCTGCTGCCTACTCTTTCATGTGGCTGTACATAAAGCTCTGCTGGTGGAAAAAGCTGTCGCCAGCTTCAGTATGGCTTCTTCATTTTGTTGTACCATTAACCTTTGGCACAATATTTTTAGGAAATTTATGACTTGTGTCGTCCTAATCCAATCCTCATGTTGTTGTTTGTTGATTTATCCTGGTCTAAATTAATGGTGGTCTTTAAGGCAGTCAGTGGCCTTTTCACACAGTCAGATTCTTCCCACAGTGAGTGCCAAGAACAGTATGATGAGGTAGAACTGCCCTACGCACACAGGATGTCAGCTCAAACTAAATCTAAAGATTTACAGTTTACACATTCATCAGGATTAGGAGGTGTTCACGCAGCAGGATTGGGAATTTTCAGTAAACCCACTGCCTTCATCTCACCTATCTGACTACTCTCTTTCCCAGGAAGGGCTCCAAGTCATCTCAAATG
This sequence comes from Epinephelus lanceolatus, assembly GCF_041903045.1. Classification (NCBI taxonomy): domain Eukaryota; kingdom Metazoa; phylum Chordata; class Actinopteri; order Perciformes; family Serranidae; genus Epinephelus; species Epinephelus lanceolatus. Next base: position 30,543,724 of record NC_135756.1, on the reverse strand, counting down.
CCAGCTAACCTTTAAGTCCATCTGACAAATGGGTATGATAAACCAAACCACAACCTTTATACTAAAGACCTGATCTGAAGTGAACAACAGAAAGCAGTTGGCTTCAGCAAGTGGTTGTGGAAATGATGATCCCTTAACTTCTGGCAGAGAGTGAGAGGGCATTACTGGGCTGCTGTTCGAGTGCTGGACAAGATGGCCTTTTCACTTAAAGAGATACTGCATGACGCAGTAGACATCATAATGCTATACAGAACCAAGTTTGGAAAAATTTAGCACTTTCACGATCCAGCCGTAAAATATTCTGACACATGACTGTTCTGTTTGTGATCTGCAGGCACCTTTGCAGTCATAAGTCTGATGATCGGGGGTGTTGCAGTGAGGGAGGCCCCGGACTCCATGTTTTATGTCCTGCCTGCCAATGGATCCAACATGTCTGCTGTCTTGGACGTGGAGGCACGTGATGCCAGGAGGGTGCAGGTGGCTGTTGTGCTCACAACCCTGGTGGGAATCATCCAGGTGAGCCTTGAAACAACCACCACACTCAGCCAGCAACTGAAAGCTGCTGCTGATTTGGCCTATCTGCCTTCACTTCACCCCCCCCCCCCCCAAGAGTGTCTATTATTTGGTTAAAGCACAGCAGTAAAGTGATACAGCTTGCTGAAATGTTCTCACGCTCAAAAATCACTGTTTTGCCCACAGCAGCAGGATATCTGAATCACTGTTGATGTATCAACACCTTGATTTAATGTTTTTGTTTGATACAACTGTATAGCTTGTTTTTACCACCTTACCTCTTTCTTTCTTCTTGCTTTCTTAATTTTGTTTTCCATTCTTGTAGTTTGTCCTAGGCCTTCTCAGGTTTGGCTTTGTGGCGATCTACCTCACAGAGCCCCTGGTGCGAGGTTTCACTACAGCAGCAGCGGTGCACGTTGTTGTCTCTCAGCTAAAGTACCTGCTGGGGGTGAAAACGCAGCGCTTCAGTGGGCCCCTCTCTGCTATTTATGTAAGTTTCAATATTTCAATAGCTTCTAAATGTTTTTTAGGTGGAAAGAGTGAGAGCAAGAGCAGTTAGAAAATTATTCTTTTTTTATTATGCCTCTGCGCTGGCAGTTGCCATGGTCAAAGGCATTACATTTTCAGGTTGTCCAATTCCCAAGAACACCTTTAGAGAATTTCTTCAAATTTGGCACAAATACTCACTTGGACTCAAGGATGAACTTTTCAAAGATCAAGGTTACTGTGACCTTGCGTCCGTCTCATTCTCACGAATGCAATATCTCAGGAAGGCCTTGAGGGAGTTAGCTCAAATTAGGCACAAACATCCACTTGGACTCAAGAATGAACTGATTAGTGGTCAAAGGCCAGGTTCAAGGTAACCTTGCGTCCATCTCATTCTTGTGAATGCAGTATCTCAAGAAGGCCTTGAGGGAGTTATTAGACACAAACGTCCACTCAAAAACAAACTTAGAATTTGAATTTGAAAAGAATAGGTTAATAACTCAATTTATTTGCTAATTATTACAAAATGTAACACAATTGTCTAAAAGGACATAATGACAACATGATGACATCTTATATCCAAAAGGTTGAAGGTCAACTTCACTGCATCGTCATAAGGTTCTGCAAAAAAACTTTTCTGGCCATTACTCAACGTCATATCTCAAGAACAGAAGGGGTGACATTTGGTCAGATACTTAATAGGTGACACTAATCTTTGGTGTCAACACTGGATAGTATATCGTCTGTGCTGCTGTGTGTGATGCATCCATGTTTTCACAGACCTGGATATAAACTGTTAGTGCAACTTGAGTGTTCACGAAGATATAACCGCAAAGTGGTAATTCTGTGTGGCTATTTTTCTAGTTCATGTTTTGTTGTGTGTTTGGTAATTGCAAAAAATAGATGACTTAAATGCATCATTAATTCTATACTCTTGCCCTAGAGCGTCAAGGCGGTACTCAGTGACATCACCAGCACCAATGTCTCCACTCTCATCTTGGGCCTTGTGTGCCTCGTTTTCCTGTACGCAATCAAAGACCTCAACGAGCGATTCAAGAAGAAACTGCCTATTCCCATCCCTGGAGAGATTATTGTGGTTATTGTGTCCACCAGCGTCTCCTATGGCATGTCCTTATCAGAGGGCTACAAAGTGGACGTAGTTGGGAAGATACCAACCGGGTAGGTTGTTACATTTCCTTTTTGTTGGCACAGAATTTTAGAGTAGTGTATTTCAGTCATGGAAATTCATGGAATTTTACAACTGGGGGATCTGAATCTACTGAAGAACATGTGGGTCATATCCTAATTGTATGAATTTTGTAGCTTAAGGCTCTTGTTTACCAAATTAAAAGAGCCGTCATAACATTGCAACCAAGATAATATTTACACACTGGGATTGATGAACTACAAATGTTACTTTATGTGCTCTCAGGCTTCTCCCTCCTGCTGTCCCAGAGTTCTCTCTGTTACCCAGTTTGGTCACAGACTCCTTTGCTGTAGCGATTGTCGGATTCTCAATGGGCATCTCGCTTGCCAAGATCTTTGCCCTGAAGCACGGCTACAGCGTGGATGGCAACCAGGTGAGTGTGAACATCTGAGGAGCTGCTGATGAAAAACAGATCCTGGCACAATGAACTCTATCTTGGCACAACGAAGCTAACCTGACAATCAGTGTGCTTACTTGCACTTGTAACCGGGGTTACAGTCGCCTCCTCTAATAAGACGATTTGTCAAACTTCATATAAAAGAAAATCTTTTGAGGTAGGGATTTAGAGAAACCTCATTTCACCAGCTAGATTTGTCCTTGAGAAAGCTGTTTTTTAAACATGTATAAGGGTAGCCAGCATGTGCAGGACAAAGACTTGAGACTGGAAGAATGTTGCTGACACACAAGAGTGGTGGGATGAAAGGAAAGATCAATACATGTTAGCAATATTTCCTTTGTGGGTAAAATGATTCGAACCACAATTCGACTATTTAGATTTAGAATTGAGACACATTTGCTCTGTAAGGAAAAGCTGTGCTATCTGTCATGTTAAGAGGGGAAATCTGATCCCTGACCTGCTTGATATATAGATTTACAGTAACAAGTTGAGTCATATGAATGATTACCTGCATAAAGCAGTTTCTCAGAGTAGCCAGGTTTCTTGAGCTAATGTAAGTTGTACCATGGTCTGAGCTTTAGTGAAAATAAAGGACGTTGGGTTTTTTTTTTGTATTTGGGATTTTTTTGGTTCATGTTGCTCTATGATATGGCTACAGGAACATGTAAACAGGAGTCAGGAAAGGAACTATATAACAGTGAATATTCCAACAATGTGGAGACCTTATTGCTATATGTTCCAGTATCTGATTAAGTATGGAAAGTCACGTCTGTCACACTGGACTGACTGGAAATAGGAAGTTACTGTAACTTCAGCTAAGCATAACTGACCTAACTGTGCTTGATGGCGTCATTGACCCTCTCCGGAGGTCATGGTTGTTTGCTCTGGGCTCTTCACTGTAAACATTCACCTGCTTTCATCCACAGACTATTTAGGTTTTTTGGGTCATTTCCTAGAGTTGTTTAAGGAGGCTTCCACATCAGAGACCCTGTTTGATTACCTTGAACAATGTGTACTGTTCCCTGGCATGATGCGTCAATCCATGCTCCAGTCCACATGACAAGGTGGTCTCAACTAGTACGGTTCACGTGTACTCCAGTATGGTACACATCAGGTGTGAACACCAACTGTCCAAAACACAAAAGTGGACTGCTATTTAATGCAACTACAAGGAGTTTTAAACCGATAATTTAACAGTCACAATTTAAAACTGACTCCTTAATATCAGATGGCAGCGCAATCCGCCACAGACAGACATAGATGCGGCTTAGCTGCCACTTCACCCTGCAGTCAGAGTTCCAGCAGAAGGCAGAGAGCTTTGTGCCCGGCAGCAGCAGCTCCTCATCAGCGGTTTTGCTGATCCCTGCTGATGACCGTCTAAGGGCAGCAGGGTGGGTCTGCAGTGCCCTTTTCTACACTATAGCACAACAAAAATGTTCCACAGATGATGTTTTAAGTGTACATGGGTATGGAACACCATTACTAATGTAAAAGTTGAGCAAATCAATCATACCTATATGAAAAGCCCTAAAACTATGTTTTCGCTGCCTAGCCAGCTGCAGAACATGTTCACATTTTGAATTTCTTTGTTCTGAAACAAAACTTTGTGTTGATCTGCTTTCAGGAGCTGATTGCCATTGGTCTGTGTAACTTCATCAGCTCTTTCTTCTCAACCTTCGCCATCACTTGCTCCATGTCAAGGAGCCTAGTGCAGGAGAGCACTGGTGGAAAAACACAGGTAGCACATACACAATTCCACTACAGGAGCTAGTACACCATCTCACTCAACTAAATTGGTGTCGTAAAACTGTAATTAGAATGAGGTTATGTTGACACAGTTATCTGTGTGTGTGTGTGTGTGTGTGTGTGTGTGTGTGTGTGTGTGTGTGTTTGTTCAGATTGCAGGACTGCTGGCGTCTCTCATGGTGCTGCTGGTGGTGGTGGCCATTGGTTTTGTCTTCCAACCGCTCCCTCAGGTGGGTGAAGCTGTTGCTGATGACGCAGAGCTTCCAGCTTCCTGTCTGGCAGCTCGGCGTCACGGGTGGAGCTACAGTCACTTTTATTTTCTGTCCAGTTTGTTGAACAAACAGAGGCTGATGGCTCTGCGTCACGCCTCACGTAATGAGATCGAAAGATTGCCAAGAGTCGTTGCTAATGTCTTCCTGTATTGTTCAACTGTATGATCCTCTGTTGTGTTTCCCAGACTGCGCTGGCTGCCATCATCATGGTGAACCTGTTGGGGATGTTCAAACAGTTCAGAGACATTCCTGTTCTGTGGAGGACCAGTAAGATCGAACTGGTCAGTCTGTTAAATCAAACTCAACATAACAAAAATGTTACAGTGCAGTAGAGGTCTCCACAGGAAACCCGAAGATGTAAAATTAGCTGATAAGGAGCTTGTTCTGCACTTTTTAGTCAACTGTGGTTTTTTTGGTCAGGAGCTGTTCTCTCAAAGTAGTCTGTCACCAAGAGCAACAAATGCTGCGTCTATAGTTAGAACACCAGAACACAACAAATTATTTTAATGTGTTTTTGAAGGTTCATAATGTTCAAGACTCTGTGTGTGTGTATATTTAAGCAGAAGACACAGACCAAAGGTTTTTCCCCACAGGTTTGCCTGTCCCAGTGAATTTTACAAAAAGCTTTTATACACATTTATGAATCTGTTAAGAGGTTATGCACCTTTTTGTTATAGGCCACTCCCACTCCCACAAGAACTGCTACTAAGGGGTGGGGAAAATGTTGTCGACCGACTGACCAGCAGAGTGACCTATAGAGCTGCTGGTCACAGCTAAAAAAAGAAAGGGATACTGTTTCAAGTGAGAAATGTTAGTGCTGAATGAATTGGACAAGTAGAAGTTCTGAATGCATTGACTGAGAACTAAGTGTGAACACATCTGGTTCAGACCTGGATAAGATTACCAAAGCATTAAATACAAATTGGAGGCAGTTTAACAGTATTAAATTTTACTTTTTTGGCTGATCTGGGCCTGATTTCCTTCAGGTCTATGTTGGCTGAGGTCCAGCAGCAGGTAGAGCAGTTTGTGCTTAGATTTTATGTGTGTTATGTGTTTTTATGCCTTTGCGCATGTGATAGCCATGGCCAGAGGCACCATATTTTGGGGTTGTCCACCCGTCCATCCCATTATCATGAACGTGATATCTCAAGAGCACCTACCAATTTGTCACCAGCGTCCACTGAGACTCAACAATGATGGTCATACTCAAAGGTCAAGGTCCCTGTGACCACAAGTGTCTCATTCATGTAAACGCAATATCTCAAGAACACCTTGAAGGGATTTTTTTTTGAAAATTTGGCTCAAACATTCACTTGGACTTAACGAGGAACTAGATTTTAGTAGTCAAAGGTCAAGGTCACGGTCACAATGACCTTGCATCTGTCTCATTTTCATGAACACAATATCTCAAGAAGGCCTTCAGGGAGTTCTCTCAAATTTGGCACAAATGTCCACTTGGACTCAAGAATGGCCCAGTTGGAATTTGGTGGTCTAAAGTCGAACGTCAAAGGTCACTGTCACCTCACAAAAAATGTTTTTGGCCATAACTCAAGAATTGAAAGGCCACTTATGACAAAATTTCAAACAATTGTCGAATACGATAAAATGATCAAGTGATGACATTTTATATCGAAAAGGTTAAAGGTCACCATGATATATTGTAACTCAGGAACAGAAGGGGAGACATTTGGTCAGATACTGAATTGGTAACACTTACATTAAACTGTGCTGATTGTATACATCTTTGGTGCTTCTGGGGGGGAGATGTGTGCAAAGTATCCACGTGTTTTGCAGACATAGATATAAGTGCAATGTGACTGGTGCATGGAGGCATACAATGGAGAGGCGGTATTTCTAGTTTAATGGACTGGTCCACCTCTGGGATTGTGTTGGGTAAACATGTTTAGTTTTGTGAGGACTTCTACTGCTCAGCACAAACAGGATAATGTGCTTCCTTTATCTTGTCTTTCATAGATTCCACCTTAAACCTTGGGCGATCTTATCTAATCTGTGCTCAGCTTCATGTCCACCTGAGAAAAAGAAGCATGTAGAGTTAACCATGATAGATTTTTAAACTACCATTTTTAAGTCCATTTCAACAATGCTTAATTGCCCCACGTCTTATTTTTGGGAGCCTCTGTCACATGATTGATGAGTGATATTGCCAGTATGTGACAAAATAAAAAGAAACGCCCTGTTTTTTTCCGCTCAGATGAGGAAAGAGGATGCAGCTGTAGCTCCTCTGCAGCACTTCATGTCAGTATATTTCTGTTTCTTCCCTTTTTTCTCTCAGGCCATCTGGCTGGTGGCCTTCATGGCATCTGTGCTGTTGGGGCTGGATTATGGTCTCCTGGTGGCCCTCTCATTCGCCATACTAACAGTCATCTACAGAACACAGAGGTACTGATGATAGGCAGCTGCTTGTCTAAAGTCCAAATATGTGTTTATCATCACATCGCTGTAACATGAATAAACTTTATAGCACATATCGTAGCATGTTAATACATTTATATGAGCTGGTTCAAGTGGTGCTCCAAGTGGTTAATAGAGGAATGTAGTGTAAAAGTTATGAAATTGAGGTAGTTCTGACCTTTCTCCTTGTCTTTCAGCCCTAAAAGTGCTGTCCTGGGCCATGTCCCCGGCACAGGGCTGTACTGTGATGTGGATGAGTATGAAGAGGTGGGTCTTTCAGAGGAGAAAACACTCAAGTCTGAACCCAGGCTAAACATTTTACATCCAGTCTGTTGGTCTGAACTCTGAATGTCTGTGATTTGTGTTCTGTTACCAGGCAGCTGAATATGAGGGGATTAAGATTTTCCACTCCAACTCTTCAATCTACTTTGCTAACAGTGACCTTTATGTGAACGCCCTCAAAGAGAAGGTAATCCTAGCTACAGTTTGTGTGTAAGTCTGTGTGTGTTGATAAAGAACTGAACAGAAGGTAAAAGAAACCTTTTCAAATAGACATCTATGGAGGAGAGGACAATGAGAAACAGTGGAAGTGAAGTGGTGTGACTCAGATTGTTGAAGTTGCGATGGAGTCCAGAATTGACACTCTTCACTGTAGGTCATCACCACAGTTACCCAGGGACATGTTATTATGTGAAAACTATTTGGTGGCAGATGGACTCTTAAAGATGTGAGCAAACAGTTGTAATGTGACATCAGCAGAAAGAGAAGTGAAAGAGGAAGAAAACGGAGTGCATCACCGTGTTCTTAGTACAAGGATGACCACATCACCCAGATTTGAATGTTGGGGATTTAACATGAGTCTGGATGTTTTTGTTTTTCAAAGATGTCTTAAAATGAATCTAGACCTGTTGTCAGAGCAACAAGTCCCTAAACCAAAACCTGCAAAAGGACATCTAATTGACTGTTTTAGGATGAATCATACATTAGCCATACATCTACCCTCATCTCTGCCATCCTTAGTAAGTTTTTATACCATGTGATGATGATAGCCGTGGCCGGAGGCATGATAATTTGGGTTGTCTTTCTATCTGTATATCTGTCTTTTCATGTGTACGTGATATCTTAAGAACACCCAGAGGGAATACCTTTATATTTTGCACAAATGTTCACTTGGACTCAAGGATGAACTGATTAGATTTTGGTGGTCAAAGGTCACAGGTCAAGGTCATTGTGATCTTGCATCTGCCTCATTCTTGTGAATGCGGTATTTCAAGAACACCTTGGGGCATTTCTTTAAATTAGGCACAATCATGTGCTTTGAGTCAAGGATAAACTGATAAGTTTTTGGTGGTCATAGGTCAAAGGTCAAGGTCACCGTGACCATGCACCATATCTCATTTCCGTGAACACAATATCTCAAGAAGGCCTTGAATTAATTAATTAGGCCTTAAATTTGACACAAAAGTCCACTTCGACTCATGAATGAACTGATTAAGATTTGATGGTTAAAGGTCACTGTGACCTTACAAAATATCTTTTTTTGCCATAAATCAAAAATTAATTCGCTAATTGTGCCAAATTTTCACGCAAATGTCTAATAGGATAAAATACTAAAGTAATGACATTTTATATCCAAAAGGTCAAAGGTCAACTTCACTGATAACACTTTTCTGGCCATTATTCAGTGTCATATCTCAGGAACAGAATGGGAAACATTTTGTTAGATACTGTATACTGTATATAGTCAATTGGACCCAAACTGGTCAAGGCGCTCTGCACATGCTCCACAGTTTCCGCCCCACGCTTTGACCCGGAAGTCAAATATTATTTAATGCGTAACAAAGGAAGAAGCTGCTAACAACATGGTGAAATCTACATCCAGAACTGTGCATTTTTGTACAGACGAAATGTACAGAGCTGTAAAGCTTTCCACCACGGTACCAGATTTCCGCAGCTAACTGCAGCTAACTTGTTTGGCAGTTATTTGGTCTGTGATGTAACAGGTCAACCAGATAAAGGTCCAATACTAACAAGCTGAAAGGGGGCATATCGCCGCCTATTGTAGTAGAGTCGGACATACTTCGGTCAATAAATCGATTACCCTCCTGTGCTTGTATACTGGCACAAGGACAGTAGTTCAATTAAATGGCCAAGTTAAGGTATAACTGCAGCTCGACTTAATTGTGCATGTAAACGTATTGAGTACTGACATTGTTACGTGAGGGGAAACCGGAGGATGGGTGTTTTCCTTCCGTATGAGCACAGTATAAAGTGTTAACAATAAGATAGCTAGTGGGGCACATTCAGAGGGTTTCACACGCACTAACAAACACACATGACCATCTACCACAACATAGCATAAATATTAGTATTTAAGATTACAACACATACAGGATGCAATTACTCCACTACATTTTTATTTAGCAAATAGTGGTTTGCTGCTAAATTAATGTTCCAAATGTCACATACAGAACCTTTTAAAGCTGTTTATGTAGGAGATATAAGTAAGGTTTAATTTTCATAGCAGACTTATGATTATCACATAACATAAATGTCTCTTGCATGTTCAATCATGCACCAGCATCACTCGTGGTCTGACCAAATTCACTGGTTTAACAGAGTGGAAAGAATGGAAACATTGTACAATGTAGAGCAAAATAACGCCTGTAAAAATGCAGTAACAAATAATAAAATAAGACTTGTGTCCATGAATCTATTCCCCACAATGCATGCTGGGAGTCTTTGCAACAAACCTACTAATGTAACTGTAACTGACACTGCCAAAGTGTGCCCAATATTCATTATTACAGTCTGTTTAATGCACAAATTAAAGGAACTGATAGGATTACATTTCACTATGTGATTGCATCCGAGAAATAAATTTGAGGACTGATTGATAATCACAGATTTGCTGCTCAAGCCAATAATGTGAATGCTTATTATGGTTTCAGCTCTGTACTCATGTAGGTGTTATTTGTGATAATTTCATCCAGGATTAACAAATCAATCCTCAAACTGCTTTCTAATAACCAAATACGTTTTATGAGGATTAACAGGTTTATTTTAGCCTGATAACAGCATGTTAGTCTGGATTAGCAGAGCCACGTTTCAAGAATGGGGCCCAGGTTTTTGAGATTAAGTTCATAAAAAACAAGGGCAACAGTATGACTGTTAAAGTTAATAATTAGACATTTTAGGAAATACTGACAAATTTCAGAGGAAATCTGAAAAGTATCTCTTGCTTTCTGCCAAGAGAGATGGATAAGAAAATCGCTGTACAACAAATATGAACCAGAGGTTTTTTTTTTTTTTTTTTACCAGGATACCTGTTTCCCCAGACTGGCCCTGCCTCCTGTCTCAATGCTTAACTAAGATTATCTGCTGCTGGCAGCGGCTTCATATTGAGCAAATGATATATCTTCTAATCAAACTCTCAGCAAGAAAAGTAATGAGCAAATCCCCCCAAAATGTTGAACTATTCCTTTAAAAACCCTACAGTGAAATTGTTGGAGTTATCATCACTGTAGAAGTAACAACAGAGTTATGTTAGATCTATGTACAGTGGCAACACGGATTATTAGTGATAAGCAGAAGTAAAATAACCTTAAAGACTAAAACTGATTCAACGTTACTGTGGTTCATTTCAAGGGATAGTTCGACATTTTGGCAAATTTGCCTATTGCCGTAATCCCTATAGTCATATGAGTAGGTACATTACCTTTAATTATCAGTGCGTGTTGTTCTGAGATTGGTGGGGCAGAGCTGCCTGCTGCCCGGCGCACAAAATGGAGGTGAATGGTACAGCCCCCTCTCTCCCTCAAAACCAATCAAATACACCATCAAATGACTCCAAAACGCTCTTGTGGACAACTTGTATCTTACACATTCACCACCTTATGAAATAATAATGTAATATTACGAGACAGAGTTGTTTTGAAGCCAAATGCACAGCCGGAACTACATTCCAGACATACAGTACTTGCTGGGCGGAGTGATTTCAAACAGCGTATGTTTAGTGCAGTTACTCCCGTCATCAAAACAACAAGTTTGTTGAGAAGAAGCCAGAATATACAGAGGAAGAGTTACGGGGTTTGGAAGAAGAGAGAGCAAGAAGAGAGGCTGAGGCTGCCGAGCAACCAGGGGCTGAGGGGAGACCCAGAGCCGGCATGGATTGGTGGTGTAAATGTGGGGCTTACTGGCCACTTTATTAGGTACACCTGTGCAGTCTAATACAATCCAATACAACAGGTCTGCCACACATTCTACGTTTACAAAGCTTTTACATTTTCAGTTTTTGTTGACATTGTCAGAAAGGTGATTATTCTACTTTATTATTGAGGTCGTAGTGGGTGGTGCTGGTGTACTGGAGTGTAATATATTGAAAAGTGTTCCTAATATTTTGTCCGCCTCAATTAGACAAAATTCGGAGGCCACCCCAGTACACCATCACCATTCACTATGACCTCAATAATAAACAAAGTAGAATCATCACTTTCTAGACAATGTCAACAATAACCGAAAATTTATAAGCTTCGGGGGAAAAAATCATGGTGTAGCTGTTCTACTGGATTGCATTAGATTACACAGGTGTACGTAACAAAGTGGCCAGTGACTGTATGTTACATACATATGTTGATGGTGGGATGGGACGAGAGTACGCCTCAAAATAATCACCGGAACACGGGGAGAACATGCTAACTCCACACTCATAAATCACCACAACTCCTAAGGGAACAACAACACAAAATGTTCCCTAGCAGTCTGTTTATTCCCAACAATGAGAAGTAATGCCAGTCACTTCACTATATGCTCTGGGCAAGCGCTTATCCATAACATAACCACAACAACATTTGCATTTTAGCCTTATTTACCATGCTTGGGTTGTAGGCTGATATTACTCAACATGGAGGTAACGTTACAGCAGAGAGATTGCTGAGCAAAATACACAACGATCACTTACCACGTCTACTCGTTTTGTGATGCCGACAGATGGTATGATAGTATCTTTCAAGAAAAGCGTTTGAACCATTCCTGAGCTTCTGCGCTCCATCCTTTCACTGTAGTCCTCCGGTAAAAAATGGTTGGAGCAAACAAACATTTTCCGGACCATTTCCATGTTGGGATCGATTTCCAGTACAAATAGCCATTGTTTCATCCTGTCCGTATTTTTGGTTGGTACTACGTGAAACTTCACTCTGCTCCATATCTTCGGCTTGTTACCGCAACCTTTTACAATACATGTGTAAACCATGATTTACAACAACACTCTGTAAACTTTTCTCAAACTGGTGCGTCCAGCTGACGATACCGCAAATGCAAGGCTGCAAGCAATAACTACAGCACTGTCTCAGATAGGCACTGTGTCACTCCGAGTTCCAAGTATTTGCTTCATGTGTCGTAATGTTAATTATACATTATTATTTCATAGTGTGGGGAATGCACAAGCCATGTGTTTTCCACTAGAGCGTTTTGGAGTCATTTGATGGTGTATTTGATTAGTTCTGAGGGAGAGAGGGGGCGTTACCATTCACCTCCATTTCAGTGGGCAGCTCTGCCCCACCGATCTCAGAACAGCATGCACTGACAATTAAAGGCAATGTACCTACTCATATGACTATAGGGATTATGGCAATAGGCGAATTTGCCAAAATGTCGAACTATACCTTTAACATGACATTGGAAAAGAACATCCAAGCTGCCACTGCAGCCTGCCAGACTCAAACTGACTCAAAGAGTTCAATTGAGTGGTTGTGTTCAAGGGTTTTCAAGGAGTCAGTGAGGTGCAACAGCTGTTTGCCTTGATGGGAAAAGTAGCAGTTGCTACCTCTCATGCAGGACATTAGAATGGGTTAGATGAAAGCATAATTGCATTACTCCCTCTCCGTCAGGGTGGATGTTGTCCTCCATGTACAAGTTATTAGATTTACTTTGCATCCAGTAGTCATTATGTTCAGCTGAGAAGACTACTAACAAAAGAAAAGAAGAAATATATATTTTCTTTTTTAAAGATATTTTTTGGGCATTTTTAGCCTTTAATGGACAGGACAGACAAGTGTGAAAGGGGGAGAGAGAGAGGGAGAGACATGCAGCAAAGGGCCACAGGCTGGAGTCGAACCCGGGCCGCTGCGGCAACAGCCTTGCACATGGGGCGCCTGCTCTACCACTAAGCCACCGACGCCCCAAGAAATATACATTTTCTGATTAAGTTAAAATTTTGAGTCATATAAGCAAAGTGTTATTTTTGCAGCTTTATTCTAGTTTCAAACTGTTACCTGAAGTGTTTGTTACGATTGATGATGTCTTAACAGACGGGAGTAAGCCCTGCCGACTTACAAGCTGTCCGGAAGGCCCACAAAAAACAGAGGGAGAAGGCAAACGGCAACCACGACTCTCCGCTGAAGATGTGTGCCAAGGTGAGTCCTCCCTTCCTTCCTTCTCTCCCTGTTTGCTTGTTGCCTATGTACACAGCGAGCTTTGTTGAGTCAGCATGCTGCATATTTGCCATACGTGTTCGTCATGTAGGGGCTTGTGAAATCCTGGAGGGAGTGAAAAACTAGCTCCCAGGCTGCTGTACTGTAGCAGGGAATGACTGACCCGAGGAGGTTTCAACAGATGATGTTTGCCAGGCCTTTTGTGATTCTGTACAGAGAACAGTGTGAAGAGATGGCTGAAAACTCCATTTATCAGAGCTGTGAATGCCATAGTTCACATGGAGTAACAGTGAAATGAAAAAAGAGACATTTAATCATGTTAGCTGGATACACGCTACAGCTGAAATGTTTGGAATCATCTGTTTTTTGCTTTAGTAATGGCTGTTTTAACACCAAAAGTATTATTTACATCTGAAATAGTTTTGGCCCCAACAGATGTAGAATTAAATTATTCAAATTAATCGATGTTCCCACAAGGGCTTCAACTAACAATTGTTTTCATATCAATCAATCTGTCCATTATTTTCTCTATTAATCATTTTGCCAATAAAGTGTCAGAAAGTAGTGAGACATGCCTTGTGCAATGTATGCATTCTTCAGTTGCTGGGTTTTATTTGACCCGCAGTCCAAAATTCCAAACCTGTTCAGTTTATTGTCACATATGTCAAAGAAAAACATCAAATTCTCACGTTTAAGAAGCATGAAACTAGTAAATGTTTTTCTTTTTTGTTAAAAAAAACACTAAAACAAAATTTCTTTGATTAAAATATTGATTCATTGATGAGAACTCTGTTGGAACTTGGATTTTGATTTTGTTTTCCAGACCAGAAAAGCATGTGATGCTCAGTCATTATTGAACCACAACGGTGCAATTAGGCTCAAAATATTGAGTTATTAAAATATTGCTCAGAGGAGTTTTTGTCTCTTTCTGACGTCTCGTTTGTCAGTCTGGTCGAACCGTTGTACCGTGTTTTGTTCTCTGTGTACAAAACAAACCCCTCATGCAGATAACACCTATTTGTAAAGAGGCTTTTCTACAACCTAAAAGCATAACCATTTAAACATATTAGAGTAGTCCTCCTCTCAGACATCTGACTGGACCTAGTCAAACTTCTGAGGCAGGAGATTTGGATTTTTTTGACTCTGGCTCCACACAATGGTAGTATCAAAAAATACACAAACCTGACCACCTGAAAACCTTTGATGCTTGTAGGATTCTTGTCGTAAAAGATCCCTTTCTTTGACTGGTTCTAATAAAAGCAGGGAGGGGTGACCCATGAGGTTTTGTCCTACAACCACGTGGCGGAGGAGGAGAGGAACGGCCAGCTGGGGGAAACAAACAGCCAGTCAGACTCAGAGGGTGCTGTCTTCCTGGAACCTCTCAGTGCTGTCCACTCCATCATCCTGGACTGGACGTCTGCCAGCTTCATTGATTCTGTTGGAGCCAAAGCCATCAAACAGGTTCTTCTTTATCTTTTTACTCCAACAAAGACTGTTTTTAATATCAGGTTCACTGCAGCAACAGGGTTTCTAACAGCTCAAACAGCTTGTTAAAGGGACAGTTCACCCCAAAATCCAAAATGCATATTTTTCCTCTTACCTGTAGTGCTGTATATCAGTCTAGATAGTTTTGGTGTGAGTTGCAGAGTGTTGGAGATATTGGCTGTAGAGATGTCTGCCCTCTCTCCAATATAATAGAACTTGATGGCACTCGGCTTGTGGTGCTCAAAGCAACAAAAAATACATTTGAAAAACTCAACAGCAATGTCTCTGTCCAGAAATCATGACCTGGTTACTCAAAATAATCCACAGAGCTTGTTGTGAGCAGTTTCATGTAAGAACAAGTTTCTTTCTATTGAACTGCACGCTTCCTTCTGTGCGATGATACAGTTGCCGGGTGAAGTTTGGTAATGTATGTATTTTTGATGAACTGTCCCTTTAAGTTTCATTCCTGTGTTGCTGTTGTGTCAGTTCAGGAATGCTTGTGGGAAAATGTGTGTTGCAGAAGAAACACTGGTGTTTAGGATTTTACCTCAGTGAAGTGTAAGTCAGCATTTGTCTCTGCAGGTTATTAAGGAATACGCAGCTGTGGATGTTCGAGTGGTCATAGCCGGCTGTAGCAGTAAGTAATTATTCATCTCTGTATTTGTTTAAAGCAGAACTTCAGTCCAGGGAGATACAGTAAATTTTACTGTCAGTTATTGAATGTTGAAATATGAAAACACTTAAATTTTTTTTATCTTGACCCTCCCCTGAGTTACAGATATTTTGACCATAGTGACCATAGTGCACACACAGCCAGCATTACCAACATGTGCATATTATGTTTTCCCCAATAAACTGTAACACACACAAGAGTGGCAGCAGCTGCCAGAATGTCAGTAACTTCGCATGACAGCCGTTATTAGATTTGAAAACTGAGGTCTACCCTTTAATAATCAAAAGTGAAAAGTTGAAAATGAAAAGTAACAATAAAAATAAAAATAACATGATTTTGATACAATATCACTATTTTTGAGCTCAGAATTGATTATGTTTCTTTATTTAAGCATTCATCGCACATGATATGCTTAAAGACCCTTGGATACTTGAAAACCAGATGATAATTTCTTATTTTCCCCTATTTTCTGGCTATGAGAAATTGTGTAATTTTGGTAATATTTAAAGACATCATGCCTTTCAAACCCACTTGTTGGTTTAGGGTTCTGAGGATAAATAAATTAAAAAAACAGCCATTTAAAGTTGAATTTCCTCCTCTAAGCCAAATCAAAAACACCCTTCCCAGTGCTTAAAAAAATGTGCTCATTTTGCTCCACCCTCTCCCCTCTTAAAAATAATGAACGGTCCCTAACTTGGATACTGTTGTATTATTAAGAAGAATCTAGTTAAAATGCCTCACTCAGATTTAACATATTACTCTGATGTGGAAACACATTCATTCTCTAACTTGTGCTTCATCTCTACCTGCAAAGTCAATTGTAGTCATTTGCAGTATGATGGCTAAATCATGTCTCTCTCTTTTTTGTTGCAATTTTTGGGTTGATAACATTTGTTACATAGATTTGTTGCAAAATATAACAATTTTTTTATCACTAAGAATAATAAAAAAAATGGTCAGAAATCCCTCCAAAAAATCCATGCTGTGATTAGGTATCAAAAACTTTTAAAGATTTCTGTAAGAATTGCATTTTTCTGTGATTGAATGGCGAGCACTTTTGTTTTGTAAACTGCTGAGAAACTAGTCTCTTACACAGACGCCGATGACGTCAGCACACTGGCTGACTCTGTCGTCTGTGGACATTCCCATAGGAAAGTTGTAATAGAACTAACGCTGGCTCCCAGCGGCAGTAATGTGATTGGATCCATATCCGTGTACTTCCGAACTTCCTCGACCAACGGCTGATTAGCTTTGCCTTACACCCGCCTACGCCGGAATTGCTGTTCCCTGAATTGTTGTCCGTAGTACAACAGAAAAGAAAGTGTTCAGTGCATGGCAAGAAGAGATTAAAATGGATATGATTTCATTTGATTCAGCTACATTGCAGAGCTGCAACGTCTCTGTTAGATGTAACACACGTGCCGTACCTATGGCAACGCAGTCACGTGATCTGGATATCCCCGCCCATTTCTATTACAAAACGAAAGACGAATGTCCCCAGACTCCCATTCCAAAGTAAGGGAGGCTGGTCACGCGAGACTACTGAGAAACCCCTTATTGTCAATATACCCATAAAAGCCGTCCATCTTCTGAATGCCTGAGGTCTCTAGTTTGTGGTTGTAAACTTTCATGAGGCTGTGATTATCCTGGAGGTCACAATAGGTCATTTTATACAGTGAGATGTGTTCAAAAAAGTGGTCTCACTACAGTGAAATAGCTGGTAACATTATTGCACATGAATCAAATTGGCCTCATTGAATCTAGAAGTCTCAGCTTTCCAGTCATAATAGTCCTAATTTATGCAATCCCAGGACTGTTTAGGCACCCCAGCATGCAGAAATATTTTGTTACACCATTTGTAAGAATAGGTGAAAATAACACAATTGTAAACAATGGCATGTTTTTTGCCATTAAGGGGAGACTTGTGAGCCTAAAACCCCTTTCATTCAGATACCTCAAGGTGTGAGGAAAGACCCTGTAAAATTGGCAATTAGAGTTTCCCCCTCACCAAAATTTAGCCTGGATTTGGAACATTGTTTAACCCCTTTACCGACAAGTTAGTAAGACATGGTAAAGCCAAAGGTCTCAGTATCTTCACTCTAGCTTTAAAACTCAGCTGCTACAGTCTCTCAATGAAAGTAATGTCAGCTGAGGATGCTGCCATCCTAGCGGAGTGAACAAAGTTAAACTGTTTGAGATTCTTTTTTACTAAAAGTAGCCAAACTTTTTGTGAGGTGAGTAATCTGGTCAAGCTTAATTTTTTACAGTCTTTACTGGTGTGCTGCTGTGATCAGTTTCCTAGCTCCACCTGAATATTGTAGTATGAGAGCACAGTTTGCATCTGGTCTGATCCTGTATCTCTGTTTGATCTACAAGGGAACCTACTATCCGAGCTGGACACCCTACAGTTTTTCACCGGGGACGTGACTCCAGAGATGGTGTTCCCCACCGTCCATGATGCTGTACTGCACTGCCAACACTCAAAACCCAGCCCATCAGCTGCTCTAACCAATGGAACAACCAGACAGGTGGACGACACCTGTAACCAAGGACAAATCACAGCAGCAGGGTCCTGATGTGTGCAGCCGACTTGAGAGGTCCTGCACCCAACTGTAGGAGTGATGAACTTCAAATGTTCTGGCATCACAGTAGGGATGAACTGAGCAATTATTTACACTGAATAGAAGAGTGTTTGTATCACGCGTGGAGGATTTTAGTTCACAGGAGTCTGACAAACATGTTAACTTGAACGTGCCCAGAGCACTGAGATACAGGGCCGTTATGAGACTTTTATTTTATCAGACATTCATATTGAGATTCCAGCTGACATTCCTACAGCTTTATTCCTCCACGTCCTCTCCAGAGGGGACTGTATAGAAGTGCACTTTGAAGTTTCGTAGTTGTTAAAGTTTTCATCGCTCTGCTGGGAGAAGTACATTTTAAAGTAAGCTGCTGCTGTCCAACTGTCTGTTAGACTGATTTCCAATATGTAGTGGTAACTTGGAGACTGACCAGAAGCTGCCTCTCATCATCATGCAGGTATCATATTTATGGTTACTGAGAAGTTGTGTCCTGATGAATTTGAGTATTCTATTTTCAGCTGTATTTGTGTGTTTGTGTATTTAAACCAGCAGAAACACTATCATTGGTCAACTTGCAGTGTCAAGTTTGTTGTTACAGTACATTGCTTTCTGAGTGCAACATGTCATATTGTACACCTCAGCATAACCAGTGTTTTACTGTGTTAAAAAAATACATATATATATGGTTGTGCTGGAAAAGATGCCTTTAAAGTTACTGTTTGGTTATTTTACAACATTTTAGAAATCCCTGAGACTTAAATTTGGAATAAACTTTATTTTTAAGTGAACAAGAATGACAACAAAAGGGACAATATTTTTTGACTCAGTTCTCTGCTTCTTCTGACAGCAAAAAGCCAAACTGGAACTTCTCTCTCTCTCTCAAACACACACACACACACTCTCAGTTGTATGTCATGTATCTGGGCGTGGCGCTGAACTTGGCGTATGACTTGATGACCTTGTTAACGGCCTCCAGGAAGTCTTTCTCTGTGGCGATCTTCCTGCGAGCTCTGATGGCGAACATGCCGGCCTCTGTGCACACACTGCGGATCTCAGCACCTGGCAGCAACACAGACACACACGCATTAAATTTTGCTTACAGAACAGTTTCAGGATAATAGGAAATACTGTGTAGAGGCTCAGTTATTCATGTGGCAACGTCCTCTACTCTTGTGGATTTTTAGGTTTTGGGTGTGATGCTTTTATGGTCATTTTGTGATTGAGGAAAGGAAAAAAAACTGTTAATGTACAAGTATTGTGCTGTGGTTCACTCACAGAGACAGTGTTGTCTTTATACCTATGAGATACAGTCTGTTGGGTGAGGTAAAACCACCCCTGACTCATCACTGTCTGTCCAGTGTAAATCATATACCTCAAAACAAACTTTTCATGACTCAAAAACAGACTTTGTGACAACGCACTTAAAATAGCTTAATAGCTAAGACAAATGGGAGTTTTTTTTAATCCTTTGATGTATCTGAAAAATTCAAAATCACTAAATTTGGAGAAATATGATGCAGCAACAAAATGTGATAGTGCACCCCTGTGGCCATCCATCAGAACTACACTTAATAAATTGAATAATTGAATTTGCAACAGTTATCTTGAGTAACTTGTAGGGCTGTACACCATCTTTTTCTTCATCATCACTGAAAATGAAAATTGCACTTTGAATATAGTAGCAGGGTATTAAATTGCTTTCTGTTTGTAGCTGCTATTTTGTCTCGCGCCATGTTGTTAAAGCTCTGGCCAATCAGACAGAGCCCTCGCCATTAGGTAGGGTTAAGAAAAAGTTATGCCAGGCCAGCTGCCTGATCGGGACAGTGCTCTGCTCGTGTGAAGTCAAACACATGCAGGTTTGTTTACCTCTTAGATGAAATGGCAGTTAATCCTAAAACAGCATACAAGTTGAAATGCAAAAGGACAGTGACTGTGTCTTAAGAGACGGACATATGACAAGGTTGATGGCGATGGCTCAGGTTATAAAAGGGTTCCTACTGCTTAAGGCAAGTTAGATTTCAAACTTTTAAGACTTTTTTTAATGCCACTTGAAATGAAATTTAAGACCATTTTTATAATACCAAAATTGAAGATGAAAAACAAAAAAACGACTTCACTTTGTTTCTCACTTTGCATGTAGGATTAAATCCTTTGCATATAATACACTGAGTCGTATGCATTGCCTTGCACCAGTTTCTGTTAGCTGTCCTGATTTGTGTGACACTAATACAAGAGGCATTTGGTAAGGACGTTACCAATTATGTTGAGATTTTTCAATGCAAAGTCAGGAAAAAAAAAAAAAGTCCCAAAGTTCTTCTTCCCATGTCTTAGGATTTTTTAGACTTTTGAAAGATTGATTTCAGATATTTTAATACCAATTACAGCCTTACTTTTTGATGAATGAATTCAATGACTTTTAACACTTTTTAGGAATCTGTGATAACCCTGTTTAACAATAGCATAGCTCCTTTGGGAATAAGCTCAGTGTGTAGCAAGTGTGTGGTCATGTGCAAGAGAGATGGTGGATGTGCTCAGAGCAAACGTGTGTTGGTGATCGGACCAGAGAAAGAATTAACAGGTAAGTTGTCACATGGTTGTGAATGGACAGTGTATCTATCAGTCTGTCAATGAATAAATGCTGCAGCCTACAGTATATATACAAGCACAGGTACTGAGCAAGTCTGAGTGCATAGCTGAGTACACTATAGTGTGTTCATTTATTAGTAACATCATTTTTGCTATATTCAACAACATTACCACATATTTTCCTCATTGTGCAGCCCTAGTAACTACAGTCTATGTTCTGCACCAGCAACATTAGAGGCAACTGAGGAGAAGAAATTCAGTGTGTCAGAGATCCTGATTCTTAGAACAGGACGCGAGGGAAAACTGATGTAAAACAAATACAGAAGTAAAGATTTAAATCAGCACATTGATAAGGAGAAGATATGTGGGAGGGAAAATGTAGCGAGAATGTGGGTCTGAAGGAGACAAATGACAGAAGTGAACAGAGAGTGAACACAGTCCTACCGGTGCTGTTGGGACAGAGGCGAGCCAGCAGCTCAAAACGAATGTCTCTCTCCACACTCATTGAGCGGGCATGGATCTTGAAGATGTGTGTGCGACCCTGAAACACAAAACAAACAGAGGTGAGACTAGAGGTTCATAAAAGGAGGAGGAGACACAGCCACACAAAAAGAAAGAACACATAAATGCAAGTATAGATGAGCAGACACAATCTGATTTCATGACTAATCATAGTTTTCTGGCTGATGTATGAGACCTTATCTGCATGTCTTGTGAAGACTTAACTCACCTCCAGGTCAGGCAGGCTGAACTCAATCTTCCTGTCCAGACGTCCAGGTCTCATCAGGGCCGGGTCCAAGGTGTCCGGTCTGTTGGTGGCCATCAGCACTTTGATGTTGCCTCGGGGGTCAAAGCCGTCCAACTGGTTGATGAGCTCTAGCATAGTCCTCTGGACCTCGTTGTCTCCACCGGCACCGTCATCAAAACGAGCGCCTGGCATGTTCGTTCACACACACACACACACACACACACACACACACACACAGTATTCACATTAATGTAGAAGATTGTATTCTGCTTGAGTGTTGTGAGGAGACATTTACTTTCTTACAACTCAGTTTAGTTGCTTTACCACTGCTTTAAAAACATGGCATTCAGTATTTCATAATCAGGCAAAAGAAAAGGTACATAATGAAAGAATGGTGCACTAAAACAGGCTAAAATGATTTTCTGATACGCATTTGTATGAGTTGTTATAACATCGGAGAATTAACTTTCAGAAAACCCTGGTTATTAATGAAGCTGTTGGCCATTAAGTGAACTGCAGTCAGTATCCTGTAGCTCGTGCTTGCACTTCACAGACCCAAGCGAGTCCCCCGAGCATCGGCCAAAACAGTGACGTGACATTCATGAGAATGAACATGATTGACCTGAATTGTGTTCATACAATGCTGGAAAATAATCTACGATCATATTTAGAACAACTTTACTCTTTGGACCATTGGCATCATTATACCAACTAGCTTGTCATTTGCTGATGACTTTATCAGCTCATGTTTCAGAGTAACCAACAGCAGATCCATGCAGCATAAGGTTAGCTAGGTCACAGTCAACTTGCTAACCTTAACTAATGTTACAGTTAGCTCCTTGGCCACACCTGTTTTGCATCGCTCTTGGCTAGAAAAAAAGCACTCTCTACTTTTACATCATTTATTGTTGCCTAAATGAAAGCCTGTGGTCATATTACATAAGTTAATATCATGTATTGTGTTAGCTGGTGAATCAATTCGGCAAGCTAGCCAACCGACATATCTACTCAAATAGCATTTTGCTGGCTATAATGAGAGCAAACAAACAAGCTAATGTTAGCCAGCAAGCTGTAACTAAGCCACACTGCATGGATCTGGTGTTGGTTGCTTTGTAAGAATAGCTGATTAAGTAATATGCAATTGGCAAGCTAGCTAATTTACCAGCCAGATCAGCCCTGGAGTCTGGATGAATTAGCTGACGTGACTCGATCAAGACAGCTGTGTTAGCTAGCCAGCAGTTCTTCTGTGTTAGTAAGCAGGCTAACATTAGCTAATGCTTGCCAGCTATAACCAAATATCACAATATATTTCACTTGTCACGTGTTTCTTCTAGGATTTTTTTCAGCACCGGGGGGCACTGAATTCGATGAATTTACTGTTTATCAGACCACAAATGAGACAAGAATTGGATAGTTAGCAGACCCTGCAGTCCCTCCGCTTCACTCCCCGCCACTAGGACACTACTTCGACAAGAAGAGAGCAGATGCCAGCATTGGAGATGGACCTTAGCCACTGTCACAACTTGAACCCCCCAAGCCCCGGGGTTCACAGTAATGGCAGCAACATAAAGGTTGCTTATTCAGCAGGTAGTTAGGGCGGACCGGGATCAGACTCCCAGCGCTGGCTGAATTTGAGTTGCTACCGGGGCTAAGGTCAATCTCTAGTGCGGCCATCTGCTCTCCTCCAGGTAAGGTAGTGTCCAAGCGGTGGGGAGTGAGGCAGAGGAAATGCAGGGTCTTCTGTTCCTTTACTGTCATTAGCAGACTCCATTTCTTGGCTAAAAGTAGCTGGTGTTGCATACTGTTAGCTGTCACAGAGCCCAAGAGAGGAAAGACACTCAGGAGCGCACATAAGGTCACATCCTTTGGATTTTCTCGGAAAATTCATCCTTTACATAAAGTCAGTCCACATGAGATCTCAGTTTTTAAGTTATGTTACAGTTTGCTCACTCACTGGCAATAAAAAATATGGATGGATGGATGTTGCTCTAATGTGAGCATAGTTTAGGCTATTTTTAAAGGATCACACACTGACATATTAGAAAAAATGTTCTGTCAATGTTTTCACACGTCAAAGAATGGGACAGTGAGCCTCACCTCCAATGGCATCAATTTCATCAAAGAAGATCAGACAAGCCTTCTTAGTCCTGGCCATCTCAAACAGCTCACGCACCATCCTGGCTCCCTACAAACAAAGACAGGAATCCAAATTGAATGTTTATCAGGATTCATCATCTAATAGCTGCTATTCTCTGCCTGGTGTGTTTCTCAAACTCGTCTCACACTCACCTCTCCCACATACTTCTGCACCAGCTCGGAGCCAATGACTCTGATGAAGCAGGCGTCTGTCCTGTTAGCCACAGCACGGGCGCACAGGGTCTTTCCTGTGCCAGGTGGCCCGAACAGCAGCACACCTTTTGGAGGCTCGATACCCAGATTGACAAACCTCTCAGGCTGGTGGGCAGAGGAGGGGGACAAACAGGAAAATCAGTCACAATGGAAACATGTATAAGTCTGTTTTGACATGGCAGAGAACAGCCATTTTCTTCAGTCCTATAAACTGTACTGAACTTGAAACTTTTTATTATTTACAGCAGCAACAGAAGTGTGATGGCAGGTCTGTCTGTTAATTGCTCCAAAAATGGTGACTGAGTAGCTCACTGGAGTCTGTGTAAATGTGGCTAAGTAAAGCTCTGATAGTGATATTCAGCTTTATGCTTTTCCTCCTTTCTGAACACTCACATGGAGCAGAGGGGTCTCCACCACTTCTCTCAGCTTCTCAATCTGCTCCTTACATCCACCTACATCACTGTAGGTCACATCAGGCTTCTCCTCCACCTACAACATGAGAACAAAGAGTTGTTGTTGCAGCTCATTTTGTAACTTTTCACAGATTTTTCTTCAACAGTGTTGCGCTAATATGTCCACAAGTGAACTCATACCTGCATCATGGTGACAGTTGGGTCAATTTTAGGAGGCAGAGGAATGTGGATCTGATACTTGTTTCTGTCAACACTGGAAGAACAGAGGGGACACCAAATTTAGCAGATTGTTTAACAAGACATTTGACATAATACCACTACTACTGCTACTTTGACTGACACTACTACTTTTATAATACCATACGAGACATTTAAATAACTTGTGCCTCACCCGACTCTCATGCCCTCCTCGATGTCAGTTGGGGCCACCTGGTCGCTCAGGTCCACCACAAACTTGGCAAACTGTTTGACATTGATAATGTATTTGGGGTCCTCGGAGTCTGCGTTGATGATCTTTGTGCATCTGTTTGAATAATACACAGAAACATTTAAGACTATAAAATGACAACAAAGATGTCTTTTATACTGGAACTTTGTAAAACACTGTTTACGACCTTTCACTGTTGAATAGTGAAGTTTCGTGAAACAAAGTACATTTTATACTATTATTCTGATGAGATGGATAATGCATACGCAAGGTATTCATATGAATGCAGTAGGAAAGACAAATTCCCCTTGTGGTATGTGGCAGAAACGGTCATATCCTAAATATTTAGGATAACATTATGTTGTATTTTTGCCACAATACTAATATTGAATCAAAACCAATGTGATTGATTTTTAACTATAAGCAAGTTTACCCTACCTTGCAACCTGCAGCGGCTGTTCACTCTGCAGAGTCTGTTTGTCTGCAGCCAGATCCCACAGTGCTGGTGGAGCCAGGCCGGTGTCTGACTCCTTAATGCCTGTCAAAGACAAATAATACAACAGGGACTTCAAACAGAGCCCAGCATCCAGTCACAACATCTGAAGACAGTGATTTACTGAGAAACAGCAACACATTCTCCACTCTTATCAAACACATGTAGTCTTATATTTGCGCAGTTATGGTTTCATCACCCACCTGTCAGCTCGTTAATCTTTTTGAGCAGCTGCTGGATGTCATCTTCCACTTGTTTGATCTGTCTGGAGTAGGTGCTTTGACCCTGGCGACAAACAGCGAGCACCACATTAGAAATATAAATGAATAGTGATGCAAATGTGACCAATTTCACATGGGTCTCAACGGGTGCAAGCTTTGCTAAGGCTTTACTTACATATGTTTTCAGCAGTGCAATGTCCCCTTCATCCAAAGCTGTGAAGATGAAAAAAAAAAAACATGAATGAGTTTACATTCTGAAATTGTCATTGGGCCGCTAGCACTGTTTTCAAACTGAGGACGCGGCTTATTAACTTACATTGCGGCAACACATTTAAACCTTATTGCTTTTACTTCAAACATCGTAAATGTTACATTTACCAAAGCACACCAGTTATCGTGGCCTGGGTGTTTAAAAGTAGAAGTTTATTGAACGGGCAGAGCTAACGTTAGCTATGTAGCTAATGACGATGTTCTCTCAGCAAAGAAATTGGATTGTTTAAAGAATTTCTTTTAATTTTTAGATATACCTCTGATAGGTCCGTCATCCTTCTCATCTTCCTTAGTCTTTCTTTGGTCGTCTCCCAAATAGTCCGGCATTTTTAATGTGGGAGTAAACTGTTTCTGACAAAAAAGACCGAGCTGCTGCGGTAGCTAAACTGTACAATTACACAGCAGCTTTGCGTTTCCGCCGCTTTCGGCCAGTCACCGGAAATACAGGTCGGACGTTTATTGAGGATGTACCACCAATAAAAAAAATATTTTTGCCAGATAAACAATACTCATATAATAAAAACTCTCTATCATAAACAGTTGTTTAATTTGATACACTTCTAATTAATATCAGGGGGTTTTCAGCGAAAAGGCGCTGCTTCACGATACGCTTTTTGCGGAACTGCAATAGTGAGGAACCATAGTCACAACACGGAGGCGTTAACGGCGTGACAGCGCAGCTCGTTTTCGGTCGGCACTTGGACAGGGAGGCCCATGTGGTGTGTTAATGAGCGGGCCACAAACTTCAGCACTTGAGAAAGCTTTCACTTGATAATTTCGGCACCTGAATGTTCGTGTAGCCCAGTCTTCTAAGATGTTGTTAGAAGCGCTGGACGGCGACGAGACGGTTGTCTTTGCAGCCGCTGCCGGTAAGCAGTGAAGGCGGCTACAGGAATGTAGCTAGCTAAGCTACCAATGTTATATATCTGAAGACTGTTGCTATACTGGTTAGCACGCAGCTAAAAAGCAGACAGTAAGGACTTAGCTAATTGTCAGCTAATAGAGAGATTGTAAGAGTCCCTTTATTGTTATTAACTTGTGCTGTTTCTCGGTTTATTCCAACGGTTTAATTTTCTGTGTTTCATAATGTAACCGAGCTGCTGCCCACTCTGGGGTCCACTTGCTGCTGTGATTTATTGGAGCACTTGGCATTAGCTGAACACTTGCTACTTGGCAGCTCTTGATATTTAACACACTTTCACTTGTTTAACATTTCGCCTACTTTTATGTGTCTGCATGTCAGCCATTAATTACCGGTCTGTTACATAATGTCTGGACACCTGTTGTTGTACCTTCAGATAGTCTCACCTGACACCATTTTCAGTGAGGACAAAAATAACTGTAGTTTTTCCTTTAAAAGGAAGAATTAAACGTCCAACTCCACAGTGACACTTTACAGTGTAAATTCAGCAAGGTGCTTTTTCTTGGAAATGGAGATACAATCATATTTTCTGAAAATATAGTACATATTGGTTTTATATTTCAACTGTGAAATGTCTCACTCAATACGTATCTCAGTCTCAATTCTTTAAATGACAAGGGATAGATTTTTCCTCTTACCTGTAGTGTTATTTACCAGTCTAGATTGTTTTGGTGTGAGTTGCAGAGTGTTGGAGATATCAGCCATAGAGATGTCTGCCCTCTCTTCAGTATAATGGAACTAAATGTGACTCTGTTTGTGCCGCTCGGAGTGCCAAGAAAATACATTTGAAAAACTCTACACCAATGTCTGTTTCCAGAAATCACGACCCAGTTACTCAAGATAATCTAAGACCTTGCTGTGAACAGTTTCATGTAGGAACTATTTTCTTTCTACTAAGCCACACCCAACAACCGTGTCACGGTGCAGAAGGAAGCGTGCATCTGCCCATGGAGGCTCATGCTTGTGACAACGCGAGCTGTAAACATTAGCTATGTTTCCATCCAAAAGTGATTTGAATCATTGGGAAATGCGCATTAAAAGAAATACGAATCCTGTGTGTTTCCATTAAATGTATGGACTTTGGTGAAAACTACGAACTCGCGCAAGTTTTCCGCAGAACCGGAAACAAAACAAGTCTCGTATTCTTCTTCTACGTTTTCTGGCGGTTGGCAACCAGCTTGTAAATGCATTACCGCCTTCCCGACCCAGAGTGTGGATATCACCATGGAGAGAGGTGCGCTGCGACCTCAGACTTAATTCGAACATAACTGTTTCCATCCCCCGTTTTGCAAATCAGCATTTTTTCAAATCAACCAAAACCCGGCTAAAGCGAACATATTTTAGTTTGTGCGAATCAGGGGATTTTAATTCAAATTTTGGCGTTTCCATCGAAATTTTCCGATGCGATACTTCTAGATGCGCATCTAAACAGGCTGATGGAAACATGGCTATTGATGGTGTCCTCCTTGGCTGAGATGTGACATTAGCTAGCTCATTGGTGCTAAGTTAACTAGCAGTAGATGCACGCTTCCTTCTGAATGGGGATACAGTTAGTGGGTGTAGTTCAATAAATAGCACTACATGAAGAGGAAAAATATGTGTTTTTGATTTTGGGGGGAACTGTCTTTTTACGGGATCCTTATGTATTTATCTAAAAAGAAATAGTCCCATATTAATATCAGAATTGCAGGTCTTCTCACCTCTCTGTCTCCTCTCAGCATCTGTGCAGATCCAGGTGGAGCCTGTAGGTCGATGGTTCGAGGCCTACGTGAAGAGGAGGAACAGGAATCCATCTGCCTCCTTCCAGGAGCTGGAGGAGGAAGAGGAGTCCTCAGAGGAGTCAGAGGATGAGGAGTTTCAGCTGGAGGAGTACCCGATGCTCCGAACACTTGACCCCAAAGACTGGAAGGTATCAGATCAGAATATTATCTTAGACTGTAAGCTGTTTGGATGCCTGCATGTAGAGCTGACATGATTAATCAATTTGGTGATTGACAGAAAATTTATCAACTATTATAATTTATTTGTTTATCACTTAAGTCATTTTTTAAAAACTAAATTAGCACAACTCTGTGGTTCCAGCTTCTCAAATTTAGTGGGTTCTGAACTGATGGTTGGATTGAAGGCATCTGAAGGGGACACAGTCGGTTCTGGGAGACTGTGGTGGATATTTCTTGCTATTTCCTGACATTCTATAGACCAAAAAAAATTATAAATAAATCATGAAAATAATCATTAGTTGCAGCCCAAAAGTCTTGTACCACTTTTTTGTGATATTTATTCAGTATATGTATTTCTTGAGCTGGACACATATGTTCGCAGTAGTTGTAGTAACCCTTCATATTTAGTAGAGTTTATTTAAAGATTTCTAAAAATCTAATATATGGTTGTGAACATCAGCTTGTTATTTGAACTCTTTACTTACTTGTTTGTCAGAATCAAGATCACTATGCTGTCCTCGGGCTCCCACACTTGAGATACAAAGCCACACAGAAACAGATCAAAGCCGCCCGTGAGTATATTTCTTCCTCCTGCTCTTAAAGGGTTAGTTCTGATTTTTTTTTTTTTTTCAAGGGAAAAGGGGGAAAAGTCTTTTTGGCCCCATGGCACCATGTGACAGGCAGGTGTAATTCCACGTTAGGCCACTGTGTGAAATTGGCTTCGAAGCCTGATATTAGGCTCGTTCGAGATGAACTGCGCCTTGCCTGGAAAGTAGACGAGAGCAGGCGGCTGCAGCGGGGGGCGGTGACAAAAAGCCGCGGTGAAGTAGGACAGTTTCCAGCAGCATTCAGTCCGTACAGGAAGTCACAGACACAGTAACATCCTGTCTGGAATGATGTCAATTCATTAAAAAAGTGATCAGACCCATATATCAGTTTGTTTTCAGTCTCCAGTTGTTTTAATTATGATAGATTAATTTATCAAAATGCTTTACAGGTGATCTTTAGTTTATGTTCATGGTTTATCCTCCGTTTGATATGAATTCTCCTGTAAATCAGCATCATATCAGTTTGACCTGTCCCCTCAACTACACAGGCTGAATAAACTGTGTTTGACTATAAGGTTAATATTTTCAGAGGAAAAAAAATACAAGACAACAGCTTTCATTAAGGCTCAGTCAGATACAGTCAGGGCTTCACATCTGATGTTATTTTAAGAATCCTCACATCCACACTCACCACAAGTCTCTGTGTTGCTAAATACTTCAATAATTATCAAAGTCCAGTGTCAATATACAGTGGACTCTGTGTAGTTTATGATGAATGTATTTAGTCTCTGGTGACTAAACTTCACCATCAGTCACACAACATGTTTTCTGTTCACACAATAAACCTTCAGGTCAGACAAATACAATCTTAATCTCTAAAAATCCACAAAAATGAATAGTTTTTCTAAAACGTCATATTGTTGAGTCGACATCTGAACCAATCAGCTGTTAGATCAGGTGAGAGCCAGGCGGTGCAGTCGGTGGAGAGCAACTGCAGCGCCTGGCTCTAAAAACTGCGGCCGCCTCGCTCTCATGGTTTTATCGCCATCCACTTTTGTAATACGTCAGAGCAAGTCGGGATGAAGTCGGACATGGTCCAGTTATATAATAATAATCTTTATTGATAAAGAAAACAGAGTTACAGAGTGCTTTACATGTCAATAGTTAAAGTAGACAAGACATGAAATTAACAACTTTTAAAAGACCTGATAAAAAAAAAACACTAGTATACAAAAACTGAGGAAATAAAAGACAGTTTAAATGAACTCAAAACTCAAGTAAAGTGAGGAAAGACTCTCCGATAAAACTGTTTTTAGAAGGGACTTAAAAGAGATCACTGACTCGGCCGACCTGATTTCCTCGGGCAGATTGTTTCAGAGCCTCGGGGCCCTGACAGCAAACACTCTGTCCCCTTTAGTTTTCAGCTAGACCTCTGGAACAGACAAAAGACCTCTGCCTGAGGACCTCAAAGTACATTCTGGTGTGTTTGGTACTAAGAGGTTGGTGATATTAAGCTGGGAGAGACCATGAAGAGCCTTAAAAGTAATCTGTAAAATCTTTAAATCTATTTTAACATATACTGGAAGCCAGTGTGAAGAGGCTAAAACTGGAGTGATGTTATCACGTCTCTTGGTTCTGGTTAAAATCCTGGCAGCTGAATTTTGTTCAGTCTGGAGTCGAATAATAGATTTTTGATTCAGGCAAGACACGAGGCTGTTGCAGTAAAACAGGCGTGAGGAGATGAAGGCATGTAAAAGTGTCTGTTTTTTAAAAATGAAACTGGATGGTATTTTAGAAATATTTCTAAGATGATGAAAACATGATTGCACAAGCTTTGTGACACGCTGCTTAAATCTTTCCTACTACTTATATACTAGGTTTTGACCTTGTTTTTTTATGTTTAATGAATCATAGAGAACATATTTTAAATATTTTGAAAATCCCAAATTATTCAACTTCAAAGTATGTTGTGTAAAATTACATGCGATTTTTTTTTTTTTTCCCCAGCGCTGTCAAATACCAATTACAAAATACTTCAAAGTAATTAAAATGCATATTTCAAAAACATGTAATGAAAATACTGCCTTTCTCCAATACTGTTTTTCATGGAGGCTCCATACATGAAGTCAAGGTAATACCATTATGTACCCTGAGAATGAAGAAGGTAGTTTGATGCTCAGTTCCAGATTTCTATATTTATTTTGGTATTTAGTTCTTTCCTTTTATCAGCCTATAAAAATCCACTATCGGTCTACCTCCTAATAAGAACTCTTACAACCCCATTTTAAAAAAACATGAACTATTCCTTTATGATTCATTTCTCTAGTTGGTGGAAATGACTTATTGTGATCACGCTCCCTGCCGTTTCTCAACAGACAAATTGATTGTGTTGAAGCACCATCCTGACAAGAGGAAAGCTGCAGGAGAGCAGATTGTAGAGGGAGACAACGACTACTTCACCTGTATAACTAAAGGTATATAACACTGTCTCGTATTCATATCAGCACTAATGTGTTATTGCTGGAGGGCCCTGAACTGACTCATCGTTTCCTCTGTCATCGTTCGGACCTCAGCTATAGAAATCCTGTCTGACCCTGTGAAGAGGAGAGCCTTCGACAGTGTCGATCCAACCTTTGACAACACCGTGCCTTCAAAGAGCGAAGGCAAAGAAAACTTTACAGAGGTGTTTGCTCCAGTTTTCGAGAGAAACGCCAGATGGTCTACCAAAAAGCACGTACCCAAACTTGGAACCATGGACTCCTCTTTTGAGGAAGTCGATAATTTTTACTCTTTTTGGTAAGTGGGGGAGTTTTTTTTTTTGCTGCTCCCTGGTGAGAAATGAATTTGATTAGAAGAATTTGAGTGATCATTTGGTGTCAGAACAGAAAAAAAAGCATTTAGCAAAGTGGAGAAGAAAGTGTTTTAATGTGTATGTTACTCACTGTTAAAGGTACAACTTTGATTCGTGGAGGGAATTCTCATACCTGGACGAAGAGGAAAAAGAAAAGGCTGAATGGTAAGCTAGTGTGTGTGACAGCAGTCCATTGTACTGAAACACATTTCAGATCCGCTGTTGTAACTTCAGTATCTGACTGACATGTTTGTGTCGCAGCCGAGATGAGAGGAGATGGATTGAAAAGCAGAATCGAGCTTCCAGAGCTCAGAGGAAGAAGGAGGAGATGAACAGAATACGAACACTAGTTGGTACAGTCTCTCAGAGCCAGCACACACTGCCATTAGAAATATCATAAAGATACATTAGGCTGTTAAATATGTAGGAATAAAAACAATGTTCATTTTATGAAACAGTCTATAATATGGTGCATGGTCCAGGAACCCTCTGCTGAATATCAGTGAGACTGATGTGTTGTATTGCCTCACTGCAGATACTGCCTACAGCTGTGACCCTAGAATAAAGAAATTCAAAGAAGAAGAAAAAGCCAGGAAGGAGTCAGAGAAGAAGGCCAAAGCTGAAGCCAAGAAGAGAGAGCAGGAGGAGAAGGAGCGAGTAAGTCTCATTTACAGTCATTCTAAACACAACATCATGACCATTCTCTATGTCTGTGGTGGGTAACTCGGTAAGCACCATCTTTACCTTTCAATCTGATGGTGACAGAATAAAATTTTAAAAGTCTCCAAATTCAAGGGCTCTTGCTGTGGTCATGGCATATGGACGCTGCTGTTGTTGGCATCTGTCAACTAAGACACACTGTAGCATGAGAAGTATATAATTTCATTTAAAAAAGGTTTAATAATTTCCTGAAACTATAGTTATTAGCAAACGTTACTCAAACAGGAGGAAGTAGTTTATTTGTTGGGGACTATTTTCAGCGGCGGATTAGTCCACATTTGGTGCTCTACTGAGTATTTGGGGCAGCAGGACGGTGTATGTGGGACTGAGTCAAATAAATTACAGTGTGTGTCATTGTAATGAAGGAACATGTCACCAAGTGCAACAGTGTGGTTCAGTTTTTAATAATTTTTGGAACAAAGGAGCTGTATCGCACAGAGGAAAAAGATAGGCTGTGGACACACACGATAGACTGTGTATAAACATGGACAAGACGTCTCCACTTACTGTACGTTCACACCAGAAACTTCCAAAGAGGTAAAGTCTGTCATGGACGCCCAAGAAGCATGATTGTCAAAAATATTTGTGGCAGCTTTGGTCGCTCTAGTCGCTCATCACGTGAATCAGTGAACGTTCGATCGTGCTTGTCAATTTAAAGGAGCCACAAAGCGAACTGCTGGCGTGAAAGCAGCGTAGTTGCTGTTGTCCAGTCAAAAAGCTCATAGTTGGCCTACAGAAAGTTATGTTTGGTCAATGAAAACAGAAAACGTATGTCATCCCATTCAAACCAAGCAAGGAAGACTTGCATGCTACGTCCCAACATTAGCCTGCTATTCTCTCCTCTATTACTAACATTACACACTTTATAACTCACCAGACCAACCAACTACCTCTGCGACGCGGTCCCACGCCTCTTTCTTTTTATTTTGGTCTCTGTAACCGAACAGCGACACATTATGACTGAGTGGGTAGAACGCAAGTAATAAACTTCTCGATATCCACTCTGGGAACAAGTGTGCTGTAGGATTCAAAGTTACATGGCTTGTTCTCTGGGACCCGCTTCATCGAAGCACGTCAGCATTCCGACCGGTAGCCACCGAACTGCGTCAGAGCTCATTACCATAATGTTAAACGAGTTTTAACTCTCCCCTGGACCCGCTCTGGTCGCTTTGGCTGACAACCAGGTTGCCCAAGTCGCCGGGCTCTCATTGAAAATGAATGACTTCCACTCTGGTCGCTGTTGGTGTGAACGTACACTCATATTGTAAAACAGTTGAGCCAGAATATCTAGGATAGTGCCACTGCCATCTGTGCAGTAGCGGGGGGTGGAGCCACAGTAAAGAGGTCAAAACGTCTAGGCCACGCCCCTTTTGGGAATGAAAAGCCGAAGATCCTCTTGATGTCACTGCAATGTGATGTGTGTTGTGAACTTGTGTGTGTAAAAGTGTAGTAAATACATTCCCTGTTGATTTGGCTCTAACTGTGATATACCTGACAGGCTGTAAGAAATGTAAAAGTGTCTGAAGAGCATACAAATGGAGATACCTCAAGGTAGCCGATATAATATTTCACCCTGTATGATCTTTTTTGGACATGTAGCTAATAGAAATACACCTAAAAAGAATGAAGTCGTCACTAAGGTTGTTAAAATGTCAGCAGTGTAAACGGTCTTTAACAGCTGCTATAACCTGCCTAACCTACCGTCAACTACAGACGTCATGCCCCTGATAGGTCAGAGGTTCGATTATGGTGACTTAAGTTTGCTTTTGAAATGATGTCGTCAGTTTGGCAAAAACTCAGCAGCCGGTCTCCTGTGTTTTACAGGCCCGGCAGGCTGAGCTGGAGGCAGCTCGTTTGGCAAGGGAGAAGGAGGAAGAGGAGGCCAAGCAGGCAGCCCAGCAGGCCAAGAAAGAGAAGGAGATCCAGAAGAAGGCCATCAAGAAGGAGAGGCAGAAACTCAGGACTACCTGCAAGGTTCATCTTCATCCAAGCTCTTTGATAGTCTCAAACCTCAAGTACCTCTGACACTTGAGAGCTGCATCAGTCATAGAGCTTATATCAGTGTTTTTCTGTCTCCACGTCTTTGCTCACTCCTCAGAACTGGAATTATTTTGCTGACAATGAAGCTGACAGTGTGAAAATGATGGAGGAAGTGGAGAAGCTCTGTGATCGTCTGGAGCTGACGAGGTACAGTCAACTACAGGATCGTTGCTTGGATGAATTTTAATGCTCTTGGGCACATTCAATCTAAGATGATCCTAGTCCTGTTGTCATTATATAAGCTGAGATCATCCCTGCCTTACAATGCTCTCAGGAAACAGCCCTGAGGAGATGTATAATAGTGTTTTATGGTGCTTGTGTGTTTCCAGTCTGCAGTCCCTGAATGAGGTCCTGGCGTCAGGATCAAAAGAGGACAGTAAGGCAGCCGTGGAGAAGCAGGTAAAAAGGCACTTTTGTTTTTAAAGATTTTTTGTGGCATTTCAGAGGAGATAGACGGCAGAGACCACCAGGAGAATGCGTGTTAGTCGATGATGTCCTACAAACATGTTGGTGTCCCTCCCCTCAGGTGCAGGAGGTGAACGCCCAGCTGCAGAGGGAGAAGGAGGCTGAGGTCCAGATGAGGCAGGCGGCTCGCAGTGCTGAGCAGGCCAGCGGAGGAGGAGGAGCAGGGGGGAAGGGCTGGAACGAGGAGGACCTCCAGCTGCTCATCAAAGCTGTCAACCTGTTCCCTGCTGGGACCAACGCCAGGTACACACTCACTGTGTTTGCTACAGCAGCTTCAGTGCTCCACCTGTGTCCACACAGCATGTGTTCAGGCGCAGTATTTAGACAGGTAAACATGTTTACAAATATGTACCTACATGTTTGTTAAGAAATTAGAAGTGCTTGGTTTGGTTAAAATCGATCTTTCTGCTAATTCAAATGTCAGCCCTGTGATAGTCTGGCGACCTGTCCAGGGTGTACCCCGCCTCTCGCCCAGTGTCAGCTGGGATAGGCTCCAGCCCCCCCCACGACCCTTAATAGGATAAGCAGTTATGGATAATGAATGAATTAATCTTTAATATGCAGCCCTGCTTTGCAGTGTGTTTGGCAGATGGATATTAAAAGAAGAAGTCAAATGTAATTGTTTTTTTTCCCGTCCAGATGGGAAGTTATTGCCAACTATATGAACCTCCACTCCTCCAGTGGCATGAAGAGGACGGCCAAAGACGTCATCAACAAAGCCAAGAATCTACAACGGCTAGGTGAGTTCAGATATGAAGAAAATATGATTTGCATAACCTGCTGCAAACTAGCTTCAGCACCTTTTAGCATTACTGCTTCTGTTCCCTTAAGTTGTGCAACAGTCATGTTCAAATGAACAGTATTTCCATGAACAGATTCTGTATGTGTGTGCAGTCTGTAGACAACAGGGAAAGATTTTGGTGTCGGAAGTGATCTGGTTTCCATTTGTAGTCTGAGTAGTACTGACCAATCACGTTTAAACAGCAGATAAACAGTCTGTAGAGAGGTGAAGAGGTGAAACACATCAGCAATTGTCTGACAACCATTCAGCTTTAAATTAGCTTTTTAAAAACATGGCATTCATATGCTGATATGTGTTTATAGAGATTAACTGAAATTACTGGTGCACAGAAGAGGAAGTCTTGGTCTGGATATCCACTGCTGACTCCGGTACAGCCCAAACTATTGGCTCTCACCTCCAGAGCAGAAGCTTTATTGTCATCAGACAGTGGCTGATGGATTTCAGGACTGAAATCAAACTAGATGATGTTATTTTAAATACACTACTGCTAATTGACTTGTAGGTTGGCTATTTAATGGAATGCAGAACAAAGTGTAAGTTCTCTTGTACTGAGCTTCACTTATTAGTTGATAAAACAGTTCATGTATGTCTGAACTGCAATGAGTGTCCCCCAATCCTGCAAGTCAACAGAAAACTGGGTGACAGGCTGAATTCTAAAATGCCAGTCAGAGAGTTCTTTAATTTTCTGAACACGTTGGGGTACAATACACAAGTCTCTGCTCGGACTAGATAAAGCTGACCCAATATTGCAGACTGTTTTTTTTTTTGGAAAACTACATTATATACATTATCATTATTATATTAACTTTTAATTTTGATCAGAATACTATTTGCCATGCTGTTTTGGATGATTTTAATTAGCTAAAATGTTCATCAGTTGTGTTGTGTGAATGTCATCTCCACAGATCCAGTGCAGAAGGATGAGATCAACAGAAAAGCCTTTGAAAAGTTCAAGAAGGAACATGGTTCTGTAGCGCCCACCATCGACAATGCTGTGCCCTCAGAGAGATTTGATGGTGAGTGTGTCTGTACAGCTGCTGGGTATCTCTGAAACAGTATGAAAATATGCTCCAGGCTAAAAACACACCAGTTCAAGACAGGTAACTCTTATTCCAAAAAAGGCAATATTCCTACTAAGCTATTTACAGCGCTAATGAAAGTCAACATTCCACTAATACTTGCATTTACATGCAGCCACGCATACATCAATTGACATGCATTAACATGTCCTTTATCATGTCAGTATATGGAAATGTCGAACAGCTGGAGCTGTTTCTTTACATACGTAAAGAGGCTGTGTGTTGTAAACTGCTGTTAAAAACCCCAACTAAGAAGCAAAGAATGCTTTTAAAATCCAAATAATACCAGCATATCCCACATCTTACTGTAAGATGCTTATAATGGCGGAATAAAGGTGTGACTCTGTCAGTGATGCAGTGGCTTTTTACTTATGCCCTCATCAAGTTGGTCCTGGAATATAGGTGTGCATGTGAACGTAGTCGCTGTGAATAGTTAATTTGTTCGCTCTACAAACAGTTGCTCAAGGAATTCATATTGAGGAAATGTTTAAGCAAAATATTCTGTGTAAAAGTGCCATTTTGAGCCTCTGTGTCTCGTCCCTCAGCCACTGGTGGTGACGGTAACGCCGCCTCCTGGACCACCGAGGAGCAGAAGCTTCTGGAACAAGCCCTGAAGACCTATCCAGTGAGCACACCTGAGCGGTGGGAGAAGATCGCTGCTGCTGTCCCTGGACGAAGCAAGAAAGATTGTATGAAGAGGTACAAGGTAAGATGAGCGTCTGTCGCGGAATTCTCTAATATTTTGTCCACTACATTTACACTAACGAGGGCA
This sequence comes from Epinephelus lanceolatus, assembly GCF_041903045.1. Taxonomy (NCBI): domain Eukaryota; kingdom Metazoa; phylum Chordata; class Actinopteri; order Perciformes; family Serranidae; genus Epinephelus; species Epinephelus lanceolatus. Next base: position 30,505,874 of record NC_135756.1, on the reverse strand, counting down.
GACTAAATATTAGAATCATCTGTTGGTGCAGTGCATTTAAACCACCTCTAAAACATCAAAGCTGCTCTGACATTTCCTCTGTTTCTCTGACAGGAACTGGTGGAGATGGTTAAAGCCAAGAAAGCTGCACAGGAACAAGTTGCAAGCAAGAGTAAAAAATGACAAGAGCCACAAAGAATAGTATCTGTGTTATTTTAACATTATTGTGTTGGTCTTTATTTTATAATAAAAATTAAAGGAGGAAAAAATACTACAGAAGATACTTAAATACTGTGTGTGTTTGTATGCTGTACAGTTGACGGGTAACTTGTCCCCAGAGCCGGTCTGCTCAGGTTCTCATCCAGAACATTCCACTGCGGATCTGGTTGTAGTCTGGCAGCTGTTCAATTGGACCTGAGAGAAAAACAGGTTTTTAATGTCATCACAACTGTACTGCACTGCTTGTAAAGGAAAACTACAGGTAATCACAATGTGGGGTTTATTCCTGTCGCTGTTAACATTGTTTATGCTGGTTATAATAACACTGTACTCATTGTGATCATGTTTCTTGCTGAATGTTTGTGTTCCCAAATTTCAGCAATTACTTTGGGTAGTACAATGTTATTATGGACAAAGGCCCACCTAAAAAATCAGAATCAGCTCAAGTGTACACTGTATTTAGAATTTCACAGCTTTACCTCTCTTCAAAGCCACCAGACTCCTTCCACAAAAACAGTAATTTTACCACGTAGAACATGGGAGCTGCTCGTCTACTACTGCCTCGATCACATAGTTCATGTTACTTTGTGATTTTGGTAAAGCCATGCTTTATAACAGTTTAAGGCACACTACAACACACACACACAAACTAACCGACCACGGCAGTAGTGGACAAGCAGCTCCTGTGTTCTGCAATGTAAAATTACTTTGTTAAAGTCGTCTGGTGGCTTGAAGAGGGCACACGTAACAACAGTGTCATAATGGAAAAGGCTGTCTGACGGAAAGGTAAAGCTGTGAAAATATCCTCAATATAGTGTGCAGTTAAACTAATATTAATAACTTGTAGGTGTCTAAAATACGTTTTGCTGCTGCCCCCATCCGCAGCAGGACACTGCTCAGTTGATGTGTTGGTACTCCTGCCTGCTTCTCCAAACTGGGGGCGAGCCAACCGCCATCTACTGTAGGTAGTACACTGACTTTTGATACATACCTCATACAAGCCCACTTCAAAAAAATCTGGACCTTCCCTTTAAACTGTCCTGACTTGATGAGCTCAGGGACAATGAGCCACTACATATTTGTCAGGTCTGCCTACTACAGAGTGTATACGTTGTACTAATGCACGTTACTCTAAACCCATTAGGAAAAAAAACTACATACCAACTGCTGCGATGGCAGGAGCCTTGTTGTAGATATACTTGGTACACACGTCCTTAATGGTTGTAGCATCTATAGCCTGTTGAGAAGCAGAAAAAAAACTGAGTGTAATGGTTTCTTAAAGTCATTAGGGTGGTGGTACAGGGCATAAACAGTGACCATCATTCTGACCTATTAACCAATGACATCAGCTAAGGAGAGAAAGGCGAGCTGATTTATCAGAGGCAGATTATTTTAGAATCTCTTAATGGAAAGGTTGAAGTTGTTTTTAATGTCTCCAGGTGCAGCACAAAGGACATCAATACATATTCAACACCTTCCAGTTTCATTTCTGAAATGTTTTGTCAGATTATTAGCCTCCATAGTAATTCATCAGTCTGTCAGAGGAACAATACCTGAGATCAGGAGTTAAACATCAGCCTTTAATGATTATAATTTGGAAAAGTGACAAAACATGCCACAGCTGACTGCTTGACCTCCACTGAAAGCTTTGTAATGAGATGGAATTGAGGGAACCTCTTAATGGGTGAGATTTGACTGTACCCACTCACATCAATTCTGGCCTCCAGCTCATGCAGAGGGATCCTGCGACTGTAACACAGCATCTGTCTGCCGATGTCCTCGCAGATCGGGGTGGATCCTGGACACAGCAGATAAACAAGCTGATGTCAGTTAAAGGAAAGTGCTACATTATGTTTCTCTGATCACCAGTGCAGCTGGATGTGATGCGGCCTCACCGTCGAGGTGCAGGAGCATGTTGGTCTTGAGCAGATTTTTGGCCCGTGCCACCTCGCTCTCCGTCACACTCGTGCAAAGAGACATCCTAACAAGGAACAAGACTCATCATCACACCAGGAGCTGTTGTGATCTCAGGTTTTATATTTAGACTTGTTGGCAGACAGCAGCTACACAAACTCAGCATTTGACCATTTCTACAGTATATCTGATCTGATGGTGGACTCACCATTCCATCTGAGTGAAGTGCATCATGTCGCTGATGGTGCCGGGCTCACACACCATGTAGAGCCCCCACAGGCCTGTGTCTGTGTAGCAGGTGTTGAAGGACTGGAAGCTGTGGCATAGGTTCCCCTGACAGGCCATCTGAGCCAGTTTACTGGACAGATTCTGGGTTCACAAAGGAAATGATCCAACAGGGACGATTATATGATGTGTTTCACTTCATTAATACATACAGACCCCTTGTATGTGTCTGTTTATAAATACACTACTAGAAATATTCCTCACTTTCCCATTATAGAGAACAAACTGCGTATTTCTGTGTGGCAGGACTGTCAACCAGGTTGGAAGGAGTCCACACCATAATACAAACAGCCTGACAGGATATAGATCAAAATGATTTTTAGGAATTGTTTTTCATAGTTTCATAGCAAAAAAAAAAGTGGGGTCTTGACTTAACTGCCAACACATTTTATCATCAGACAAACAGTTTTCCATTTTGTTATCAAAGGAACTATTATACTTTGATTGTGACGCATCAAGTGGTCGACACATTTTTCTCACAATCAGTTTTTGTCAAATAAAAATAAATTTATGGTTTCTAAAAACAAACCTTTTCATATGAAAGGTCCAATGTGTAGGATTTAGGGGAATACACTGGCAGAAACTGAATGAAATAAGTATGTATTCTTGAGTGTATGAACACCTGAAATTAAGAATCATGTTTTTGTTGCCTTAGAATGAGCTGTATGAGCCGGGTCTGTTTGTTTTGAAGAGGAAGAGACCTCTGTGGATAATTTGGCTCACAGTTAATAATTTCTAGATCAGAAATAAGGTGAGCACACATTAAGTTATCAGAGAAAATAGTTGATCATCACACAGTAGCCAGAGCTGGGCTCGCAGGGTATCTGTGATGTGCCAAACAGTGTGAGAGAAACACTGATATGTAATGTGAAATTGCTTTACTCAGTGTTTTTACCGGTTTAAATCACCAGCTCTGTTTGTTTTGGAGAGGAGGAGACTTCTGCAGATAATTCGGCTCCCTGTAAAAACCTCCTGAACAGTTAACTAAATCCCCCTAAATCTTACACACTGACTGGACCTTTAAGATCAGAAAACTATACATCCTTCTGTGTGATCATAACAGTACAGTCAATTTAAAAGGCAACTGAAGTGTTTGCTCAGTTGCTGACCAAATGTCTGTGTTTATGTATGGCTGACAGAATTCTAACATTTGACATGTCTACTATTGCTGTAAAAACAAAAGCCCCACGTCCTCGGACAGTTGTACAATTCAATAAATTCTGATAAACGTGACATCAGTTACGGTTGTCTCGTGCTGCTTGGTGTAAGAAATCCAAACTGAAGCAAACCAGAGTCGAGTCAACTAGACTGAGACGTTTCATGTGTACTCACCACACCACCACCAAACGAGCGGTCCCAGTTCCCAATAAGTGTGTTAGCCACCATGAGGGGGATGGTGTCGGGGTGTGACCATCCAACCGCCTCCACTGCAATGGCGATATGAGCCAGAGGCATCTTGTCGTCACGCACACGGTGCTGAAAAGACATAATTTTTCCACCATCACTAAGGCTGAGCTATTCTTACCTGTTTTCTTTCAAATAAACAGTTGATCATAAATGATCTTTTTTTGATACGTGACAATGATAATAAACATTAAAATTTTATTAATAAGGCACTTTTAGGATCAAAAACAGGGGCTTAGGATTAAAACTACAGGTGGTAACTGACAACTGCGTAAGAGACTCCTCAGCTCTGATTGGTTGTTTTCGTTAATGTGCAGTGGATTACTGCAAATGCCATTAGGAGCACTACAAGGAGGCAGAGGAATATTATTTTCTCACAGATTATCTGTCTCATGTACTACTGTCAGGATGTAGTGACAGTTTCAGCAAATGTGAGTTATTTTTATTTTATTTATTTAAAAAGTCACCAACTACAGCTTTAAAATGATTGTGTATCTCTGCTAGTGCTATCCAATAAAGGAATATAATGTCTCCAAATAATCAGAATAATATTATGACAAAAAACATGTACTGTAGGACGATTTAATGAAAAACTTAAATAAGTTAAAAAACTACAACTCAATAATAATGTATTAGTCTGAAGACGTCCACCTTACCTCACTTCCTGTGAAGTGGCACAGAGGAAGTGCTGGGGCTTCACCTTTATATCTGCCAGGAAGTTTTCCAAAATGATACTTGGCCAAATCAATGAGCTCATCCTGTGAAACTCCTGATTAGAAACACATCACAGAATAGAAGGTCAGAAAGTCTGAACAACCTCAAACTCATATTTTACTTTGATATGAATTCATGACTTTGGTGGAAGGCTGGTGCAGAATCAACAGCCGTGTCAACTTACTTTAATTAGTACCTAAAAACTCATCATTGTTTCACCATTCCCAAAAAACATTTTAAAAAATATAAGCCTGTATCAGCCACACAGGTGAGGAGATGAAGAGCTCTGACCTCCAGCAGCAGCCAGCACTATCCTGGGGCCTTTGTAGTGAGTAGTGATGTACTCCACCAGGTCTCCTCTGTTGATCGTCCTGCAATCACACACAGCTGACTGACGAGCAGGAAACAAACATGTCCAGGACAACATTTCTACAGCAAGCAGAATCACGTGAAACCGATACACACACTCTGTAGATCAGAGCAGCTGTGCATCTGAACTGAATGTTGGCTCTTACTTGATGTTCTCTGTGGGGCCCAGGATGGTCCTGCCCAGAGCTGTGGACTGGTATGCAGTAGCATGAAGGTAATCAAACACCACTTCCTGCAGATTGGTCTCTACTTCCTGCATCTCTCTGAGGATCACCCCTCGCTCCCTCTCGATCTCTGCCTCACCCAGTGTGCTGTTCTGGATGATGTCAGCCAGGATCTCCACAGCTTGGGACAAAGACAACAGGAAACAACATTTTATGAATGAAACAATGATTTCTTGTCATTAAATATGTTAGTCTGGGGCGTCGGTGGCTTAGTGGATGGAGCAGGCGCCCCATGTACAGGCTGTTGCCGCAGGGGCCCGGGTTCGACTCCAGCCTTGGCCATAGCCTGCATGTCAATCCCCCTCTCTCTCTCCCTCAGGCCCGGACTGGCCCACGGGAGAACCAGGGAGTTCCCCTGTGGCCTGGCCCACAAGTGGTCTGCTCTGGCCTGCCTCTCTTTTTTTTTTTTTTTTTAAGGTGCGCTCTGCAGTGCAGGTGGCCATGCCGGCTGGCAGAGAGCCCACCCGCTGTCAGAAATGATAGGTGCTTGTCAGCATTTGTCACAAAGATTGGTCAAAAAGGTTGGGTTTTTTTGTAGATTCAAGACGTGATTAGTTTGTTTTGCTTTCCGCCCGCGCCCGTCCCCAAATCAGTGCGCCTGTAAACTGAAAGCAGCTTGGTTGTGGAGAGTCAGGTGGAGCAGAGAGCAGAGGGTGTGTGTGCCTGTGTGTGCAGACTGTGCAGTAGGAGCTCTGCAGCTCAGCAGCGCCGTTACAATGGACCGCAAAAAGAGGAAAGGTGTAGCTGAATGGGAGCGAGATTAAAAAAAAAAGGCCACTGAGGAGGAGGCGGCCAAATGTCATAAATTTACAGATATGTTCAGAGCCCCCCCCAGCCCACAGCAGCAGCGTGACGTCGTCAAATGATGATGCTGCAACAAGTAAGTTAACATAGAATAGTAAGAAAACTGGTTATTCTCAACGTAAGGTCTGGCCAGATAAATGATTGATGATAAGCTATAAGAGCCAAATTAACCCGGGTATATTTGGTTCCATTTTGTACAGAGCAGCGCAGGCTGAAACAGTTAGGGGACTCTTATCTGTCTAAGTTCAAAAGTTTTCAATATCTATCTAATGTTACTGAAATAAGATCAGATAAGTTGAAGTTGCTGCTGACTTGTATTTTTACGTGTTTTACTGTTGCATTGAATATGGGTGTTGCCATACTGATTATGATAAGCTGACATCAAAATGATTTGCTGACAAAATAATACAATCATGTTGTTTAGTTCAGTATAATAACCATTCATATAGGAGTCCTGGTTTATTGAGGGGCACAAGAGAAGGACTATGAGTAGGGTTGCTGTTAAAGTTGTGTTTAATAGAGTTGTTGTGTGACTGTCATTCTGGAATAATGAGCTTTGGTGATTACTTAGCCCATACGTGTGTCCGTGTGAACGTGCACGTGTGTGAGCATGTAATGTGTGGATTGGGTGGCCTGGGTGGATGTATGACTCCCGGCCTGAATTTTTGTCCTAGTCCGGCCCTGCTCTCCCTTCACACTTGTCTGTCCTGTTGATTAAAGGCTAAAATGCCCAAAAAACCAAAAACTTAAAAAAAATAATAAAATTAAATATGTTAGTCTGTGATCAGGGTTCCCACACGTTTTTGCCAATGAATTATAAAAACTTTTCCTTAACTACTTAATATTTTACTCCATTTAAGTAGTTTAAAAATGGTAGGTCTATAAAGCGATACAGCCATACACTGTTAACCCTGCACTTCCCATGCATTTGCAGATTAGCACACTGATAGCACTTGCTAATTTTACTGGCTCAATAGACATCCCTGCCGTTAACTTGCTGCATAATTATGCCCATTGCCAAAACACCAGACTGACACATACAGATACGACACAAAATGTCAGGGCAGTGCCCCCTTTTTTGTGGTGGGATGTCAAGACAATTTGACGTGTGTTTGGATATAATTTTGAAAAGTTTGAATGATTTTATTTCTCGTGAAAGACAAGTTTAATAATTGTTCATTACAATGTCTGTTACATTAGTGTGTGAGTATCTGCTCTGCTGTCCCTTTAGTTGTTAACCCATCCAAGTGGATCAATGACCCAAAACATTGGTCAGATATGGATTATCCGGACATCTGTAAATGTTAAGATATCTGGATTATGATACCTGGTGATTCAATACAATATGTATATTTGATTTTTATTTAGTGCTTTATCATGCTGACTGTGAATATTCAGTATCTTATGAGTCTCAAATCTCAGTGTGAGAGCCTCTGTTAACCTGCTGAATAACAGCTTTTCAGCATTTTTCTAGGTTTCCTCTGGATGTGACAGCATATTATTTCCCCTGAAGGAGTCACGACCTTGGCGATGATGTGACGTCAGTCTGGTCTATGTGTGTCATGTGATACCAGTGACATTTCAAAGGTCTCACAGCTCAGCACTAGATTTTTAATTGGTAAGACAAGGAATGCATTTCACGTAATGCTGGACAAGTTTGGGGATTTTATGAACACCCTTTAAACAACGGCCAAAACAATGTATATTCAAAACTTTTCCATAACATTCTGCTGATCCCAAACCATTTCCAGGCCTGGAAGTAAGATTTTAGAATTTCATAACTCTTCCAGTTAGTATATTGATTGTGCGATAATTTATTATTTGGTTTACTAACATCATCAACCTCAGTCTGTGATTTCCTACATTTCCCAGATTGCCTTTTGATGACTCCCAGTTGATATGTCTGAATTTGCTGTACTTAGCTGTGACTTATTCTTTTGTCATGTAATCACTTTTTTTAATAACCTTTAAATACTCAATTCTCAAATAAATTAATTGACTCTACAGCCATGACTGCAGACATGTTATGATTCCTCCATGACCTACAGACATGTTGTTTACTGAAAGCCTAACATGTCAACATTGAGGCTTTGTTGCAATCTGCTCAATTAAAGGAACTTTCACAGTACAAATTGGTCTCCCTGCCTCACCTATGATGGAATGCTCTCTTACAAATAGTTGAACATCTGTGTATGGTGACACCAGGAAGAAGCCCTGCCACTGTGATCATATAATCTGATATGCAATAAAATGTATGTTTCGATCATCATCACCACTTTAATCATCCTGATGGTTATTACCACGTCACTGTGACCTTAATCTCACTGTAACATTCAGCTGCACTGTACCTCGTGGAAGATCTTTAGAGAAAGCCTTGGCGTAATAAACAGTTTGCTCTCTGGATGTGTAGGCATTCAGGTGAGCCCCCATGTTCTCGATCTCTAACTCCAAATCCAACTGGGAGCGTTTCCTGGTGCCCTGTCACACACATACACACACAGGTGAACCAACCTTAGGATTTGTTTTGCATGTACCATATTGTTTCTTTTTCTGAGCCATAAACATTACATTTATTAGTTTTGCATTATGTTACTCTAAACATTGTGTCTATGTTGCTAACATGTTGTTATTGTCTAAAGTAAACTGTCTGTACGATAGCTGCAGATGTGCAAATAAAGAGTGGAAGGCAAACCAGTGAGTCCAGTTAGCAGGAGTAAAATCTGCTGCACTGAAATCCTCTCACCTTAAATGCCATATGTTCCAGGAAATGTGCTGTGCCATTATTTCTCTCATTCTCGTAGCGACTGCCTGCATCAATCCAGAGGCCCACCTAAAAGAAGTCATAATGAATATCCACAGATTAATATCCACACACTCTCTGCTGCTACAACTTCAGACAAATACCTGCAGTGAGGCCACCTTCTGTATCTATAAAGCTAAACTCTTATTTAGGCATTAGGATAAACCCTGGAAATGTGCAATCTTAATTTGGAGGAGATCTTCTTGACACACACCTACTGTCTGAGGACAGATTACATCACATGTCTCATGATATCAAATACACACACACACACACACACACACACACCTCTGTAAATAGTAAGGGTAGACCGATACATCGGCCGGCCGATATATCGGGTCGATATTTGAGTTTTTTACTTGTATCAGCATCGGCCGATATGCGCGTGGGTTCGCGGATTTATTTTTCCCTGGCATGATTTACAGACAGGCATCCAAGGGCAGCTCTGTGTTGCCAGAAGACCCTGCAGCTCACATGCAGCGAATCCTACTGTGTACAGTAGTTGTTGTTTTATTTATGCTTCAGCTTAAATATTTGTTTATTTTATAAAGACATTACTGGAAGATTTAAGAGCACTTAACTCTTTTTTTTATTTGAATGTATAATAATAATAATAATAATAATAATAATAATAATATTCTACCTGTTCTACCTCAACTTTCCATCTTGTTTTAGTATTTTTTTACTGTTCAATAAATGTTTCTTATTTTAAACTTGAGACCTGTAATATTTGTTATCATTGTGTAATTTTTTTGATGTAAATTGAGCAAAAGCAGTATCGGCCCCAAATATCGGCTCAAGAAAATCGGCAGTCCATAATCGGTCATCGGCTAAGGGTGATGGAAAAAAATCGGTATCGGCATCGGCACTAAAAAATCCATATCGGTCTATCCCTAGTAAATAGACTTGTAGCCCTGAGGTTGTCCATGCTACAACTTTTGTTCTGACTCCCTCTGACAATGTTTCATGTTCACTGTGATGCACAATGAAATGAATGAATGAAATAAACAGCTGAATGCAACTGAGCTCTTTTCTTCTCTAATAAATGAATTATTTTATATTCCGGACACTTGCAAATCGACATAAATTACTTAAATTACACTTCACTTTTTGAAAAACTGCATTGGCAAAGAGTCCAACAGTTTAAGAACATCATTTCTCAGCACACAATTGCAGGAATTTAGGGATTTCATCAGCTATAAGCCACAATATAATCAAAGATTCAGAGAATCTGCAGAAATCCCTGCAGCCAATATTGAATGGCCGTGATCTTCAATCCCTCAGGCTGCACTGCATTAGAAAGCAACATTACTGTATACAGGATATTACTACATGGGCTCAGCAACACTTTGGAAAACCATTGTCAGTGAACACAGTTTGTCATTGAATCTACAAATGAAAGTTAAGACTCTACCATGCAAAGTGAAAGCCAGATATCAACAACATCCAGAAACACTGCCCGCTTCTCTTGACCTGAGCTCATCAGAGATGGACTGACACAAAGTGAAAGAGTGTGCTGTGGTCTGATGAGTCTGCATTTCAAATTGTTTTTGGATATCATGGATGTCACTGTCAAAACTTCAACAGTAGGGGCCTCAGTTCCCAAACATTTACTGAGTGTTGTTATAATAAGGTAATGTAACAAAGTGGCAAACATGCTCCCGTCCCAACTTTTTTAGAACGTGTGGCAGGTATTAAATTCAAAATGAGTGCATATTTACAAAAAAAAAGACAAATGGAAAAAAAACACCAACAAGTTTATCTGTTTAAATCGTATTATCTTTGTACTGCATTCAATTAAATACACATCAGAAAGGATTCACAAATCAATGCATTCTATTTTTATATACAACTTACACAGTGCCCAAACTTTTTTTGGAACTGGGGCTGTACACAGGTGACTGATTGAGGAAGAATCACCAACTGGAAATCCAGTTATTTCTTACCACTTCTTAAAGGTGCTAACAATACTATCCTATAGATTGTAGTTTGTTTGTATGATGAGGCTTAGTTGCACTCAAGCCCTGAGTCAAGTCCCAAGTCAAGACTGACAAGTTCGGAGTGAAGTCCCAAGTCCTAAACTTAAAGTTTAAAGTCCTAAACAAGTCATAATGTCCTGTTCACCAAACGTGATGCCATTTTAACAACATAGTAATAATATATGAATTACAAAAATCTTGAATGCTTTTTAAAATTTTTATTTATTTCCTAAACAAGTTTGTTAGAACAAGTACAACTGAACTTAATCTTAAAAAAGTAGCGCAGACATTGTGCCATCATCGCATATAGCTCTGTTAACCAGCACTACAGCAGAATGACATTTGTATGTTTCTGTCTTGTCAAGTTGTATATTGTTAAAGTAGTAAAACAGTAAATAAAATACTTTGATATGGTAAACAACATTGCCAACCTTAACATTCTTTTTAATATTTGGGCCTGGGGGAAGGTATCAAGTATTTTCAAATCAAAAGACTCAAGTCCAAGTCAAGTTAAAAATGTTAACTTTGTGATTTCACACTGATATGAGTCCAAGTCAGCATACAGAACTTGCAGAACTGTAATCTGACTTATACAAGTCCACACCGCTACTGGACCAAGTGAACACTCGGTGTGTGTGTGTGTGTGTGAGAGAGAGAGAGAAAGAGAGAAAGAAAGAGAGAGAGAGAGAGAGAGAGAGAGAGAGAGAGAGAGAGAGAGAGAGAGAGAGATTGATTTTAACCTACTGTGCAGGTGGTGAGCCCAGAGTCCTCAGAGGCCACCCGGAGTCCATTCTCTAAAGTGGTCACCTTGGTCTCGGGAACATTTAGAGCCACCTGGTGAGCAGCCTGAGTAGCTAAGAGCCTGTGAGGTCCAGCTGTGAGCTGCAGGTGGAGGACACACAGGAATTAACAGCCGATCATGATGATACTGCAAATTTAGGACAGTGACGTAAGCTGTTACCAGCCACCTGTTAGCGACAATTCCCCGTCATTGTACTGTGTTACACAAACCAAAAGTCAGATTTACTTTTAGAAATTACCTCACAATAACCGCGCACGTTGCAGCTATAAGCTAACGGTAACTGTTAGCAAACACTGAGACTGACAGGACGTGTTGCGATGTTTGTCATTGGTTAGACGGTTTTCTGATAACTGTCGATGGCGTTTTGTCTTAATACACCACTGTAAACACAATTTTCTTACCCTGCTTAAAGAATTTGTCTTCAGTATGTGTCTTTGGAGAAGATATCGCCCGGCAGACGTGAGGCGCTGTAGGGACGTCGCCATATTGTTTATCCGTCACGTTGCGCATGTGTCGTTTCACTGACGCAATCTTACGCTACATCCGTCGGGGTGACAACATTATTTTATTGAGAATAAAAGCCAGAACACTAAATAAGTCAATCTCAAGTAAGTCCTACAAAAGTCATAATATAAACAAGTTATAATGGCAAAGAAGAAACATAAAATAAAGGTGGATGAAAAAGATCTAAGAGGGTATATTTACATTTAATCGATGGGTAGTGGATGTAAACTGTGAACACTTTGCTCATTTAACTAATTGTATTCTCATTTACTACTTTTATCCTCACTTTTACTTTACAGTTAATTTCTAAATTAGTTGATATTTAAATCTAAAAAGCAACTGTGCAGTAAAATGTTCCACATTTCTATAATATATTAATTAAATTCATAATCAGTCTTAGGGACTGTTCCTTACAGGGGAGGCATATTTAAAAAAAATTAAACACTGAGGACGGACTTGTGTTTTTTTTTTTTGTTTTGTTTTTTTTAATTCTGGGAGATACAACTTTAAGTGGTTGTATTTTGTATTCATTCTAAATACATTTTGAACCCCAAAAACCCACCGGTGGGTTTGAAAGGATTTTTTTTTTTTTTTTTTTCAAATGTCACCATGATTACACCAGCCAGAAACTGTAAAAATACAAAATTCTCGTCAGATTTTCAAATTTTCGATGGTCCTTTAACAGATCATGTGGGATGAATGCTTTCATGAGGAAACATAACCATACCTACAGTAAGTTAAAATATTGATATTTCATCAAAATCCCTTTATTCCACATACCTGCTAACTGTTTGCACTAACCACATCCAGTAAGAAACATTAGATGCTGTGCTCGTGCATGCGTGGCAATAGTGGAAAAAACATATATGTGTCTCCAGGACACATATACTCCAGGATTTTGTTTTCAGCATTTGTATTTTAAAAACATTAAATCAATTCAAACATCAAAGGGTAATTTTTTAAAAATCTCAGAGCAGCCACCATGCTAAGTTACTGATGTTACTCCAGCCACTGCTGCCACCCTTGTTTATTTGCGGTTTATTTCAAGAGTACCTTGCTGCAGTCAAGATGGCCGACAAGGCGCCGCCATACATCCAATCCATGCCGGAAGTCACAACCGGAAGTTGGTTAATCGCCGCTCGATCCCGGAAATATGACCGAGCTAAAACAAAAATAAAAGCTTAAAAAACACGTACGTTTACACATAACATAATTTTATGCATTTTGTGCAGTTACATGTTTATCGTAACGGTATAAGTGACTAGTTAATTGTCTCGCCACGACTTTATAGGCTACTGTAAAACTCAGAAGTTAGTTAAAAGCCTACAATAATATCACTAAGTTATAATGCTAACGTTTCATGGATTTAACTTTAATATCAACGTTATGAATACAAATGTAAATATTATGTTTGTGTGGTGGTGGCCACACACACACACACACACATACACACACACACACATTCACAATAGGACTGAAGAATAACTAAAGTTAAATAAACTGAATTCTCAGATTAAATAAACTGAGAATTAATAAAAAATGAGAATTTACACAACCAAATTATTTGGAAAAACAATTATATTGCTAATGCCAGCTACATACTCTAGGAAAATTTGCATTTTGCTTTAGCAACGACCTGTTTGTTTTAATGATATCTGTCACTCCCTCCATACTGTTTGCTTGTTGCATTGGCTCCGATACCTACTTTTGACATGAATATAAAAAATATAAGTTTTTTTTTACGGTGGAGGCAAGGTCAAGCATTTTCCACTAGTCATTAGGGAGGCTCAAGGAAAATTATTTGTTGCTCCAGGGAGGGTCAAGATAGAAAACAATAACAAAGTCACACCACAGCCACCCCCTCCTCTTGTTACCTACGAACAGTCCCTTACATGTAGTTGAATATGTATTTGCAACTTTTTTTGATGACATTAAATATACTTTCGTTTGTATGCTTTGCTGGTGTTTACGCATGCTCAGTATTATTACATGAAGAAAGTGTTTATTTCGAAGTCAACATTCACGTTTATTCTGAAAGGGTCTGACAGTGGGACGGCGGAAGTGTGGCTTTAGCCTAGCGCGAATTTTCTTCTATTTTCTTCAGAGATCTCAAGTTTGACTATTGATTGACAGCCTCCTCATTTTAGTTCACAGTGAGTGGAAGAGCCAAATAAAGCAAAGATACATTTCATGCAGAGCAGAGAGTCAGTCGCCGTGTCAGATATTTGAAGGTATTTCTGTTTTAATCTCAGTTGTTTGATTAACACCTGCCGTGTTTCATATTAAGTTCTGTATATAGCTAGCTGCTAATATTAGCTGTTATAGCTAATTCGTAGCCTTAACTTTAGCTGATGCGTTGAAACAGCAGTCAACAGCCTTTATCTGTGGTGTGGCTTCCAGGCAAGAAATGGCGCATGACGGAGATCTAATGGACGGTGATCTGGAAGATGGAGAGATCTCCGGGTCTAACTCGGATACTGAAATGGGAACCGCCGCCGCAGCACCAGCTCGACCCCAGGTTCCTCCAGCGTTTAGCGGCCAGTCCTTCCAGAACAGAGCCGCTGCCCAGCATCCAGCCACCGCCTACCGCAGCACCAGTAGGACGGTGGAGTCCAGCGACAGTGACCTGGACTCTTCGGACGAGGAGGCGGCTGTTTGGCGCCGGAAACGCCAGAAAGTATCCAGTGCTCCCCAGCTGCCTGCCTGTACCGCCCGGCCAGAGCCGACCCGCATGCCCGTCCACGGCGCCCTGGGAGGCCGCAAAGTGAACAACATTTGGGGCTCTGTGGTCCAGGAGCAGTGTCAGGATGCCGTAGCTGCAGAGCTGGGCATATTTGGTATGGAAGGTGAAGTTAGCATGTCCAGCAGAAATGTGGAGACTTATAACTTTGTCCTGGCCCGTAAGATGATGGAGAAGGAGAGGGAGATGGAGAAAGAGTCGAATGAAGGAGAGGTGAGCATGCTGGACGCCCAGCTGGAGGAGTACATGAGGGAGAGGGGAGGAGGTGATGCAAAGAGGAAGAGGCCAGCTAAAGAGAGACTAGGCCCCAGGGCTGAGATGGACATCAAGGGTCGGTATGAGATCACCGAGGACGACCCTGAGGATAAGGTGACGGATGAAATCGCACACAGGCTGCAAGAGCCTAAAAAAGACCTGATAGAGCGCGTTGTTAATGTCATTGGTAAGAAAAAAGCCATAGAGCTGCTCGGAGAGACTGCAACACTGGAGGAAAGTGGTGGTGTGTACACCATGGACGGCAGCAGGCGACGGACACCTGGTGGGGTGTATCTCAACCTGCTGAAGAACACACCCAGCATCAGTAAGTCCCAGATCAAGAAGATATTCATTGAGGAACATCAGAAGGAGTGCAAGAATAAGAAGGCCGCCCAGAAGAGGAGGCGGCACATGGTGGCCAAGAAGATGAAGCAGGCCATCGGCACGCTGAACTTGCAGGAGCACGATGATGTCTCCAGAGAGACTTTCGCCAGTGATACCAATGAGGCCTTGGAGTCATTGGAGGAGGCTGCAGAACAGGAAGAGGAGGGTCAGGAGGAAGCTGCTGTGGGCACTGAGGAGACACCAGTGGTCTACAACGCTGTAGACCTGGAGGTCTTCTAAGGGTTGTCTGAACTCTGGGAGGTTTAAACAGGGACATTTAAGATTAAAGTCAAACGCAACACTGAAAGCACTGTACAAGCACTGTCTCTGCTGAGTACAGAATCTCACCTGAGTGTCCTTTTTTTTTTACCTTAGTAATAAAAGGAGAGATATTGTTAACAGAAATATGGGTTTTGTTTGGTACAGCGTGGATCTGTAAACACAATTAAACCTTCTCCAAGTTAGTGTGATTTGTGATAAAAATGTTGTTTTCCTTTAAATCAAATTCTTGATGATCAAAAACCCACCTAAGTTGTTGAGGCGTATTGGAGTAAGTGAAGCACTCTTGTTGATTTTGAAATATAGTAACTTTCTTTGTCGTAATTTCCATCTTGAAATAATGAGGTCTTGATATATTAAATTAATTTCTGTGATTGTGGAATATAAATAAAGGTGACTCGGGTAAAATTACTTCAAACAGGAATTTGATTGCTCACTTTTTTTTTTAATGCTGCTCACTGTAAGACAACTAAATTTAAGGCTAATAATTATAATTGTGATAGAGATTCGGTCCCTGATATCTGAGTTTTCAGCAGGTCAGGATGGTTGAGCTGATTATCAAAGAGAATTATTATTTTTTGTACATTAAAGCTACAGTTGGTAACTTTAATAAAAAATAACTTTTTTCATATTTGCTGAAACTGTCACTATATTCACACAGCATTAAATGACCAAGATAACCCGTATACTCCTGCCTACTCTATTGCCTTCTAGCATTTCTAATGGCCTTACCAATCAGAGCCAAGTGAATCATGACAATCACTGCTTGTGAACTACACTCAAACTGTCCAATATGAATCAAGATTGTGTAACTGCATTGCCTATTTCTCAACTCAAATGTTTTCAAGAACATATTTTAGTGTACTGTTTAGCTGTAACATGAGAAAGTTTGTGACCCAGCCACCATGTTGGATACAGTTAAACTGAATACCAAGCACCGCCCACCAGCTGGACCAACTGTCTCATTTAACAGCTAAACAGTACACTAAAATATGTCCCTGAAAACATTTGAGGTTAGAAATAGGCAATGCAGTTACACAATCTTGATTGATATTTGATCAGTGCTGCCTAGTTTGACAGTTTGACCACAGTTCACAGAGTGATTGAAAGCTGCTTTAAAGACTTCTCAGCTCTGGCTGCTAGTTGCTGACCGCACCACAATCTGACTCTAGTAAACGCTATTAGAGACAGTAGAAAGAGAAGGAGGGGCATAATTTTTTCTCCACAGACTATCTGTCTCATGCACTTCTTTCAGAATACAGTGACAGTTTCAGCAAATATGACAAAAAGTTATTTTCATAAAAGTTAACAACTGCAGTTTTAAAGAGCCACACAAACTGTAAACTTCAAGACAAAGCAGTTAAGACAGCCATTGTAGTGAAGAGGTTTGTCCACTAGATGGCGGAAAGACACTATTTCCCATAAGGACTATATACCCAATGTTTAGGTGAAGTATTGATCCCATACAAGGAAATGAGAGGATACCATTTAAGAAGTAGTTTAATAATTTAAGTCAGATATATACCAGGAGAAGCATGTGATGGAAGGTGCTATAGGCAATATATAAATGATATGTACAAAAATGTACTTTTATTATCAAAAAATACACTGACTCTGGAATTAAGCCAAGTAAGAAAGGTAAATAAACTAAGAAAAAGAGCACTTAAAGTGGGATTGGGTAATGGAATTAAGTGTCTATAGATAACACTTGCATTTGGATTGCACTTGAATGAGAATGCTATCCACTTTGACTTAAAATAGACAGCAGCATGATATAACATCACTGGCAGCAGGTAGTGTACTGATAATGCAAAAGATTCCACACACAGTGTCTTGGTTATTCTGCGTAAAGCACACACCAAAGAAATAGTCCCTATGAATACTTAGTGGATTACCAAGAGTAACTGGAATATGGATTGTGGAGAGATTTTTGTTTGTTTTTAAATTTATTGCATTTACTAGACACAACATGTGGGTGGTAGCAAAGGTCTGATTATGGTGGTGGCAGCAGCACATGGCTGTGGTGACCATTGATAAAGAGTCAAATATGGGATGAATGTTTTGTCTTCAACAGCCTTTTGGAATATGTATCCAGTGTACCTGAATGAAAAGCACAAAAATAGCCCATACGCCATTTTTATATCAGAAAAATTATCCATTTTTATCCACTTTTGTTTACAGGTTGTTATTTCCCAATAACGTCCTGACGATGTAACTATGTAATTTAGTACTAATTTTAGGTAGAATTTAGATAAAGTTCTGTGAATGTTATTTTAGTCAGTTGACTTAGTTGTGCTGAGTTCATGAGCCAATTTAAAGCAAGGCAAATATTTATCAGTTATTCATTACTGGTAACTTTATTCCTCATATATGTTGAATTGTTTGCTTGCCTGTAGACATATTATACACTGACCAAAAGACTCTACAGTAAGTTAGAGTAGCTGAGGATTTACTTGGAATTAGATAATTGGAATGCTACCAATTGAACACTGTATACATTTTACATCTAAATAGCGGGAAACTACATGATTCTTTCTATCAAACATCCTGGTAAATTCTTAGGAATTTACGGACAAGTAAAATCAAGTATTAATGAAATGAAAAAGGAGACATTATTTAAAGATGCATCAACTGATTTTTGGGAACATGTATAGCTGCAGCCACATTTTGTTTGGAGGCTACACAACACTCCCTACAAACTGACCACCAATCCAAGACAGATCCACCAACTCCAGTTATTTGAACCCTGCTTGCTAAAATGGGACATTGTGGTGAGTAAATATGAGTCTGAATGTAGCAACAATCCAATATTATAATTCATTATACATAAAGACGTATTTCACCTTATACGTAAGGAGATTTTAACCCTTGCCCTAACCCTATTTTTCACTTAAAGCACTCTTATATTTCCATTTTAATTTAATTCTATTTTATACATATTTATTGTTATTATTTAATATTTATTTTTAATACTCTTATTCTCGAAAATAAAAAATATATTTTTCTAATTATATTTTCTATTATTTATTTAAACTGTCATTTACCATTGCTTGATTTTAATTAATGCACAAAGCTAATGGTGATCTTTCCTCTGTACCTCCTGAGCAAGAGTACTAAATCATTTTAAAGAATTTCAGACAACCATATGGTTTTTATAAAGAATATTTCAAAGTAATTTTACTCACCTGGTCCTCGTGTGACAATTCCCCTGGTAGCACTCATTAGAGTGCTGCATTTTAACCCAAACCTAACCTTAACTGCCTCTCTTTTAAGATAACACATCATAGCTAACTAAATTAGCTAACTAACTTGGACAGGTCACGTAGCTGCTCCAGTCACAGATACACTTTCTCTGATTTTTGGCTGCTTAGGGGCAGACGAACAAGCTGAAAACACATCTGACAAACTGCCTTATTCAGTTGTTGTGGCTGACATGTAAGCAAACAGTTGCCCATTTATGCCTAGTACACACTACACGACTTTTTTGCCCGTTCTGAAAGTCACGATGTCACATTACACGATTGTGGAGTCATAAAATCGTGCCGTGACTTGGCAGACAGACATGACACACTACACGATGGTTCACACCAATTATCTCTGGTCATCTTTCACAACGTGCGTGATGTCATTGGGTTATTCTTGTCCTGTTTTTATTACTCTTATTATTATTTTAGTCACTGTGTCTGTTCATGTGCCAGCCGAAATGTTGTTGTAGTAATGTTAAAAAGCGGCACCAGATGGCAGGAGCTTCATTTAAAGAACTGTAGGTAAACATAAAAGTCACTGAATCCTCCACAAGTTCCTGCAAATGTTTCACAATAAAAGCCTATTTAGAAAATGAAGGGACTCTCTCAAGCAAAATGTTAAGGGGCTTTTAATTTGAAAAGGATACAGGAAGTGCTGAGTTGGAAATGATGACGCAATGTATTAACTTTATCAAGGTAACAGGAGAGGATAAAAAGTAAAACTCTAAAAATACAGAGGGAATAATAAATAACCGACTGTTTAGTATGTAGTCTGTTTCAAATGAAGCTGGTAGCCTCTGCAGTTGTGGTAAGTAAAAGCTCCGCCACTATTTTTTAATTTTCCTACTTTATGTCCATCTCCATTATGAAGAAATAACATTGTTTGCTAGCTTGATGCTAATGACAGTACTCAGCAGGATGCTAAATTGCCTCTGCTGTTTCACACCATCATTCTTCCCTTTTTACTCTGTGTGGTAACATTCCTAGAGAAAATATTAAAAAGGCTGGGGTGTTGATGACGTACAGTGGTCTACAGCAGCAGATCACCCTGTGTTCCTATTGGTCAGAGTGACGGCTGTGGTGGGAGCAGTTGTGGCCGACAAAAAGAAAATCAGAAATGCTAGACTTTCTGTTGGAACGTCGTGAGGCATCCAAGACGTGGCGTCAGTTGTCATTAACTATGACACACTACACGAGATGAAACGATGAATTGTTGCTGACGACACTCATTGTCAATTACAATCTATGCCGACACTGTATGTCGCTGCATCGGGCTAGAATCAGGTTGATATCATGTAGTGTGTACTGTAGTGGACTTTGGATTATTGCAAAAAATAAGCTCTGTGACAAATGTTTATGACACTGTGTTCAGCTAGATATCTTCACAAATGAACAGAACCTTTATGATTTTTGAGCCGTAAATGCAGTCACCATAAGTAAAAAGCTAATGCTTGGCTATACACAAACTACACCACGGTCGGATGACTTAACATCGCCGCCACAACAAGGCTGTAAAGCTGTTTTCTCTAGTCTCATTTAGCCATTTGTTAGCAACCGCCTTTTCAAGATATGCAAAGGCTTTAAAATTCACAAGTGGAATATTTACTGGGGCGGCACGGTGGTATGGTGGTTAGCACTGTCGCCTCACAGCAAGAGGGTTGCCGGTTCGATCCCGGGTGTGCGGAGTTTGCATGTTCTCCCTGTGTCAGCGTGGGTTCTCTCCAGGTACTCTGGCTTCCTTCCAAAGTCACGCAGATTGGGGATAGGTTAATTGATAACTCTAAATTGTCCGTAGGTGTGAATGGTTGTTTGTCTCTATGTGTCAGCCCTGCAATAGTCTGGTGACCTGTCCAGGGTGTACCCTGCTTCTTGCCCAATGTCAGGTGGGCTAGGCTCCAGCCCCCCCGCGACGCTCAAGAGGATGAAGAGGAATATTTACTGACATACTTTTGTTTCATAGAACATAATGTTAAAGTTTCTTAAGCTTGTGATAACCACAGACCTTATCTCAAGCATCCAACCAAAAAGCCATTCAAAAAAATTCACTAACTTCCAGACAGGGGAACCAGGAGTGCTAAAATGTTAATTAATTTCTGGGTTTAAGGACTCCTTCAAGAATCTATTAGCATTCTTTGGAGTCACGCCTCTAGTGACCTGATGAATGCAAGTCTAATATTCACTCTCTTTTTAGCTCTGTTTTGGTCTCAACCAATGCCCCAGAATCTGGGATTTAGGCTGCTAAATGTTTACTGTCTTCACCAGCTAGTAGCTAACATTATCTTTTTTTTTTCTTTGGTGCTGAGCAGGTAGTATGCAGTGGGCTTATCAGGGCTTGTTTTTAAAGCTTAAAACAGTGTTGATGAAAACGGAGTAAAAAACAAAAGATTGAGTTAAAAGAAGCTGAAAAAGTAGGTTAAGTCAGGTGATAATCACTACTAGGTACATTTCACGTTACACATAGTTATGTGTGTAGTTATGTGATTCTTTTTTCAGTACAAAATTATTGGTAAGTGCAGCTTTAATGTTCCATGTACACCAGGAACAGTAAACTAGCATACAGTTTTCCATCCAATATTTGCTTTACAAATCTGAGTTTTTACTCGAGCTAAACAGACCTCAGTAAACAAATGCCCCCCGTTAGAGCTGCTGCATCTAAATCAAAGTAAGAGTATACAGTCGTCCCACACAGCTCCAGGGGAGAATGAAAGCCTTTAATGGTGATGGTGGATTTGTCAGCTGAAGCGCCTTGGAAATGATCATTATCTCAGCTCATGGCTGCCACATGAAAGGCCCAGCGTTCTGGCAGAAACACATCTAATAATCCCACCACTTATGGCTGTTTTCATATTTGCTGGCGGATATGTCTTCTCTGATAAGCCACCAGTGTGTACACATCATGATTCCATGCAGCAATTAGGCAAGCTGATTAAGGTTTGTAAAAGGTGCGGAGATCAGTTTCCGGCAATTGAGTTTTACAGTCACTTCATCTGCTCACCTGCTGGGTTTACTGCGTTTGTAACAGATGATGAAGACCGGAGGTCACAGTTCATATGGTGACTAACAGATGTGTATTGTTTGCTTTAATGGTAAAGGCGATCAAAGCAGGATTATCAAAGAAATGTGTGAGTTGCAGGAGGTGACTGATGTTCTGCCTTGTCTTATTCATGTGGAATTGTTGCACGCAGTCTCTGGTCTCAGGACCTCTGTATCTGTCACCTGGCAACGAACTTGTTGCCTGGATACAACACGCTGTTTCTTATTTCCATTGGATCAAACAGGACCAGGGTTGAAAGACTTGTATCTTTAGACGGGAAGGGAGGTGCTGCATGATGTCAGCATTCAGAGAGGTTGTGAACGGGTGTTTTTTTTGTGTGTGTGCAGAAGATTAGCATTATTTTGACAGACACTGCATCTCTTTGAGCATCTGCTCTTTGAGATCTGTCCACAAATCATCGAGCTGTGTCATGGATGAACAGCTCAATGCCTGGTATGTCACAAAGCAGGAAATCAAAGGGAGCTGTTCAAAGACTCTTTCCTTCCTGTAACGATCACACGAGCAGAAGTAAAATACAATCTAAGTTTGTCGGTGCACCCCTGCTGACCCATCAGAGCTAATCTCGGAGATGTTGACAGAGAGGAAAGAACGCCACCACCACAATTAGACAACAGATCCATGCTCCAGCAGAGAGAGGTTGTAATTTTCAGTGTGTCTTTCTCTCACAGTAACATGTCTTCTCAGAGCTACTGCAAGCAGACAGAAGAACAGCAGTAAAGGTGAGTTAGATAACATCATCACAGGGCTATTGAGAACAGGTGGTGACTCATCACTTTCACTGAAACAAAGGTGACCCAGTTGGAAGGAGAAAAGAGACAATGGCTCACGTTCATAAAGTATGTCAGCTCTGGGGATGATGTCACTTTAGTCCCAAGACTCTTATTGTTATTGAGGAACATTTTGCAAACATCAAAGTTTTCCATTTGTTGCAATTAGGGATGTCAGTTTCTTTTGATTTTTTTTGATAGCCAACACCCATTAACCAGTAACTAACTAGTCAATAAAAAATAAAAAAAATAAAAAAGACATTTTCTTTAAGCCCTGCGCTCCATTGACTCAGTTAGCTTTAGTGCTGCATTATAAAGTGCTATCCATTTAGAGATGGTGAAATTTAAATGTTTTGTGATGTAAATGCTTGACTTTTATTTTATTTTTTGTTAGCTTTGCTGACAGACAACCGGCTAGCTGCATTAACATGGGAAATGTAGTGCCCACTGCCTGCCCTCCAGCCCCCGCTGGTTAGCTAGCCTTGGCGCACTCCACTTTGCACCACCTGGGTCGGGTGGGAACTAGATAGCAGCGCTGCTCATTCAACGATTTCCACTGGTAACGCTGTACTGGCAGCAGGAAGTGTTGCTGCGGAAACGTGGTGGCCACCCTCCAGTCTTACCCAGGTTGCCCCAGTAAGTAAGCAGCTTTATTTTGAGTCTCAAAACCCCTTAAGCATTGGTAACTACGTTAGCACAACTATACAATGCTGACACTGCTAATGGTACCAACAGAGATTACATAAGCCCCTTTTCCACCAACATTTCCAGGAACTTTTATCACCAGGAATTTATTTGCCTGGGTAAAATAATTCCTGGTAATCTGTGTGGTTTGCGTTTCCACCGCACCTCAAAGTTCTTGAGCTTGGCTGGTTACGTGCTGGTGTAGAGAGTTGGGGCTGTTTGTCACAGCCAGCAGCTAAGTTTAAAAGTATTTTAAGATAAGTGTCAAACTAAGTTAGTCTACATACAGACAGCTGTCATTCAGCTTATTAGTAACAATTTGCTATCAGCTGAACTAGTGTGCTGTCCTGGGTCCATGTCATTGGTCCGACAGCCCATTGGTCCGACATCCCATTAGTCCGACGGTCCGCGGTGCTCAACAGCTCCCGGCGGGCGTATTTCTACCTTGATGGTGCGCCGCGACCGGCTCTGGGTCAGCTGTGAAAGGCTTGAGGTGAAGCAGGCTCACAGCTTATGTGTTTGTCACTTTCTTTTACATTTTAACCCACACCATGATCTTTTCCTAACCCTAACCAAGTGGTTTTTGTGCCTAAACCTAACCAGACCTTAACCACAGGGCATCATGATGATTTCGGAACAACGGGACTTCCGAACAATGGGTTTAATATGGTCAAAACAATGGGCTGTTGGACCAATGGGCAGTTCCCGCTGTCCTTGTGTAAGACATAACGTTAGTGTCGGTGGATGAGAGACTGTGGACGGAGCATACTGAATATTGCTGTCTACATGTTTACATGTTCATGCTTGCTGAACACGTGTTGATAAAGTATTTGCTGCTTACTCTCTAAGATTTAATTTCACTCACAGTAACGAGTGTAGCTACCATCAACTCTTCAGTCATTTTGGTGTTGTCTTCACTTTGTTTCCACCATGGCCGCTCGGCTGTTCACCGGTTACCGTGTCATGTAGGCGTGTGTGTGTATGTGGAGGAGATCAGCACCGGCACAAAAGAACCGATACTGTTAGCGCTTATACTACAGTTTTGGTAATTTAGCCCTGGGGCAAATATAGTACCGGGTTTTCGTACCCATCCTTAATCAAAACACAAAGTGAAGCTTTGTGTAGCTTGTAGAAATGAAATAAAGTTTGCAGACACACTGACACGAAGTGCGGAACGCTGCAAGTGTGTTTTCCACCAATCAGCATTCTTCAGCACACAGCCCCGCCCCTCAAGAATTCCAGGTAATCTGAAAAGTCCTACCCCCCTACTACTGTAGGTACTTATTTCAGGGAAAGTTTGGGGTTGAGGGAAAGTTTTTTACCTGCGTAATTTCTGAGGAAATGCGCCAAGGTTTTCCAAATCCCGGGTAAATGATAAAAGTTCCTGCAGTGGAAAAGGGGCTATAGTTAACAATTATAAAGGGGGTTTGTGGCTGAAAACTGAGCTGCTAACTCTGCGGGTCGACCTGTAGGGAGACGGGAGGTTGGGCACAATGTTTCCACAACAAAGCTATTGGGTTGAGACAGTGTTACTAGCGGTAATGTCGAATGGGCAGCCCTGCTAGCTAGCTCCCACCCAACCCAGGTGGTGTACAGTGCAGTTAACTGAAGAGTAGCAAAATTAACCAACAGACCAACATGCATTACCAGACAAAAATATTCATGCTGGTTCAACGATTAATGGTTAACTGTTGACAGAGTTGCAATGTTAGCTTATGAACTTGTTGTCGGTGCTTTTCACTGTAAATGGTAACAGAGATAAAAGGAAGTAGATGTGATCTAAATGATAGTAATGCACTGGCTTGGCCTAAAATTGAGACCCAGCGCTGGGCTCCGACTACACAACCATTTTGTCTGTTCCAACAGTCACTATGTCAGATTGGGTGATTGTGAAGTCACAAAATCGTGCTGTGACTTAGCCAACAGACCTGTCAGACATGTACCCTGGTCGTCTTTCACAACATAAACCGTGTCATCGGATTATTCTTGTCCTTTTTTTTTTTTTTTATCATTACTATTTTTTAAGTCATTATGGCTGTTCATGTCCCAGTCGAAATGTTATTGTAGTAACGTAAAAAAGCACCACTAGATAGCAGGAGAAGTTTGAAGTAGGCCTACCACATGCAAACTATGCAAGTCACTGAATCCTCCAAAAAGAGTTCCTGCAAATGTACAATAAAAGCCTTTTTTAGAAAATGAAAGGATTCTTTCAACCGAAATCATAAGGGTTTTTTAATTTTAAACGGATACAGGAAGTGCTGAGTTTGAAATGATGTCACAATGCATTAACGCTAACAGCGAAAACGGGAGCGGATTAAAAGTAAAAGTAGAAAAATACAGATGGAATAATAAAAAACAGTCTGTTTCTAATGTAGTCTCTTTCAAATGAAGCTGGTACCCTCTGCAGTTGTGGTGAGTAAAAGCCCTGCCACTATTTGTGAATTTCATTCATTTATATCCTCCATTATGAAGAAATAATATTCTTTGCTAGGTTGATGCTAATGGCAGTACTCACCAGATGGATAAAGTGACTCTGCTGTTTCACGCCAGCATTTTTCCCTCTTTACCCTGTTGTGGTAACATCCCTAGAGGAAATATCAAAAAAGCTGGGATGTTGTTGCTGTACAGTTTGCTCAGTGTTTCTATTGATCAAAGTAACGGCTGTGACGGGAGAAGTCATGGAAGACAATACAAAAATCAAACATGCTAGACTTTCTGTCGGGATGTCGTGAGGCGTCCCAGACGTGACGTCGGTTGTCGTCTTCTATGACACACTACACAAGATGAAATGATGGATTATCCTGTATGACACTCGATCTGAGCTGACACCCTAAAATGCTGCATCGGGCTATAATCTGGCTGAGATCGTGTAGTCTGAACCTGCCATAAACCTGTCCTGATACAATAGCTGGTTCCATTTTAGATCTGGTTCCAAGATATATATTAAAATACTAGAATTCATTAAGCTCTGCAGCCAACAGATCCCTTACTGAATCTTAAATATCTAACCTCTCTTAGATAGTCTCTTTTGCCTCCTTTTGGCACTTCTGGCATCTGCAAAAAAAATGGTCATGGATATAAATGTGCTAACTCAGTGACACAGTTGGCAAATGAACATGTGGCAGACCATAAATGCAAAATGCAATATTTGTGGGTGGATACACATAACAAAGGGGGAGCAAGTCCCCTGCTTTAATATTTGTCTTGTATCCATCATGTTTAAGTTTCTTTGTCTGACATGAAAACATTCAAAGAATTTTAGCTTCAGATCAAACATACAATTTACACTATGGGTTCAAGGACACTATAATAGGCACATTTCACCATCTTTGAACAATTTCAAGACAAACATTTAATCAAGAAAATAATCAGCAGATGAATGGACAATGACAGGAATTTGCTCATGAAGCTGCCAGTATATTCCATCAGAACTGCAGTGCAGGCTCTCATTTTTTCATTCTTTAGATACAAACAACCGAGTTCATTACTATTAATCCTCCCCAGGAGAGATTGATAGTTTTTGATTTATTTCAGTCTGAACCAAAGTGTTGGACTGTCAAACCAAAGGCTGTCCCTCTGTAAAGCAACACCACCAGCGTGGCTATAAAACAAAATTAAAAAGTCGTTTTAGAAATGCTTGTGTCATTAAAAGAGTTGTTGGTCATTGTACATGTGAGACAAATGAAAGACGCTGAAAAGATGTTTTTAAATATTCCTATTTTGCATTGTAGTGATGCAGCAGCCCAAGTGATGAGACAGTCTTTTCAAATGAAGCATGAAATTGATCATAGGCTGACAAGAAATCTACACATTCAGTTCAGATGAAGTGCCATCCTTTCAAACCAAGCATGAAATTAATCATAGTGGCCAGAAATAGAAGGAAGAGGGAAATATTAATGTCATATCTATTCTGACAGTGAAAGCACTTATTACATGAGCTGAAATAATGATAGAAAAAGTATTGTGTGTAGTCCATCTAGTTTCTTTGTCAGACATTTGATTTAGAAATAATTCATGTGGTCATTGTGGTCAGTATGGCAGGGTTGCCATCAAAGAAAAAAAAACTGCCATCAGTCTTCAGTGAAAATTGGTGATGTTTTTCTATTAATAATAAAAAGTGGGAAGGAAATCACAGAAAATATGTCGTGTCAGTATACTAAGGATGTTTTTGGTTACTTATCTTAAAGCTGCTACAATTGGTTTTAATTTCAAAATCATAACTATGTGTGTGACTGTGATTTTTGTCACCAATAAGGACATCCACAGAAAATTATCATCAGCACCACCACCACCACCACTTTTTTTCAACTCTACAGAACATTTTGGGGTCTTATAAGTTGTTGTTTTTTTTGTTTTTTGTGTCACGACCCACAACTTAAGTGGTTGGTTGACTCTCACAGCTCTCATCCACCAAATTTCCAGCAGCAGATGTTTTCAGTAAAGAAGCCCTGATAAACCACTGTACTCTAGATGAAGTTAGCAACATGCTAGTGGTCAAATATTTAGCAGCTTAAGTGTGAGATATTTCTCTTTGTATATGTCTCTCAGAAACAGAGCTAAAATAGAGAAAACATCTGACATATTGGACATTTATGCGATTTTTAGAGAACATGATTCCAAATGAGGGCGACACAGTGGTGTGGTGGTTAGCATTGTCACCTCACAGCAAGAGGGTTCCTGGTTCGATCCTGGGTGCGGGAGCCTTTCTGTGCGGGGTTTTCTCTGGGTACTCCAGCTTCCCCCCACAGTCCAAAGACATGCAGACTGGGGATAGGTTAATTGGTGACACTAAACTGGCTGTAGGTATGAATGTGAGTGTGAATGGTTGTCTGTCTCTACATGTCAGCCCTGCAATAGTCTGGCAACCTGACCAACCTGACCTCTTGCCCAATGTCAGCTGGGATAGGTCCAGCCCCCCCGTGACCCCCAAGAGGATAAGCGGTTAGAAAATGGACAATCTGGTAAAAAAAAAAAGGAAAAACAAACTTTTTTTCTTCCTTTACCTCTGGAGGCACAGCCCGGAGTTTTTCGACAAACGGAAGTGCAGGGGCCTCAGCGATCGCTCACGCCCTTCACTTCCAGCGGTGCCCCCAGGGAATCGCCGTGTTGTTTACAAATACTTCGGGTAGAAAACCAGCAGAGTTGAGCTATATATCACATTTTTCACGTCACTATATCACCATGTAGACTAATCTGATGTTTGTTAAGTCTATAAACACAATGATTGAACAAACGTTACTATTTCTGTGTGCATGTTTTGTAATTAATAACATGGTTATCGTAGATTAGCTGGGCTAACCGTTAGCTGTTAACGTTAGCTGTTAGCGGTGTCTGTAATAACCATAGACTGTATAAAAATAAGGTAATAACTCCATAAACGGTCCGTGAATAAAATATTTTTTCCAGCAGATATCTTAGTTACAACATGATTGAGCTAGCAAAGCAGTTTTGTGTTGCTATGTGTGGTATTTATTCAGTTATGGGAAATCACGATGTCTAGGAAGCATCAGTAGCTGCAGCTGACAGGGACAGTTAGTAAAGCTAACATCAAGACGTCATCTGTTAAAAGCCTCCCGTTGTTGGATACGACATGAAACTACTCCAGTTAGCTCAATCATGTTGTAACCAAGACATCCGCTGGAAAAAAAAAAAAATTCATGTTGATGAGACGGTGTTTTGGGTGGAGTGGTCACTATGGACACAGAGCTTGCTGTTTCTGTAGGTATACATTTCCTGGGGACACCTTCACGTCTCGGCCACGCCCCCTCCATTGTGATTGGCTAAAGCGCAGCATCGTTCAAACTCAAAGCCCCGCCCTCCTCCCCTCTAGTCGTCTTTCACACAGGGCTGCCGACAGATTCTACATTGTAAATTGCAGAATCTGTCTTGAGAGATTAGAAAATGGATGGATGGATGATTCCAAATGAATAATATTGTTGCTCTATGTCCGCTAGAGTATAGGTAACTGTTTTCTAACATGTATGCTCTTTCAACTATTACACAATTACACAATAAAGTGTTACAGGGCTGGATAATATGGCCTCCTCTAAGCAACTGTAGACTACTGGAATACTGAAGTACTAAATTAACTACTGTTAACTGAAAGTGCTGATAATAATGTTTAAAAAAAAGTACTGTTATAATAAAGTTAAATGAAGTACTGTTACAATAAAGTTAAGGTACTATTATAATAAGGTTAAATAAAGTACTGTTACAATAATGTTAAAGTACAATTATAATAAAGTTAAATAAAGTACTTATATAGTAAAATAACATAAAGTACAGTTATAATAAAGTTAGGGTACTATTATAAAAAGTTGAAGTATGGTTACAACAATGTCAAAGTACAATTATAGTATGGTTAAATAAAGTACTTTTATGGGAAGGTTATATAAAGTACAGTTATAATAAAGTTAAGGTACTGTTATAATAAATCTAAATAAAGAATGGTTACAATAATGTTAAAGTACAATTATTATATGGTTCTTGTTCTGTTTCATTTTGGTGTGTTTAGCGCAGTTTTAAGTCCTTTTGGTTGCTTGTTTGTCTGTTCTGTTTATTTCGGTATATGGGGATGGAGGGGAGGGATGAGGGACAAGAGGAAACTCAGTGTACTCTGTTATATTTATATGTTTACATATTGGTGCTGGTATATGATACACTTGTTGGAAATAATGTTGAAATGAAAAGTGCTGGTACAATTAAGTAAAGAAAAAAAAACTGTTTTAATTAAGTTAAATAAAGTACCGTTACAATAAGGTCATTCTCGGAACCCATCGGCTATATTCAGCGTCTGACTTCCGGCAGATGGCGATACAGCCAAAGACACTGGATTACTACAAGATGGCCCACCTACAATATACTCCCATTGTATGAAATGGTATACATTTCCGGTCTCCTAAGTAGGCGTTGTTCCCCGTACCCCAATCAAAGACGATGGTGAATCAAAGACGAGTATCCCCAACCTCGCTTCTGTCAACGTGTGTACCCTTACTGTCCATAAGCTAAATAAATAAACGGTCCATGAAATTTTTTTTTTTCCGGCAGATGTCAGTTACAACATGATTGAGCTAACTGGAGTAGTTTCATGTCATATCTGACAACGAGAGGCGTTTAACAGATGATGTCCTGATGTTAGCTTTGCTGCTGCTGTTAGCTGTCCCTGTCAGCTGCAGCCACTGATGCTTTCTAGACATCGTGATTTCCCAAAACTGAATAAATACCACACATAGCAACACAAAACTGCTTTGCTAGCTCATTCATGTTGTAACTAAGATATCCGCTGGAAAAAATATTTTTTTAATCCAGTATCTTTGGTGAAACTGCACTTATTTCAGCACCAGAGAGGAAATATCTGTTGCCAGATCTCGCAAGAGTGTGTTGTTGAGACAGAGACAGGTCTTGAACAAAGTAAATTTTCTCTTGATTTGTCCATCTGAAATTTGCCATTTTGGTGTCGGAATGTTCTGAAGATATGTGGCTTGTGATAAATGGGTCCAATATTTGCTTCCGTGACTATGGGGCGAAAGAATCGGCCATAATCTGTAATCACGTTCATTTCTCCCACTGAAGTCAATGGACTCAGGACCTGCTGTTAGTCTCCTAAAGGGGCGTGGTGGTTGCGAACCCCACGTGACACTGATACAGGAAACTGACTCGCAGTGGACCGTCTTGTTTTATCCACCGTCTTTGATACAGCCTCTGGGGGCAGACCCTCGATTTTTTGGCATTCCGGTTTCAAATTTCCGTTTCCGACTTACGTTTATATATAAGTAAATATGCTGAACCATTGCGATGGATTCAGAGTTTGCAGTGACGGCAATTATGTTCCGCCTCGTTAGTTCACCGCACGGAGCATTTAACCTGGCAACAACTGCAGCCGGCTCAAACGTGATTGATCAATATCACGTGGACTACAAACAGCCTAGCACCGGAAACCAGCGCTCTTCCGCTCTTCTTCCGGAGGCAAGATCTCCTGGGTTTGCCTACAGACTCTACATTCACTGAATTTAGAGTCTGTATATAGAGACTACAAAAAAGTTAAATAAAGTGAGGTCATAATAAAGTAAAATAATATAACATTAATAAAGCATTGCTCTTGTGTGTGTGTGTGTGGGTGTCTTTGTGTGTCTGTGAGAGGGAGAGAGCCATAGGAGAGGGCAAGAGAACCAAACTACAGAGTGAGTCTCATGCTGGTGTTTTAAAAAAATGTGACAATTTATATTCAGTGTTTGCAATATAGTCATTTTATACATCGCACTTGGAATAAGCTGTGATACATTAAGTATAAGAGTACATGACAAATGAAAAGTTTTGTATGTTTTTTAGATGGGATAATGAGTGAGTGTTTCTTCTTCTAACAGAAATGAGAAACAGCTTGTGCTGCTGGTTGCTTAGGTACAGCTGAAGCAGGTCTTCATCTCTATTTTTTTGTCCTTGCTTATCTTAGCTGTAAGCTTAACATGAAGTACCCTACAGCAAGCAAAACGTTTCAAAGATAAGAACCTTATGGGTTTGATGAAGCTGTGGAGTAGAGGAATGGGTTTTGGTTGATGTTGATTAAGCAGAGAAGAGTGAGTGTGTCTTTGTGTAAGTGTAAGCATAAAGCACAAAACCACTTTGTCCGAATGTAGCTCCAATGCCACTGGTTTCCTTTCATACAGCCCTTGATGAACTATAACTGGCATCTTTTGAAGCGTTTCCTTTTTAGTGATGTTCCTCATGGCTTGACGTGGGTGGCCTTTTTTAGTCGCGGTTAAGCAGCCAACTATGCCAGCACTATTTATGACTATTTCCTTACAATGATTCAAGCGTGTATGACGTAATTCCAAACAAAAGCTCGCTCTGATTATTCAGACATTCAGTGGGTTAATACTTTGGCTGTGACGTGGGACGACCTTGATTTGAGTTTCATAGAAAAAGAAATCTCTTAAAATATGACCGACCAAATGTGAGTGGGTGGTTTGTGTTAAATGTAGCTGAGTGGGTAGAACAAGACATTAACACTGTCAAGATTAGAAGTTGCTTCCTGCTCGTGCTACCTACTGGCTGTGTTATTGTTATTTATTGTTAACTGTTTGCATTAATGTCACTTTTGCATTTACAAAAATTCTTTCTTGAGCCTGGAGTTAACAGCTCATCACAATCTTTGTTCGCTCCTAGAACCAAGAAAATCCGAATTTTAACAGTTGAGTGAGGTAAGGTGGTTGTCAATAAAGGCAAACATGACTAAACTGGTTCAAAAGAACACATCAGAAGAGATTAACTCTGCAGTTAAGACCCTAACGTAATGCAGCGAAATGTATTGACTTTCTTATCGTTAAAATGATTTAATGGTCCCATATTATGCTCATGTTCGGGTGCATACTCTTATTATGCTCTACGCGAGTTTCTACTACAACATGTTTACATGCTTTAATCTTCGATAATTACATTATTTTTCTCATACTCTCTGCCTGAAACACTCCTTTTTCTCTCTTTATAGGTCGTTTCAATGGAGTTAAGCCTGATTTATGGTCCTGCGTTAAATCAACGACGTCGCTACGTCGTAGGGTACGTGGCTACACAGAAGGCTCCCCAAAAATGTAACTACACGTCGATGCGATGCAGACCCAGCGCAGACCGAGAGGGCTGTGATTGGTTTGCTTGGTAGCAACGCATTTCCGGTTCCGTATTTCCAGATTGCGCCATCCCCGCCATCTTTAAACATCTTCTGTTGCGATGTACATGTTGCACATATGCTGCAGTATTAAGGCCCATTTATGCTCAACGTTCAATACGGATACAGACGGAGCCGTCTGTCCGTGCTCCGCGTTCATTTCTCTGTGACCGGAAAAGCCGGAAGCTAAACAAAGAATCAACTAGAGACGATGATAACCATTCAGGAAAGGAACGCAGCCTCCTACCGCTCTGGCGGTGAATTGCACCGCGACGAAATGGAGTGACGGAGAAGTTCGAAGGGTTCACGACGGCGTCACGGCAACAACGTAGGTATATTGTAGGTACGCCGTAGGACCATAAATCAGGCTTTACATTGCTAGGCAACAGCTTGGGTCTTTGTTTACTTCCTGTCAGTTGATGTCATTCACATATTTATATAGCATCTACTTGCTTTATTTGAAAAACAGCATGGAAAACTTTTCACAACATGGGACCTATAAAAGTATAGTATACAGTAGGGGTGGGAAACACCAGAGGATCCATGATGTGATATTATCATGATACTCAAGTCACAATACATCATTCTAGTGATTTTAAATATGTTGCGTTATACTGCAATATTTTACATTTTTTCAACTGTAAATTATGTCCCCAAAGGGAAACTTTGTCAAACATCAGTTTTTTTGTCTGTTCATCTCACTTCAGCCTAGCCTGGTTCCAGACCATAGACCCTGCCCACTCAACTGAGTAGGCTTGCATCTCTGGTCTGGCATACTGCAATGAATTTGCGATTTATCTCGTCCAAACGATGGACGTACCAATGAAAGCCGGGGGTAGGGGTGGGTCTAGCGATTAGCCAATCAGCGCCACGCTGATGTCAAGCTGTACGCCGGTGGGTAACTGGTGAGGATAGCAACAATGGCGACCGCTACAGATCCTACAGACCACATTAACGATGCTATCGAGGTATTTCGGCACTACTCGCGTTAATGGAGGACCAAATTAAGGAAGCTGCTAAACTGGATTTAACGGCGATGCAGCTGGGCGTGCACGACGATGGAGACATTTTAAACGGGCAATGCTCGCGGCACCCCCGATGCATGGATACTAATGACGTCAGATTCTGGGTGAGTCGTTGATCTCTACTGATTGGTTAGGGAAAAATCCAATTCCCTCCCCCTTGTAAATCGCCTTCAATGGAGGCAATGTCACGGCAGCAAAATCTAGTAGACTGACAAAGCAATTGGTTATACTGCTAAGGTAGGCTATCTAAAGTTTAATTGGTAATGGTTGTATTAATAATAGGGAGGCACAGTGGTGTAGTGGTTAGCACTGTCACCTCACAGCAAGAAGGTTCCTGGTTAGATCCCAGGGGGGAGCCCTTCTGTGAGGAATTAACATGTTCTTCCCATGTTGCGTGGGTTTTCTCCAGGTACTCCTGCTTCCTCCCACAGTCCAAAGACATGCAGGTTAATTGGTGACTCTAAATTGCCCGTAGGTGTGAATGTGAGTGTGAATGGTTGTCTGTCTCTATGTGTTAGCGACCTGTCCAGGGTGTACCCCGCCTTTCGCCCATTGTCAGCTGGGATAGGCTCCAGACCCAAAGCAGAAAAACCTGACAGCACCCACTAATAAGCATAATACTTTAAATATAGTGGATTGCTAGGCTCCAGACCCCCCACGACCCTCAAGAGGATAAGTAGTTACGATAATGGATGATACTGTATGACGATATAATATTGCCCAACAAAAATATCGCGATTCTATACTGTATCAACCCCCCCACTACCTTTTTATAAAGCCCCCACCGCACCCCATACACCGCCACACACTCCTAGTGCATCATAAGTGATGACTGTGAGGGATTACTTCTACACATTGTTTAAGGAAAACCATACATAGTATATCTTTAACTTTCAAAGTCATCATCATTAAATTAGTGGCAGAGTCCGCCATTCCCGCAATAGATTCAGATCGCCTACCAAAGCCTAGGGAATAATTTTTTACAATTTTATTGTCAGTAAATCATTTTAAATTTCTGCATATAATGGAACAAGAAGGGGAAAACTATGTTTGTTGTTTGCAGCATGAAACCAGATCTCAGATGCAATTATTTTTGAGCGACGTCTTTATCAAAATGTGACTTTGCTTGGTTGTGCTGTAAAAAATACACCAGCTACTCTTCTGTTGCAGCTGACCAAGATGTATCAACCAAATCAGTTAAGGATTACAACTATAACTACATAAAACCATATACATAAAACACTTGCACACTAGCCAAGGATAAGATTGCAAACAACTATTAATTTGATTACATAAAAAAAGATTAGTTCATGATTATATGGTGAGTAACTGCCACTGTAGAGGTGGAGGTTCGGTGCAGAGTTTGGTTGTGCACAGATTTGATGGAAGCATTCAGATGACTCAGCATCCGTCTTGCAGCCACTTTGAGTTTAATTTTTCCTTAGCAGACATCTCTCTCTGCTTCATGACGCTCAGTGACCCAGCTCGGCTCAGCTCAAGCCTCAGCCGCCTCCTCAGCAGGCTGGCAGCTGCCTGAATTCAGCAGCTCTGGCAGGTAGACGGGCCAAACATGGCCACCATCATCACTGTCAGTCTGCCCAGCAGCCACGTGAGGAGTCAGGACACTGTGCTCAGGAGTTTGGGGAGGCATTGAGGAGCCTTTCAGCATCAGGGTCCAAGGTTGTCCAGATCGAATGTTTCTTTCTCTCTTTCAAGTGACACTAGAAATCATAGTCTTGAAACGCTGATTAATGTAGATCCTCTGAGGCTTAGCTTTGCAGAATGTGCCTTCAAGTAAGGATGTGTTTATCTAGTTTAGGTGAAGAGTCCCCTTGAATGATGAGGTATTCATGACTTTGTAAATGTTCTGAAAGCTGTGGGCAGATGTTTTTAAAATGTTAAGAGTCCATGGAAGTTTCCTTTTTCTTTCCAGTGATTACTTTTGCTTTCCTTTTTTTTGTTTTGATGTGGTTCTTTGACACTGAAATGCAGGAAACAAATCAGTGACCAATTTTTGAAATTATCTGAATGCCAATCATATCATGTACTTGATTTCCTGTGCTTCCTGTGGCATCACAAATTTGATTCCAATATAACATGAAACCTTCTAAGTTCCAATAAAATGACAGCATGGAAACTTTTGGCATTCATCTTTTCACATCCATTTTTGAAGTATTCATTTTGTGTCATGGGGTAAAATGTATCTGTTAAATTATGATAAAAACTAGAATGACTGCCTCGCAGTTGTATGCCTCTGCAAACCAGTCAAGTTGCAGTTACAGTTTACAGTCATGTCTGTGAAAACACACATATCTTCCCCCCTGCAGCAGAGATCTATACAGTCAGCACAGTTTCAAGATTAGTGTCACCAATTTAGTATCTGATTAAAAGCCGCCTTCTGTTCCTGAGATATGATGCTGAGTAATGGCCAGAAAAGTGTTTTTGCAGAACATTATGATGTCACAGTGAAGCTGACCTTTGACCTTTTCACAATAGCATGTCATGACTTCATCATTTTATCCTATTAGACATTTGACTTTTTTGCCATAATTAGCGTATGAATTCTTGAGTCATGGCCAAAAACGAGTTTTGTGAGGTTACAGTGACCTTTGACCACCAAAGTCTAATCCGTTCACTTTTGAGTCCAAGTTGTTTTGGGGCCAAATTTCACGAGAATGAAACAGACGCAAGGTCACAGTGACCTTGACCTTTGACCACCAAATTCTAATCAGTTCATTGTTGAGTCGCTGATTCAACTCGAGAGTAAGAATTTCTAATGTTGTAGTTTGTGGTGGTGTTGGACTGGATTATACTAAAAGGTGCTTCTAATATTTCTTACACAAGAACATAAACATTCTTAACACCTCTGATTTCCAGTCACACCGTCTGCACATCAGCCATTCTGTATCTGGTAGTTTGCTTTTTATATGCTTTCATAATGTGTGTGTTGAGGTGGTGGGGAATGTGTGTGTACGTGACTGTGACTTGGTATGAATGTGTGAGTGAGCTTCTCACAGTTATCTAAAAATCACTCACTGTGATCAGCGCTACCGTACACACAGGATCACTTCTGTGTGAAAGACGAGCCACGCGGATGCAACAGTGCAGGACAGACATGTCAATGAATGAGAAAGCCTCGTCAAGTACACAGAGTGACAGATTGCCCTGAGAACACCATTAACCCCCCAATCCAAAGCTGAATGAGGGATCATTTGCATACAAATAGTGTTCCTATATGACTCAATGATGGATGAGCATGCCAATGTAGGCTCCATCACTGTTTCCACTTTTTATTCTGTTTGAAGGACACAGCTTCAGAGGAGCTGCATGACGGAAAAGTCTAAAGGAAATGGCTGATTGATACAAATGTTTCTCCGAGGCAGAAATGATTTGAATGGCTGGGTTACAGTTCTGATAGTGGTAAGTTTCAGTAAATTTCCTGGATAAGTACGCAATTTCAGAAAAAATACACCCACTCTGCATTTTTAAAGATATTTTGTTTTTGTCTTAATTTAGAAAATATTTTTTGGGGAGCTTTGAATCAGTTGTTTTAACTCAATCAATGACATTAATCTTGCCTCAAAAGCAGCTCTGCCTTTTATAAATAGTGTAGCCTACTTGTACAAGTTTAGGTCGTCAAATGGCCTGGACACATCAGATGTGGCACACCAAAGCAACCAGTACTAGAAGACACTAGCCTCTTTTACACTGTCTGTTCAAGGCGGGAATTTTGCATTGTTATTCCGCCTCATTGTTCTTTATAAAAGGTACGATTGCGGAATGGAGGGACAGAGTTGTCTCGCCTCTAAGCCAGCATCGGAGGTAGTAACAGTGCTGAATGTCTGTGTGAAAGGGACAGCAAGCAGGACCATGGACAGGACAGTTGCGACATTTTGATGACGTTATATTGTATGTGCAATCCACCAATAAAAACCAGGTAGAAGCAGTTAGCAGCTAACTCAAAGAAGAATGGCTAAAAATGTCCACAAATTGGGAAAACAATCAGTATGTTTACATGACATTAGAGAAAATCGTACTCATGGGATCTGGGGATCCCTATCCTCCGAGCAGAGGACAATATCAGCATCTTTAACTACTAACTAACACCATAATGCTCTTTTTCAGAGAAGTTTATTCTCAGTGGAGGAGAGCAGTGGAGGGTTGTATGAAACTGGACAGTGTGACACAGCTAATATTGCATCTTCCCAGTCCAATTAGGTCTAGAGGCTTTTGGTCTGTGCCCGTTGATAACGCCCTTTGCAAATTAAAAATAAACTCAGAGGTTTCTGACAAACATATCTGCAATTTAGTCTGGTCATGTCAGGCGAGTTGATGTTCACATAAGAATGTGAACAATGAACGATGTAGCAAAACAATCGGAAAACACTTGTAGGATTATGTTAAAGCAATTAATATAGAAAATGCATGCCCAATTTTGTTTCTAATAATGATTTTTGATATGTGATAAAAGTGCCATCATATTTTAGCAGCATCCAGCATCTTAAAGTGTGCTGAAATTATTTCATCATATCATTATTGTGTCCCCTCCACCAGTCTTTGGACATCTCTCTTTACAGGTCACTCTTTGCTAAATGTTTTGGCTTGGACCAAATGGCAGTGCCCTCGAACTGTATGTTGAGCTCATTAATCTGCCAGGTGACTTTACCACCCCTGTCATTCCTCTCTGGCCCTCAGATAATAGGCTTCTATTATGTCGACCAGCGTGTAATCGCCCAGACTCTCAGACCACTAGGATTGCTTGGGTCCCATCATGGCCTTGTAATGCTCTAGGCACTGCACATCTCCCATTTGTCTCTCACATCAGTGAGAATATAGGTCAGTGGTAATGCCTACTGTGACATGGAAAAGAAAAGTTCTGGGTTTCCAGCCTGTCTGGAATTGACTGTAACCTGTAAAATGGTGAATGTCTTTAAATTAAAAGACCAGTCCAACATTTGAGAAAATGCAGTTTTCTATTAAACCCAGAGCCAAAGAGAAGATTGATATTCTTTCTATGTGTTCTGTAGCCCAGCCTGGTTCCAGACATCTGAATTGCTGCCCACATCTCCAATTTTTTCAGTGATTCAAGTAGGTCAGTAGTTGTGCTCATTAATGGTTTCCCTGGTTAGAAAAACAACTCTGCCAATCAGAACTTTGTTGGCATGTAGACGTTATCTTCCTGTACCACAGTTGCAAAAATGGCAATGGATGAATGAGACCAATGCTGTAAATGCTGCTGTAAGTCTGCTTACAAAAATCTTAAACAACTTCTAAATTGGCATATTTCCTCTGCCAACATGACAAAGTTAACTGCACCAGAAACTTTCATATCAACAGAAAATAATGTTGGTGGGAGGGATACCTTACCCACTACTACTGGTTACAACCAAACAAAACCTCCTGAACAAAAACTGCTAACATGTCCACAATGCCAGAATGAAATGATGAAGTGAAAGGGGGACAAAAAGGCAGCTAAAAGACATAGCAGAGACAGTCTACCTGGAAACTGGAGGCAGGGAGAAAAGCTAAGCCTAGTAGCGTCAGCAATAAAAGAATAACCTTACAACTCTATACACCATAACCCCACTCAACAAGTTTTTTTTTTCATGGCACTACTGCCAGAGTTTGACAAATTATCACTATATAAAGTTGTCATGACAAACAATTTACATTTACATTCAGCAGACACAGAGCAATATTAGCATTCATTTGGAGCTCTGTTTCTGGCTTCCTGGTGAATTTAATGCTGTGTTCCATTTACCTTGGCAGTCAAAAGTTGGAAGTTGGAGCTGGAGTGATGTCATAGCCAATTTGACTACATTTCAGTACAAAAAGTCAGAAAACCAATATGGTGTTAGCAACACCAGTTCTAGCCAGTTGATAACTGTGAGCTCTGTTCACCAGCTAGTTGCTAACTTCATCTGCTTTGCTGTTGTGCAGGTAGCATACAATCAGTTTATTAGAACTGTACTGATGAAATCAGCTGCCAGCTGCCAGATAAGGCTGGAAATGAAGTCGATGAGATCTGTGAGAGAGAACTAAAATGGTACAGATACTGGCTGTAAAACCAAAACAGTGAGCTCAAAGACCCTAAACTACTCCCATGAACTGAGGGAAACTTCAAGTGTTGGTGATTATTCTGTTAGTTTGTCACAATCAGCAACTCCTTTTACATGACTCATAGTAATTTGATCCATTGTTTGTAAAAAAGAAACAGTGCAGCTCTAAGTACATTATATATATATTAGCATATTAGTTTTTTACTGTGTCATGGCACCAGTGGAATCCAAAATTCTACTAAACTCTGAATCCAACACTCCACAGGCAAATTTCATCCTTCCAACTCTGTCCAGCTTTGTCAGCTGAGATAAACAGAGCTAATCTGCTGAGTCAACCCAGAGAAATGTTTTGTGTTAAAATAAAAGTCTGAGTCAGTCTGGCTGCCCAGTCAGCTGAGATGGTCTGATAGACACATTACAGCAGACATTCCTGACAAAAAAATAAAACATAAAAACTATCATTGAATTATGGGTGTCTTTCAAGCATCAGGCCAAGAGAAGTGAGAGCTGTCCTAACTGTCTCCGGACACATTTGGAGAACAGAGACTGAGAGGAAAAAAGCTAATGGAAGGGAAATCTTGTCCGGCATGTCGGAAGGCTGTGATTGGTCAGTGGTTTGCTGGGACACTGAGGGATATCAGAGAAACATGTTGACTACAATGAACATGTAGATTCCATTACACTGATTGAGTGTATAGTTTGAGCCTGTGTGTCATGATTCAATGACAATACACTGTAATAAACAGGCATAACAAGTGGACACAGGTTGAACCCTGACCCAAGGACATGATAACTATGTAAATATGAATCCTCTTTATTATAAATAGAGTTAGATAATAACTATGGTTAATAAAGCTGAACCTTGAACGCAGAGACTATATCAATGCTTGTTCTCTAACAGACTGTTCCAATATTCCAAATTAAGTCAAAATAGGCATGCTTGTCATGTATGACCTTCAGTCTGAGTTAAGGCCATTGCACACTAAGACCTTTTTTATGTCCAGAATTGCTATGTTTTAAAATATAAATCTTTGATGGAGTTGCAGGTCGAATAGTCGCTCATCTATTTAGCTGTGGCTACTCGCTGATAATAAGGTTGAAAACAATCTCGCGGGCATTCGATATTGTTATCAAACTTATTATCAATGCGTAGAAAAATGTTTCAATCAGCTGGCTTTTTCGCTTCAGGTATAAGGTTACTGAAGGCACAGACAAAAAGAAATAAAACTCAGGACAGACAAGACAATCTTGGATGTGTCGAGCAAAACTTGAACGTTTAAAATCATTTCTATCGTAAGAAAAGAAAGGGTTATGCAGGAACCGGGTTTAAGCGCGTAACAGGTTAAGGCATACAGAGTATAACTGGAAGGAGGGACGGCAAAAGAAAGAAGAAGAAAAAGTAAAATTAAAAAGGAAAGACAATAAAAAGTAACAGAAAAGTAAAAGTGCGGAGATGCGCCAAGCTCAGTAGGTTTATCCGACCAGGTTGAGTGGGCATGTTTAAGGCAAGGCGGGCCTCTTAGTTTAACATTACTTTATTTTGGCGGAAACTTAATGAACTTTATTTTGCGAGATTATATACTTTAACATGTTAGGCGCGATAGACACTAGTGATGTGCAGGTCGTGTTTTTTTCCAGCCTGCGGGTCCCGCATTTATGAAATAATTTGACCCACCCCACCCTGCCCCCGCCGCTATTAACATACCCATCTTGTGGCTCTCATGCTTGTATAGCTTATCACAGGAATTGCACTTTACGTAGCCAATGCTGTCGTCTGCTGCACTAACTACCTCACAGAAATTGTCCCAGACATGAGATTTAGCAGCTTGGCCTTCTTTTCTTTTAAGTCTGTACTCTCCCAACTGTAATC
The DNA here is from genome assembly GCF_041903045.1 of Epinephelus lanceolatus. Taxonomy (NCBI): domain Eukaryota; kingdom Metazoa; phylum Chordata; class Actinopteri; order Perciformes; family Serranidae; genus Epinephelus; species Epinephelus lanceolatus. The sequence continues at coordinate 30,463,856 of NC_135756.1, read as the reverse complement.
TTTCCCTCACTTCTTCTTCCATCTTCACCGCTTCATTGATTCTGGTTTGTTGTGGCCGCTGCTTGGCGCTTTTGTGACGTCAGGTTGCAGGTTATGTTACGTAACATGCATTTACCTAACCTACAACAGTGTTGTTAACAAGTAGGCTATATCCGACATATTTAATCTTTAATGACCCGCCCCACCCGCCCCACCAATAAAGTGAACATTTCTTGACCCGACCCGACCCGACCCGCGGGTAACCCACGAGACCCGCGGGTTACGGGTCGGCCCGCACATCACTAATAGACACATACTCTTCCCATTATGGTCAAAATCGGCTCTTAACATCAAATTAGATTTAATATGATTATTATACTGCATATATCAGTGGATCACAAGTACAAAAGTGTTTTGTGCACAAACAAACCTAGTTCTGCAGTTACTTCAACATACTAAATGAGAAAGCACGTATTAATAAAGACAAGTTGAATGATCAATTCAGCTATATTTTAACTTGAAATTTAATATGGGATTCCTACGGGAACCCTTCTTAACTATCATCACAAGATGTGGAAAAAAATCATTCAACTAACAAACAAGGATTATGCACAGTTACAATGTTAGAACATGGATAAAATGTATAGTTTTACTTTCAAGAGACATTTCAAGATGGTTACAAGAGAAACTTAGTCTCTGCTCAGGAATACATACTGAATTTATGACTCACACATCTTTTTCTTATCTCATCTTCGCCGGGAGCAACCAAGATGGAGCTGGGGTGGCACCCACAGATGTCACAAAAAGGGGAGAGGATGTGGTGAACTTTAAAGCATAGTTAATGATACGGGTCTGGCAGTTAATCTGGCTGAGTTGTCAAACGCTGGATTTTCCCAGGATGTTAATCCGAAACTTGGGATCTGGAGGGTTTCCAATTAACACCTTTACCAGAGAAAAGAAGTCCAGCTCAGGTGTGTGTAATTATCTTGTCTATTCAAGGGGAAACTGTGTGCTCAGGGTTTACACCCTGAAGAAGGCTGTTTGTACCACTACGCGTGGGTTGTATCCCAGCTCCATTTTTAATATGTATTAGTGTGTTTTACATTTCATCATGAAATAGCCATCTGAATAAAGGCTTTTTACATTTTTGCTAGAGGAGTGCCTTGGATTTTTTTCTTCTTTTTTTGACACCTTTATTACTCTTGACACCAGGATGACTGTGAAAGAGTTCATCAACTTTGAGATGAGACCGGGACAAAGCAATAAACATTTGACCCTAAGAGTGGCCCATCTCACACCTGTCCATTTACTTTAGGTTTTGGGAGAGTTCAGAAGGGGTGATCCTCCTACATTACTGATGATTATTTATCAAACTTCTCATTCTGTAAATATTTTGTGAAAGCACCAATAGTCAACCCTACAATATCAATATTTAGGTATTCAGTTAAAAATATTGTAATACTTGATTTTTTTCCTCATCGCCCAGCCCTACCCATTCACATTTCAGGTAGCCGCTATGCCAAATGCAAGACGTGGGCAGAGAATGGTGACAGCCCGAGGAAACACCTCCAGTGGCAAGGAAACAAATGTGTCTTTCCATTTTGCCTGATTTTGCAAATGTTTGCAACAAATAGAACAATAAAACACATCTCACTAAGAGTGCAACGTTTCTGTGTGTTATGATTTTATTGGATGACAGATTGAAAAAAGGCATAGGAAAATACAGACATGGTACGCAAGAGTCTTTAAGAGAGACAATCCAATATTACAATATTTTTGGTCAATTACTTCCATATGGACTGTAGGTTTGACTATTGGTACTTTCATAAAATATTTGCACAATGAAATTTTTGATAAATAATCATCAGTAATGCGAATATAACGACTAAGTGGGTAAAGACAAATAATAGAACAGCTAGAACAGTCTAGTAAGCTCAGAAAATTACATCATTTTACTGTAATGCAGCCTTTAAAACCAGGAAAAGAAAATACTTACTATATGATGATATCTAAAATCTGAGACGATATTTAGTCTCATATCACGATAGCAATATAATATCAATATACTGTCCAGCCCTAGTCTGAGTTCAAAACTTTGACCATAAATTGTTGCACAACCATGAGCCCATCACTATTTTTGGCATACTTTATAGACAGTGCCAACGTGCATCATCTGTGCAGGTTTCATAATGTATACACAGTCCGGTGGTCTTCATCCAAAGTAACTGTTCCCTATTAATTCCAGTGAGGGAGAGGAGCACGCACACTACATCTACATGTTCAACACGATTAAGGAATAATTTTTCATATGAATTGCTCCTAATCTGTGCGACTCCTCTGTTTAACATTAATTGGCTCATTAAATCACTGCCAGCAGGCTGACACCAGTGTAAGATTAATAAGCTCCATGATGTGGAGAAATCCTCACAGCTTCAGTGCAGCTGCTGCTTGGCCGCCGCGAAGGGTCGTGAGATGGATGAGGAATGCAAGGAAGAATGGCTCTAAATTAAACAAAGTTTTAGGCGCACTCATCTTCAATTAATCTGAAGTAGATGCTCTGAAAGTTAGGGGTCGGAGAAATATTGTTCTTTTTAACATATGAATCAGTGGTCTGTACTAAAAATACCCAGCAGAGCAAGCACATCAGTTTACAAGGAAGCCAGATGAGCTGCTATATTAGTCACTGGGTCTCCACTACAGTCACAAGTACCGCTGATTGCTTTTGTTTCCTCCCCCGGAAAATTACTAAAAGCCCATAACAGTGAGTAGGAACACTGTATTACTTTACAGAGCTGCACAACACAAGCTGGAGGTTGAGAGAGAGCACTGCTTCACTTTATCAGTTAAACTGTCACTCTTTCAATACAGAGAATAAAATATTAATATTATGATCCTCATTTCCAAAAATCTGCCAAGATTGGAGTACATTTCATAATTACATTAAAGGGATTGGTTTTATTGTATTATTTTCATTCTGACAATTGAAAGCAGAGTAACAGTTTCAATAATTAATTTCTCATTAAATAATTTAAACAGTAATGTTTTAAAGGGGCACCCCACTCGTATAATGTTTTCTGTGGAGCCTTTCAAAGTCGAAAAACTTAGATGTCATCAGGGTTATCTTTGATGCAGGAGTGCCTGTGTAAGGTTTTGGGTGTTAGGTTTGAAAGATGTGCATTTAAAGCAAGGAGGGTCTCAATATCTGTTGTGGGACTTTAAATATCTAGCGTTCTGGAGTTTGACCCATACTATATTCTTACGCCACGTTTACACTGGAGTGCATTTCTCTGCGCTGGTCAGCAAGCGATTCTGCTCTTCTGCTCTTTTCTAATCACACATATGCTTGTGTGTGTGTCCTCGACTCTCTCTCGCTCACTGTTTTGACACAACTGACAAATATGTGACAAATATGTGGTAGCAGTGGATGTTTATTTTATAATTTATCATAATCAGATCATTTATGAGGCGGCACGGTGGTGTGGTGGTTAGCACTGTCGCGTCACAGCAAAAGGGTTCCTGGTTCAATCCCGGGTGTGGAAGTCCTTCTGTGCGGAGTTTGCATGATCTCCCTGTGTCAGCATGGGATTCTCTGGGTACTCCGGCTTCCTCCCACAGTCCAAAGACATGCAGGTTGAGGATAGGTCAATTGATAACTCTAAATTGTCCATAGGTGTGAATGTGAGCGTGAATGGTTGTCTGTCTCTATGTGTCAGCCCTGTGATAGTCAGGCAACCTGTCCAGGGTGTACCCTGCCTCTCGCCTGATGTCAGCTGGGATAGGCTCCAGCCCCCCCGCGACCCTCAAGAGGATAAGCTGAGATCATTTATGTCATATCTAATGTAGACCTTGCTTTTAAGGCCCTGACACACCAAGCCAATAGACGGTTAAAATAGATTATTATAAAAGAGATTATTAGAGTACTCTTTTGCCAGACTTGCAGCTTGCAGAAAAGAAAACAGATGCCTAAATAGTTGCTGCAGATCGTAAATCGGACACAGGTCGGACACACAGACTTTGCCGGGCTTCTGCAACCATTGATGTCCAATGTGTCCCACAAAAGGTTCCCTGCGGCCACATTACAAACTGATACCTCCTGGTGGCGTAGCATATCGGAAAGGTGGTATTTGTGTCTGACACTGAAATCACTGACCAAGCAGTGGTAGTTGTCAAGTTTGGAATAAGAATGGGCTGCATAATCTTGATTTACATTCAGTCAGCACTGCCTAGTTTTACTATTTGATCGGATTTCAGTCCGACTCTGAGAAAAAGAGAGAACAATGTGGGTCGGTCTCTTGATCTGCTCGCGTAGGTGGCGGGCAATATGAAAATGCAGAAGTGCAGCTCATAGTTTGAACAGCAGCCCGGGAGATCCAGCAAAAGTCAGCAGGATGTCACCTTTTGTGTCATCCTGCTGTCATCCGTTATCTGGCAGAGTTTCACCAGGGGAGAAGATTGAGATCTAGGCAGTGGTGAGATGTAGGGAAGTTTACCACAATTTATTTACACACACTACCCACATTGTTTTGATATGAAGCTGGCTGACAAATAGCATATTATGAGGACTCTAGCAACTCTGTATTGCACTCACATGAAGTTGGGAAAGAATCAAATCGGAAGAGTCTGAAATATACTTACTTTTAGTCCCTAGTATGGGTCAAGCTCCATTTTTAACAATGCAACAAACAGCTTCTTTATTGAGACCCACCCTGTCTGGTAAATGCCCACATCTTTTAAACTTCACACCCCCATGTAATAACACCAATATTCCTTCTAAGCTTTATAAAACATCATATATCTGTTTTCAAAAGTTGAGTAATATTCATTTCATTTCAATTTTCATTCGTCACCAGTTAACTGACCTTATATAAAATCAGTAGGGTGTAAGATACAGGGGTGACACAGGGGTAAGATAAAGAACTGTCTGCATTACAACTGCAGTTTATGGTCATTCAGCTCCATAACACGTAGCAGCACCTTAGTTCATCCAGGATAAACAGCAACCTGAGAATGCATAGTGTTTGGTCAGACGTGTGCTACCGTGCAGTTAGAGTGGAATCACAAAATTACCGCTGTGCTTATAACCAATCCATTTACCGAGATTGCATTTGCATATTTCCATAACAGAGGCTGCTTTACAAGCACGAGATCATTCACCAACCAATGTACTGCAAGAATAATGTGGAATAAAATGCATCTACATTTCTAGTTTAGCACAGCACAGAATCATGTTTGTGGCTCGTGCAAATAACCTCTAACTAAAATCAGTGTAAGTAAGTTAGTGTCACGTGGGTGCTTTTAAAACCTTTCTGTGGCTCAGTAGTTTGCACTGCATGCTCCACATATTTTAGTGTTCCACATACATAATACAGTGTGTTTTATATCAACATATTCATAATGCATAAATTACCATCAAAACACACATCCTGAGGTGCACAGGGAAAGTTTGGAAGCAAGAAAGTGCAACTGCCTGTTGTGTATATCAAAAAAGCGTGACATTTACCATTTCCATTCAAAAACTGAAGGAGTTTTAAAACTGTGATTTTCCTCTAAAGAAACAATTGTGACAGAAATGATTACTGGGATGAATGTAGAACAGAATGATCTGAACATTTTCTTTGCAAGTGTGTTTCCAGACGAGTTTTTAATTAAAAGGTCAAGTACTTAAACAGATACAGATAACTTTATACAGGCTGGATACATATTCACAACGTTATTAAATAAAGGTCTAAAGTTCTTTATTTTTCTGATGTTAATTGGAAAGAAGGTCTGGTGAGGCCATGTGGCACGAAGGATTGCGGGAAAATATTCTTGATTTCTCTCACATGGGCTCAAAACTTTAAGGTTAAGTGAAGCTCAAGCACACCCTTCAGGAGAATGTAGTGGTGTCATCTCTGCATGAAGCGCAGCGAGTGTCTGTGATTGTATGAGAGCTTTTAATCAGACAGTGACAGACACTGACAACACTTTCTCTGAGCCTGCTCTTGTCTGACAATTGTGCACTACGAAGCCACTATTGGACACTTTTTAACTCAAAGACAACGACTGCATTTCAATTATTATACTTTGCATTTTCAATGTACTTGTGCGATTTAAAGAATAACTTCCTGATCAGAATGTTATTAATGTTAAGAAGCTGTTGCTAGTGGGCTTGGGCAGTAATTATTTTTTTCATACCCTCACACCTTTCTGACATTTTACTGGGGCGTACAGTATTTGACATTATTTGTGTAAAAACAAAATAAACAAACAAACATAAAAGCTGAGCTGCTGGTGTTCTAAATCATTGTAGCATGTATGTCATTGTGTAGCCTACAAAATTTAGTGTCTAATCAGCCTACTTCCACAAGTCTTGCTTGGTTTAAATACTTAAACTTGCACAGAAAAATGAATAGATCTTGCTGGAGGACCTGATGACGTATAAACATTCAGACTGGGCTGAACGGAGATGATGTATGGGGCCATACATGCCGCATTTTTTGCACCCTCAAATGAATGGTTTTCAGTGTAGATGCCCATTTTTCAAGTCGCAACAGCTGCGCTTTAAGACGCTGCATGTGTACGGCCCCTAAGGGTGGTGGTGGCCACTGTTGGGGCTAACGCGTAGCAAAAGTAACACATTACAGTAACATATTACTTTTAGTAGTAACTAAGTAATTTAACATGTTATCAACAAGATTTCGGGTAATATTATTACATTTACAATGTCACATAATGCGTTACCACCCAGAACAAACTGTTTATTGTTTTCCTTTTCATTCATCCATACTGATCCACTTCCACCATCAGAAAAAATATCCCCTGAAGGTTGCTCTGTATTGTCATGTCATTACAGGTTACAAAGGGAGTGTGCATTAGCATGTTCAATGTGTTTCCATTCATATAATGTGCTTATAATGTCTACAGTGTATCCCTTTCTGCTTTTGTGTCTAAAGGCTGCTTGCAAGCAGCGGGGATAAGGAAACAGGCTCGCATTTTGTTTCGTCCTCATCCCAGTGATCAATACATCTGGGTGACACTGTCAAATGTCTCTCTGCATGTTGGATGTTTTTCCGTTCACATCCCAGTGCAACATCAGTGCTCCGTCCCTTCTTACAGGCCTACACAACTCTCTCTCCAGTGCTGTAGCTGACTGGTGCACCGGAAACTGGCAGGCTTGTCTTCCAGCTCTGGTGTATTAATTTGTGCTAGTCATATTGACTGAGTCGCACGTTAATCCGTTTGTTGTGCTAACTTCAGCATTTGTTGTGTTACATATGATAGGCCTACACATATTGATCCATATCTTATAATTGATCAGACTTTGATGTTCTGACTGCCTGTCCCTGTGTCCAAGGCTTTTTGTTTATTCAAAAAGGTTGAGGCTTTTTAATTGTTCTATGTCATCATCATCATTATAAGAGGGTGATTTTAATACAAAGTGGTGACCACATGTAAAGGCATGGATGGGCCAGATCTGCACGCTGGAGCTATACAATATCGTCCACTACTGGTTTCGTTAAAGCACAAAGTCTCAGCAAGTGGTCATTTATTGTCTCAAACCAACGCGCCACATTAGATATATAGTTGTGATTGGCGTTAACAGGAAGGGTATCAGATGCATCTGCCAAAGCAAATAAAACATGCACTCGCATGATTCCCAGGCTAGATTAAGAGGGCAAAATTATGTAATTAAGAGTGCCAATAGCCATGTTTCCATCAGCCTGTTTAGATGCACATCTAGAAGTATCGCATCAGAAAATTATGATGGAAACACCAAAATTCGAATTAAAATCCCCTGATTCGCACAAACTTAAATACGCTCGCTTTAGCCGGGTTTTGGTTGATTTGAAAAAATGTTGATTCGCAAAACAGGGGATGGAAACAGTTATGTTTGAATTAAGTCTGACGTCGCAGCGCACCTCTCTCCATGGTGATATCCACACTCTGGGTCGGGAAGGCAGTAATGCATTTACAAGCTGGTTGCCAACCACCAGAAAACGTAGAAGAAGAAGAATGCATGACTTGTTTTGTTTCTGGTTCTGCAGAAAACTTGCGCGAGTTCATAGTTTTCACCAAAGTCCGTACATTTAATGGAAACACACAGGTTTCGTATTTCTTTTAATGCGCATTTCCCAATGATTCAAATCACTTTTGGATGGAAACATAGCTAATGAAACCTCAAACAAAAATAATGACATTTACACTTTTTTTTTTTAAAAAATCTAAAAACAAGTGGATATAAATGCAGCTAAAAACATATCAGCTTCTTAAAGACTTTTACACAGTTATTAACCAGTTAGCTGCCATCACTGTGCACCATCAGCTGATTACATACAGTAGCTATCAGACAGCTCATAAGTTCAAAAGACACATTATTACCATATTTTTAGGAAGGACACAGATACCATTACTATGCAACCCCCAAAATGTTACCACAAGCATTAATTACCCCCACACGTCCCTGCATTACCACCCTGTATCTAACAAGATACTTCAGCAGAAAGGTGTTGTAGTCACATCTGGCTAATGAAGTGCTGGTGTGACCAGGTGTAGACAGAATGACAATAAAATGTATCCTTAAGACTTTCCTCTTTTTTAAGATATTTTTTGGGCATTTTTGCCTTTATTGGACAGGACAGGTAAGCGTGAAGTGGGGGAGAGAGGGGGGGGATGATATGCAGCAAAGGGCCGCTGCGGCAACAGCCTTATACATGGGGCGCTTGCTCTGCCACTAAGCCACCAGCGCCCCAAGACTTTCCTCTTTGATAAAGCTTATAGTTAGGGCTGGCTCAGGCTTGTCTTGTCCCAGCCCCTAGTTAGGCTGACTTAGGCCTAGTCTGCCGGGGGACACCGGGCACCTTCTCCTTCTTTCTCTCTCTCTCTCTCTCTCTCTCTCTCTCTCTCATGTCCTGTTACTGCATCTTGCTAACTTGGCCATACTGCATGTCACTAACTCGGCTTCTTCTCCAGAACTCCACTGTCTCTCAGATTAACTCATATCACAGCGGTGCCTGGACAGCGTGACGTGTGTGGTTGTGCTGCTGCCGTGGTCCTGCCAGATGCCTCCTGCTGCTGCTGTTATCATTTGCCATACTTCTGCTGTTATTATACAGATATGATTATTGTCACACACATATACTATCAGATGTTAATATTTACTTTCAACATATTGTACCACAGTAGCCAGAATCATAATTATAATATTATTACTTTCATTAATGTTGTTGTAAGCTATTAACATTATCGTCTGTCCTGCATCTCTCTCTCTCTCTCTCTCTCTCTCTCTCTCTCTGTCTCTCTTTCTGTCTCATTGTGACATACGGATTACTGTTAATTTATTGTGTTGATCTGTTCTGTACGACATCTATTGCACGTCTGTCCATCCTGGAAGAGGGATCCCTCCTCAGTTGCTCTTCCTGAGGTTTCTACCGTTTTTTTTCCCCATAAAAGAGTTTTTTTGGGGGAGTTTTTCCTTATTCGCTGCGAGGGTCCTAAGGAGAGAGGGATGTCGTATGCTGTAAACCCCTTGAGGCAAATTGTGATTTGTGATATTGGACTTTATAAATAAAATTGATTGATTGATTGATTGATTGATTGAAGTGTAATGAACTCAAAGAGTCCGTGTCTGGATCAGTCTAAAAGAAAGACACACAAAACCTTTATGATCTGCAGTTCAGACATGTTAGGACTGTGGTTAAGTGGGGCGTGTCTGCTGTCATCACCCCTGATGCCATCATGAATAAACAGACCCATCTGGAGATGACATGCCTGCGTCGTGTCGAGCTGCAGGTCTGAAGTGACGGTGTGGAGCTGCTGGCACTGCAGCACTGCAATTGGACGTGCCTCCTTAAACCTGCTTCAGTATTGTAGCTCCCTTAGTCTCGAGGAGCAGAGTGGAAAATCCAAAGTGACTGGAATTATGTAAAGTAACACACTACTGGCTTTTTATAGAAAGGGACCGCCTCCCGTCGGCATGGTAACTGGCCGCCGTAATTGGCCCCCCATTTCTCGTGGTGTGAACCGAGGCAGTCCTCCCTTCACTGTCTCGTGTGTGCTCCTCTGGATAATCAAGGTGGTGACAGAGAGGTGAATGAATCCAACTTAGGCTACATAACAGGCTAATCAACACACACACATTTCACTTTCACGTACTCCTTAATAGCAGCCTCTCCTTTATTCTCTCAATCAGCTGCTCTGACACGCTGCTGTTTTCATGCAGCTTTAGCGTTTGGCCTGCTTGTCTGATGGCATCAGCCATAAATTGCCTGGATAGCCGCAGTCTTATCAACCTCTGACATGTTTTTATTTCTCCTTCAAACAGCACACAACCTCTGAGTGTCCCAAATCTCATTTCTGCCTTCACATCTGACACAGATCTGATATTTTCTAACCAACATGGGCATCAAAAAGCAGTCAAAGTCCCTTTTTTGCATGTTGATCTGGGCCACATATGGGAAATCCTCATGCTGAAATGTGACCCACATGCAATTTGTATTTTTAACTCTTGCAATTTGCTGGTGTTGCCATGACAATAAGTGAATCTTTTCACCTGAGACAGCAGTTGGTCTTTCGGCTCCATGGAGGACAATGAGACACGAGAATGGGAAGAAAGACAAACAGTGGTTTGATTGGTATTTGGGGAGACGCATCAGCTCAGTTAAACACAAAGTTGATTGTGATGAAGACAAGAGGGAGAAGCTGAGCCACAGAAACAGATGTGATGGCTTCTGTTACTGTCACTTGCTTTTAGAACACTGCTGTCAGGTCGCATTGTTACCAGACATGGATTACAACAGGGAATGGCTATGATTAAGGTGTGAACACAGCCTCATTCACACCTCCTTTCCTTTGTATGTATCTATCTTTGATTTAAACAGCAACCTTCTTATACTATGACTCTACTATATTTACACATACGTGCCAGTGTGGATCTTGCCTCTTGTACATCCTAAACCTAGAAATCTCACACGAATGAAACTCAACAAAAACCCTCACCATCTCTTAACCCTATCTACAGCTCTGCACATATTCATTGCTGCTGCACAGACCACTTGATAATTCAACACTGATATACTGCAATCTGTTTTTTCTTTGACAAGAAAATATGCAAATTTCATATGAATAGAATAGAAAATATGAAGCTCCAGAGCATCATTCAAGATTTAAAAATGTTTTTTTTTATTTTGATTATAAAATGGCTCATCAACAGGTAATTAATACTTAAAAATCAGAAAACACATTTGCTGATAATACTTTTGACCATTTTTTAAGCTAGCACGATGGTAGTGGTATCTTGTGAAACTAGACAACCTAATGCATCCATTGGCATCAACCATGGCATAGTTTGCTGGGAAGGGGGCTAAATAACACTCCAAAGTTAGGCTAGATGTTGGTGAGGGAACAACAGGGATGGCCTTTTTCAAAGGGGTCCCTTGAACTGTCACCGCAAGATATCTGAACAATGAATCACCTTACACGTATAGATACATTAAACAGAGGATTGTTTGAGGGACTGAAAATGTCACTAGCTGTACTACTATTTGTCTATGCACAAGATAATTAGTAACATCAACTGTAAAACATTCCGATTCCTTAACCCTCCACACTGACATAGTTTTCAGCTAGCCTGAATACTTCAACAGCATAATGGAATTCCTGAAATTCAGTTACGGCTTTTGGTTTTGGTGCCACCCCAAGATTTTCAGTGGCACCATCTGGCCAATAGCCACACATCCCTGTTACTCCTTTCCTCAAAAAAGATGGCAGCTTTGGTCAGTTTGGAGTCCATCAGTAGATTGCAACAGTGACCTTTCCTGGGTTCTGAATCATTCGCTTGATCACTCATTAGGCAATTTCAGACCAAACAGTTCCAGGTACTTCCTGAGAGGAACTGCCCACTAAGGTGCTCCCCAAAAGCTACATACCTTCAAGGGTTTTTTTCCTGTTTGCATTCACACCGCCAATAGCAATGCTGAAGTGACATAAGCCAGTCGCTGGTTGGTATAGCAACACCACTTTTGTGTGACATACAGCAAAGACTGGAGTTCACTGTTGGTCCATTTGTCCTTTTTCTCCCATTTTTTTCTTTACATGATGTTGTTTGTGTTCAAATGGCTTACAAGCTTTAAAAAAAGGCGGTTGCCAATGCCACACTGGCTCATTTGTTCTGCCAATCCATGTACACTTACGTGTGGACCAATCAACTCTGAAATAGGAGCTAAAAAAGTCGTTAAAAGCAGCGTTCTAAGAACTACAGTTGTTTCTAGTACTTAAGGTGCAGACACAATAAAAAGAGGGTGGTTCTTAGGAGCGTCGGTGGCTTAGTGGTAGAGCAGGTGCCCCATGTACAAGGCTGTTGCCGCAGCGGCCCGGGTTCGAAATCAACCTGTGGCCCTTTGCTGCATGTCATCCCCCCTCTCTCTCCCCCCTTCACACTTACCTGTCCTGTCCATTAAAGGCAAAATGGCCCAAAAAATATCTTTAAAAAAAAAGAGGGGGGTTCTTAGAACTCTTAAAACTATGGAAAAGTTCGAGTTCACAAGCACCTATTCACTACTCCCTTAATAATAAACAGGTGAAGTCTCTGTCTCCTTATACAAATACATACCCTCCATTTCCATCAATCCTAGTCTACAGTAAAGTAGTAAATGAGCGGCCCTCATTCTAAACACCATATTGAAGACAGATAAAGAAGAAACGGAAGGAAAGCAGTGAAGCAGAAAGAATACGAATTAAAAATGCACCAGCAACCTCAAAACACCTTAGTGGGCTGCAGCCAAGTGCTCTGTAACAATAGCTATATTCTACACAGGTGTTAAGCAGTGTTGCTATAATACTAACTTAACTGTCAATATTATTTCACACTTCAAATGAAGACTGTCTACAGTTTTCATGATATCACTTACTGGTTGCTGAGCCATCACACTGTATCAGATAAGTGAGAACAGGCTTTACAGACATCTTGAAAAGTGACAGGAGACCTTGTGACTGCAACCACACTTGTTTTAAATAGCACAGTCTGGTTGTCTTGAGGTTACAGACAGTGTGACATCAGGGTCAGTTACAAACAAAGACTGAAAAAAAAGAATTTTGCTTTTGCCATCTTGGATTTTTGGAGCCAGAAGTGACCAAATTTGGATGAGAGGGTGGCGCTAACCCTAACGCTAGCTGCTAGCTTGGTTAGCATATTGCATTTACAGACAAAAACAGCTTAAAACCATTAAAACAAAGCATCCGACTCCTTAGAGAGTCTTTTAGTACAACCAATTGACTTTCATTGACTGAAAACAAGCTAAAAATAGAGAAGGCTATGGCAACACATATTCTTAAATATGCATAAAGCTTAATAAAATTTAAATGGGTGGGTTATGCAAAAATTCACCCCCGGTACAGTTGTCATGGATGAGGAAATTAGCTATAGGGACTAAAACGTTCTTTGGATCAGGCTGTAAACATGTTTATTCCTGCTGTAAAGTTGGGCATTTTAACATGGGGGTCTATGGGGACTGACTCACTTTTGGAGCCAACCTCAAGTGGCCCTTAGAGGAACTGACCGTCTGGGCACTTCTTGCTGCTTAGTTAAAAGTAATTTTTCAGAAACTAGAATGTTTGTTATATTTCATTTTTAACAATCAATCATGTTTTTGTTTGGTTGAAGGTGAGTCAAATTTAGAGATTTGTGGTTGCATGTTTATAATTATATAATAATTTTTCCACTCACTCCACAAAGATCCTAACATCACTAGCTGTAATAAACATACGCAGTATTTGAAAATAAAAACTATGTTTGACTATGCGACAGGTTGTCCACTGTCAATAGCACCTTACTTCACCCTACATTAGTGTGCTAGCTCCCTGGCTGAAGTCCCACTCTGCAGATGTGGGGAGTGTTAAGCCCAGTTCAAACCGAAGATTTGGAATGAGATGAGTTAAAAGTTGCAACAAATCAAAATGCGCCAGTCTGCAACGTGCTGAAAACCTGCCAGTTTACAGCAATGGGATCAGGCGAAACGTTTTTTTTTTCCCATAGCAACAACTCTCTGTGCTTCTGATTTCAGCAAGCAAAAACGGCATCTGTTGACAATTTTTAACTGACCTGGCCAGTGGATTTCCCTGCAAGCCCATTGGCTGTTAAAAGAGGTCATGTGCCTAAGGCCTCATTCACACCGCAAGCGATGCGTTCGCGTAGCGCTCGTGAGCGGTCGCTGTTTACTTGCATTTTCATTTCGGCAAGCATGTTAACAGGTTAGAGCATTCACACTGCATCTGTTCTACGTACTGCTTGAGTCACGCTGCTTTCATGAGCAAGCTTGAAAATAGAAGAGACGCCGATTTTATGCGCAAGTCGCAAGCGAATGGTCGCAGTATTCAACACAAAACACAAGTTTTTCCCCCTTGTCCAAGCAACACTTGACAGGCACATGTTTCATGTACCTACCCATTTGTAGTGCTAAATATTAATTCTCCAAGCGCTGGAATAATCAGTGGCACGTGAACTTGTCCACCCTGGGTTTTGGGTCCAAACTCACTTCTTCTTCTTTGGGGTTTATTGGAGATTTGCAAACATGGTGCACTACTGCCACCAACTGTTCGGGTGTGGTTTGTATTTTGACGGGACAGCAGCGGCCATTGCGCGACGTGTCTGTTCGGATTTGGTGTGAATACACGTGTGCTGCCACTACGCTTGTGGACTGCTACGCGAATGCATCGCTGGCAGTGTAAATGAGGCCTTACGTTCTAAAATCAGCCACTGATGACTTGACAAGTTGAGTCGCTGGCAACACTGAAAGTTGTTTATAATTTACTCAGGACACTGCTTTGTTGCTTTATGATCCACTTGCACGAAACCTGTGATATTTTATAACGAGCTTACCTGAACCACCTAACCTGAACTGGGTCGTCCTATACATCACTACAGTGCAGTAATAGAATCTTGGTTTATATGTGATTGGCACTGCTGTCTTTTACCGTTTGATCTGAGTTTGGTCTAAGATTAATAGACAGAGAGAGGGGCAGGTCTGTCTCTTGATGTACTTCCATACCCTTTGTAACTGTGGTGGTGGCATGGGTGCATTTTGCGTCATGCGGTAGAATTTCGCAGAGAGAGGAACAGGGGCATCTAGGCACTGGTTCAGTGGAGGGAAGTTTACCACAGTCCATTCACACACACTACCCACATTATTATGATACAAAGCTGGTTTAAAATCCCTTTAAGTTTTCTCATAGAGTATTTCATTAAAAGCTAAATGGGAAAAATAATATCTCACAACCGTAAGTGCTAATACTGTAGGCAACTGGACTTGCTTGCGTTTCTTGAAGACATTTCGCCTCTCACCCAAGAAGCTTCTTCAGTTCTAAATGACTGGTACGAAGTTGCAAGCTATAAACCCTGTGTGGGTGGGAACCTTTGCAGAGTTGTAGGGGTCACGTGAGCTCTTAGTTTTAGAGTCGTTAAGGTCACAATGTGAGTCGTTGACCCACCTGGCCACAATGTGAGTGTCGGTGAAGATTCTCAGTCATCCAGGTCATGGTAATCTTAAGTGCTAATATCGTAGGCAACTGGACTTGCTTGCGTTTCTTGAAGACCAGGTGGGTCAACGACTCACATTGGCTACGGTTACATGATGGCTTCTCATTCAGAATGAAATAAATCTGAATGAAATCATTTGGAATTAAAGTCTTTGCAGGTAGTTTACATGAGAAATATTCATTCTGAATGAGGGTTTACACGGGAGATCAGTTTAATCGCTTTTATTCGGGTCTGCGCAAGGTTTGGGGCAGGGAAGGTTTCTGATTGGATAGGGGGCGGGGCGGATGTTAATGTGTTTATGTTTACCGGAAGAAAACACTGTAGTCCTCGCTCCGGATAACAAGATGCTTGACAACGCTGTTCTTAGTGCCTTTTTCAGCTTTGTTTTGCTTATATTCTTGAAGCAGCAGTACGACAACAACCTTGTTCTGCTAATGCTTCGTCTGTTGAGGAGGAGAAGAGAGATAGAAGACCGTGCTTTGGCGAAGGGAAACCGGTGAGTGCAATGAGTCCGACTGCTCCATCTCAGCCCGTTGCTATGCGCGCTATATACGTCATCGTGCCAGAAGGGCAAGGAAATGAGCATGCGCAGAAAGACCGGAATGAACTTAAAAAGGAATGAGGGTTTACATGCACACAAAATTCTTTCATTCGGAATGACAAACGGAATAAACCACCCCCTTTAATCGGATTTAATTTTCAATCGGAATGACCGTTTACATGACCACTTTTAATCGGAATGGCCTTTCATTCCGAATGAAAGTGGAATTAAACTGTCCATGAAAACGTACTGAGTGTGACCTTAATGACTCTGAAACTAAGAGCTCATGTGACCCCTATGACTCTGCAAGGGTTCCCACCCACACAGTGTTTATAGCCTGCAACTTCATACCAGTTATTTAGAACGGAAGAAGCTTCTTCGATGAGAGGCGAAACGTTTTCAAGAAATGCAAGCAAGTCCAGTTGCCTACGATATTAGCACTTACGATTACCATGACCTGGATGACTGAGAATCTTCAACGACAAATATATCACAACATTAAGAGAATTGAGCCTACAGTGCTATTTTGGGTTTTTAATCTTAATCTAAAATGAAATGGCTGCTGTTTTCAAAGTCATGCACAGGTTTACATTACACAAGAGATGTTCTTACATACATGCAAAGTTAGTGCCTTAGCACTGTGCTCAAGGCCAATTCACACCAGTTTGATTTAGATTATCTATGTCAAAGAACTCTGTAAATAAGGAGCTGATGATGCACAGCTACAGCGGCTGACGCTTGGTGAATAGAGTGTTATGATTGCTGGAGTCATGCGGAGGTTAGCTGAGACATGTTGGTCACAGTCAACAAGCTCGCCGCCGATCATCTGGGAGACGTTGAAGGCAGAAATGAACTGTGTTGACAAGCTGCTCGCTCTCTTTCAGACGCTGCTGATTTAGAGGATAGAGGAACAACATTACAGCTTTGATTTCTATCAGTGACGCTGCCAAACTGGAGACTCTATTGATAGAACAAACTATTGTCACTACCAAACAAAGGTCAAAGGTCATAGTCAGCTTTTATTAGATCTATGTTTTTGCTTGGTAATCAGTTGACGTCTAATATTCCTAACAACAATGATATAGCTTATGAGTGACTCTTACAGGTAGCAGCAGTGTTGCAGGGTTCTCTCTGCTTTGTCAAACAGGACTGTCTTGTTGCTAGGAAACATCTAGATTTTTGACCCTGCTCATCACTTTGTTGCTGAGAGCACTGCTTATCTGTGTTGTCCACAATGTGTCTGTCTGCTCGTTAGGTTCGTCTCAAAGACTTGCTGCATCAGTGATAGCTGATGTGTTCCAACTGCCCCCCAAGTCCACTGTGTGCTGTTGTTTGTAATTGTTTGATCAACTGACAAATATGGATCATTAAAGCACAACATCACCTGAAATGACCCAAAGGTGGTCCTGCATTATCTGGGACCTGCTCCTGTAGAGATAGATAGTCTAAAAATGTAGTTTAGAGCCTTAATTATTTTAGACAGTGTTTAAAAAGTGTATATTCCCAAATTAATTTAGGTTTAATCAAATTACATTGTAAGATAATTATTTTAAGAAGATTATTATAAGATTATTAATTATAAGAATAATATAACATGACAAACCTGTTGGTAGTATTCCAGGATATCCTGGGGGCTCTCTAGGGCTTGACAGAAAACAGATTTAATATAATTGAATTAATGAAGATGGCATGTGTATTATTTTGTGTGCATTCATTGTGGATATACTAATCCACAGCTCATTTTTACCCCAGGTCCCAAAGCAGGTTTACCTGGCCATGGTTCTCACTATTATCTTTCAAACACGCACACACAAAATTAGTTTTGTTCTGTCGCTGTGTCATCAACTCTGTGTTACACATCCTTTTCTACATGCAATCATTTTGGACTACCTTCCTGGCACCTGTTGATGATGATTGAGATAGAGCTTCACTGCCAATGACAGTTTACAGGCAAGGGTGGATAATAAACTGATCAAAGCTGCCCTGAGGCAACGGACCCCCAGGGGCCCTAAAAGCCCCAGGTTCCCTCCATATTAATTGGTTGTTGTATGTAAATTGTATCCATTGTAAATTTGTTATGAATTTGTAACAATGAAGTAAAACATTAACTAAGACAGTCCCTCATTACCTCATCTTGTGGCCCTGTCTTGTAGAGGGACCCAGTGTAAAAATCTGGTTGTAAAACCATAATTATTTATATACAATTTCCAGAAGCCCAAGTTAACATATTTAAATGTCTTGTTTTGTGTGACCAACAGACCCAAACCTGAAGACATTAACTTTACCATCACAGATGATGAAGACAACCAACAAATACTCACATTTGAGAAATAAGATAAATAAGATTTTGTTTTTCATTTTTGTTAAAAAAAAAATCAAAAGATTTATCAATTATCACAATTGTTTTTAATTAATTTTTCTAATCGACTGTACAGCGGCTGTCGTATAGTGGAGGTCAAAAGGGGCTCCACAACAAATTTATGCCCCAGGGCCCCTTACAAATTAATGCGGCCAGTTTTCCTTTTACATTTTGTGATTAATGATTAACTAGAAAAGTGCACACTATAGAGTGCAGATCTCTTCTGGGCAGGCACGTTCCGACTGCTACGTGGCCGTCAGAGCTGGTCATGGCCACTCAAAACAGTTCTTGTTTCAGACGAGCCACAGCATGTTTCAGAAGTGTCCCAGAAACTAATGAAAATATGTGGCTCATATATATTTCATAAAGCTGTAGCCTGTTGCACAGAGCAGATGGAGTATTCCTGCTGACAGGCACTACATGTGAAATATAAATCTGATGTAATTATGAGGATGAATGTATTTTTAATTACTATAACAGCCACAAATCTTTGATCCATGTCAGGGTTTCCCACACATTTATTCATTTGTGGCGGCCTGCCACGATTAAAACTCCTGCTGATTTTTGATTTTCTATTTTTGGAGCTGGACTGTTCATTAGCACTGCTGGAATATATATACCGTTTGGTTATACTCTGCATTACATACTCTCATAGCACAGACCGTACTCTGAGCACAGATGGAGATGTAGAACACCAGACACAGGGAAAGTTTTACTTAAGTTTGCATTCATAAACAGCTGCTCCTACTGATCAGTTCTCCACCCTGTGACTCAAAACTCCACAAACTGCTGCTGTAGGGGAAAAAGAGTCCCGTCTGCTCTGCATACAAAGACTCGCAAAAACCTCTAAACTTAGAGGGGATCCACAGAATGATACACAAGAGCCCTTTTTAGACAGAGATCACTATATGGGCACTATGAAGTCCTGTCTTTGTGCCTCCTTTGCATTTTTACACAAAACCAAACAATGGCGGCATCATTCCGCTCAAGTATATGATTATACACTGCATAGTGGCTTTGAAGAATCAAAGAGGCGTGACAGCATTGGCTTGGCATTAACATGTCAACATGTTCTCTATGCAAAGCATGTAGCAGTGAACCCAGAGATCTGAGCTAGCACAGCCTCTGATGCTAGCGCTAGCAGTCAGCCTCATCAAGCCACACTTTTCTACAACTGTGAACACCAATTAAGCTGATTGGTCCATTAGTTTGTGAGGTAAGCATGCCAACAGAAATGAACACACGCAGGCACACACACACACACACACACACACACACACACGACTGCACGCATGATCCCCAACAAGCCTCACCGATGCTGTTTATTAAAATGATGCTTTGCAGTAGAAACAGAGATACCCATGCACTAAGCACATGTTTACATCCATAACTGTGGTGGAGGAAATCAGGCCTGTAAATATGGGAACAATTTCACAATGAATAAGATTTGTAAAGAGAACCATGTGTATGCACAGCTTTATATATTGAAAAGAGTGTGTATGCATATTTCTGTCCTAGTGTGTCCACAGTGTTTTAGTTATGAGTTCTATGTACCACCACTGAGAAAAAAAAATGCAAATATTGTCACAGAAGACAATAAGTAGTCCAACTTTCTGGCATATTGTTTCCTGTGTATCTTCACAAAAATCCACCACAGCAACAATAAAACAACACTTCCACCTACAAACAGCACACGTTAGGATGGTGACCTCGCTTCCCCTTCCCTCCTCCTCAGTCCTCTCCTCTCCAGATTGTTTACCTCCTATCAGCGTCTTGCAAAGCTTAGTTGTAATCTCACTGTTTTTCAATTCTTCTTGAGCTTGGAGGCTGCTGTTGCAACTGATTAATGCCGACATGTCATTTGCGTGATGCAAATGCCTTAAGGCTCATGGCATTTTCTAGTCTAACCTGTGATTTCCAGTTGACCTTGTGGAGTGAGATTGAAGTGTATAGTAGATCCACCTCAGGGCTTTGTGTGGTGCTGCATCACAGTCACGTCCATAATTACGGTAAACATCACTCTAGTGTAACATCACATCATGACACTGAGTCACATAAGTGGCAGACCTATCATCTTAGCATGATGTTTGACTTTTCAGCAGCCTGCAGCTGCAGCTAGTACACACAAAAAACTCTTTCATGCTCTCATTGATGAATATGCCACTGAAGCTTTTACCACCCTCTGTATCATGGTTCAACCAGCAGGCTGTTCCTGAACCTGTAGTTTGGAGATGATGCAGGAAATAAGTGATATATTGTCTCCGTGTTTTAAATTTCCACTTAAATATCTGACATCTGAATATAAATATTCAAAATTGAATACTGAATCTCAGGGATGCTACAACTGTGAAAATCTGGGCCGATACCTATGTTCTAAAAATAAAAATTTGGTTGACAGGCAATACTGATGTCTTGTTGTTGTTGTTGTTTATAATGTTTTGTTATTTATTTCCCTTTGTGTCAGGAAAACAAAGAAATCTTCATAATAAAAAACTAACTTTTGTTTTAAAGTCATTCGTCCTTCATTACACTTTCTTTCAATGAGTATAAATTCAATGATAAAATTCATGAAACCTTTAAAATAAACCTCTTTTACATGATTGTTTTTAAAAATAACTGCTTCAAAAGCCTTTATACTATAAATAATATACCATAATTCACCCTCAAATATCTACCTTATAATGCTGTGAAAACATCAACAAATTTCTCCTTCAAACAGCTGTATTAATTCAAGTTTCTCACCAAAAACATTTTAAAAGATTATTCTGAATACGTCATGAGAATGTTACAGTTTACCTTTGCCCACTACTCCTCTTTACAGAAGAGAGCTTGAACGCATCATTATGTGACTTAATGCAACCACTGTGAGCTGTTAGTTGTGGCCGTAGGTTGCCAACAGCTAACAGCTTACATTATCTAGCTCTCCTCCTGCCGATGTCAACACAGATTTCTTGTTCACAATGTAACATTATCAGGGAAACAACAGGGAGTGCTCTCTAACATGTCAGCAGTAAGTTCACTGCGTCCTTTCATCCGGAAGGCATACCGGGGAAGATCTCTGCTCCCAAACAGGTTTTCTGCTGTTGCTGGGACAACGGGACATTGTAAGTCTCAAGCCCTGCTATTTAGCCAGCACACAATTAATGTGACACAACAGAAAAAGATTGCTCACTGCCACTGGGGAATGTCATCTTATTTGCCGATAGGCTGATACTAGTTAATAAGGTGAATACCAATTATTACTGATGTGCGGCCAATAAATCAATGCATTCCTACATATGACAAATATTTTTGTAAGGCTTTGTCATTTAATAAATTACGGCATTATGGAGAAAGTAGGGCAGCCCGGTGGTGTAGTGGTTAGGGTTTTCTCCAGGTACTCCGGCTTCCTCCCACAGTCCAAAGACATGCAGGTTGGGGATAAGATAATTGGTGACTCTAAATTGGTCGTAGGTGTGAATGTGAGTGTGAATGGTTGTCTGTCTCTACATGTCAGCCCTGCGATAGTCTGGCGACCTGTCCAGGGTGTACCCTGCCTCTCGCCCAATGTCAGCTGGGATAGGCTCCTATACAGGTGCATCTTGCTATCTGAATAATGTAGGAAAACACTGCACCATTCAGACCTTAGACCAGGGTTTTGTCGCTCAATAGTGCAACCACTTTCCACTGCCTCAAAATAGCAATCAGCCAACAATGCACCCGACCACATCTCATTTTAAGATTTGCGCTCCCATGGACACATAGATGGGTACAAACATATTTACCACTTACACAACATGGACGCTGGCCATGAAAATGACAACTGTATCAATCTGAAAATCACAATGACAGTTGTGCTGTGTTGTGCGTTGCTTTTTGCCAAATTTAAAATGAGTCTTTGTGTTAACTTTTTCTTCTTCTATTCTTCATCTTTCAACAAAGACTACAAAACAGAGGTTCAGTTTCTGCTATGAGGTTCACAACTGGCCCAAATTGTACTGATAAAT
Organism: Epinephelus lanceolatus; assembly: GCF_041903045.1. Classification (NCBI taxonomy): domain Eukaryota; kingdom Metazoa; phylum Chordata; class Actinopteri; order Perciformes; family Serranidae; genus Epinephelus; species Epinephelus lanceolatus. The sequence continues at coordinate 30,441,483 of NC_135756.1, read as the reverse complement.
GAATCTACCACATACCTCCAGCTTGTAACACAGGCCTTCAGTTAAAAAATGTGTATTCTCTAAGCCCAAGCTGAGATACCGGTAACCCTAATGACATTATTATGACATCATCAGGGTTATTATGCTCCTCCAGAGTAACAGAGGACATGATGCATCTGTTTTCACAGACTGAGAAGTACTCTTCATGATGAAGGCATTAAGTTTTTTTTAAATTTTTTTAGACTCACTGTGTAAGAAATAAGGATATTAACCCTGTACATGTCCCACTGTTATCCCAATCAGAATAGCTGGCCCTGGCCTACGTCAACCCACTGCAGCTGTAATGTGAGTAACGGTGATTGGAGTAATAGTAGAGGCAGCTGCTGGAACGGAGCGTCTGCTAAATGTTGTGAAGAGAACTGTTAGGATGATAATGATCTACTGGACTCGGTCATCACATGGAAGAGGCAGGCAATGAAGTAGAGAGATTTAAAAAAGACCTTCAGATGACTTCCACAGCAGGAGACACGCTGTAATGGAGCTAAATTGAGTAATAAAACCAAAGAGTGTGCGGTGGCGGGGATGGTGGCATTTGCAGTGTGTGTGTGTGAATATAAGTGTGTGAGTGTTTGTTGATTGCTCCTCAGAGTAATAGCAGCGACAACACTTAAAGCCACAACGTACAGTACAGAATCAACACTACCATTACTTAGGTGGGGGTGTAAAGATTGTTTTTAACTGTGTTTAACCCTGCACAGGGAACTGCAGAGTGTGTATATATACAGTACAGGCCAAAAGTTTGGACACACCTTCTCATTCAATGCGTTTTCTTTATTTTCATGACTATTTACATTGTAGATTCTCACTGAAGGCATCAAAACTATGAATGAACATGTGGAGTTATGTACTTAACAAAAAAAGGTGAAATAACTGAAAACATGTTTTATATTCTAGTTTCTTCAAAATAGCCACCTTTTGCTCTGATTACTGCTTTGCACGCTCTTGGCATTCTCTCGATGAGCTTCAAGAGGTAGTCACCTGAAATGGTTTCCACTTCACAGGTGTGCCTTATCAGGGTTAATTAGTGGAATTTCTTGCTTTATCAATGGGGTTGGGACCATCAGTTGTGTTGTGCAGAAGTCAGGTTAATACACAGCCGACAGCCCTATTGGACAACTGTTAAAATTCATATTATGGCAAGAACCAATCAGCTAACTAAAGAAAAACGAGTGGCCATCATTACTTTAAGAAATGAAGGTCAGTCAGTCCGGAAAATTGCAAAAACTTTAAATGTGTCCCCAAGTGGAGTCGCAAAAACCATCAAGCGCTACAACGAAACTGGCACACATGAGGACCGACCCAGGAAAGGAAGACCAAGAGTCACCTCTGCTTCTGAGGATAAGTTCATCCGAGTCACCAGCCTCAGAAATGGCAAGTTAACAGCAGCTCAGATCAGAGACCAGATGAATGCCACACAGAGTTCTAGCAGCAGACCCATCTCTAGAACAACTGTTAAGAGGAGACTGCGCGAATCAGGCCTTCATGGTCAAATAGCTGCTAGGAAACCACTGCTAAGGAGAGGCAACAAGCAGAAGAGATTTGTTTGGGCCAAGAAACACAAGGAATGGACATTAGACCAGTGGAAATCTGTGCTTTGGTCTGATGAGTCCAAATTTGAGATCTTTGGTTCCAACCGCCGTGTCTTTGTGAGACGCAGAAAAGGTGAACGGATGGATTCCACATGCCTGGTTCCCACTGTGAAGCATGGAGGAGGAGGTGTGATGGTGTGGGGGTGTTTTGCTGGTGACACTGTTGGGGATTTATTCAAAATTGAAGGCACACTGAACCAGCATGGCTACCACAGCATCCTGCAGCGACATGCCATCCCATGCGGTTTGCGTTTAGTTGGACGATCATTTATTTTTCAACAGGACAATGACCCCAAACACACCTCCAGGCTGTGTAAGGGCTATTTGACCAAGAAGGAGAGTGATGGAGTGCTGCGGCAGATGACCTGGCCTCCACAGTCACCGGACCTGAACCCAATCGAGATGGTTTGGGGTGAGCTGGACCGCAGAGTGAAGGCAAAGGGGCCAACAAGTGCTAAACACCTCTGGGAACTCCTTCAAGACTGTTGGAAAACCATTTCAGGTGACTACCTCTTGAAGCTCATGGAGAGAATGCCAAGAGTGTGCAAAGCAGTAATCAGAGCAAAGGGTGGCTATTTTGAAGAAACTAGAATATAAAACATGTTTTCAGTTATTTCACCTTTTTTTGTTAAGTACATAACTCCACATGTGTTCAGTCATAGTTTTGATGCCTTCAGTGAGAATCTACAATGTAAATAGTCATGAAAATAAAGAAAACGCATTGAATGAGAAGGTGTGTCCAAACTTTTGGCCTGTACTGTATGTATGCAGGTGATAAAGAAAAGTAGTGAAGATAAAAAAAAAACGTCATAAATATGATTTAAAAAACAGGGAGAGGACTGGAGAGGTCAGACACCGTTAGGATAAGGGCAAAGAGGTCATGGTTAAACCTAGTATTAATCATTTTCAGGACTTCTACACAGGAGACTTGGATTTTAGTCCTGCATGAGCCAATATTGGCTCATTGTTTTTAGACTTAGTAGACTTTTTTATTTTCACTTTATAGGATGTGTAAAGCTGCTGAATGCACACTGTGTAGATAAACCTTATCAGAATAGCTTAATAGATCAGTTTGTGTTAATGTCGTATTTCAATGTTTTGGGACACCAAGAAACATATACACCTGGGTGTATATGGCCACACTGGCTATTTATCCCAGGTGCAAATAGTGTTGTTGGCTATAGACAATAGCATCTGCCATAAATATAAAACAGTGTTTCCCATACACTGATTTATTTGTAGCAGCCTGCCACAATATTAACACCGACACCACCCAAAGCGGCCACATCCTTAAATATGTGTAACTTTAAGCTTTATATGTGTAACGTTAAGCTTTCATAAAATCTAAAATCTAATTCACAGCCCCGTACAGTTGTCATGAATGTTGAAATATACTGTTTTTAGTACCAGGCTGTTGACATTTTTGTTTCTGTTGTAAAGTTGGACATTTTAACATGGGGATTATCTGGTAAAGCCTCAAGTGGCCATTAGAAGAACTGCAGTTTTTGACACTTTGGTTTTGGTTTCATTTTTCAACCCCAGAGGTTGCTGCCTTGTTCAACAGCAGACTCGAGCTGTTTCAGTATTGGTGTGTTTTGGTTGGGACTCGGTGTTGGATGTTAACCGCTGCACTTTGTTAGAATCTTAAAATCATAAATCCCAAATCTTAAATTGGTTGGAGCTAGTATGCTCTTTCTGCATTTCTGTTTAACAGCGCTTTTTCAGGTGCTGTCAGCCTCTCATGAACATTTATGTAGGCCTGAAAAATATTTGTGTCCTGCATGTTCAACAGCTTATTTCTTGGAATAACAAATGTTTTTTTTTTTTAAGATTTTTTTTTGGGGCATTTTGCCTTTAATGGACAGGACAGATATGGGTGAAAGAGGGAGAGAGGGGGGGGATGACATGCAGCAAAGGGCTACAGGCTGGATTCGAACCCAGGCCGCTGCGGCAACAGCCTTGCACATGGGGCGCCTGCTCTATCCTCTAAGCCACCGACGCCCCGGAATAATAAATCTTGTTTAAAATATGTGGACAAGGAATACAGGTCTGGATTTAAAATCAATTTATGGTGGTGCAGTGGTTAGCACAGTCGCCTCACAGCAAACCCCGCCATGGTTTGCATGTTGTCCCTGTGTCAGCGTGTGCTTTCTCCAGGTTCCTCCCACAATCTAAAGACCAGCACCCCCACCACCCTAAACAGGATAAGCGGTTACAGATAATGAAAAAGAATAATTTGTATAATATCATTAGATCACCAACACACACAATATTGGTCAGAAAAGTAAAACATATTTTCCTCAAATCGTTCAGTCCTACCATGTGCCAAGATTTCTGGTTGAAGTATCAGTTACAGGTCGCTGTATTTGTAGAAAACAGGATGAAATCGGAAGTGGAGGGTCAATAGGAAATAACATCATGTTGTGTGTGACACACACAAGGAGACATTTCTTTGCTGTAATCATGAACAAAGTCACACTACAAGATCAAGTAGTAACACAATTATCCTGAGAGGAAGCTATACACTGTGTATAGCTTTCGTATTCACACACAGATGGCTCTCTTTGTCCTCTTTGTCCTTATGGAGAGAAGACATTATAATGAGCATTGTCCTTCCTTGTGACATTTCCAAGAGCCCTTCTTTTTCTCATCTGCCCAGCAAAGTAACCTCATATTTGTAGTTGCGAGTTTAAAAGTCAGACAGGTTTCAAATTTTCACAGTAATTTGCTTAAAATGCCAAATTCCAAATATTCTGTCACAAAATCAGTACAGAATATAACCCTGCATCAGAGGTCTGAATTGGTGTGATGGCATTGTTTTCTATTGGAATGTCCTAACTAACTGTCCTGTTGCTCATCTGAAGGCCCTGCAGTGGGTGAACGGCTGATTTGTGAAGTTGACAGCAGAAGTTATTTACAAAACAGCTCCTCATTTCATAATCATATAAAAACCTAAATAAGGTGGCAGCTGGTTGGTGGGAGACTGTCAGGGAGCTGAAAGCTTCTGGTAAAAGATCATTGCTGGTACAACCTACTTACTATTTGCTATATTGTACATCTTTTCCAGTAAATATCACAATATAAAACATGCGCTTTCAGTTTAAAAAGTACAAATGTAAAAAGATAGCAATCATTTACCCATCTTTGAAGTGGTTACATCTCCAGTCTGATCTTGAGCACACAGCGGAAAGGTACTAGGTTTCACAGGAGTATATTTCTGGGGGGACACAGGGGACACATCCCTCTTAATATTTAGAATATGTTTATTTGTCCCCCTCTATGTAAACATCAAAGTAGTACAGGACTTTTGTTTTGGCAAAATTAAATACATTTACATAATAAGCTGATGCAGGAAATGCACAAACCGATGCATAAAAATTCATCAGAATACAGGAAAATAAGTATTTGACACTCAAAACATTCTGGCGGAATGTTACATGATGCAAAGTCAGATGCTCATTTGCTGTTACGAAACAGTGTTAGGTCTAAATATTCCCAAAGGAAATTATTTTCATTGAACATTATTGCTGGAGACATTAAATAAGTCGAACCTCAACAGATTTCCTGTTAAAAAACTGGTAATTAACAGATGACAGAAAACCTGGTGCAGTGTCATGTTTTTCTGAGGACAAACAACTGCATGTCCTGCAAGCATGGCTGCAACCAGTAAGACCCAAAATAATATTTTAGGCTACTCTTGGTAGAATTCTTTGGTGAAGGTACCAGAGAATATATAAGGAATATACTATTTTTTCTTTGGTACCTTCAGTGGTACAGTGAAGGCACCAGAAGTACACTGTGTGCATTTTTAATGTCATCACAGCTGTCTTTATGATAATTTAGTGAAAATTAAAAACTGGTTTTGATACTAGTTGGCAGCACAACCGAGTTTATTTGCCTGGGTGTAATCAGTCTTTTTCTTAGATTTATAGCTTTTCTGTTGTGACCTTAAGACACAAGTGAATCGGTCTTTACAAATCTGTGACACAAAAAACATATAGACAGAAAACAGTACAGAGAGGTTGTACATATAGTTATATGATATCTGTATAATGTACAGCGATAAAGCATATCAGTGGGCTTTTTCTAGTCCTGTGATTGGGAGATTCCTCACATGATTATTACTTCACCACTCTCCTCAGTCATGAGTGATCCTGTTTCCACTGGGTCGATGATAGAGGTCAGCTGAGATCAGATAGATAAGGTGGTTGCTGGATATACTAGTCACGGACGTGAATTTTAATCCTGAGTCAGTATCCACACTCCTGACATCAAGGTCAAGGTCAATCAAGGGACAGCCCCTCAGCCGTCTTCTTCACATACAAAGAGAATATCTGAGCCCAAACCTGTCAGGTAACGACTGAAAATAACTGCCTAAGTTGAGTTCAGTCTGTGTCTAAGATAGACTCAGTTGTGAGAAACACTGCAGTGTGTATAATAAAGTCGACTCTTCATTATTTGCATTATTTGCAACAGCATTTTTCAGGGAAAGGTTCCATTCAATTTCAATTAAAAAACAAATAGAATTTCTTAAAGCTGCATTAATTAATATATTTATGGATCAAGTAACAAGACCAAAGCAAAACAAAAAGACAGTGAACACTGGACTTTCCTTAATTATGTGAACATGAATACTACTCTCAATGAGAGCTAATGTTACTCCATGTCTGCTGATAAGTTTGCCATACAACTTAGAAGGTAGTATTATCATTGACTGTATAAAATAATGTACGTAGCCACCCTGATGCCACCCACTGGTTTGTGGACTCCTGTTTTTAAGCCACGACTTTGGCCTTTTTGTTGCCACCATCTTGAATTTGTTAGAGTCAGAAGTGACCATATATGGACAAGAGGGTGGAGCTGACCCTAAAGCTAGCTGATAACTTTGTTAGGACGGTGCATTTAAATCTATGGTTAACTGTGATAATGCTAATGGCAATTTTTGCTAGTGAAAAACAGGCTTACAACAAAATGAAGGTATCGTAAAAACTGAACACCAAACTCCTTAGAGGGTCTTTTAGCACAATCAAAGGCTGGATAAGACTTTTTTAGGTGACCAAAATGTTATGATCAGCTGTCATGAACTGAAAACACTGAAATAGCTACAGTTATGGCTCCACCTACACTCTGAATCTGGGGTTATGTCATAGTTATGTTGGCAAACCAACGCTGTTGCTGTGGTAGCGGCTGGTCAGCCACCCCCCCCTCCCTTAATTATGCCAAACCTTAACCCTTAATGGAGTGGTGCAGGAATGAGTCCTAAACCCCCAAAATGAGCATTTTAGCGCTCCCAGTTCCCTTGTCTCAAAGTCAGCTGTTTTTTTTAATGGGTTTTTGGTTAGAAGCCTGAAACATCATCTGTGGTTAACACAGGCTAAAGTGACGTTCTCATTTTTGTTTACAACATAAAATATGTCAGTAAATACCCCACTTGTGAATTTTGAGGCCTTTAGATGTTTAGATGGTTGTTGTTGCTAACAAGTGGCTAAATGAGACTCAAAACATCATCACGCCAAACATGGCTTAACACCCTTGTTGTGGTGGGAATGTGAAGTCATGCAACCGTGGCGTTGTTTGTTTATAACCTAACAACGACTTTTTACTTCTGATGATTCCATTTATGCTTCAAAAATCATAAAAGGGGTGACTTTTTACTTCTGATGATTCCATTTATGCTTCAAAAATCATAAAAGGGGTGTTCATTTGTGAAGATTATCTTGGTGAACAAAATGTGTAAGTGTCATAAAAGATTGTTTGTCACAGAGTTTATTTTTTTCAATAATCCAAAATCCAATGAGAAAATCTTATTGGCTTTTTGATGAGGGAAAAAGTACAACCATAATTTATGCAGTGACCTCCAAAATGAAACATCATTATTGTACTAAAATGTAACCACATGGGTTATATAAAAATTCAGCCACGGTTACCACTTGGGTGACAAATATGTCAGTGTATGTTTTGCTTGTGCTGCCCCCAAGTGGCCAAAAAAATCAATAAATGCAGGTTTAAATAAACATCTTATTGTTATCCAATTATAGACTATTTGTAATAATAGTTTTTCATAGGAACTTAGGTAATACAGTAAAAATTCAGACTTCAGTTTAGTCTCATTAAATGCTGCAGTAGGTTTTGTTGGGGTTATGACAGAATCCAAATCTCCTCTGACTGATTCAGGCACATTTGTTGAAGATCAAATCTCTAAGACACAGATGGCTGAAATAAGCTGACGGAGAAGGTCACTGAGGCATTTGGTGTAACACAGAGAAGATTATTTCAGCATGGAGGGCAGAAGTGAAAAAAACAGCACTGATGACAGTATCACTGCAACAAAACCAGCCATTATCTCCATTAAATCCTCCCTGTGTGACCCGCTGTGTGTGTTGGTGGTAACCATGCCAGCCACAGCCAGGAGAGGGGGCGGCAGTGACATCATCAGACCAATCAACCATTTGGCTTCTGGGAAGGCCCCGCAGCCCTCTCACTAGATTGATTCGGTTGGCCCCTGGAGGCATGGCTCATTGGGTGCACGATGAGCCCACTCCCACTTTTCTGCCTCTACCTGTCATCATTTACATTTTGATAGGACTCTACATGGGATGACTACTGATTTGTATCAAGGTCAAAGCTGCAACACCTGAAGGAAGACAAGAGCAAAGAGAAAGAGAGGGAATCAGCGCTGATGGTGATGGAGGTGGAGGATGGGAGGGGACACAGATAGATGCTGGGCGAATGACTGAAAGGACCGTGACGAGTGTGATTGGACGGGCGAAATGAGGATGAACAGAGACAGGAGGAGATGAAACAGAGAGGTAAATGAGGGGAGGGAGCACAGCCACTGAACAATGGATCCACACTGTGTGCAGTTTGGGGAGTACTGTGCCAAATAATGGCATGTGATTGAGAAAGGTGCCCCATAAAATTGCCGTTTTTGATGACTTTTAGAGAGAGGGAGTGATGCTATGTGTGAGTGGTGTGGGTCATGATCAGGAATGCTGCTTTTACTTTGTTCCAGTTAGTGAGACATACATATTCTATGTTCTCTCCCAGTGTCTTAGTTCACACTTTCCTCACTGTTATTATCATCTATAGTTGTTAGGAGCATAACAAAAACACCATTAAAATGTGAAAACAAATAATAAATATGGGCCTGCAGAAAAAAAAGTCACAGTAAAAGGTACAGGATTGAATTTAAAATAATCCAGGTTACATCTGAGTTAACTGCTGTTTCTTATTGTTTTATATTTAGTTTATGTTAAACACTTTGTAATCAATAACAAATAGATATGCTTTTCATTATTAAAGTACCTCAGCAGTGTAATTCAGAACAGAATGGAGTAAATGTATCTGGTTACTTACCTTAATTTCTGACAGATATTTGGTAAAATGTAAATACTGATGGAAAGTGTCTGTAACTCCAAACTCCAGTACTTCTATCGTTATCTCCACACCACAGTCAACTGAAGAATTTATGTTACATTTACACTTGTAATCTGTAAACTTGTATTGTCACATTAAATTGCAGTTCATTGTTTAACGCTTCATGTTCTTTTGAACAGAAAATCTCAGTTCTGCTGTGTTAAGCTCTATTAACTCAGTTAACTACTGGCTGTAAGAACTCAGTTAGCTGTTGGCTATATTAACCCAGGTAGCTGTTAGCTATATTCACTCAGTTAGCTGCTAGCTCTAAGAACTCAGTTAGCTGTAAGCTCTATTAACTCAGTTAGCTGTTAATTCTTTTTTGCTTGGTTAGCTGTTAGCTCTATTAACTCAGTTAGCTGTTAGCTCTAAGAACTCAGTTAGCTGTTAGCTCTATTGGCTCAGTTAGCTGTTAGCTCTAAGGGAGCGATCACACCGAGATGAAACGCCAGAAACGACGCCAGTCGCCAGTAAAACCATTGTTTTCCTATGATACGGCGTATCTGACCAGCATTCAAGTGTCTTTTTAGACGACCATTTTTCCGGCGTCTTTTTAGACGCGCGTAGACGCTGAAAAGTTAAAATATTTTCAACTTTTTGAGCGTCAGACACCAGTAGCTAGCATGCATTGAATAAGCGCTTCCAGCGTTTCAAGTGTCTTTGATGCGTCCGTGTCTCTAGCGTCTCATTTCTGTGTGATTGCCCCGTAAGAACTCAGTTAACTGTTAGCTCTATTGGCTCATTTAGCTGTTAGCTCTATTAGCTTGGTTAGCTGTGAGCTCTATTAACTCAGTTAGCTGTTAGCTCTTATAACTCATGCTGTGTCTCAAATCGTGTACTTCTGTAATTACACTCAATATTTTGAGTGCATTTGTGCGTTCACAATGAGAAGTATGGAAAAATGCAGTGCACTATGAGTACCCGGATCGTGCACTCAAAACGGTCAAGAAGTTGAGTGTGGAACTATGGACACTTCTCGCCCTCAATGGTCGCTATTTTACGCTACGCTACGCAGCGGAAGGGGAGGGACCACTTTTCAAACTGGAAATAGCGGCTGAGGACTGTACGACCGTGAACGTCGCTACATTGTACATTGTGTGTTTTTTCCCCAAGTACCACTATACTGTTGTCAGGTGTAAGCCAGCAGTATGTTGATTGGGTTAATTTAGCAGTCTGTAATGATTTGGTACCGCAAACGATAACCCGAATGTTAATGCTAGTTTGCTAACTAGCTAATTTGCAGTCGTCATTTCCAGTGAGTGCACAACAGTCGTGTTTGGTTTGAGAGCTTTGTTAGCTCTTATAACCCAGTTAGCTCTTAGCTCTAAGAACTCAGTTTGCTGTTAGCTATATTAACTCAGTTAGCTGTTTGCTCTATTGGCTAGACTGACTGTTAGCTCCAATAACTCAGTCAGCGTTTAGCTCGATACAGAGAGCAGAGGAGAATTATAAAGGCGCGACCATGTAGAGACAGAAATGACATGCTGTCATGTAAATAAGATAAATAACATAAGGCTATTTAGTTTGTTTAATAAAAGGACAAGGTATAGACCTGTTCTATAGGCCTGGATATGAAGCATCTGTAGCGCCAAATAATATAACGGTAGTTTCTAAAGAGCTAAGACGAAAAAAAAAAAAAAATCAGCAGCAGTGGTCATATTTCAGCAGCAGTGGTGCACCGCTGCAAGTTGCATATAGGGGAAACACTGCTCTTTTTGGTATGAGTTCTTCTGGGTCATCGTGTTCTTCTTCAGCAACATGTACAGTTGCTTGGCTTTCAGGATTCTCTCCGGCAGCCATTCTCGCCTCTGAACTTTTCTCTATGCTCTCACTCTCGCCGGCTCTAGCATGCCTGTGGTGTACAACGGTGAAATGGGTCCCTGCTGAAATACTTTCCCGCTGTGCACGTTTTGGATGTTGTTTGGGCTATTCACCGGTATTGCAGTTAGGGTTGTCACAATACTAAAATTTCAAACTCGATATCGATACCCAGGAAAATATTTAATACTCGATACCATTTTCGATACAGCAGCAAAAAATACATGGCATGTAATTTTTTAAATTAATATCAGAACAGTAACATCAATGATAACAACAAAAAATCCTCCCAAAATAAATAACAACGAGAAACAAGATCTGTCCATACAAATGTATTTATCTACAGCCCTGTTTATTTTCTGTGCTTCTGGTGAATTGGCACCATATTTTCGTTGCTGATCAAATAGAGTTGGTAGTTTAGGCTCAGGATGCTCCTGTTTCTACCTCATTATGTGATCAGAGAACCAGGGGTTACGGGAGAAACCAAACGTTTTTACAGCTTCAATCTGTGACTTTACAGTTAACATAACTTTTCAGACACACATAATTATGTTGTCCTGTTAAACTAACATTGTCTATTAATGTTACAGACAGGCATGACTGATAAAGTTTTCTGCTTAGCTCCCACATTAACGTTAGAAGTTATATTTTAGTTTGATGCTGGCGACACCAGCTGCTCAGCTGCTAGTGAGGGGAGGGGCTGTACCTGCCATCTGCAGCGTGCTGTATTCACTTCACTAAATATTTCCAAAGAGCGCTTTTTCCTTCATCATTTTTGACCAAAACTGGCTGCTCTGATCCTCCTGCAGCCACGCTGGCCATATTACAGCAACAGAAATGTTTGCATGCATGCAGAGCGATGACAACAAGCCGGGTTGCAGCGAGGGCTCTGTGCCTGCCAGATGCTGCCTGCACAGTGCGTGTCCGTCGGAGCCGTCGCGCGCACCCGACAGGCGTTGAGGTGGCGTGCACTGTTAGTATCGATACTTTTGTAAATTAGTATTGTATCCGGATACAGCATTTGAGTATCGATACTTTTCAGAGTATCGATACTTTTGACAACCCTAATTGCGGTATATGAAAAATTCATATCATAACGAAAATAAATACCGGTTTTCGGTATGAACTGGTAAACCGCACAGCCCTACTATCAGCTCTGATAGCTGTTTATTCTATTAGTTCGACTAGCTGTTAGCACAGTCAGCCAAATCAGATGCAAAACTCTGCTGCCTCACGGCTGCCTACAGCTACAGCTGCATCTAAGAATCAGTTTTTCCTTACCCCTTGCTTCCAGTGTCCAGGGTTGCCGTGAGGGAAATGTCCATACAGGCTGGAGTCATCTGTACAATTCAATTCAGTTCAATTCAGTTTTATTTATAAAGCCCAATATCACGAATCACAATTTGCCTCAGAGGGCTTTACGGCATACGACATCCCTCTGTCCTTTGGACTCTCACAGCGGATAAGGAAAAACTCCCCCAAAAAAACCTATTACGGGGAAAAAAATGGTAGAAACCTCAAGAAGAGCAACTGAGGAGAGATCCCTCTTCTAGGATGGACAGATGTGCAACAGATGTCATACAGAACAGATCAATGTTGTACATTGGACATACAATGAGAATAACAGTTATACTTTGATAGTTCAATAAACTGTGCATTAAGTCATATTCAAGAGAGGAACATTAATCAACAGACACTGGCCATGTTTCCCACATCCAGTTAAGAAGATCTTAGCGCTAAGGGCTTCTTAAGAACGCTCTTCAGCCTCCCGTGAAAGAAAAATGTGTTTCCCAGATTCGCACTTAGCTTAAGAAGATCTTTCACTAAGAAGGAGTTGTAAGATTGAGCTGACCCACTCTTAACAGTCTTCTTAGCAACCAAACGCTCACAGATCCAGCCGCGGCAGGCAAATTAATATTACACTAAGCAAGGAGATATTAAAACAGTGCGCACCGTATATATTTTGATTTATTTTATACTTCAGATTTATACTGTTTATCATTAATTGGTCACAGAAAAAAATGAATTTCATTCTGCAGGGAAACGCATGTCCTTACTGTGCATATGACAATAAACACTTTGAATCTTGAATCTATGTGTTTTATGAAGACACTGTGTGCGCTCAAAGCTGTGGCACAAGTTACGCACTGAAATCAGCGGTAGCCTATATGTGAATACATTTGTGCGTCAGCACTTCAGCCCACTCAACGTGCTGTCAGACCGGGCTGTCTAAATGAAGTACTGGCTGCCCCGTGCATAGATACAACGCCTCATCAGCTTAGTGTCTTCACACATCCGCACTTACATGTCACATTAACTCTTTTACAACTGTCAGCGTGCTGCCTGTGTTTTCATAGTTTATACCTGGCGTTTTCTCTGATTCTCAGTGTAGATTTATAGGCTATAGTCCATAAATCTGTCAAATTTGTCCTTCCGTGAACTGGTTACGTTAAGATGATCATTAGCAGAGACACAACGTTGATGAATGCAAGTAGGATACAATGTGGTCAGGATACAATGCAGGTCCTTATGTTCATTTGTCCTTTCGTTCATATTTTTGTTTAAATATAATACATTTCCTCATAATTCTCCTACCAAGACTACTTCTTATTTAGTTGTAGTTTTGTTTTCGTCATGAAAATAGGTCATTAACAAATATTTATCGTCTTAGTTTTTCATTAGAATTATTAGAACACACACATACACACGAGCAGCAGGGAATTAGTGCATTAGGTAGCAGCGCTGTGTGTGACTTATGCGCTGATTAAGTGGTGGGTGATCAATTTGCCTGACATTGATTGATTTAGTTTCAGCACCGTGGTAGTGGGCAGCTCCTGTTAAGAGCTTCTTAAAGAGCGATCTTTAAGAGTGAACCTAAGAAGGGCATTACGAACTCATCTGGGAAACACTCTTATCTTAGCGACCTTTCTTAGCTAAGACGTTCTTAACTGTGCTCTTAAGTCTTAAGATCGATCTTAACTGGGAGGTGTGGCCAATACTTGTAGTCAAGTCCATTCACTCTGATATATTCAATAAAGGGACCCCAAATCTTAACAAACTTAGAGTATGAGTCAGATGCAAAGCATATAATCTCCTCCAAAATGAAGAGGAAACCATACTATTGAGTCGCTCTCATCAATATAGAGTTCACTGCTTGCATGACAGACAAAGTTCGCAAATTATTTCTCAGGATGACAAAAATAAATTAAAAAAGGAAAATAAATTATGAAATCAAATACTAAAATAAATTATTTTGGGCATGCATATTTTTAATGACCAAAATGAATGCATATTGAGTATGACTTTAGTGTTTGATTATTAAAAATGCTGGAGTAAAACAACTTGAAAATGATCACAGAGGTTCTTGTGGACCTGTTGTACAAGAATAGAGTTGAGTTTGCTGAAAAAATTGATTTGATTATGAAATTTGTTTAAATCTGCCTTTGTAAAGCTGAGTATGCTACTGTTATGAGTTAAGCATCTCACTATTAAAAATCAAGTGAAACAACAAAAAAGTAATGACAGATGTAGGTAGGCTTATGTATTTCAACAAAGAAAAATAAGAACAAAATAGAAACTTTCCTATTTTAAACAACCTCTGTGGCCATGCGAGTATAGATTACTGAGTTTAAAAAATGCACTTCAATGTGCCATGAAATCCCTGTTGGCGCCAGGGACGGAGCACATGTGCTTTGCTGTACAAAGCAATGTAGCAGATGTTTACGAGGTGTACCTGAATAGATCATGAAGTCCCTGTTGCTGTGTGTGTGTGTTTGTTAAATTCTTCAACCAAAACAGACAGCAAAGGACAGAAGCAGCGCGATTGTAAATTACCACGGTGCGATGGAGACTCTCAGTGTATGTTTCTATTACATGACTACTTTGGTACAAATATTGACCTGCCTGTGTGGCAAAAACCCTTCTGACATTAATCTAAGTTGATAATCTACCACATTTGACACTTGGTGGGAGTTAATTTCAGACCCTGATGTGGAAATAAGATGTTTTTTGATTTTGTCACGTTTCAGGCAGTCTTCTGTGATGTGTTAATCGCACATATTGATATTGCAATGAGAATGAAAGTACGAGTTATTCTGAAACCCTCAGTTTGTTTTGCAGTTCTTCTGCCTCCTAATGGCCATAAATCCACATACATCTGTCTCTTTAAAAAGAAGAAAGTAGGGTATCATAAGAACTCAGTAAAACATGTACTTTTATAACACAGAGAAAACACAAAAAGCATGAAATGACCGAGTTGACCTTGATAAAGAGTAAGAGTCCAGGACGAACTGTCAATGGATGTGAGAGTAGGCTGAGAATGAAAGATGGTCCTCTTGACATCACTCACTCACACACGCACACACACACACACACACAGACACACACACACACACACACACACACAGACAAACATATATCACACATCTGACATCTCACCATCCAGAGTGTAGGTTATGCTATAGTGCACTAATGCACCAATCTCTGAGAAAAACACACACACACATACACACACACACACACACACACACACACACAGTTGTTGGTGTGTGTGACCTCTCTTGCTGTGAGCAGCACTAAAGCACCTGCTGTTCATCTGCAATAATAGAATGTGTTGGCCTCACACATGGCTGTTTACTGGTCATTTTTTGTGTTTCACAGTGGTAGTAATAGTTTCAGTGTAAATAAAACAAGTGTCATCTGCAAAGATGATTACTTTCATCTGTCATTATCTACTGTAAATTACTTTTTTTCTCTGTAGACTTAAATCAAATCAAATAAAAGTTTATTTTTTATAGCACATTTAAAAACAACTGCAGCTGACCAAAGTGCTGTACAAGACAAAAGAATGACACATATATATCAATACAAAATGTGCACAAATATAAAACAGAATAAAACTAGTAAGAATAATTACAAACATGAAAATATAAGATGAAATGCTAAAATATTAAGATCACTACAGACAACCAGAGGCCATTGAAAACATGTACGTTTTAAGATTTGTCTTAAAAATGTCAATGGAGGGGGAGCATTTGATCAAGAGGGGATGGCTATTCCAGAGCTTTAGAGCAGCAACTGCAAAGGCATGATCACACTTAGACTCGGTGGGCTCTAGTTTCCCGGCGCAGCGCAGGGTGGTGCAGGGTGGCGAACCCCGCGCAGAGCTAGTTTCGAGCAGCGCAACCCGAGGCGCGCTCAGTTTGGTAGTTTGGCAGACCGAGGTGCACTGACATGGGTGTGGCGATGCAGCAGAGGGAGGTGTCGACAGATGCAGCTTGGCGCAGTGACAGTTTCGTGCCAAAAGGCTTCGCCGAAGGTGTGCTAAAAGCTCGCCAGCTGAAACCAGGTCTACTGACAGCGCAGGCGGAGCATAGCCAATGTAACCCGAAGTTTGGCTGACCGGCAGACAGTGCGCACACGTCACCAAAACCTCACAGGCAGGTTTCCAGAATGTCGGGCACATTAACGATGCAATTAATACCCAAAAAACCACTATTCAATACAACTATCTGCAATCAGCACATAAATGTTTCTCTGTATCGACTGTCCCGTCACATCTGATGTCAGATCAAAGGGGATTGGCACCGTTTGGCACGTTTGGCACGCATAATGGAAACCCAACCTGATTTGATTAGCACAGCTGCAAACTAATGAGTTCACATCCCTCTCAGCCAACCACAAACAGCCACAGCATCAGATAGGGAGTATATATTCAACATCTGTCATCTTAGAAAAGTCAAAAGAAAAGAAACAGAGTGAGACTGCGAGAGAGAGAGAGAGAGTGCGCACGCACGAGAGAAACGCAACATTGATTTACAATTGTGGTGACCTCCTCCCAGGCTACCTTTGCATTATCAGCCTGTGGAGGTCTGCTCGCAGTTCCGTATATTCGGACACTGGGAGCAGACCTCCCAGACCAAAACATCAGTTTCCTCCTGGGAGAGGTTTGGCCGTCTGACGCTGCTGCTCTCTTCTGCCATGGCGAATTGAGTAAACTCTCATTACGCCTTGGCGCAGCGCATTTAAGGGCAAGGAGAGGGGCTCATTTGATTGGTGTGATGTGTGAAAAACCCACTCCACGCCTTCTCTCCTCCCTCTTTCCGACTTGCGCAGGTAGGAGGGACGGAGGTGGGAAAGAGGAGTAGCTGCGCCAGGCGCACGGTGTGCCAAACTTGCAAAATCCACCTGGCCACACCCACACGCAGGTATGCTGCGCCCCCGCCTCGCCGGGTCTGCGAAACTAGAGCCCAATGTCTCTACTACTACAACTAGAGCCATTTGTTTACATTTTAAAAAAGTGAATACTTCTAATTCTCTGTTCATTCTCTTTGCACTGAATCCCACTGAGACCCAATTATTTTTACAAAGAGAAAGAGACGCCTGTTTATTGAGGAGTGAACCATCAAAATTGTCCCACTTACATATTTTGCCATTGTACCAGACACACTTGGTTTAATGTTCAATGGTGGCACCAAACAACAATTATCTACCACAAAAAGCGCAACACTTTATTTTACCCTCACAGCTCTCCTTTGACATATAGCCAGTGAAAAGTGCGACTTTTCAAACAGCTACAGCAAAAGGCACAAAGGCTTTTTGCTTGACACGACTAGACAGAGCAGAGCTGAGGACAAGTCACTGAGCATAAGAGATGATGATGCATGGTGTCATCCTCTGTCCTGCTGCATCTCAGACAGATGTCAAAGTAAAAGCAGGGAACCCGAGCTGATGTCTCTGTTTGTACCAGTTTGCTTACACAAAGAACAGACACAACCTCAGCAGAGATACAGTCCATTTGCTTGTGTATGTGTCTACTTTGCATTTCAGCTAAGCACCTGAAGTGTAAAGCATAAAGAACTCAGCTGTACGTGACTCTTACAGAGTCATCCAAATTATGAATGGACTCTGGATAATTAACGCAAGACAATGTGATCGTTTCCTGGTATTTGTTTTTCTTTCTGTGTGTCACATGACTGACAGGAAGCACAATTTAACAACCCCCACACTGATTAAAAAATATTTAAGCCTTAAAGCAAAAATGTCAAAAACCTTTTGATATGTCATTACAAACCCAATATCTTTGGCTTTTTTTGTTGGTCAGACAAAACAAGACATTTGACAATGTCAACTGGAAGCTGTGGTGGACATTTTTCACTGTTTTCTGACATTTAAAGGTATGAAAACAATAACTGAGTAAATAAATCAATAGATTGATCAATAATGAAAATAACTGTTAGATGCAGCCCTACAAGGGAGTAATTACTATAAAACAACAGTCAAACATTCAACCCTGTACTTGTTGTCTTAAGTTGTCTTGTAGTCAAATTGAGACATCTAAAAGGCAACAATAAGAAAAATAAGTTGAATATTCTCATACGAGGAGAAATATAATATAAGAAAGGACCGCTCTGCCTTTGTGAGAGTAGGACACACTGTCAGTTTGATCAGAAATCAAAAACACAACATACTGGACGGAACGGTTGCTCAAATATATAAGCATATGATGCAAACAGACTGGAAAGCGGCTTGAGATGATTCAAGAAGACATTGTATGTCTACTTGTCTGACAATATCTGAATACTCCAGTTTACCCTTACAGTCTTACATGGCTTACAATAACAATGAATTAAGTAAAGAATGATTCAATTCAATTCAATTCAATTTTATTTATAAAGCCCAATATCACAAATCACAATTTGCCTCACAGGGCTTTACAGCATACGACATCCCTCTGTCCTTAAGACCCTCACAGCGGATAAGGAAAAACTCCCCAAAAAAAACCCCTTTAACGGGGAAAAAAAAAACGGTAGAAACCTCAGGAAGAGCAACTGAGGAGGGATCCCTCTTCCAGGACGGACAGACGTGCAATAGATGTCGTACAGAACAGATCAGCATAATAAATTAACAGTAATCCGCATGACACAATGAGACAGAGAGAGAGAGAGAGAGAGAGAGAGAGAGAGAGATGCAGGTAATGACAGTAGCTTACAACAACATTAATGAAAGTAATAATATTATAGTTATAGTTCTGGCTACTGTGGTACAATATGTTGAAAGTATGTATTAGTATCAGACAGTATACTTGTGTGACAATAGTCATATGTGTATAATAACAGTAGAAGTATGACTAATGACTAATGATGGCAGCAGCAGCAGGAGGCATCTGGCAGGACCACGGCAGCAGCACAACCACACACGTCACACTGTCCAGGCACCGCTGCGGTATGAGTTATTCTGAGAGACAGTGGAGCACAAAGGCTCCGGAGAAGAAGCCGAGTTAGTGACATCCAGAATGGCCGAGTTAGCAAGATGCAGTAATAGGATGAGAGTGAGAGAGAGAGAGAGAGAGAGAGAGAGAGAGAGAGAGAGAGAGGGAGAGAGAGGGAGCCCGGTGTATTATAGGGGGTCCTCCGGCAGACTAGGCCTAAGTCAGCCTAACTAGGGGCTGGTACAGGGCAAGCCTGAGCCAGCCCTAACTATAAGCTTTATCAAAGAGGAAAGTCTTAAGTCTAGTCTTAAATGTGGAGACGGTGTCTGCCTCCCGGACCGTAACAGGAAGATGATTCCACAGGAGAGGAGCCTGATAGCTGAAGGCTCTGGCTCCTGATCTGCTGATGCCAGTTATTCTTTATAACTTGTGCTTTTGTTTTCCACGCAGCTCTACGGTGAATTCCACAGAATCAACAATCAAAATCTACCATTTTCCTCCTTTGCTGGATTTGACAATACACGTCTCAGCTGCTGATGCTCTGTGAGGAAACCAAGCAAGTTTTGGTGAGATAGTGGGAGGAGTTTTGACAGAGGATTAGGTTGCAATTTCTCATAGACCTGGGACAGATTGGCCGGTGATTTTGTTTGGACTGATCTATGCTTTCATATTAGCTACCCTGAGAAGCTACAAGGCTTCTTTGAGTTCATCAAGGTAGGGGTGAGCAACACATTGGTTATGCTCGACCACATTTTGTGACCATGGAGCACCAGTGAAACTTGCAAATATTATTATTACTATATATATGCTGGAGAGCTGTTGCAGGGCTCGACAATAAGGATTGCCCGATTGCCCGGGGCAAGTAAAACTCAAGGTCGGGCATGTAAACTAACAACTCACTTGCCCGATTGGGCAAGTTGCTAAAAATAGTAAAAGTTAATAACTGATAAAATAAATGCATTTTAAAACGTGCTCCTTCTGCTCTGATGCAGCAGTCTCTCTGCCTGAAGTCACAGGCACAGCTGTGTAACAATGTCCTGTCCACAGCCCCCATTGATATTATTTTGCGCAACGAACGCTTCATATAATAACATAACAACATACTATTTATGGTGTTATGTCATCATGTCATTTCTGTCTCTACATGGTCACACGTTAACAATTCTCCTCTGCTCTCTGTATCGCGCACGGCGGAGTTCCGCCACACACACACAGGTGAGCACGCTAGAGCGGCTCGGGCCGCATTTTCCTGACCAAACCTGACCCCGAGCCCGGTGCAGTTTGTCAGCTGACAAAGTTATTGTTATGGACAGTGTGTAAATAACCATCAACAGACTGCTGTTACGCACAGACAAACACGCTGCACTCCGAGCAGCGTAGCATGACACTCGTGCTGAGCTTGTGTTGCGTTCAGGCGTTGTCACGTAAATAACAACTTCCAGCACTTAAATAGGTCATAGCACAAAACAGCAGCATGTCAAGTGACTTTTTACTTTTATTATATTCAATACAATTGTATGTTCCTAAATCTTGAGACACCTCATATGTAAGCTAGACAGACATTTCACCTGCTCATACTGTGCACACATGTACTGTATGTACTTAGTCCTAAAGAGCCCTTCTGGTGCCAGTAGATACATAGAAACCTCCCAGCAGGCTGTGCTTTGCAAGCATACAAAAAAGTTTCACACATGTGAAAATTATTTTTCATGCGTGTGCTTCACCTCCGCTGCTACAACTCCATCCTAGGGGAAACACTGCTGTGTGCATTTTGTGCAACAGGTGGATGTGGTAGTCTACTGGTAGAGTAGAGAGAGAGCTAAGTAGCGTTGAAATAGAGTAGAGCAAGGCAGAGAGATGGAAGCAAAGTATATTAAATCCAGTGTTAATACAGCAGAACTGGAGAGAGGGGTGAAAAATAAATAGAGGTGGGCATGGCTCAAGTAGGGCGCAAAATTATAGACGGAGAATGATTGACACATTTTTCACTTTAAGCCCTGACACTGTCATTTTTGTGTAGGAATTAAGCTACAATATATGACATATGTTGTTTTAATTAATAAATACAGTGTGAATAAAGATTACATAACATGAAAATAACTGCAGTCTTTGTTAATTGATAGCCGCTTAAATTAAACAATTTTTATAGGGCAAGTAAAAACTGACTTCGGGCAAGTAGATCTCTGACCAACTTGCCTGACCGGGCAAGTGAAAAAAAACCTTAGCGTTGAACCCTGTGTTGGTTTGTTTCCAGCTCACAATGAACTGCAAAGGTCAAATTGTTGAGCGGAATGTATAAGGCCACAGCAAAAACATCAACACTTCTAGCCTGAGACGAGCCAGGTGCTTCCAAATAAAAGCACCATGGGTTCCACTTTAATGTATGTAATTCTAACAATACTTTAAATGTATTGCAACAGCACTTTATTTAACTTTACTATAACAGCACTTTATTTAACTTTATTGAAACAGTACTTTATTTAACTTTATTTTAAGGGTACTTTATTTAACTATATTATAAAATGAGTACATTTCACTTATTATAACGGTACTTTATTAAACTTTATTAAAAGTGCTTTATTTAACTTTATTATACCACTTCTTTATTGAACTTTATTATCAGGTAATAAATAATAACAGTAGGGCTGGGCGGTATGGCCTAAAATCAATATCACAGTATTATTTTGGGGGGGGGGTGCAGTGGCGGTGATTTCTCTCTCTTTGACTTTTACTTATTTATTTTTTACCCCCATGCTTTATTATCAGCGTTTAACATGGGAGAGGGCGACGGGAGGTCGGCCACTTCCAGAAAGTGGAGGGGGAGAATAATAATAATAAAAAATATATAAAATCAAATGGAAAGATTCCTCTCTTTGACTTTTATTTATTTATTGTACGTTCAGTGTCAGTCGCCCAGAGAAAAGAACTAACGACTCACATTGTGACCTTAATGACTCTGAAACTAAGAGCTCACATGTGACCCCTACGACTCTGCCAGGGTCCCTGCAACTCTGTGAAAAAATACAATAGAAAACTGTCTCCCTCTTTTTTTTTTCATTTATTCTTGTTTTATTTTCAGTGTTTAAGACAGGTGAAGGCGGCAGGCAGGCCTGGGTTTGGTGCGGTCGGCCAGGCCACCTCCATCACGTAGCGAGGGAGGTGCGTGAGGCAGGCAGGCAGGCAGGCTGCCGCCATAGTCGGAGTACTGCAGTATGACGGTAACTATAAAAGCAGTACTGCGGTATGTTACCATCACCGCGAATACCGCCCAGCCCTAAATAATAGTACACTATTTAATTAATTGTAACAGCAGCTTATTTAGTTTTGTACTTTAGTAGTCTGCAGTAGTTTAGAGGAGATTTCAAAATACTGAGATATATATTGTTTACTGCGATACAGCCTAAAAATATATGAATATTATTTGTAGGCCATATTTCCTAGCCCCACATCCAGGTTGTTCTCTTAAATCTCGGTGATGGGAGAAAGCAAACTGAGATTATTGGCATTGAGAAATGAGCTGGAGTAAAGCTGTAAGCCTTTTGTTGTTTAAGGTCAGCAGTGTCTGAAGATCATCTTCTGGCTATGCATTTCAGAATTATTTTATTGTGGTGTCAGTAGTTTTTTTCTTTTTTAATTATCTGTTTTCATATTTTGATATGGTGGAGGGTTTCTACTATTTTGCTCCGCAGATCAGTCTGGCCATGGAATCATAAACGCGAATTCTGGAATCGGTTTTGGCTTACCGGGCCAATCACAACCATTCATTACTTTGGGGCAGGTTATCTGAAATCACGTCATCAGAATAGAAGGGACAAGGAGCGGAGTGAATGCATTTCGTAAACAACCAACATGGCTACTGATTTTGAAACTGCGATGGTAAATGTGTTGAACGAACTGGAATGTACATTTTCTTTAAAAACAGAGCAAACGGCTGCACTGAAAGCTTTTATTGAAAAAAGGATGTGTTTGCCGTCCTTCCTACAGGGTTTGGTAAAAGTTTAATTTACCAACTGGCTCCGTTGATCGGGAAAAAGATGGGACTCAGTGACAACCCAGTGGCTATCGTTGTTTCTCCGCTATTTCTCATGGAGGAGCAGGTCAGGGAAGCGACCAAGCTGAGTCCACAGTGAGGAGGAAATCCGCAACACTCTTTCCGAGACATCATCACAGGTGATCTCCGCTGCACTTCCTTGCTGGTCCGTTTACAGTGGCGTTGTGCTAGCCTACGTCACACGTTTCGTTCACTCTGATTGGTTTTCCGTCTTTCCAATTGCATGAAGGGGCACTTTGAGTGACAGCCGTTGATACTGCCCCTCGGGAATAGAGGAAATGTACAGTCCGTGTCCAGACCCATTCGCGTTTTACGAATTGGGTCTGGCATCGCCAGGCTAGGTTGCTACATATGATTGAAAAAAATACTAGATACTAAATATTTTTTTATGCTTAAATTGAGTGAATAAACTGAAATGGTTTAACTCACTTTCATGAGTAAACATACACTGACACACATTGGGTTAAAACAAGCTGCACATTCTCTCAGGTTTTCAATGTTGGTTTATCTGTGTGTTTTATTCCGATGCTGCTGTTTAATCATTTATCATTCCCTGTTGCACTTGATTGCAGATCCGCAATTATGTTTGTCAGTAGTGAATTTTAATACCGAATCCACTTTCATCTAAATTTCTCTTACATAATCCTTTTCATATCCTCTGCAGCTTTGTCCTGAGAGTGTGCCCTGTTGCCATGGTGATCTATGAGGGGATGATGCTGTTTGAAGGGCAAATGGGGGGGCAAAGGCTCAGCAAACAACCTGAATTAAGAACACAGCTGACTGTATCCCTGTCGAGGTCGACCCCACAGCTCTCCTTCTGTCCTCCCCTTCCTACTTCTCTTTCACACACACACACACGCACGCACGCACGCACGCATGCACGCATGCACGAGAGAGTCATCCAAATCTACACTTTCATGGTCCTGAAATAGAGACACCTACTTGGATGATGGAGAAACAAAAAGAGGCATCTGAGAGCAGGTTTTCACCGAAAGACAAATTGCCTCCGTCTGTGGAGAAAAAGGAGGCCAAGCAGGCTAAGTCTGGTCATCGCTACCTTCTTTCCTCCCTACCCTCTCCTCCCCCAACTTGAATGAAATCTGAAACCTCTCAAAGGCAAACTCAAACTTCACCTCCAGTGAGGAAAAACACACTCTAATCAAGTTTGTTTTGCCATAACAGTTATAGTTTTAACGCCGTCTCACATTATTTACTTTGGGTCTTCTTTTCCATTAGTCCTGCAATATTTAAAGTCTCATGCCATATTCATGTGTATTCATGTGTAATCAAAAGAACTTGCAATGGATTGCAATTGCATTTCATCACTACAACTTAAAGTGGATTAAGTACTTTTTCATCATTTTAAAATTGAAAAAAATTAAGCAAACATGACTTTCTGTTTACACATTTCATTGTGATGTTGTTTTTATATATAGAGAAATTTATATATGTACATAGTGACTAAATGTTTATGTTTACCCTGTTCAGCTTTGTTGTCCTTGTTTTACCTGTATGTCTATTTCTGTGTAAGTACATTAAGAGCAACAAAGAACAGAGTCAAATCCCTCCTACGTGTACATGTACTTAGCCAGTGAAGCTGATTCTGATTCACTTTATCTAAGTACATTTTATTTAATTTTATTATTTAACCTTTATTTAACCAGATAAAACCAATTGAGATCAAATCTCTTTTACAATGGTGACCTGGCCAAGAGGCGGAAGCGTTAAAAGTCGGAGAGCAACAAATGAAAACAAACACACATATATAAACCACAGTCAAAGGAGATGTGATAAAGAGACTACCATCAACAAGCACAAGGAATGATCACATACATACATGATAGCAGAAGGCCTATGACAGATTTGAATATTATTCCACTACTGGAGTGATATCGCTCCCATGTTTGCCAACTGTGTTGACACACTTCGGCCAACCATGACATTAAGTGTTTGATGTCTCTACATCAGAGCTAACATAATGTTGTTTAGGTCCTAGCTGTAATTACTTATAGGCCTTGTTTTCTCCCAGTTGGCACCTTGTATTAATGCTAAAACTGCCATGACTGGAGAGTAGCATTATTACAGAATAACCTCGACTCCAACCTTGAGCCAATCAGGGCAGTAAAGTACAGCACCACGCATGGACAGTGGAGCCTGTAGCCAGCGTCACAAGTTATTATTGCTTCACTAACCTGCTTAGGGGCATCACTTTTGTGAACTATGGACAGAGGAAAAAAACCTGCAACACATCTCAGTTGATAGAGCTAACGTGTTAGCAAATAGTTACTTGTATACACAGGGCCATAAGAAATTGATCTGTACGATGAACCAAATCACTGCAGCAACACACGTGCGATACAGCTTTGCGATGTGTGTGTGTGTGCCCACAGTCCATGGAAACAACTAATACAGTTTTCTTCTATTGTTAAATATCATAGTGAATAACCAAAATACAGTAGGCTATGTATTAACAGCTCGTGTGTACTAGACTACAAAGGAGAGCACATGCTCTGTTCGTGTGTGCCCGCATGTGTGTCTTTTGTGGTAGTAAAGATAATACAGTAATCATGATCAAAAGGACTTCTACGGATCCTTTAGGCTAACATAGACAATCTTACCAAAGACAAATACTCAGTTGCTGAAATTGGGAGGTTGGCTTTCTCTCCACCGTCCATTCCCTCACAAATGGGCCATTTAGTGACACCCCCACACTAGGGGTGTAACGGTACACAAAAATCACGGTTCGGTACGTTCCTTGGTACACAAGTCACGGTCCGTTTTTTTTCGGTACAGTAATGACAAAAATAGACAACTATTAAATATCTTTTACTTATAGGTAACCTTATTAAAACATAACACCACAGCAGTTAACTCTTTTTACACAATTTTTGAATGAAACAAACATATATAAAATCCTGCTTTTTCACATTGTTTGAATGAAAATAGAAATATAAAAGTGAAAAATAAAATCCTGCTGTTTTTTTAACACATTTTTTGAATGAAAAATATAAATATAAATTTCTGCTTAAACAGTTTTACTCAATTAAAATAAAAAGTATAGTGCAGCTGGTCAGCTTTAAAGCCTGCTCAGATTCAGTTTTACTAGGAACTTACTTAGCTTTCCCACTTTGTTAAAGTGCAGTAAACAAAACATGCTTATATCTAAAGTGCAGCTTAAACAATTTTACTCAACTCCAATGGCGTTAATTATTTCTTTAGCGCGATGGTCAGGGAAACGCTCTTTCTTTTTAAACGACGACATCATAGTTTGCACCAGATTGCTTTCTCTAGTCGTCGTTCAAACTCAGGTGGTGTCGCTTTAGATGGGTTAGCATGTTAGATGTGTTTCCAAGTACATACCCGACCGCTGTTCTGCAGCGTCGGCACACTGCTTTTGTCTTATCCACTTGTTTATTTCCATCTTCGTATTTTACCCTGAAACCAAAGTGTTCCCAAACGGAGGACTTAAGGTTTGCAGGTGGGTCTTCAGGTTCGTCAGGCTCACTTGCCATGTTGTCAAAATGCGCGAATGCGCTGCACAAAGTGAAAGCGGAGATTTACGGTTGGACTCGGTCCGTCACTCAATTATGTCCATCGGACAACTAGATATTTTAAATGGTTCGGCTCGCAAAAACGGAATTAAAATAAAACAAAATAAAATAAAATAATATCCTGCGCCCAATAATTCGGTACAGGGTCGTGCCGAACCAAAAGTCGCGTACCGAACGGTTCGACACAAATACATGTACCGTTACGGCCCTACCCCACACCACTGTGCAACCCTGGGGCTGAACGCTGCAACACCTGATTTGGTGTGAATGAAGCTTAAGTGTTCGCATCACACAGTAGGTATGTGACAATACTCGTATTCTATTGAACCATTCTGGACAAGGCTTTCGGTTCAATTCATAAGCCCATTTCAGTACAAAAAACAAAAGCCCAAATTATGATGCTAGTCTTTATACATTTAAAATGTATAAAATATGGAAAATTTTATTTCATTACAGAAACAGAACTGTTTCTTTGCATTTGTTCATAAACATAGTATGACATTTATTTTGTAAGGAGCTTTTTTTGTTTTATATGCTGCTAAGAAGCGCCCAGAAGATGGGTCCATCATTGTCCAAAGTCAACATCATACATTATAATGTTAGTTTTTATAAATTTAACATTAAAACAAGGAAATTTCTGTGTCGTATTGAATCAAACTGCTGATTTGTGAACCTTTGCACCCCTATCACACAGCTAACATTACTTAATGGTTATTATCAGGTTTAAGTACAGAGTCAAGCCGTTTTGTTGGCAGTGTGAGTTTGTTGGGACTGTTTAACAGCTCTGTGTTAGCTGCTGCAGTGTTAGCTTAAGCTGACAGATGTTGAAGTGACTGTTCCCTGGGAGGCTGCGGAGAAAGTCTCTCAGTGCTGCGTTTAACCTGTGTAACATAAACACTGAATCTTATAAATCTTAAATCTTGAATTTGTTGACGCTAGTATGCTTTTTTCTGCACTCTTGTTAACAGCACTCTGTCAGCTGTTGTCTCAGATTCTGAGCCTATTATTATGAGCATGTGCCCCCTGCTGAGGGAGACTGTAGGTTAGGTGATAATTTTATGTAAGTGTAGCTCTACAAGTAAAATCTTTTACATACACAATTTGATCCAATTTTAATGAAACTAGAATTACAGTCTCGCGTTTGTATGCATCCGCACACAAATTGGATGCTTCACACACCTTTCCCCTGGCAGCACAGAAGATCTATACAATCATCACAGTTTCAAGGTGGGCACCCAAGATTTGTATCACCAATTCAGTATCTGACCAAATGTCTTCCCTTCCTGAGTTATGACATTGAGTTAATACCCAGAGAAGTGTTTTTACAGAATATCATGATGTCACAGTGAGTTGACCTTTAACCTCTTGGATATAAAATGTTATCACTTTATCATCATATCTTATTAGGCCCTGATCACACAGGGTGCATTTGCAGGTTGAAAAATACGAGGCATGCTACACTGCCTTTTTTTTTTTTTTTAACCGAATGCGACTAGTAAAAAAAAACCCAAACACCTGCTGCACCTTCTTATTGTTGCCAGGCAACCACCCCATCACCTCCTAATGTTCCCGTGTAATCAATGTACTTTTTATTTATTCTATTTATTTGACAGTAATTTACATACAGTCCCTAAAATTTTCAGGCAGAAGGTACTTGCTGTTGCTCTGGTTGAGGGTGAGAGGCTGTCAGCAAACAGTTTGTTGGGCACAGGTGAATGGAGATCTGTGTGGGTACAGGAGACCCTAAAAAAGAGGGTGGATTACGGGGAGTACCACCAGTTGGTCCAGGAGCTTCGCCTCGATGGTGGCCATCTGCACACATTTAAGGATGACTCAGGGGCAATTTGACAACCTGCTGTCTCTTGTAGGGCCATAAAGCTCTGGGTATCCAGCAACCACTTCCACCAGTTTCTCCTCCATTGTTTGCCAACTGTAAACTTGTTGTCATGACCACCACAGAAGGCGCGCCTCTCAAATCCTCTGAACTGACAATGGGGAAAAGGAGGACATGACGTGAGGTGTTTTTCTGCTCTGAGTTGAAGTTTTTTCAACTCCAGGTGTTCAGAGCGCTCCGGCAAAAATGCCATGTGCTTAGGGCACAGAAAGGCGAGGCGTGTCACAACGCAAAAACAGCGAGCAAAAAGCTTCATTCTCATTAAAATCAATTACAAAAATGAGCCCCCAGCTGCTCAAACCTGTCCTGTGTGATCAGGGCCTTAGACAATTGTGTGACATTTTGTCATAATTACATATGTATTCTTATAAATACATAGCCAGTTATAGCCAGAAACATGTCTTGTAAGGTCACACTGACCTTGACCACCAAACTCTAATCAGTTCATCGTTGAGTCCTAGTGGACATTTGTGTCAAATCTGAAGAAATTCCCTTAAGGTGCTCTTGAGATATTACGTTCACCAGAATGGGATGGACAACCTGAAAACATAATGCCTCCAGTCACGGCTATCGCTGGTGCAAAAATATTGAGTGTAGCAGCTTTAAATAACCCATTATGTCTATGCATACAGCAGACATATGGTAGGTTTGTTTTTTTGTCCTTTTTCTTTTAGTTAAAGAAACCAATCAGTACTCCATCCTGGAATCTTCAGTCCAGGTTTGCTGCATGTCATTCAGCTTGTGCTCCTGGAGTACATTTATTTAGCCATATGCAGATTATAAAGTAATCTTCAATTAAAATAATTAAATTCCTGAAACTAGGTTTTGAGAAAGGGTCCCTCTACAAGACAAGGCCTCTAGATTAGGAAATAATGTAGCTGTACCTGAAGGCCCTTACATTTTTAGTTGATAATGTGCGTCAGTGGTGCATATTCCCAAATTTGCAATTAATCAAATTACCACATGGTAAAAGCTTTTAGAGCATCTTGGGGTCTGGGCCCTGGGCGGTTAATCCAGTTTTTTCTCAGACTGCAGTTCCTTAAGTCTCCGCCCGTTAGATTCTGACAATTTGATTGGTCGGAATGGCTGAAATGTTGCCAGGTTACATTACAAGTGACACTGCTTCAGTCTCAAGTTTAACTGGAAGAGCACTGGAACTACTGCTCCCATGAAGAACCATATTCACTGACACATAATAGCTGATGATGGAGACAGAATCACTGCTGCTTCCTAACTGATTGTCAGTTTGATAGATACTTAGTTTAAATGAGTTGAACCTGTAAGAAGAGGCATTTCATATGCTGTAAACTAATTACAGCTTGGCTTGATGAATTTACTGGAGGCAGAGTGTAAATGTCTGAGAAAAAAAAAACAAAACTTTTTTTTTGTGTGCAATTACTTCAAATTTAATCACTCAAACACAATTAAACTTTAACAATGTCTCCACTGAACATCTGTGATCATTAATACATATTACCAGAACATGAATTCTTGTAACAGGGCCCCTTTAAGTTTTGCAGCAGGAGGAAGTGTGGTACAGTTGTGTTGGAGGAGACCGGAGAAAACCATCTGCCAGGTTTTATTTTCCTCATACTGACCAGGTGTGTGGGCTCTACTCAATAAGCACAGTGTTTACTCAGAAGTCATAAACACCAACTGCTAAGCTGGCACTCATCATGACTCTCCTCCTGATCAAACAGTGTCTCCATCAGTTGACGAAAACTAAACTTTGTTCAGTTCATTTGCAAAAACCATAGCGGACTGTACATTTTGTTCATTTTGCCTGTGCACTAACTTTAACCAAGAGGAGAGAATGGATCCTTTTTTTAACTTTTATGGATAAATACCTCACTAAGCCTCCATTCTTAATATAAATTCCTTCTTTCTGTGTTTAGTTAATGGTTTATTTGTGCCAGGTCTACACTCCATATGTCAGGCTTGGTCGACCATGTATGTAATAAAAAAAGCCTTGAAGAATTGAGCATGAAGGACAACCTAATCTCCTGCCAACCATTCTTCAAACAGAAGAATGCATTTCAGCATGCTGTGCAGCTGTATATGTGTGTGAATGTAAGGTTAAAAGCAGAATACACTCCTGTATCAGGAATAAAGTGTTACGTTGTGATATGAACCCATACTTGGATAAGACCATCAACAAGAACTGAACCTGGTATTCGGCCAAAACATGGCTAGGAACCCCGAGTCGAGATTAAAATGTTTACTAGAGGGAGAAGCAGACCCTGAGGAAACACTCAGTGTGTGTCTGTGTGTGTACGTGTGTGTATCCGAGGGAATGGGCAAGTGAGCCTCTACAGTCTCTGCTGTTTCCCTCTTTCTCTTCTAACACAATCTTCTCCACTTCTCAGTTTTTGAACAAATAATGCTATTAATGTAGAAATTATTCTCATTAATATTATAAATTACCGCAGAGCTAACCAAAATGATAGGCCCTATTTAAACCATCTAAAGCGCATGGTTTAATGCTTCGTTTCTACACAGCTTTATTTTGTGGCCATATTTACATGCAGTCCACAAAGTATGTCTGTAGTTTGACGCAAGTCAATGTATTTTAAAAACAAATGCCACAAAAGAAATGGCAGAAGAGTTCATTTTGGATTTTTTTTTTTTTTACTGTCCAATCTTTTGGAATATGGAATATGGAGCAGTACAGAGACTACAATAGGGCCAATAATTCATGGTGACAAATAAATGAGGAGTTTGGTCTGTCAGGTGTGTAGCCAGTTTTGAAATATTTTGTTAAAAGACGTACAATCCACTATGCATGCACTCTATATTTTACACAGCTATCATGCTACCAACGTTAGCTAGCTAAACATGTCGTCAAATTTTCCACTTAGAAAAAAATGTATAAATAGGGCTGTTTTCCATTCAACTATCTGTTAGCTAATTGTTTTTAATGCAAACTTTGTGTGGCACAGTGCATACTGTCTATCTGAAATCTGCTGCAAAAGTTATGTTTTTTCAACATACTTGAGGCCAATTCCAGATGAAAAAGGGAAGAAGGAGTTTCGCAGACACATTGGAGATCATGAGGTTCTCATAAAAATCAACATACTTCCTGTTGACTCACATGAATACACAGACCTATGTGAAACAAGGGGGAAGTGCATGTTTTGCTAGTTAAACAGTACATAATCTGGGCGCTAAGTCTGGTGCAAGGGACAAGGGGTACGTGCACCTGCATCAACCACATCGCTATTACATGGTGGATTCTGCAAATTGGGGAAGCGAGCGGTTCTCTGCTGAGAGCAATACAGTAAAAACAGTAATGTCACTGCAGCAAATATTGTGGGACATTTAAGCAGCAAAACTAAAAACTGTAGTCATTTAACAAAAATGCTTGTGCATAAACGTGCACAGCATCTCTTTTAATGGGGGGTCGGACAGCAGCTCTGCTCTGCTCTCTGCTATGTTCACATTTTACAGAATGTCATTAATATTTTCCTCATTAATGATGTATTATTTCACCCACCCACAACCCATCTGCGTGTCCCTGTGTGTGTAACAAGCTGAATGTATACATGTTGTTACACACACAGGGACACGCAGATGTGTGTGTAACAAGCTGAATGTATACATGTTGTGAATCTGCCTTTGTAGGTGCATCTTACTCTCTAAATAATGCCCCCTTCAAATAGCAGGAAGACAATACACCATTCATACCTTAGACCAGATTTTTGTTGGTCAATGGTGCAACCACTTTCTGCTGCCTAAAAACTGCAATCTGCCAATAACGTGCCTGAACTCTGTGGTTCCAAACACACCCTCTTCAGTTTGCCTACTGCTCAAACAGATCAGTAGAGGACGCAGTGGCCCTGGCACTTCACAACATCCTGCAACATCTGGAAGGTGCTGACACATATGCACGGCTCCTATTCGTGGATTACAGCTCTGCCTTCAACACGATCAGGCCAATGAAGCTCACTGTGAAGCTAGCAGACCTAAGAATACCAACACCCACCCGCAGCTGGATCCTGGACTTCCTCACAGACAGACCACAGGTGGTGAGGATGTGAAACAAGGTCTCTGCAGCGCTCACAGTGAGTGCCGGAACCCCACAGGGCTGCTGCCTCAGCCCTAAACTCTTTGCACTTTACACACATGATTGCACTTCCACCCAGGACAATAACACTATTATTAAGTATACAGACGACACGACCATCCTTGGCCTCATCAAACGGGGGATGAGTCATCATACAGAGACCTGGTTCACAAGATCACTGTCTACGGGGAGGACAACAATGTTGTACTCAATGTCGACAAAACAAAAGAACTCATCATAGACTTCAGGAGACGAGCCCACCCTCTGCAGCCGCTCACCATCAAGGGGACCGTGGTGGAGCGAACTGACAGCTACGAATTCTTAGGCCTGCACATCACAGAAAGCCTCAGCTGGGCCAAACACACTGTAACCACAGTGAAAAAAGCTCAGCAGAGGCTACACTTCATCAGGGTGCTAAAGAAAGCCGGACTTGGATGCCAGCCCCTCACCCAAGCATACAGAGGACTTGTGGAGAGCATCCTCACCTCCGCCATCACAGTGTGGTATGGCAACACCACCCTGGCTGAGAGGAAGTCCATGCAATGGGTCATCAGTGCTGCAGAGAAGATTACTGGCTCCGGTCTCCCTTCTATAGAGACAATATACACACAGCGGTGCCACAGCAAAGCGCAGAGCATCGTGAGGGACAGACACCACCCAGCACATGCCCTGTTTCAGTGGGTAGACTCAGGGTACAACCTGAGACACCGCAGGCCAGGGAGCATCAGTGCTCGCACAGCTCGCTTTCACAAGAGCTTCTTCCCAGCCACTACCAGACTAGTGGCACAGTACAATAAGGAGAGAAGTTATCTCACGCCATAACCTCATAACTCTTTTCACACTATACACACCACATAAGGACAATGTGCAATAACTCTTTTTCACACTATATACATCACATAAGGTAATTGTGCAATAACCCCTTACAACAATAATGTTCAATATTCTAGGGCTGTACCCAAATATTCGGATATTCGAATATTTGTTTCTATGTGAGGTATTCGTTATGAAAATTTGGTATTTGATATTCGTTTTTTTATTTACTCTTTTTTTTTTTTTTTTTTACATTTTTTTGGTGCTAAATGTAGTCTTTTTGTTGTTGGTAAATGTAGGTTATCAATAAAAATCGAAACTTTTAAACTGCATTGTTAAAAATGTGAAAATATATTATCGCCTACCAACGTGTTTTGTAAACGACCGCAGACTGTCACCTGCTCAATGCATCAGTACCTTCGGATGCCATGACAGTAATAGCCAATAATGTCAAAATATCATTTACAGACTGATTTAACAGACGATCACTGCTGCCCGACCTGCAGGTCCATTTGCGGGACCCGCAGGTCCATTTGCGGGTCCCGCGGGTTACGGGTCGACCCGTGCATCACTACTCAGCTCAGTCTATAAGGCTGTACACAACAGTAAGGCTATAGACATTATATTCTATTCAGGCCGGCAGAACCAGCAGTGCATCGGCTCTACAGTGCACGGCACTGCTGATTAACCATTTTATTGCAGCACAGAGTGTCTGCCAGCAACCAATTACTCGCAGAGGCTTCCTACAACTTGTTTCAACAGTTCCGATTTAATCAGAAGACAAATTAAACAGGATGACTAGCCAATGTGAAAATCCAAAGCATAGAATAATGTAGTGAAGGAGACTGTTGTGCCATCACATTTTTTCTGGTTTGAGAGCAAAGATCCGGTTGCCCTGTGCAAAACTCTGCAATATAATTAGGTCCGAAAAAAAAAACCCGGAGGAGTGCTTCGCAAGGAGTCTTTGAAAGGAGCCAAGCCTGGCATAAAACCGGAGAGAGCAGGCAGCACGGCCACAGCACGCACCCCCATCCCCCGCCCACCCGCCGTGAACGAATATTCAAATATTCGTTATAAATTCTGCCGAAGGTCCGAATGTTAAAAAATGGCATTCGGGACAGCCCTATAATATTCATTATGTGCCTTTTATTTATTCATTGTGTTATTACTATTATTTATTTGCTCTTGGTACTTGTTTGTTATGTGATTTTGTGTGTTTTTTTTATTGACCCTTGTGTCTTTTGTTTTTAACTGGTGCTCGGAGAAACGCAGAAGAATTCCAATGTACCTGTACTGTTATGTACTTGTGCAAATGTCAATAAAACTCTATTCTATTCTATTCTATTCTATTCTATTCTATATTCACTACTGGCCACTAAAATGACTGCTTCAGTCTGAAACTAGCAATGACACCAAAGCTGCACCGTGTGCCACATGTAGATAGGGCCCCATATGCCCCATGCACACACATACATGTTTATACACATATATAGTACAACTGTTTATTTATTAATATCATTATTATTGTTGGTGTGAATCATCTTCTACATAAGATCACCATTTCACCTTTCTTTTTTTTGTTATGGTGGACATTTTAATTTCTAGCATTTTTTGTGCTGTGTGAGGACAGCAGAGTATCATCATTATTGTAAAGTGGAGCTGGACTGCTCACTACATAGCTCTGCTTATTTGGATACGGTGGCTGAGAAGTGCAAAAAAGGTCAAAACACAAATTACTGTAGCAGATAACATCAAAGTAATAGAGTGCACCAGTGATGACGTTTTTCTGTAGGCAGATGCAGAAGTTAGTATTGTCCTGGTTCCTCTTGTCAAAAAGCCTATGGGATTTTTTTTGAGTTGGGCAGAAAATAAACTCTGTGGCAAACAAACATTTATGATACTTAGACGATTTGGTTAGCAATATTCACAACTGAACACCACTTCTATGATTTTTTTTAAGGCCCGAATGCAATCACCAGAAGCATAAAGCTAAAGTTAAGCTATAAACGAACTACACTACAGTCGCATGCCTTAACGTTGCCACCACAACGAGGCTATAAAGTCTTGCTCATCATGACGACGTTCTGTAGTCTAATTTAGCCACTCGTTAGCCTCCACCTTTTTTAAGACATGTAAAAGCTTCAAAATGTATGAGTTGGATATTTACTGACACATTCATTTCTCACAGTACTGTGCAATCTATCACTTCTCATGATAATGCTGTCAAGTTTTAAAGACATTTCCTGATTTGCCTGCCAGTTTCACAATGTCTGGTGCTGTGCTCATTAAAGTTGACCGGAGAACAGTCAACTAATCAGAGCTCAGGTGGGATTAAGAACGGGTACGTTAACTTCCTGAATCAGATAAATAATAATAATAATAATAATGATAATAATAATAGTAAATAGCTAGGTGGCTAGTAAACAGTTATAACGAAAAAGCAAATTACACTGATAACCTGCAAACTTTTGTTGTTATTAAAGATATTTACCCAATAAGCAAGCATGAACCAACTATTGAGACCACTGTACGCTCTTTGTTTTCTGACTATTCCTCACTTGACATCTCCATTGTTGCCCTCTCGGTCCTCTCTTTCCAACCCGTAGAAATGACACACTCACTGATGCTGTCACTGTTTGCACTTCAGGTCAAGGAAAACCTCCAGCTGAGAACCAATTTATTGATGAGCTATCTCACAGGAGATCAATCACACAGCAATCTCTCTGAGAACTGTTTGAATTAGTATTTTGGTGTTGTATCAGCACACAAACAAACACACAATGAGTCCTGAATATATCGAGCAGCCATGATGTACTTCATTCATACTGTATCAGTGACTAGCGGTTACGCAGCAAAGAGAGACTTCATTAATAATTTCGGATGGCAGTAGCTCAGTCTGAAGGGGCTTGGGTTGGTTACCGAGAGTGAAAACAGAAATTGAATCTCCCCTCAGGGATTAATAAAGTATATCTTATTATTATTATTTTGGTTGAAATGCTCTGAACAGTTCAAAATTAGGTGCGGGAACTGGAACACAACTGGCTCCATGTGGAGAATCTGCTTTTGTGAAAAAAGTTAATTGCTCCTAGCAACCGTTACCATATATGAAAACCTCTACAAAATCCAGACCATGCAAAGAAGTGTACTGAAGTGTGATGTTTCCTGTTTTGGATTATCTACCTCAAATAAAACTCCACAAGTTGAGGTCCCTACTGTCTCAGATGGAAATGAATGGATTAAAAACACATTGAACAACGTATATAATATACTAAACAGGCTGCTACATCTACATGCAATTAAATCAGGTACAGGTGAATTGAAGCAGCCACAGTAAAAATATTCCACACACAGCGCTTCCCTGGATATAAAAAGACCGCCTTGTGTACTGTAAATGTGAGGGCTTGCCAGCCAACATTATGCCAGATGGCTTCCTCCTGAAGCATAGCTTACCCATATGTCAAT
Organism: Epinephelus lanceolatus; assembly: GCF_041903045.1. Lineage (NCBI taxonomy): Eukaryota > Metazoa > Chordata > Actinopteri > Perciformes > Serranidae > Epinephelus > Epinephelus lanceolatus. The sequence continues at coordinate 30,404,578 of NC_135756.1, read as the reverse complement.
CCACAATAATGACTCCCATCAGGTTAGCAGAAGGGAGAAAGGTTACATGCTCAGCCATAGGCTTCAACCATTACCAATCTCCCTGCATCAGAATTCAGATCTTACAGGCACTAGTTAGATTGGTACCACACATGAATGATTATGACGTGGATTATGTTACTTATTATTTCATCATCACAATTATATCCTGAAACACTGGAATATGTTAAAGTGAACCTTTTCTATAAAGAATAATATCAAATATAGAAATACATGATAAATATCAACCTGCAAGTTGTCAGAGAAGTTGAAGAATGATCTATCTTCCTTTTGATAGACAAATTATGAGAAATGAAGCTGTCCTTTAATCTGATTGATCAGATCAGGTCGAATGTTTGAGCATCTCATTCATCATTTCTAAAGCCAGACAAGGACGGTCATTTGTCCCGTGTTTTATCTCCGTCTCTACCGATCCTCTACCAAATGTGCCAGCAGCCATTTGGCTTCGAAATGTCCAATTTTCACTGTGTGAGGCATGTGTTTGCAGGGGAGGATGACTGGAAGGACTTCCATTCAGCAGCTCAGTGCAGATGAAAAGACAGCATTTTCTATGGCTGAAGTTCTACTGAAAGCTCCAAGGACAAATCTTTGTTCTGTAATAGAAAATCTCGGCACCTTCAACTAAAGGTTAACAATTCAAATTCAATATGTCACGGTCTCCATGGATGCAAGATAAAGACTTTTTTTTATTAAAGGTGCACAGTAGCTTCACTTTGACTACAGCATTTTTTTTTTCAAGCAACTTCTCATCCTGGTAGATTGTCAGTTTGAGTAGGAAATTAACTTGACTTGTGTGAGAGTGAATAAAAGGAATGCAAAAATTTGATTTTTGATCTGTAAAAGTCAAAAGAAAATGGACACAGAGGTTGCATTACCAGATATCTTCCATCATCGACCGATTTTTTTAAATACAGACAGAAACATATTAAGGTCATTCATCATTTCCACAGATAAGAACACTGAGGGTGATTTACCGTAACTTTAGGTAATTCACACCCCTGTCCAGTTGCAGATAAATTAGCTACTGTCTTGTCTTTGATCTCACATACATGACCTCCTTGTCTAGCTGTCTTTAGTCAAAGAGGATATCTCTTTGCTTTAGATATCGCATTTGTAGACACTGCTACATACCATTGCAAAAAGCCACAGCAGCTGAGTTTCTGAAGTGTCTTTAAAAGCCTAATAAATGTGATGGTGCTGATCAACACCTAGAAAAAAGTAGGGCTGGTCAGTTCAATGTCTGCCTAGTTAGCACATGCTAACACAGCAGCAGCAGCTGTTGAACAGTCCCAGCAAACTCACACAGACATCAAGGTGGCTCGACCCTGTCATTAAATCTGTTAATAACTATTAGGCACTTTGGCCATGTGTTGCTAACACTTAGCCCTGTCATGTTGTGTGGGTGTGGGTGGACCATAGGCTGTAAAAAAGGATGAACGACATAATAGTTCCCCAAAAGTGAAGCAAAAACATCTTGATGGCCCCCTGGTGGCTGGCTGCAGTATAGATCTTAAACCTTGCCCCCTCCTTGTTAGCATATGAGACATGGGCCAAATTAAAAACTTGAAGTGCATGTCAAATAATTTTCTCCCAAAGATGGTTCCTGTCATTTTGGGTGAATAGAACAGAGAAATGCAGTGATGTTGATAGGTTTTCAATGTAGTGAGTCCCCAGGACGCACAGGGAGTCATTTGAGTGGGTCCCCCAAAAAATTTGTGTTTACTGACAAATTGTAGTATTAAACTGGTATTTGATAAGATATGGTTCGAATTCTGGTTATATTCATGTATACTGGAAATGTATCTGAAAGTTAGATAGATTTTTTTAATGCAGTAAATCACTGGGTCATCATTGAGTCGATCAGTAGCACAATCACATCACAATGTAGCATTAGCCCCTTTTCCACCAACATTTCCAGGAACTTTTATTACCAGGAATTTGTTTACCTGGGTAAAAGAATTCCTGGTAATCTCTGTAGTTTGCGTTTCCACCACACCTCAAAGTTCCGGAAAATGTATTCAAATTACTGTGATGACGTAGATGATTCGGCATGTGCCCTGTATTTGGCTCCGACAGCTTGTTTGGTGGTGACGTAGTGCTGATAGTGAGGGGGGCTGTTTGTCTCAGCCAGCAGCTACATTTTAAAGTATTTTAAGATAAGTGTCAAACTAAGTTAGTCTACATACAGACAGCTGTCATTTGAGCTTATTAGTAAGAATTACCTATCAGCTGTCAGTGGATGAGAGACTGCGGACGGAGCATATTGACTATCGCTGTTGACATGTTTACATGTTCATGCTTGCTGAACACATGTATTGATAAAGCATTGGCGTCTTACACACTAAGGTTTAATGTCACTTACAGTAATGAGTAGCTGCCATTGCCACACAACAGACAACAGAACTAAGTCTTGAGATCTCAGACTATAGCTACAGTCAGATCTTTGTTCAACCAAATTACACATGTACGAAGGGAGTTTACCCAGAATGGCTTTATCAATGAACAAATACCAGTGACTGAGCCTACGAAAGGTCAAAGATGGCCAACCAGCACTGGAATAAGGCGTACAGTGATGAGTGAGGGCTTTACAATTTGTAACAAATCTCAGTGCACTATGATATACTATCAGATAAGATAAGATATGGAGTATCTAACATGTGCAAACAATGTACAGATGCATTTATGTACAACAAATCACCATAATCCAGAACCAGTAAAAATGTAGCAGCAGCTAGTCTTTTCCTAGCCTCAAAGAAGAAACAGGACTTGCTTTTGAAATAAAACCCAAATTTCAGTCTCAGCTTTTGAAGAATATTATTAACCTGAGGTTTAAAAGAAGGGGGTCAACAAGCAGGAGTGTTCACAGGCTCCTTCCTAGCATTTGTGAAATACATAACCTTAGTTTTTAGCAGCATTTAAAACCAGCTTTAGTTGTGAAAGCTGAATGTGGATAACGTTACAGCCAGCCTGCAATTTGGCCACAGCCTCTGTGATGGCTGAGCCGGCACATATATCACTGTGTTGTCGGCCTTAAAAAGGAAGACTGGCACCAACCACATTTTTATGGAGGTATTTTTGTGTCTTTTTGTTGCAATCATATAAAACTGTTGTGAGAGCATATTTCTTGAACTGCAATCAAAAATCAAGTTTGTAAGTAAAAACGTGTGATCATTTTGCTTATAAATCAGTCTAAACTTTTGCTTGCAAGTTAAAAGCTTTTGCTTGCAGATCAGTCCTCTTTGCTTGCGAGTTAAAGTTTTGCTTGCAAGTTCAACTGCACTTAATGGGCGGGGCCTATATTGATGGATGAGAGAAGAGTTTCTATTGGTGGGTTTGACGTGGCTCCATACAGAGCGGGCTACACCCACGATTCCCCCTCTCCCACTGGAAACACTCGACAGTTGGCATTACTGCTACACCCCGGGGCATCGACGGTACTGACCGTTACGCCGTTGAATAGTTCTGCCCTGGCTAAGCAAAAGCAATCTACATGCACCAGTTCAAATAAAATATTCTTGCTATTATTAGGCCTAATCCACACGGACCCGTGTACGTCTGAAACCGTGTATTATTCTATGCGATTTGGCTGTTTGGCCACATGAAACCGCACTTTTGGGCCCCCGGAGTCCTGGGTGAAGTTTTTGGAAGACTCCGGTGCCAGCGGTTGCGTGTAGATAGGATAACGGCAGTATTTTATTACCTGTCTCCGTTGTTTGACATCAGTGCGACGGTAAATAGCTCTTTTCTAAAAGTTTACTAGCTACTAAAATCCAACATCCTGTGTTAAATACAATGTATCTTAACTATATTTACAATGAAGCTTGATTCTGCACTTAACCAGTATGTGAATGTTTACCGTTGCTATGGCAACAAGTGACAGCTGACGTTAGCGTCAGTTAGCTTAGCTCAACAGTCCGACAAATAATAACCCATGAAATTCTAATTCAACATATTTAAACAAAATCAACAACAGCTACCAACAGTAGGCATGAAACTGAGTTAGAATATTTTCGAATTAATTTAGTAGAGTTCAAATAATATTCAGATTTATTATTATTATTATTATTATTATCATTATTATTATTATTTTATTTTTTACAAAGAAATAAAACAAAAAATAAGCTGCTTATTGCTGGCGCAATATGAACGTGACACTCGGATGAAAATACCCGTTCTGGCTGCAATGTTTGGATACTTAAGTGCGCCTGTATTTTTCCATCACAAGAGTGGATCCTGGTCGGCTCGTAGGGGTGTCTCATTCTGGTAACGTTTCATCTCTTCTTCAAAAAGGGTAGGCAGGGAGGCAGCAGGTGCAGCACTCTCCGTGTATGTCTCTCCGAACAGGTCACACATCGCAGACAGTGAAGTGGGTGGTGTTGGCGCAGCGGGCTCCTCCGTCGGCGCCTCTCCCTCCGTCGCTGCATCCCTCTCTGGCCCGGCTTGTGCGCGAGCCATTTCAGCCCGAACGGGATTCGCCGTGATATACAACATTAATAATAGTATTAATTAATTATTATATGAGAGTTAATTATCAAATTTAGGTTCCAACTTATAAAAAAAATATATATTCGAATATATTTTGAACTTCAAATTTTTTTTGACAGCCCTAACCAAGAATTACAGTCCTTAAAACCTTAGCTAATGTGTTGAGGAGCTACGCTAGCATTAGTGACGGTTGCATCCACTCGTATGCCGTGAAACAATATCACGAATCACAAAACAAACTATATAAACATATTATCTATTAAAGGTACACTACTAAAATCTGAAGGTGACATTTATCCACCTGAAAGAATAAATGAAAGTAAACGCTGATTTTGCTGGTCTTCAGTAGCTGTACTCTAGGTGTAACTGCCAACTGAAGAACGCAGTGCAAACCAGCTGTTTATATACCCAGATTTGCTCTTGTGCCTTTACTCAAATCAGTTATGCTTTAAATTGAATGGGGGGTATCTGTATGGTATCTGTAAAGATACAAAATCAATATCATATGCATAAAATAACGTCACAATTGAGTGGGCAGACACACATAAATACCCTATATGTCACACTAACTTTATTTGTGAGCGTGCTATCTGCTCACTTTGGATGGTACATCCAGCTGCTCGACCTAGCAACCAACGAAGGAGGCTGCTCCTGTTGCTAGCTCGAAAGCAGCGGCGGGCCTGCCAATGGAAGTTCTGGATCCGGCCGGGTTGGACCTCCGATGGCAGGCCCGTCGCTGCTTTCGTTCAGGCGCGTCTGCTGTATAATTAGGTCGCGCTATTTTTGTGGATCGGGTTGTTTTTATTTTCCGCACTTCCCTATTCCGGTATTGACTCTGACTTCTAATTGGTTGTAATGGCCTTTCCGTTAAAAGTTACATCGCCACTTACTGCTTTGGGATGTGTGTCATATTTTTTTTATCACACCACTTCTGTGGACAATTTTTTTTTGGAAACCGGAGCCCGAAAAACTTCACCACAGCTCCCGCACTGAATTCCCCGTTAACTACAGAACTCCCATGTTGCTTTGCAAGCGTACTAGGCTGATGAGTAGAATTTAAGAAACAGGCTAAATGACATGATGTTGCACACTCTTGTACAGTAGGTGGCGGTATGCACCTTTAAATTGTTTGCAATCTGCCAAACTAGAGAAGAAGAAGAAAAAAAATGCTTTGCAAGCTGTCATTCCGATTGAGACTGGCCAACAGAGACGTGTCTTACAGCTTTCAGTTTAGGCCCCACCCACCAGGTTCAACTTTTTATTCGCAAAACTTTTTGACTTGCAAACGAAAAAAAAAAGACTCTCAAACAAAACTTTAGGATTTGCATTTTTTAATCAATCATTTTTTACTTGCAATAAAACATTTTTTGATTGCAATATTGATACTTTTGCTCTCAAATCTTTTTTTTTGATTGCAAAACCTACTCTGTTTGATTGAATAATAAAGAAACAAATGTGGCTCCATACATTTTGATCAAAACTATTAATATAAATCAAAAATAACAGCAAACCTATCACAAAACCCTGGGGTACCCCATTACAGGTGTTGAGCCAGTTAGAAGTGAGCCCATCAAACTGAACACACTGAGACCTATCTGAGAGGTAATTCACAAACCAGCCCACTGCCTGATCATTTGAGAACTGACAGCTTTGAAATGGGACTAAAGTTGTTTAATGACATGACAGCAGTTTGAGAATATAGGCTGACTTTCATATTTTTGGAATCACCAGAGCTTAGAGAGAGGTTGAAAATAAAGGTCTAAAATAAAAAAATAAATCTGCAGCTAACTTTAAGAGGAACGGTTCAAGGTACCAGGTCTGGACCAGCAGTTCTTTTTTTTTTTTTTTTTTTTTTCTTTTTTACAAACTAACGCTTATGCAGTGTTCACAAAGATTTTGACATTCATTCGTTTTTTCTGATTTGGGGTTTACTCTTCGTTAATAGCAGACTCTATGCACATTCAAGGGCACACTGACACACATTTTATGCTGACATGTTTGTGAGAAATAATCCGTTATTGTGTTTTATTCAATTCTACAATTGTATAATATTACTGGATTTATATTACACCCATATTTCTATAATTTATAATATTTTTTAATAATTATTCTTCTAACTTTATCAAGCATTATGGTCTCAAATAAACACTAACGCAACTCATATTAATTACATTAAACAGGAACCATGCCATCCATTAATTAGTGATTGATCACATTATTTACAGGCCCAAAGTCGGCCTATTTCTGCACCCTGGGTCTCTGTGCACTATAACGTATTCACTGCTGCTGCAAGATTTTTTTTTTCATTTTTTTAAATGTTATTTCTGGTACATATCAGTTCATCTTTACACCTCTAGTTAGCTGACCAATCTCCCAGGTGAATCTGTTTTGAAAGAGATGACAATTTGAGTGTTTCTTATCAATATGAAATTAATAGCATTAATATTATTACTCTGTTTTAAAAACATACAAAACAAACAAAAACAAGATGACAGGATATTAGGTGACCACATGTACATAATGATTTATGTAGGACTGCAAGTTCAGGGCTTTGACTCAACCTGGGTCTTCATTGCAAACACCTAAGATTTCCTTGAGATCACCTCTGTGTAACTGTCTCATGTTACAACATCTTTGGCTTGATTAATATATTAAAAGTCTCAAGCTGTTCTCATAAATACACGCAGGGCAGATCTGAAACAGCCTCCACCAAGAAGCTCTCGCTCTAGCCAAAATGCATGTTTTCCGAGTCTGATTTAAAAAAAAAAAAAAAAAAAAAGGAAAGGACAAACTAAATCTCCTTCATTCATTTTTCATTTGCTCTGAAAATCCGGAGCAATCTTTGCAGCATTTAGAGGGAAATGGCCTCAGCAGCTGGCAGCTTCTTTGTGATCCTGTTTTTTCTTTCCAAAATCCTTTAGAGCAGAGTCATCATTGCGTACAGAGAGGTTGGTTTCTCTGCTTTTGAGATGCCACCATTTTAGCACTGCGATTCACCTCTGTGCCTGTTGCCAAGCAACTCCTGACACTTTGGGGATGCAGAGTGAATGCAGGAGCTGCCGTGGTATTTCCACATTGTTTTGCGCCATGCACCTTAGGTTTTCATGTCCACAAACACTGACACATGCTCAGCCTATAGAAATCCATAACTCCTGTTGGGTTGTTTTTTCCAGGGCACAGATGAGATAAAACAACTGGAGCAGGTTGAACATGGACTGTAGAGATGATGCAGCACATAAACAGACTTTTGGTCCTCGTTTTGGGTGCAACTGCTAAATTCTGTGATACAAACAATGTAATTCAAGTTGAACTATTTTTTTTTTTTGTAGTGATGGTTTCTGATTGCTGGTTCTGCTGTGTGTTAACTCTCCATTAAAACCATTTACCTGATCACATTACATCTATTTCAGGATTCAGTATCTTCCAGATAAACATTTATTCATATAATATCAATAATTTAAGCTTATCAACTTAATAATGCTAATTATTAGGGATGGGAATCGCCAGAGGACCCACAATACAATATTACTGCGCTATGGTGAGTATTGCCATACAATATACTGGGATATATTGCGATTTAAAGGAAAACTTACCTCATAAGGAAAAGTTTTTAGTCTGTTCATTTGACTTTAATCATTTTTATTGCAGCAAAATGTGATGCAAAACACACAGACCAACATCATCATAAAATCTGTCAGAAATGCTGCATACACCTGACAGACTGAACTGTTTAGTGCCTTCTGTGAGGTAAGGCTGTGTTATTAATGATATTCGAATTATCAAATTTAGGTTCCAACTTATAAAAAATATATATTCGAATATATTTCGAACTTCAATTTTTTTTTGACAGCCCTAGAGCAGGTTAGCATTTGCTTGGCCATCAGCGGCTAACACTATTTCTGGATGGTGGCATGTGAGGTGAGCTCTCATGTTCGTAGTATTCCTGGAGTATTTTATTCTCATATAACACTGCTTGCAAATTGCATGTGTCATCCCAAATAAATCCAGATGTTTGATTCAAACGCAGACAGTGCTTTTCTGATATCTTTCTCCGGTGCCTCCATCTTTGTTTTGGTGAACTTCCTGCCAAATGCTGCTGACTGAGACCTCTGCTTACCTCACCAGGAAAGAAAACATCAGCACCGCCTTGTGGACCGAAAAAGCAATTGATCAAGAGGTATATTCTCCATCAAGTACTGATGCACTTAAATCAAAATGACATCCTGGAATGGTTTCAATCTGGGTTTAGGGCTTTTCATAGCGTCTGCCCTGCTGAAAGTGTACAGTGACCTGCTACTCTCTGTTGACACTTGAAACTGTGCAATCCTAGTTCTTCTTGACCTCAGTGTGGTATTCGATACTGTGGATCATGACATTTTAATCCAATGCCTCCAGTTCGGTGTAGACATCAGTGGCACTGCATTACACTGGTTCACTTCCCACCTCAAAAATAGAAGTTTCTTTGTCAGCAAGGGACATCACTCCTCTTCCTCAGCCACTCTTTTCAGTGGGGTCCCTCAAGGCTCCATCTTAGGTCCTATTCTCTTTTCATTGTACATGCCAAATTATTAGAAAATGTAACATCTCCTTCCACTCCTATGCTGACGACACACAGCTGTATCTCCCTCTCAACCCATCATAACTAAAGCCCCGTCAATACTGGAGTTTATGAAGCCAATACTGATATCCAAATGTCAGCATTTAAACTATGTCGTGACAATATACCATTGGTTCTCAAACAGGTGCATGTACCACTGTTGTTAAACGACCTCTCGCCAAAATATTTTCAAATTAAAAAAAAAAAAAAAAAAAATTAAGCATATACGATGCTTTCAAAAAACATTGCAAATGAAAATACTTAACGATGAGATCGCTGAAACATCATTTAAAACAAGTTTGCCTTTCTTGTAATATTTTTTGTTGCTATCAGCCTGCTATGTAGTCACATTGATGAACGTAGTATACTCATATGTCCATGATTTGTAGGCAGAGGTAAAATGAATGGTTTAAAAATACTGCAACTCTGGCTCTAAACGGGAACAATAAGGAAGAGAAGTGCAGATCAGGAGGAGAATATTTCATTTAAAATATTTTCCGTAACTGAACAGGGAAGGCTTATGCTACTGTATTTTAATTTTAGTTATAGTGGTTCCCAGTGAAAACCCTTCAGTGCTGAAAAATTAAGACACCAAAATGCCAAAAACTGCATTTTCTCAAATGGTCACTTGAGGCTGGCTCCAAGAGACAGTCAATCCCTGTAGACCCCAGTGTTAAAATGCCCAACTTTACAGCAGAAATAAACATGTTTACAGCCTACTATAAGAAAACAGTTTTGCTGTAATTCCCCCTTTATAACAACTGTACATGAGGTAAAATTTTATGTAACTCTCCCATTTACATTTTATTAAGGCCTAAAGTTATGCATCATTAAGGCCGTAGCAGTCTATGATTCAAATCTGTCCCTCGCACCTCCACAGCTCCACCCTCTCATCCAAATATGCACTACTTTTGGCTCCAAAAAAATCAAGATGGTAATGGCCAAAATGCTGAAATTGAGGCTTCAAAACAGGAGTCCACAAATCAATGGGTGATGTCATGGTGATGTCATCCATTACTTTTATACAGTCTACAACATGATGATTTTGACATAAATACTTTACATTATGCAACATTTTTAATAAGATTTTCTCAAATTTGCTTTTCAAGATATTGAGACAAAGAAAGTACATTGGCACATTCTTAGTCGATAATCCAATAAAGAAGTTAAGAAAAGTCTGGCATTTGATTTGGGTGTATGCTTGGGTGTCTCATTCAGTGCTTTCAAATATCCTAGCCTGCTCCTATTATACATGTTAACAATACAAGTTTTAAATATTTCAGCATCGTCTTGAAACAGAGTTGCCCAATCCACATCTAAACTGTCTCAAGTCTTACACCCCTCCTGTGTTCTGTGTGTGTCTCTCTCTCTACCTGTACTATGGTGTTATTTCCCGCTCTGGAGTCACTCATAGGCCCAGAACAGCTTCACTCTGTAAAACATGGCTCTCTACGACCTGCGTGTGTAGCTGCTGCATTTACCCTCTCTGGCAGCTTGATGGATGTAGCGCAGGCCTGCTGCCGCTTTAAATACTTCAACCCCGTCTGCTTGAGAATTCTGCCGGAAAGGATGGACATGCTTCCCGTGCAGTGTGCCTGAGGTGGAGGGAGGGTATTGGTGTGCGTGTACAACATTTAGGTTATAGCTAAGAACACACACACACACACAGTTCTCTCTGTGTGTTTTCTTCTTGCCGTCTTTCTCAGTTTCTCTGTTTCTCAACTCTGAACCCTGGTTATTCAGCCTGAATCAAAAGCTGCGTCTACATGAGATCAAAGGATCACATTAAAAACTGAGAAGTTGGAAATTGACAATATTTGTTTACAGTAAATGATAGAGCTGCACGATATATCGTTTGAACATCGTCATCGTGATGTGCGCATGTGCAATAGTCACATCGCAGGACATGCCATATTTTCTCTTTTTTTTAGCTCTTGGCCATTAGCCTTGTAAGCTCTGTTTCCACCAAAAACTTTTGATATAGTACTTTTGGAACCAAAAGTAATGCCTACGGACTAGACAGTAGATCTGTTTAGCGTTTCCACCACAGACAGTACTCTTAAATGTAGGTGGGGTTGTTGTCACTCACTGCTCTGTCCAGCTCTCGCTGTATTTCCTCTTCACCGGTGACAGAGGGAACTCCTGCACTTCATTTATCATTGACGGAACGGGGCTGTATGCTGACATTTTTAAAACAAAGGAGTGAAAGTCTCTCTTGATGGGATATTCAAAAATAGCAGGTTTTGCAATGAGTTCTTGTCAGGCAACAGGAGGGGTGTAGTGCTGCCGGAGTGCACTGGAGTGACGCTCTGCCAAGTTTTTCCTCCAAGTAAGGATTAGAATATGCTGGTTGAAATTCATATACATATTTAAACGCTTCTATCTAATCATCGCTTAAGTGTATGTTTAGAAAGACAATGAAAACAAATGGAATGCTCAGAGTTGTAAATGGTAAAAAGGCTGCACTTGTATAGCGCCTTTCTAGTCTTCCAACCACTCAGAGCGCTTTTTTACACTACATGTCACATTCACCCATTCACACACACGTTCATACACTGGTGGCCGAGGCTCTCATACATTGTGCTACCTGCTACTCAGTAACCATTCACACGCTCTCACACATCGATGGAACAGCCATCGGGAGCAATCTGGGGTTCAGTATCTTGCCCACAGATACTTCGACATGTATCGGTGGGCAAGAGTACTCGATACTCAGGTATTTCTTTAATACTCAATGGGAACGACAACCATCCACAACAATGGAAATGGAAAAATAACCATTCATATGTGTACCAAACTGAACTGAACTGGACTGAACCAGACTGCTTGATGGAAACAAGGCTTTAGTGACAGAGGTGGAGACTCAAACAACCATTTCCAAATCCAGTGCTACAGACCCATCCAGGCCATACTTACATATACTAAATATAATTCAAAAAAAACACAAAAAGTTGAGTGAGTTATTTCAAAACACAAAAAATCTCCTTTCATATAAGACTGTGCGCTGTATAGCACACGTTTTCATTACTGCCTTTGTCATTTATTGTTAATTTTTTATTATTTGATAAGCCTTTAAGTATTGGATGCTATAGGGCTTGTGTTGTTTGTTGTTATTTCATTCTGTTTGGTTGACTGCTGTATTTGCACTTTATAAAATATTTATTAAAGGGCCAGTGTGTAATATTTGGCATGGTTTATTGTCAATCTGAATCTGAATCTGAATATTCTACCCATTAATATGTTTATACAAGTGTATGATCGCTATAAAATAAAATTCGTTTGGTTTTCGTAGCCTTATAATTATGCTTTTATATATATATAGCAAGGGCCTTGCTTTAGAGAGGTCGCCATCTTGCGCCGCCATGTATGTACGGCAGACCGAGTGGACAATCCAGCCAGCCAGAGAACGCGTTTCGCGTGTATAAATAAACCAACGAAGACAGCGGAAGGAAGGAAGAAGGAGGAAGAAACAGCAGAGTGTTAGTGGTTCGTCGATAGAGAGTAGTGAAAAGTTTTTTTAGTTATAAAGTTTGCGAATGGACCACACTTACCACGCAACAGGAGAAAATGAACCCGAACCGCCATCTGCAAGGAAAAGAAGACGTAACTTCACTCCTTGTGATGCACTCTCTGCGGCGCTTTTCCTCCTGATGATATATCTCCCCAACAATGGCAGCAGTAGCACCGAATCCCATTCTGTGCATTCAGCCTCTCTTCTTGCCACGCTCAGCATCAAACACATGGAGTTCCTCATCTGTATGCTCCGGCTCAAACAGGTATGGCTCTGGGTCTGTGTCCGCTACAAGAAACTCTTCAAAATCGCGTTCAAAGTCGTCCATTGCAGCTACTATAGTCCAGAGATATTGCTAGGCTAAATAAACAGCTGAGCTCTGTTTACCAGCTACGCTGTCAGTCAGTGTGTGGGCTGGAGATTGGCGGAGCAGAGAGGGGAGGGGGGTCCCCACCCAGAATGGTAAATGAGTATGTGTGTAAAGTTATGAAGTGTGTCTGTTACGCTAGAAGAGTCAGAGTTTGGGACGGAGTGGAGTAGTAACTGGAGTTTCTGGAGTGCTCAAATAAATGGGCCTTTTTCCCAAATGCTCCTCTGGTCTCCTGCTCGTGAGGGATTCATTACAATATCGTAACATGGTTTAGATTTTTAAATAAACATTCACCTCGTCGCTAGATAGACCTACTCCTGAAAAAGTCGTGCGCAAGGCTTTTTGTCCCTACGAAGCCACCGTCATTTACCCGACGGGAGGGGTGAGCGAGTGAGCCCTGCAATCTAGAATTTGACCACTGATGTCACTGTTTTCAACCCATTTTACACACTGGCCCTTTAATAGAAGTTGTTAATGTTGTACATGTTATTTTTTCAGTATTCTTAGGCCTATGTAATGTTTGCTATTCTGTGTCTGAACGGTATAGGTGCAAGCCGACATTTTTGCTACTCCCTGAGCCCTTCAAAGTGATTTTTAATTAGTCACGGTAATACCGTACAACCCGGGAAAATGTGGGCAAGGTTTAACGGTAACAAAATTTGGATACCGCCCAACTCTACTTCGCACTACACTCATACAGCAGATATCGGGACGGCATTGTTGCAGAAGTGTAGCGCACACCCACCGGTTCGCCCCTTATTAACACCATTAGCTCTGTCGCACTGTTGCCGTTGTTTAGCGCTGTTTAAAGAGTTAACACTGTTAGCTGCTCGCTGCCAGCTCAGCCACCTCCGTGTTGAGAACCATGTCCAGACTACTCATATGCTCTGAATTTTGCAGGGAGCCTCATTAAGGTTCAACCATAGACCTTTGCATAGACCGCCTCCTGGCCCTTTGTACTTCTTGCCAGATTTGTTAGCTAACACACAAAAGAGATTTTCTTTCAAATGAAATATGGAAGTGTCTCTTTAGTGTCATGGTCAGCTTTGAGGCTGCATGTCTTTTTAAGAATTTGTTTCTCTTTGCCAGGAGGTTTAAATTACAATCACTGTTAGTAGCTGTTGTTACTATCTGAAACTGTCCTCTGAAATGTTTTTTTTTTTGTGATGATCCGGTGAGCTTTATATGGGTTTATTCATTTACAAAGAATTATCTTCTCATCAAAGCTATCAAATTTGGAGATACATGGTTTTTACTGGAGTTTAAATGACTGACGCTCATGCAACTAACAATGCTTCAAATACTGCACATGTTTCAGCATGATACAGTGTCAAAATGCTTCACCTGTCAGAGTGAATACATTTACATTTAATAACTTACTACAAGTCACTTTTCCTTTGGTCTCAACCAGACAGAAATACATGTGAAAAGGTCTCATCCCTCAGGAACGTCTCAGTGAGGAAGGTGAAGGCGAAGCTGACAGATTGAATTTAGGAGTTCTCTGTACAAACACGGCCTGTTTGACCCTGAAGGTCTCACTGTGGCAGGCAGGCCTGCAGAGCAGAAATGATCAAATCTATTACTAAATGATTTTGTTGAGAACATTCTTAATGAGGTGACAGTAAGGTCAAAGGTCAGGGTCAACTAAGATAATGTGTCAGAGAAAGTTTCTGTCATTAAACATGGAGCTATTAAACAAGAGTCTCCTGACTCCATAAACTGCTTAGATGTTTTAGGTGCCTTTTCCCTCATTCTTCTCTTTCACATGCTCTCATATGGGAAAAGGGGATATTTACTTGATTAATATGGGCTTTGCAGTTACGTCAGAAATCTCCTAGCAACTACATCTGGCATAAGGAAGGTCCGGCAGACAGTTGACTGTGTGAAAGATAAGAAAAATCATTTAAGGCAGGATTTCTGGCTGTTTCACACTTCTGTCTTAGTTACGTTTAGGGTGTGGATTCAGGATTAAGATCACGGTTAAGTCAGGGTTAACATGAGATGTGTAGGGGTGAGGGGTTGGTTTAAGGTTAGAGTCGGGACACATGGAAAAACTTCTTGCAGAAATCATCCATCCTTCCATTTTTGCACAGTGAGTGGTGCTGCACTGTCAGCAGACTAACTGAGACCTGCCCTGCTTTAAAAAAAAAAAAAAAAAAAAAAAAAAAGCAAAGGGCTGTGTTGGTGTGGGCATGTTGCGTCAACTGGGAGAGATAAATGAGTTTGAAGGTTTATCAGACACAAAAAACCCCCCAAAAGCATAGCGGTTTATAATATAATGAGACAACTCTGAAAAGTTTTGACGAGATGTCCAGACCCGATCCTGAGAATCTGGGCCACATTTAAATGGGTGGATATTGGCTAAAACAAAGCAAATCAAAATCCAATCTTTTCCTGCTGGTGTTGCAGCGCTGCAACAGCTGGCCTGAATAATGCAGCATACAAGTGAAAATTAGAGAGTGTGAATGTGAAAAATCATTTGGTAGGTGGGTGACTCTGTTCTTACAACATTAGCAAAATGCACAGATTCACTAGTGACATTATCATGAGCAAAGATCAGTATACAGTACAAAACATTCAGGGAGCAGGCAGTGTTGACCAGGATACCAGTACTGAAGAGGTAATGCAGTACCATGTTGTTAAAAGTGGTACTATATCAAAGTGTTTACCTTGTCCTATAATTAAACAAACTAAACAGCCTTATGTTATTTATCTTATTTACACAACGGCATGTCATTTCTGTCTCTACATGGTCGTGCGTTTACAATCCTCCTCTGCTCTCTGTGTCGCGCATGGCGGAGTTTGGCCCCGATGCACATTCACAAAAACACATACACACACGCGCGCACACACACAGACACACACAAGAGCGCGGCCTGGGCTGCATTTTCCTGACCTACAATTATAACCGAGCCTGACCAGAACCCGCAGCATAGCACTTAACATACCTGTGTGTTAGCTTGGGTTGCGTTCAGGCGTTGTCACGTAAATAACAAATTCCAGCACGTAGCACAACACAGCAGGATGTCAAGTGCCCCATAGTGTATACTGTATGAGTTGTCAAGGTTAGGAGGCTTTGTTATTTTTTCTAAAACTGACACTTGTGTACCCCTCATTGTTATTATTGTGACATTTCTATCAAGCAGACAGAGGGAGAAAAAAACAATATCGTCCCCAAATATTGGCTCAAAAAAATCGGCAGTACATATCGGTCATCGGCTGAGGCTGATGGCAAAACATCGGTTTCGGCATCGGCCATAAAAAATCCATATCGGTCAACCTCTAGCTAGAAATAAGCCGTTTACAGGTAGCGTTATGCAGATCAACAGCACCAGTTATAAATGATCAATTTATACTCAGTCAGTACTGTTAATCATCGGGGTGAAAAAGCTGCTAAAGTCAAATGGTTAACTACACAGTCCACATTTTGCCCATCTCAGGTCCTGGTCTTTCTAAAGCCATGCCTTATTTGTTCACGTAAAGCCAGGCATTATCAAATCAGCATTTTCCTGGCATTGCACAAATTTACATCTTATTATAGAAGAAGGTACAACTCAGGACGTCTGATGTTATCCACACAGAGAACAACATGATGTAAAGTGTTGACTGATCTGCGTAAACCTTAAAGTGTTGTTTAACCAATACAAATTTTTCTCAGTTGATTTTAACTGAACCACATTTACCTTTATGACACAGGTATTTGTGAAACAATTTCCATGAATTTTCAAAACATTTCCAGGCCTGGACATTGCCATTTACAAATGCCATGACTCTTCCAGGTTTTTCATGACCGTACAAAGCCTGAGCTTATCGTTTTACTCAGTGCTGACCATCACTTTCTGCAGTTAAAGGGACAGCAGGTAAAATCAGTGTTTGGATGCCTGAGATCTTCACCTCATCTTTAAAAGTGAGTTGAGATACCCTGAGAAGGAGACTCATTTTGGCTGCTGGTAATCCCAATCTCATTTTTCTGTCCGTCCCTCAAGCTCCTGGCCATAAATTGGGGTTGGAACATAGATTGACTGGTATATCAAAAGCTTTGCCTTTAGGCTCAGTTACCCTTTTACTACGTCAGTCCGCTACAACTGTGTTACTCCTGACAAACATACCAGTCCACCTGTTGATCTTGTGCTCCATCTTACTGTCGCATGTGATGAAGACACAAAGATACACATACTCTTGGATCAGCCACACCACACACACACACACACGGAGAGCACAATGGAGAATACCATAGACTCAGACTCAGAGGTGCAGACTGTCTTCCAGGAATTAGTAACAGAGAAATGAGTGTGTATTTTTGTGGGGACAGCACATTCATGCAGGCTTGTATGTGAATATTTTCTACTATTGTATTATGTCACTGATGAGTCACATCCCTCTAACTCCAGTTTGAGTGACTGCCATGTTTTCATTTCAGCTGAACTGTAACCTCCTCCTGTTGTAAAGATGACATCTAAAGGGTGGTGTTTCCCTTCCCACCCAAAAAGCTGACATTTTGGAGAAAGGAACTTTCCTCTGACACCAACAGGATGTGATGTGTGCTCAAGATATTTCTGAGTTACAGTCCTACCACTGTCATCCCACTCACACCCAGACTCACGCTTTCAGCTGTGAGCCTGATGCCAGAGATACTTAGTGCTCAGACAATGGTAATCAAATGATGCTAATGAAACAAAGAGGCACGCGGCGCCTGCGGCCCAGCACCGGCCTGCTTCAGCTGATAATACAGCCAATCACTTTATAGAACTTTGAGCAGGGAGAGGCCCTGCAGCCACGAACAGGACAGGCAATGGGGCAACCGATGGCCTTGGCAAAGATTTTGGCTCTATTTTTGTAATATTAGGGCCTTCATTACCCTTTCACTGTATCTTTAATACAGCACTTTCCTTCCTACACTGGTTATGTTACTTAATACTATATATTACATATTACTAGACATTTTTAAAGGTGAATAAACAAAATTTAAAACTCAACTTTAACCAGATGAAGCCATGAATCAGCTGTTTGAGGGATCTCATTAGGCTGGCTGCCACTGCGGTTTAGCTGATTACCATCCAGAGAGGACAAGTGATCTGACAGCCGTACAAAGAGCCACAGCAGGCAGTTATACACTGAACTCTACTGTATGTGTCCAATTTACCTCTGAGAGCACTGTGTATCTACATTGTTGTCAGCCACATTTGTTTGGTATTTTTTTAATGAAACCTACATTCACTTGTATATACAAAAACAGTACAGTAAAACAGCCATGTCACAATCTTAAATCCACATGCAGTTTCTACTGGCTATCCCAAAAAGTCGATCAATCCCAAAAATATTTTCAACAAGAACTTATCTTACCACTGTGCTCTTAAGGGGAATTGTTCAACTCCTTCAGAAACATGCTTATTCATTTTCTTGCCAAGTTAGATGTGAGGAGCCAGATTAAACCCAAATTAAACAAATTATACGTAATGTTTTAATGAGTTTGCTTAACCTGACGCTGGTATGCAGATTTTATTACCTTAGATCAGAGCTAGGTTGGCTGTTTCTCAGTTAGAGCTACCACTCTCTTCTCCATAGCTCCACCCTTTGTCCAAATATGGTCACTTCTGGCTCAAAACAAAACAGCAACAAAAAAACAAGACTGGTGATGCCACAGTGGCTATGTCCACATCTTTTATACAGTCTATGGTGGCCACAAGGCAATTACATGATAACTGAATATCCCTTGGTTTCCCCAAATTCGAAATAGAGTAAGTTGGCTCTACAACATCATCATTAATAAGGGAAAACAACAAACATGCCTGTAGCGTCCCAGTTGAAATGACACAAGTCTGGACTGATGGTCTAAGGCAGTTTATTCTGTTTTTCAATTAACTCCATTGACCAATGCAAGAGCTGAGCAGAAAATTAAGCAAAACAGAAGACAAAACAATGCATTAAACCTAGCTCATGAAGTTAGCAATTATACTAAAAAACTCAAAATTATTAGACAGTTAGATACAAAGAAATACAGATAATACCTTGTTGCTCTCTTGACTGGCGCTTAACGCTGTTAAACTCTCCCTTTTCTTCCTTATTACTTCTTATTTTCCATGTTGTTTATCTCGGTCTTACTAACGTTACTGCATCGTTTACCTTTGTCAATTTCCGTCTTGCCTCTGTGTCTACAGTCTCTCCCAAAAAAGCACTTCCTGGTTCACCGGAAATGACAAAATAAAGACAATAAATACATTACTGCTAACTTAACACATCAGCTACATATGTACAGTGGTGATACACCAACAATGGACTGAGGTGTCTCTTATCTCTTTTTCTGTGAGACCTTCCCATGGCTACACTCCAGAGTTCCCCAAGGGACATAAAAGAATCTGGTTAATTATATGGGTGATTGTGCATAAGAAGTAGGTTACTTGAGTGCCTGTGTCTGTGTTGCCTCTGTGCATTATATGAACAAGATCGGTTGCTGCAAAGTTTACATCTCTTATGTGATAACCCATGTCTGTTCGGTCGCTGATATACATGAATACATTGAATTGAATTTGAAAATAAAAGTCAAGTGCAAAAAAAAATCCCAAATCAACTACTGAACACTGGGGTCATTTACAATGCCTCCTGATAAGGGCCGGTGTATTTACTTGTATTTGTGGTTAGTGATGCATGATAATATTGGCACGTTATTGGTCTTGGCCGATATTGCTTTAAAATGAACTATCAGAATCAGCCAACATGCTTTTTCTTATTTTGCACAATGAATAGGTATTACTTACATTGAAAAGCATTCTATTTCATGTCTCCATCTGCTGGTGGGCCATCACGATAATGCATGCATAATATGATGTTAATTCCACTACAGAGGAGACTTGATGATCACTAAAATTAGGTATGGAAAAAGGTGGATATATCGATATTGGTATGTGTTATCGGTCAAATGAGTTGTTACATATCGGCATATCGGTAAAATAGCCAATATCTTGCATTCCTATTTGTGGTAAAACCATTTAAATGCTAGTCTCTAATATGCTAAAATATGCAGCAACTCAGCACTAGCAAAATATAACTCACTGAGTTATTTTGACATCATTGTTATATTATCTGCCTCCTGAGACCAGAAAGCAGCCAACTATGAAAAAACAAATCACAAATAAAGGTAACAATACAAGGAAGCTATAAGCTGTGCGTGTGTGTGTGTGTGTGTATATGTAAGTCATCCTGTATGTTCTGTCGGTACAGAGCAGAGGGTGCTGTCTAAAGAACCTCGAGCCCTTCACAGGAACCTATGTGACAAATCCAGTAAAAGCTTTGAGGCTGAAAATCATCAACAGCAAAAACGTTAACCGGATTACCATCATCCTACAACCGTGAGATGTGTAAGACTGCAGGTGTTAGACCTGGCATCTGCTTTGGCTACACATGTGTTAGCGGCCTTGTGTAGCTGAATACACAGAGTGAGGGACTGATGCCGCTGGAGCCAGGGGTTAAATTCCCACCAGAGACATCAATGTTGTGATGCTGCTGTAAGGTGCTTTGGATGAAAGTGCCTGATGTTACAGTACAAATGCCATTCTGTACATGCCTCTTGAAGAACAGAGTAAGTAGAATTGGGTAATGTAGCATGAGTGGATGTAAAAAATAAAAGTATTGCATATTTGGAAAAACAGCTGCCCTTGTGAGGACAAATCAGTCAGCGAATCAGGACACGGTTAACCTACACTGAAGGCTGAAGAGGGATAAAACTGTACTGGGCAACCAATCAGAGCAATCAGAGGGGGTAAAGAATGAGAAAAAAAGGGCTGGAGATACAGCAATCAATCGGCTGGTGACTGGAATTGGCTGATTTTTAGCTTCATTGGCCATGACCGGTAAACATCCAGTCAGTCTCAGGTAAAGCCAATCCTGTGCGATCAAACTGACATGAACGTGCCACACCATGGTTCACATCACAAACAGCAGCAAAGATAGTAATGTTAACTGACTATTGTCTATGTCACTGCAACCCCTCCTATAAAGCTGTAATTCATTCCCGTGCATGCTGCACATGGTTTGAAATCTACTGTGTTAAGCTAACTGGCAGACCAGAAAAACTCAAATATACTGAACGTACCGCTTTTTGTTCTACATGAGATGTATAAAATGTATATACCACAAACATCGAGTACAAACTGTCATGTCTGTTTTTTTTAGGCCCCGGCGTGAGACTCGCTTCTTGGTTCTCTCGCTCATTTCTGTGGCTTTCTCCCTCTCACGGACACACACACACATAAAGAGAGACTCACAAACAAGATATATCACATACACTCCTCTGCCCATCCAAATCACTTTCTCCTGAGTGATAGTGTGTGACCAGATGAGATGTTTCTCATTTGCAGGGCTCCAGACCACGACTATTTAGTCACATTTTGCAACCGTGGAGCACCAGTTTGACTTGCAAACACCAGTAATACCTGAACAGGAGAGTTGTTAGAGTGTTTCCAGCTCCTCACTTTTAAAGGCACAACAGCAACAGTTTAACTCTGTGGTAAAAGCTAACATCTAAATGTTGACTGGAAACTTCAAGTTCACAGCAAAAACATCAACACTTCAGGGCCGAGACTAGCTGGGTGCTTCAAGATAAAAGCACCAGTGGTTCCACTTTAATTTACTTAATTGTAACAGTACTGTATTTACCTTTATTATAGCAGTACTTTGACGTTATTATGACATTAAGTACTTCATTGTAACTGTAGTTCATTTAATAATATTGAATAGTCTACAGTAGTTTAGAAGAGTTTCCAGAATATTGAGATATATAACATGTATCCTGATACAGCCTAAAATTATTGCGCTATTATTTTTAAGCCATATCGCCCAGCACTACCTGGAGGTATAACTCAATGAAAACACAAATATGAGTGGTCTACCTGAGTCTGCTAGTTAGCTGATAAGTAAAGATAACTAGCAGACTACTGGGGTAGTTGATTATGAGCTCAAACATTTCACATTGAAAAGCTAATGCTAAACGTTTCATGCAAGTAAATAGAAAATGCTAAAATGATTAGCACCATATTTTAGGAGGCATAGTTAAATAAAAACACAGATTTGGGTGGTTTAACCTTGTTTGGCAGTCAGTCTAGTTACAGTTGCTTTCTTACCAAGTAGGGTCCATTTGATAGTTTAGGTAAGTTATTCAGTAGCAGCAAAACATCTTTACACAAGTATTAAAACAAAACGAAATTAAATGGTAACGTTAATGTTACTTGACCTGAAAGGGAGCTGTGAGACAATTGCGATCTGATCACGCCTGTATTCATCAAGTCAAGAGGGGAAACTGGACGACCGACGGGACAGATTCAAGATGCTGGTTAGCCAGTTAGACAGGAATTTATAAAATGGTAACACACAGGAAGTGTCTTACTGTCTGAGGTAGGCGGCCAGTGACACACATTTTACATCCTGTGAGCCTGACTAGTTTTGTCATAAACTTTAATGTGGGAGAAGTGGAGATTTTGACCTGTTGGGGTCATTTTAATTCTGTGGCTACTGTACCAAAATTTATTGAAATCCATGCAATAGTTTTCAAAGTAGTTAAATCTGGACTGAAGTATCAGACTAAAATACCAACAAACCAGAAAACACTGCCAGTGCCGATTAAAAAAGGCCTATGAATTTTATTTTTGTTTCTTAACAATTTATTTGAGGAAATGTTTGTTTCTTGTAGGTTCCATCTCGTCCACTCATGTTTCAACAGAGAGAAAAGAGTCATGTCAGTAATCTTTCCTCCTGAGTACTTAGTTCTAATGCCAAGAACAGAACATAGAAACTTTGCTGGGAAGTTAAACACTAGGCTTGTACATTTTACTTTCTTAATTGAAGCCAAACTTAGGAGGTGTCTTAATTAATTTTGATTACGCTAAAGAAAGTTTTCTCTAACTTGAGGCTAATTTGGGAGTCTGAGGGTGGCGACCCTGTCTGACTGTTCTTTGAAGTAAGTCAGAATATAGGGTCACACTCGACGAATGTCACCGGCTGATAACGTGGCAGGTGCTCTTCCTTTTGTTAAGCAGGACCCTGGAGGTCCCCAGCGCCTAACTACATGCAGATTAATAAACTGATAAGCTTAATGAATCCTGACTATCAGAGCAGGTGAAACAGGGCTAATGACAGTAATTACCTTGCCTGATCTGTCCGTTGGAGGGCAAGCTGGTCCTAATTCAGATGATAAAACAAGGGATGAAGCCCACTGTGAGGAATGGAAATGAAATGTGTCATTTGTAAAACATTATCCACGTGGACACATTAGCTGCATGGCTAAGTGAGCGCTTTATGAGGTGCTGAATGGGGACGAGCAATATGACTTTGGAGACAACAAGGGCTGGATTATTTTGAACTGTACTGCTTCAACGCTTCTGTGACTCCAAACAAAGGATACCAATAACCACTGACACACACACATTACACATTTAGATAAAGCGCTAACCGATTGCTCCGCCAATATATATTTGACCCCTTTGATTGTCACTGGTGTTCGTTTTAGATCAATACCCAGCCTCTATAGGGGCTGCTTAATTGAGCGGCATGGCTAGTTAACTCAGTGTGTCACTCACAGCAAAAGCCATATATATGAATGTGTGTGTGGGCAGTCCCTGTACAATTGAACACTGAATTAATTTTTCTCCAGGAAACATGTCCTTCAGTGCCCTTCAGTCTATCTGTAATTGAAACACATGGACGTAGCTCCGCTGAGTGTTCACATAAGGACTCAGGGGATTATGCGTTTACCTTAACTGTTTGCCTGATACTTTAAAGATATGTGTGGGTGACAGCTCAACACCTTTGAAACGAACAGCGGCTGGTTGAGGTAAATGGCTGGAAAAGCACTTTAGTCCCTGAGCGGACTGAAAACTGCAGTGTCTACATATATTATGCATAACAAAGAAAAGCGTAGCAATGCATCCAGTCACATGCTCTGAACCCTAGTGTACATCACATCTGTCATATGTGACCTTTTTAAAAAATCGACATCAAAGCTGCACAAATCAATATTCCTATACAGAGGAAACAGCTTATAGTGATGACAGTTACAGTGATCAACCGCTTGTATGGGTCAAAAAGCTTGGGACAGTATCATTCCTATACAAATGCTGTTTAAATAATTCTCTTATAGTAATCACGTAGTCTGCTTACAGTGTTGATTTTGGGTCTTTTCAAACATGACAACATATGGAAAAAATGATATAAAACTACAGTAATTCTACATGTTTTTTTTGTTGTTGTTTGTTTTACTTTACTCCCATGATAATAGCCTCACTGTCTGCTTCCAGCTGGCTACCTGAGGCTGCTGCTGCGTGCACATTGAAATTATGAGAGGAAAAAGAAGGTCCTTTTTTCTCAGTCGAAAAATTTAATCACCTAAGCTTAAGACTGCAAGACATGGCTGCTAGTGGTGGAGGCTGGGGACATGGGGAGAGCACCTGGGGTGGAAGCTGCCCTCGTTGAGTGAATTGACAGATCCAAAGTCCCCCCTCCCCGTAGATATTGTTACTAGGTGGGACAAGCTTGTCAAAGTGAAACACGGTGACGTCTGTTCCATTTAGCCAGGTGCCGCAGTGTGTATTATATAGTTTCTGGGTGTCAGGCAATGTAGTTTCAAGAAGTCATCAGCAAAGATGATGTTATATGATGGAAAAATATAGGGAGGCACCGATTTATCAGCTCAGCATCAGTACTGGCTGATACTCACCTTGTCGACTGCCATTGGCCTATCAGCAAATATGATCGATGGCAGTGGCCCATGATTTTTGCAATTTTGCACTGGCTATAAAACAGGTATTGAGACTAACTTCCACAAACTTATATTAATGAGTAGATACAACAAGAATACACTGACTGGTTGGCAAATGGGCTTTGTGATCTCACTGTTGTGGGGACAATAGAAAACGCGTTTGGGATGAACAGAGAGCTTCTCTGGGATGTCTTTGGGATGAAGAGACGATCAAGTGACCAATGTGCTGACAGGAGTACACAAGGAAGTGGGAACATTCTAGGAACATTCTCCCGGGTCTTTCCAACAAAGACAGGTGTTCGCAATCGTGTGAACTTTGAGTCATTTTAAGGAACATCGTCACTACACTTTGGGCACCCCTTGTCAAAAGTTAATTTACTGTGAGTAGGTAAGTCAGTAGAAGATGACCTGATCTCCACAAGCCAAAAGGTTAAAGGTGACACAATACTTCAATATTTTAAACAAGACCACTTTTTAATTTCAATCCTTCACAGTTTCAAAATAACAAACAGGCAAAACGGCCTGAAGCAAAAGTTTGGGCCGCCCAGCATGGTCAGTTCTTAGTAGCACCCCTTCAGCAGTATCACAGCTTCTATACACTTTTTGTAACCAACTAAGAGTCTTTCAGTTCTTGTTTGGGGGATTTGGCTGGCTGCAACACAAGCCAAAAGCATAATCGATCTAGCCCTGTGTGTAACAGTCTGACAGGTGTTCTTTTAATGAAATTCTGCAGCCTTTTTTCTCCAAGCAGACTATGCTGATTGTGTCCAAAAAGTTCTATTTTAACTTCACCGGTCCACTGGGCTTGTTTAGATGTTCCTTTGCAGACTTCTGACGCTGAATTTTGTGGCGAGGATGCAGAAAAGGTTTTCTTCTGATGACTGTTTCATGAAGGTCATATTTGTACAGGTGTCACTGCACAGTAGAACAGTGCACCACCACTCCGGACTCTGATAAATCTTCCTTCAGGTCTTTTGCAGCCAGAAGGGGGTTTTAATTTGCCTTTCTAGTAATCCTATGAGCAGATCTCTCAGAAAGTTTTCTTGGTCTTCCAGACATCAACTTGATCTCCACACGTGCTGTTAACTGCCATTTCCTAATTACATTACTAACTGAGGAAACAACTACCTGAAAACACTTTGCTATCTTCTTATAGTGTTCTCCTGCATTAGGCAGCTGTTTAGAGGAGCCCATGGTGGCTGATTGTTGGGACAAGGCTTCAGAAGTCAGAATATTTATAAAGCTTTGAAATTTGCATCACCTGGCCTTTCCTAATGATGACTGTGAACAAGCCAGAGCCCTAACAAGCTAGTTATGGTCTGAGACCCTGGTTGTCTGAGAGCTCATATGCCTTGGGGTGCCCAAGTTTTTGCATGGTGCTCCTTTCTTTTTTCACTCTAAAATTGTACAAAACAAAAATAATACACTAATCTTGCTTAAAATGTCGAAAAGCATGTTTTATCTTTAACTTCATGCCTTGTGGAGATCAGTTCATACTCTACTCAACTATTTACAGTAACAGAAATTCTGACCAGGGGTGCCCAAACTTTTGCATGCCACTGCATGTTCCTTTTCCTAAAACCTAACCACAGAAGCTTCGGCATTTGTGGATTAGGGCTAATTCATAGGGTATCATGTAAATTGTATGTGCATTTTTACAGGATATCATACGAACTGTTCAATGAGAATATGTTGATAAATTACACAGACACTCAATGGAGAGACTGCACTACAACGAAGAATACTTTTTGTGTTTTAGGCTGAACTGCACCTTTAAACCCGCACTTAAAAAGCAGTCATAATCTTCATCTTCTCCATTTTTATTTCTCAACAACATTTTCTTCTTTTTCACTTGTTAGATGGCTTAACACTAATTAGATGTAGCTTGCAGGTTGTTGTTGAAGTTTGTGTTGCATAGCAACAACAATGATGTAAGGCTCCTGGCAGCCTTTGAGCTCCTGCTTTCTGTGTTTCTAATGACGCTCCCAGTTTTGCTTTGTGCTCGAACAGGAAATAAAACCTGTGATCAGAACACAGGCTTAAGGATTAATGAGACCCTGCCTCTAAGAGATGTCTATGAATTCATTTTTTTATTACCAGGAAACAAAACGACTAAGTCCTTCTCCTCTAATACAGACTAAAGAGCAGTGAAAGCAGAGGAATAGTTGCTGTGTATATATCACATCAGATAAGAACCCAGCCGTGCATCCCTCTCTGTGCTCCGCTCCCCACCAGCAACAATAGATGGCTTAAAGACTGCTAAATTGCCCAGTGATTGCTTTTTCGCTCCCCTGTCTTTTTTCACAAATGGGGTGTAAGTGTTCAGTGACACACAGCTCTACCTGACAGCTGTGGTCACTCCTCAGGTTCCAATGGGCTTTCTCTCTCTCTCTCCATCCTGTTTTTCTGTTTGCACAGACAGGAACTGACGGAGAGAGTAAATGCCAGTTTGGGTTAATATGTTAGAGGATCTCTCTCCCTCTGTCTCTGTCCCACTCTAACTCTTATGTCTTTGTTTGCTCATGTCTCTCCTTCCCTGTCAATGTCCAGTGGACCATGGCTGGGGGGAAATGGGGGATTAATAAAACTAGGAGCTTTAAAGGTTTTGAAAATAAAGAGCTAAGGTAACCATTATGTTGACCCATCAAGCATCAACCACTGCTGAGTATCATACCTCAATACTTTGTTGGTACTGACCAAAATATATCTGAAGCATAAAGCATCTAAAACTGTCTAGTACTTCAAGTTGGCATTGAATGCTTGCTCAGATTCCTCTCCCTCACTAATTCTTTGATCAGATACTTTCTTATATTTAACTAAATTATGTTGATGTTCATCAGCATATCTGAAATACACAGAATGTATTAACAGTAATTACATACACTATATTAACGTAAATTCAACATATTTGAAATACACAGAATTTATTCTAAAAAAAAAATAGATGCAACACTTTTGTTTTTGCTCCCAGTTTTGATAGGTTTCACTTAAAGATCTAAGACTTTTTTTATGCACTCAATAGATATATTTTTCTCAAATTTTGGTAACAATTTTGTTGAAATTTGGGATGCACCCATATGGATTTTTTCAACCGCTACCGATAACCGATTATTGTCTGCTTCTCATGGCCAATAACCGATACGACAACCAATAATTTCACATTTTTTTTTACATATGTGTACAAAGAAGTGTATAACCTGGAGTTTATGCACACCTGAGGGTAAGAAAGGCTAAGATGAAGTGAGAAAGTATGGATGATTTAATATTCCATAGCCCTGACCTAACCAAGTCAA
The DNA here is from genome assembly GCF_041903045.1 of Epinephelus lanceolatus. Lineage (NCBI taxonomy): Eukaryota > Metazoa > Chordata > Actinopteri > Perciformes > Serranidae > Epinephelus > Epinephelus lanceolatus. The sequence goes on along the minus strand of NC_135756.1, from coordinate 30,376,537 downwards.
GCTGACACCACTATTACTAACACAACAAAAACAAGGAACATTTGTCACTCTTCAGACTAGGGCTGGGCGATATGGCCTAAAAAAAAAATCTCTGATTTTTTCACAAAAAATCTGATTCACGATTTAAATTGATTTTTTCCCCTCCTAGTTAAAAAAAAAAATTTGCGGCCTGGTAGCACATACCTGGGGTCCAAAACTTTGAGCATGTGAATAAACCCCAGCTTTTCCACGGTAGCCTATATATGGGCACCATATCTCTTGCAATATACATGCCGACTACATCTGTGATTGCTTTCCACTGGACCCCTTTCTTATCATACGGCAGTGTTTCCCTTACCATTATACTGGATCACAACAGAAGTCATTTAAGGTTACATTTCCTGTAGAACAGGTCTATATCTTGTCCTTTTATTAAACAAACTAAATACCCTTATGTTACAGGCTGAGCCTGATGTGTGTGGCTTGTGTCTGTGTGTGTGTGGCGCTATGTGTGTAGATGATGTAGGAGGTATGAGACGTTAGTGCGCCGGGTGTGGTGTGTGACATCAGACGGATGCGCCCCGGGAAGAAAGTGAGGCATGTGCTATGTTGTTTACATCGAGCAGCCACAGTGAAGAAGCCCACGCAGTTCTCCATGCTGTTTTTGAGTTATTTCCCTCTATGTAAAAGTCAGACACTGATGAGAGAGGCTGCGCATCATCCCTGCAGTGCTGAAAATAAAGTGCCGTTCTTTAACACAGACGAAGACCCGTTGTTTATGTGTTGTTGCCACAACGAGCTAACACAAGCTAAAGGAGCTAATGGTCTTCGGAGGTCCCTTTACTACGGTTCGGGGGTCTGCCAGCTTGGCGTTGGTAACACTTATTTATCTTATTTACACAACAGCATGTCATTTATGTCCCTACACGGTGCTCGTCTAAAAACCTCCTCTGCTCTGTGTCGCGCACGTTCAGCCCTGATGTACACACACACACACACACACACACACACACACACACATACACACACAGGTGAGCACACAGACACAGACACAGGTGTGCACACAAAAGCGCTGAAGAACTTGTTCCCTTTCTTGAGAACGAGTTCTTCCCCACTCGCTGCCATGTTGTTTGTGTATCAAGCGCGCGGGGGGGTGGGGTAAGCCCACTCTGAACTACGGGAGCCCAGCGGGGAGCGGCGGTGGTGGATTTTAAATAGAAACTCGATTTTCATTAAAACAAATCGGCCTAAACTACAAATTCGAATTAATCGATAAAATCGATTTATCGCCCAGCCCTACTTCATACCTTCCGACATTAGGCTGTGAAAAAGAGGGAGAGTTTCTAAGGTATTGTCAAATGGTCTACACTCAGTGCCCCTGCCCCTGTATAACCCTACACTACACATGAACATAATAAATACAAGGATGTGAAAATGACTTTTAATCAGTGTTAGATTATAGTTAACGGTAAGAGAGAGGTAAATTATGAAACCCAGTGTTACTGTGTAATTCTCGGGTGTATCAGTAAAGTGTATAAACTACACTGCAGAGTGGAGTCTCTACTAACAGAGACAGTGACAGCTGACTCATGAACAGGTTTAACGCGCATTGGCAGGTCCCCATTACATCTGGTGTATGAAATGTTTATGTTGTCACGCTGCATTTTTATAAACACAACCAGGCACTGTCTCACCGTCCCATGACAGAATAGCCTACAACTACTAAATAGAATAGGGACAGGCTATTTATTCTCCTCACACATTAATACTAAACTCAGACAAACAAGCAGCTGTGTCTCACACACACACACACACACACACACACACACACACACACACACACACACAGCCAGAGAGGTGACAATACAAATCGCTAACTGAAGCATCACATGGCTAGTGGTTATTAATAGGGATGGGTACCGGACCCCGGTATTGAACAAGCCCCGGGGCTACATTCTTCAAGACCACAGTATTGATAAGCTCTGACCTTAACGGTTCTGCTATCGGTACTGGAGCAGTCGCGTTTTTTTTTAAGATAAACCTTATCTTGCACATTTATCTCACCAACTCCGTCAATTATCCGTCATTGTATCATAATTTTCGCTATTCTCCCTGAAGACGAGAGATCTGTGTCGCTCACCCTGGCTGCCTGCTGTGTGTGAGTGGAGAGCAGGGGGCAGGGCTGTTGTTCCAGTGACACACACACACACACACACACACAAGACAGCGCATACACCAACTCAAGCTCGTAGCCTACCTTTAGATAGATAACGATGGCGGAGAGAGCCAAACGGTCAAAAGTGTGGCTTTACATTACAAGAGTTGATGCAGAGACAGCGTGTTGTCACAAGTGTGACAAATGTTTTGCGTGTAAGGGCGGCAACACTAGTAATTTTGCGAAAGTGCATCATATTCAGACAGAAAGATGTACAGGGTTTGACTGCCCTTGCACAGCTAGTTCATCTACGTCCAGTCCAGGTTTGTAACATTATGCTAGCAGCCAATACGTGGAGTTAATAACCATTAGCTATTTTGCGACCCTATTTACTAAATAGGGTTTCAGATTTGGGATTTTATTTGTGTATTTTTCAGATACTTCTAAATACATGAATATAACCATAATTATAGCCTGGGCTGGGTGCGTGGGATTTCCCCCCCTCTGGTAGTGATTAATGTTACATCACTATATAAAATACCTAGAATACCTAATATTTTTACTTGTAGGCTAGATTTGTTTATATATGCTACAGTGATTTGTTTTCCACAGAGCTCTACGGTGCAAGCATTTTACTGCATTTGCGACTAAAAATAGTTTTGTGCAAGTAAAAGAAATCATTCAGGAGCACGCTGTGCGAGTACAGATTTCAACCAGCAGCAGGCGAATCCTGTCGGTTGTGGGTTGAACGAGGGTCACAGACACAGACAGGAATACGTATTCCTGTCAAATACGGCAGCCATAGTGCTCCGCGGCGCAAGTACGGCTTACCGCACTTTAGGGACTGTTCTTTACTTATAAAGGGACTGTTCTTTACTTGTCAGGGGGAGGAGGGTAGCTGGTTGATTTTTATTTTATTTATTTATTTTATTTTGATCCCCCCTATGTTCATCACTCATTTTTGATGTGCCTCAAAAATGAGGCACATCTGCCTCATTTTTGCTGTGGTATTGTGATACTACTCAGAACCATGATACTTTCACTGGTATCGTACAGTGAGTCCCAATTTTGGTACCGTAACACTATTTTATATATTTTACATTTCAAGTTTGTAAAAAGTAAAATGTTTTGTTATAAAACTATTTTGTTGCATAATAAGAATTGAGAAAATAAAGCAATTTATGTTCTTGATTTGTTTTTTTTCTTCCTCAAAAAGTATCGATAAGAGTACCGTTAAAATACCGGATTGATAAGCAGTACTGATAAGAGTAGTAGTACCGTTAAAACCTTAACGATACCCATCCCTAGTTATTAATAAGTTTAACAACAGAGTTGAGCCTTTAAAAGCTTGATGTTGGATGTGAGCTGCTGCTGCTAATTAGCTTGTGCTAACGCTCTGAAGACGGCCCAGAGCTGTGTCTAACGTGTGTTGGGCGGTTGGAGATCAGACCCTCGGCCCAATCCTGTTGTCTTCCTCTGCAACTGTGCAAGACGTCCACACCGCAACATGTTTTGGCCGCCGCCTTGGTTAAAGTGTGTGTGTGTGTGCATTAAGGCTTTGCAATTATTTGCCTGGTGATCGCGATTACGATTTTGAGGTCAAACTATTTCTTTTTTCTTTTCTTTTTTTTTAATTTATTTTTTTAGGCATTTTAGCCTTTAATTGACAGGACAGACAAGTGTGAAAGGGGGAGTGACATGCAGGAAATGGCCACAGGCTGGAGTCGAACCCAGGCCCCTGCGGCAACAGCTTTGTACATGGGGCGCCTGCTCTATCCACTAAGCCACTGATGCCCCGAGGTCAAATGATTTCAAAATTAATGAAATCGGGTGTAAACGATTTTTGGTCACAGACGCCTAGAGATGTTATGTTATGACTCCTACGGAAGCCACGCATGCGCAATACCGCCCCTGCCCTCCTCTCCTCTATTCACTCCACGAGCCAGTCAAGTAGGTGAACTACAAATAATGCGAAGGGCAGGTGATTGCGGAAGACTTCAAAAACAGCGTGCGGAAAATGGCAGAGCGAGAGCAAGAGAGGTTGTCTCTGTGTGTGTGTGTGTGTGTGTGTGTGCGTGCGCACGTGTCTGTGTGTCTACGTGTGCGCATAGAGGCCGAACTCTCGACCATGTAGAGACAGAAATGACATGCCGTCGTGTTTACAATATAAGTCATCATGTGCGCCACATAATCGTTTGCATAATCGTGATTTCAATTTTGACCAAAATAATTGTGATTATGATTTTTCCATAATCGAGCAGCCCTAGTGTGCATGGGGGGTGTTCAGATGTAGTGTCTTTTGCACGCACAAACCCATTACTTTCAATGTAGATGCGCGTCACGCGCGCTCACAACCCAACGCGACGCCGTAGACGCGCGCATTTGGTGCGACGCGCTTGTTTTTTCGTCTGCCGCACAGCTCCACGGACCTGCTTCTCCCTCCGGTGTTGTGTCAGATCCCAGTTCCCCCTCGGGCTGTGTCTCTCCTACTGTTTCCCACAGAGCTCTCCCCCGGCGAAGGAAACCCGTATGTGGAAAGACGTCACCTCCGAGATGTAGAATGTGAGAAACACACATTTCAGGACCGCTGACTTGTATCATCAGAACAGACATGTCCTGTGATTTTCAGCCTCCTTTCATATTTAATAGAGGGGGGACAATACCTGATAGTAATAGTAATAGTAATATTCTCAGCTGTCAGGATGTGCCTGCTGTAAAGGGTAAATAATCATAGAAGGCTGAAAATCACAGGACATGGCTGTTCTGATTATACAAGTCAGCAGTGTAAAGCTCAAGCATGTGGGGGCCTCCTTTCATATTTAATAGAGGGGGGGACCATATCTAAAAGTACAGCTGTCAATATGCCCCCTGCCACAGGCCTTTGCCTCCTTGGTCTCCACCCAAACCCAGGGAAAACCCTGTAGTTTGCTGCAGTAGTTGTCCTTTTCTGTGGTTATTGGTGGCTAGCAAACCAGGTTTAAAGCTACATGTACAGCCACCAACTGTGTCAGGGTGCATAGACGCTGCCCTTGTTAAGTCAATGAAAGCAGTCTGGCATCATATTACCAGTTCCATCCACCTGACAGGTGTGACATATCAAGATGCTGATTAAACAGCATCATTACTTCACAGGTGTGCCTTGGGATGGTCACAATAAAAGGCCACACTATGATGTGCAGTTTGATCATACAACACCGTGCCACAGATGTTACTATTTTGGAGGGTGCGTGCTGTTCATGTGGTGACTCCAGGAATGTCTACCAGAGCTGATGCCTGTGAACTGAATGTACATTTTACTACCATAACTTGTCTACAATGTCGTTTCCATGAATTTGGCAGTACATCCAACCAGGGTGAAGCTCAGCCTCACCAGGGTCTTGACCTGACTGCAGTCCATCATCATAGCCAACTTGTGTGATTGTGAGGCTGATTGGATGTACTGCCAATTCACGGAAACAGCACCGGAGGCGTCTTATGGTAGTAAAATTATGTTTGTTTTTTCGTTTTGTTTTTGTTTGTTTTTTGCCAGTCAGTGTGCAGTGTACTTCTGGGGATGTTTTGGTCCTCAGATGTTGCTGCAGAGTGAGTGCTCCTCACTTCATGCTGTTCTTACGTACAAGCAGCTGGCCAGAAGAGGAGAGGAGTTGCCCCATGAGGCTCCAAAATAACGTTACCTTCTGCCTCCTGCATAGAAGTGGTGAGTTCACAGCTCACAGCAAATTAACATGATGCAGTCTCTGGCTTTTGTTTGATATCTAGTGGAGGCAAAAAAATGTTGTTGTACATTTCTGATCTGTTGTTAGTGCAGTTAGCTTGTTTACTATATAACATGAGTGTCACAGGAAATAGTTGAATATTCATATTGAACAGCCAAATCTGAATTGACTGACATAATTGGGGTACAGCCCTAATCTACTGGCCAATTGTTTTCTGCTCTAGGTGGTTTAACCTTGGTGCAGTGATGTAAAAGTGTACTCTAGGTTGTGTCAGTACACTTTGACATCACTGTTGGGTGTGGCTACTGGTGCAACACAGCAACAGACTTGAAAAACAGAGATCTGTAAAATGCTCCATTTCAGCCTCGTGTTTACTCTTAGAAGATTTTAAAGACATCTTCATCACTTTACGTCAAGCAAAGAAAAAGGGAGATTAAACAATACATTTAGCAACACCACAGATTGTTAGTGTGTTTTCTATGTCTTCTCAGTGATGTTTTGCCAGGTGTGAAATCTACAACTTGACAATCTTATAATTACCACAAAACATATGCCAATCTAGAGCCACAAATTTCCACTTTTCACAAGAGTCTTCGTCCAAATACATATCCATTACCCTACTCGCTTCCTCTGCATTGTGTCACACACACACACACACACACACACACACACACACACACACGCAGAAATCCTGACTCAGTGCCAACTGGAAGAGGCCCAGATCATCTGAAGGCTTTCTGTGAGGCAAAGTTGCCACTCTAAAAGCGATTATGTTTCATTACAGTGGAAATGGGAGAACAGGGTTTCCTGGCGCCTAAAGATCAATAACCCCACCTTCCCCTCCCCAACATACACACACTCTCTCTCTCTCAAATGCACACAAACACACACACACACACACACACACACATACAGCTGTGTTATTTTCATGTGGCAACTTGATAGTCTGTTTATGAAAATGCTGAATCTCCTCTGAGGGGAAAGAATGATGATTATTGTCTATTCTTTACTGTTTTTTCTATCTTTTGTGTAGCCACCATCCCCTTTCATTTGCATTACTCACGTATTGATTGCATTTGTGACACTTGTGTATCCGTTGTACTTTCATCGAGGGCTGCAGGCATTAATGTGTTTTGTATGTGAATGGAAGCAGAATTGTCTTGTTGGTCCAAAGGGTCACAGTGACTCAGGGTTTGTTTAGTCGCTGCTGGTGTCTCATTCAGTTTGTACTGATTGTAGGATGTAAGCTCTATGTAATACTAATATCAATTTCACAGGGAACACACAAGCATAATGACATCCGTTTTTGTTTTAAGTGAAGCATGAGTCATCAGAATTGAAATTGAATTCAGCGTTAATGCATAATTTTCCTACTCATGTGATCTATGTAAACAGTTTCCCATAAAAGCCTGATTTGTGAGACAGTGCAGATCTAAAGGGAGGAAAAAGTAGTTAAGTGAGACAATCAGGATAGAAAAACAAGGCACGTACTGTAACCTGCGCACATGAACAGGCTTCCAGTTAGTTTATAGCTGTTTGGCTGCATTTAAATCACAGCCATCTGAATTATTCACTGTTCTGTGGAGGGGGGGACGGGGAGGGGTGTGGGAGGCTTCTTTCCTGTAATTAGTGCTGTTCTTTAACCCAGCATAAGGCTCCAACCACTATCGAGTGCATTAGAATTTATCTCTGAGACCGCTTCTGGCAATAATCCAGCAGATAATTAAGAGCAGTAAAAATGGATTCTGTGAATTGCAGCTCCCACACCTTTAATTCTATATTTAACATCTATTTTCTAACCCTCCTTGCTCTTTATCTGTCAGACATCAAACGCCTCATGGATGTTGCTGAGCTAAAAGCGTCCAAATTGAATTTTGTTCCAATTGTTAAAAACTGTGTTTCATCATAAAAGTAGAAAGTGTAAAGAAACATGAATGTGGCATCTGTCATGTCTACAATAGGCTGCTGAAGGGATGTTTTGAAACTTTAATTTGGGTTAAGTGCTTCATTTTTTTTCCGGTTGTGGAAACAGAAATTGCACTAAAGGTGCGTGTGACAGGCTGAGACCATCACTGCAGGAAGTGGGGGTGCTAGGGTGCTGCAGTGCCCTCTGTTGGTGCCGTAGCACCCGAAAATGTATTTACCCAACAATAAATAAATGGAATCAACTGTCATCAATGCTAACCTGGTGTGAAATGCCACATTTAGAGTTCCACGAGACAGGCATAATGTTCTTCTGTTTTTAATGCTGCCGCAGCGCAGCATGCATGTTTTTGGAGACTGGGCCTTGGCTATAGGATAGTCGTTTTTTGTATTTCGGAGGATTGAGCAACATACTCGATTGAAATGAGTAAGCGGTACAGATAATGTAATTTTCACAAGTATGAGTATCATCTGAGTGAAGTGTGTCAATATTTATACACGAGATGGAGAGGCAAAATCCTAATTTGGGTAGCTGTGTCAGTCAGTTCCTCAATTCTGATAATGTTCTGTTGCTCTTGTTGGTATTTATTCCCCCTTTTGTGCCAGGGAATTAAAGAAATCTACACTATAAAAAATATCTGAACTATTTTAAAGTCATTAAGTCTTTCATTACATTACCTTTGAATGAGCACAAATTCAATCATACAAATTTATGAAACAAACTTTAACCGTTCACATGACAAACATCTTTTAAAAAAACAAAAATAACTGCTTCAAAAGCCTTTTTACTGTATATAACATCATTCTCTCTCTAATATCTATTTTATATTTCTGTAAAAACATTTCTCCATCAAACAGCTGTATTTATGCTTGCCAAAAACTACATTTTACGAGATTACACTGAACTCATCATGAGAACGTTACAATTTACCTTGGCCCAATACTATTTTGACTGTAACGGATCATAATGTAACTGCAAACTCCGTCAGCTGTTAGTTGCCGCCACCAGCTGCTAACAGTTAATATTAACTAGCTCTCCTCCTGCTAATTTTATTATGGTTTAGTTGTTCACAATGAAGCATTATCAGGGAAACACTATCGTGAGTTTACTGCATCCTATTGTCCCGAAGGCGTCCTGGGGAAGATCTCAGTTTGTCCCAAACACATTTTCTTTTGTCCCCAGAAGCCTGGATGCCAGCTACCACTAGCCATCTCATCACTCAACAGTAAAATCACAGCAAACAGTCTGTGGGCTCTAGTTTCGCAGACCGGGCGAGGCGGGGGCGCAGCGCACCTGAGCTTCGCCAACTGGGTGTGGCCAGGCAGATTTTGCAAGTTTGGCACACTGTGCGCCTGGCGCAACTACTCCTCTTTCCCACCTCCGACGTGACGGGACAGTCGATATAGAGATACATTTATGTGCTGATTGCAGATAGTTGTATTGAATAGTGTTTTTTTTGGGTATTTATTGCATTGTTAATGTGCCTGATATTCTGGAAACCTGCCTGTGAGGTTTTGGTGACGTGTGCGCACTGTCCGCCGGTCAGCCAAACTTCGGCTTACACCGGCTGCGCTCCACCTGCACTGACAGTAGACCTGGTTTCAGCTGGCGAGCTTTTAGCGCACCTTCAGCGAAGCCTGGACACAAGGAATAACCATGTCCTAGGGCTGTCCCAAACGATCATTTTTCTAGCGATTAATCTAGCTATGATTTTTTCGATTAATCAACTAATCTAACTAAGATTAATTTTTTGATTAATTTAATGATTCTTTTTTTGATTATCGATTATTTTTCCATTATTTGATTAATGAGGCAATTTAAACAATATGAATGCTAAAACATTTCTTATTAACATTTACATTTATTGAACATCAGTGTTTCCCCTACCATTATAACGGCCCCCGATGCGTATACAAACACACACAAACCCGTACGCACACAGAATTATTACTCTGTTGGTTTTAAGTAGCATTGTCCAGTAACCAACTTCTCCTGCCAACATCATCTTGAGGTAGAATAACAAATAGTCGTAAAGTATGGGGAACAAAACCCAACGTCTGCAAAATGTCATAAGATTAACACTGAAATAACGGAAAATTCTAACATTGTTAGACATTTAAAATATATATTTAATAATATTTAAAATATCATCAACATGATTTTGATTCCAATGAAAATGCCATTTCCGACCAGCGTAAGAGTCAAACATTTGTCTGGTGTCATATTGATGTCTGGTAACGTCTGGTAACGCTGGTAAAGCCTCAGAAGGTTTGTAATGGAATCTACAGAATTAAACCAGTAACCATCGAATCCCAAACATTCACTCTGTTCACACTCTGGCTCTTTCATCCTACCTGTTGTGTTGAGTATTTTGCCAACACAAATCCGAGTCATGCAGAGAAAATAACCATGCTTTTGAAACCTCTCTAAAAGAACACTGAGCTTAAATGACACACAGGATTAAATAAATGACATTGGGCCTGTGGAGTCAATGAACATGAGCCACAAACTACTGATTTCACCAAATTTCATCACACAGTCTATTACAGTTCTCAACGTTGGCATGGGCAGAGACGCCGATGCCGGGTTGGATTAACATTTGTGTGTGGTCCATTACAGGAGCCCCTGTGACGGCTGACAGCTTAATTGCCTAACACGGCTGAAACTGCGAGGGTAGAAGAAAGACCAACATAAAATGAGTGAACTCAAAAATAATTTAATTCATTCAGTATTCATGCATGGCAAAAATAAGCCTCAATTCTATTTGTTTACTATTATATTAGCTGTGTCCCTGCCACTCTGCTCTCTCCTACAGTATGCATACAGATGAAGACTAACAGCCATTTGGCTTATTTATAATAAAGCACAGGCCATTGTAGTGTTTTGCCTTTTCATTTATTTTGAGTGTGGTGGATTAGAAATGTTTTCTGTTAATTACATGTCAGCTGAGAGTCAGTGACTGCAAGGAGATAAGCTGAGGATAGACACTATCAGGCCCTTTCAGAGTTCTCTCAGTAATTTGGCGCCTGAATGCACCACAGCACAAATAAACAACAAGAACCAGAGGCTCTCGTGGTGTTTAATGTTTTAGTCCAAATCCATTAAAGAGATGTCTGGCTACATTAGGACATTACTTAAGCTGCAGCACAACAGTATTAAAACATGCAGTAGTTGTTAAAGTTTCACAGCTGTATGATATTGAGGATTTCTTGTCTCATCAGATAAGTAAAGGTTTGCTCTTGAACCCTTTTAAAATTGTTTTAAGTGTCAGTTTGACTAATTTGTGGTGAATAAGTGTACCTTGTGAAGGGTTGGGCATCGAGAGCTGGTTCCAAACTAAAACAGATGCTAAAATTCTGATTCCAAAGCAGTAATTAAGACATTTTAATTTCCATTCTGCTTATCAGTTACGAAACAACTACACACTGGCGCTCTCTCTAGACTGGATGACACTATGCGAAATGATACATTTTGTTATTTTTGTCCAGACATTCTGGGACAATCAAGAAAAGCTGCAAGCACACAAGTCTGGGTAACAGCAGAAATACATGGGACACTTGTTAATATCTTATATTTAAAAATCGCAACGTCAGTGTAAGTATTTATATTATAATAATGGACAAAAACTAGATGGAAAGATTTGCAATTCTTGGAGGAGTGTTGGGTCATTGGAGCAAATACAACAAAAAAATATGAAACATGAAAAAAAAATGAAAAGCAAAGGGTCGCGGATTAGAATCAAACCCTGGCTGCTGCAAAGGACTTAGCATATATGAGCTGAACACTCTACCACATGAGCTGGAGGTCGCCCCAGCGACCATAGTTTTGAAGGAACCAACCTATTGTTAATATAATTAGGCCTAGTTACACCTGTGCTGTTCCTGCTATGACAAGGCCAAACGCCACTTAAAAGGGTCAATAGTAACTAATATGTCATCATAAAAGACACATCCGCACATCTGTTTACAGGAAACCTCAAACTGTGAACAAGGTCCATTCATATCCTTTGTTATGATGATTTAGGCTATGAAATCCAGAGCCAAGAAAGTTACTTTTATATATGTGACATCATCTCTATGTAACGTTCAAAGCTGTGGTTCCCAATCTTTTTATCTTATTGCCCCTTTAAATGAAGCCTTGTGTACTTGGGATCCCACATACAGATAGGTGACAAATTAAACCCCAAATAAATGAGTAGAGAAACATAACAAATGCCAGTGCTTCCACACAGATGCACTGCATGGCACAATTAAGCAGTTACCATCCAGTCATGCTCTGTGGCGTGTATTAAAATGCTGAGCAGGCTCAGTTGATTCTTTTTTCTTTTTTTTTTTAATTGAGATTTAGGACCAACAACCTCCAGAAGAGCTCCAGAAGCTTCTAGAATCAATGCTAATGCACTGAAGTTGTTCTAGTAGCATGTGGTGGCCCAACACCATACTAAGACACTTTGTCACCCACTGGTATGTCAATGACTATGGAGTTATATTTGTCTCATTAATAACTGTAAATGCACAGAGGGTGATCTACAAATATTTCTTGATCTGCACACGTTTCATAATTATGTGTGTGAACAGATCGACAATCTGTGTGTAAATGTGTAAATGTGTAAATACACAAACACATTCCACAAATACAAAAAATATCTGTGAATACATTAAATTAATTTGCAAATAAATGAAAAGCATTTATGAGTATCTTCCTAACATTTACAACTTTCGAACAGGCATTTGTGAACTCAGTTTTTATTTGTGAATCGAAAAAACATTTGTGGATCTCAGTTCTACGCGTGTGGATTTGCTTTTTACACACACACAGTTTTGAGACAAACTTTCCGCCGGTCCAAACGAAAATGCACTCGTATCACTCGGCCATCTTCGGATAGCACGTGATCACCCAGCTGATGACGTCATTTCCGCATGTGAAAGTAAGAGCACGCAGTCTTTCTATGAGCTTTGTTTTTTGTTGTTGTTTTTTTAATAATAATCAGCGATAAGTAACGTGCATTCATTGTTTTATGTTAATATCATACAGTGAGTATTAGTGTGTGTTTATTTGTTCTATGTATCTAGCACACACTTTGTTGGTAGTGTTGGTAGCTCTTTTTGTTTGGAAATGTAATATTGTAGTTTTATTGTTCATTGTTGATATGTAGATTGCGCTAAGCTAATGTTAGCTACTGAAACGGCATCTGTAGCCATATCAACAGTAAACATGTTGCGGGCTGAAGGGACGAAAGCAGGGCGCAGCATTTTATACATTGTTAATAGACCAGAAGTCAGTACCATCCAACCTGTAAAGAGGGCCACGGTAGAAGATGCTGGTGAATGACATCCAGACATCTCTCCACAACCTTTCAATGCTAGTGTAATCAGTACAAAATTATGGGGTTTAAGATTTAGATGTTTTCAGCACAGCATTTAAAAGACCATTTTATCCTTAACAATAATAGATAATAAATACAGCTATTCATAAAATATATATTCATAAGAATGAATAAAAATGCAAAATATAAGTGTACCTACATCTGATCTAACCCATGCAGTCCATGTTCTAACTGCTGAGTTTTCTAGTTTCAAAAGAGCCATAAGTCATGATGACACAAAAACACTTTGACCAGTAGATGGCGGTAGCAGGTCTGTTGGCCAAACAAAGACAACTGCCAACTGATTATACATATAGAAAATACCAATTATGCTTAAAACAACAAATGGGGTGCATGATTACAATAAATGCAATGGTAAGTGAAACATGACTTAAGTTATCTTTTACAGGTTGGATGGTACTGACTTCTGGTCTATTAACAATGTTTAAACCATGGTCTGGGTGAATACTCAATTCTGATTGGCTGCAGGGTGTCCGTTAAAAGGTTAAAAGGACAGCTAAAAAGAGTTCCGGTCAAATTAGCTGTATCCAAAACCACATACTAACGTACTACATACTACATCAGTATGTACTGCATACTGCATACAAAATGTGTATGCAGTATGCCATTCCAGCAGTATGCAGTATACAGCCAAGTATCTTTTGAGAATGCATTTCGCACCAGCAGACAGTGAAAGCGGAGAGTTCAAAGCAGGCTAAAAGCTGTTTTAATTTCCGCTGTAGCGCTGTTAATATGTCACTTTATTAAGTTTTAATATTTTTTCAGGCATAAAAGTAACCGTTTAGATCCCCAACATGTGGTCAGTTTATCCAAATAACGCCTGCTTGGAAATTTGCTCCAATGTCTTCAGGGATGAGAAGAGCCGCTATGGGAGCCGCTGGCCAGGAGCAGCAAGCAGCTCGCAGCCGGTATACCGAGATGATCGCCAGTCAACCTCCGTCGTCATCCCGGGGAGAAAGCAATCCGATGAACTGACCTGCTGCTCTTTGGAGATTTACCGCTGGCTGATATAAATCCTTCTGGGAGATAAATGTTGGGTTCATAGATGAAATCTAACAATTGTAGCTGCCACATTAGTTTGTCTGAATATAAAGTGAAGCTTCATGTTTTTACTGGACAGAATAGCAGCGCTGCCTCTGGGGCTCTTATGTACAGACATCACAATTTCAATAAATATAAATGTATTAAATGAACAGATCAGTCTATATTGAATTTTGTTTTCTTATTAAGCTACACAAGTTTGGGTTTTTATTATAGCTACATTACAGACAACATGATTTAGTGTATCTCTACGTACGTTAAGTCATGTAGGTATCAAAGATTTGGCATGACACTTAATAAAATAATATCACACGCACAGTACAGTATGGGATGACGCTTAATAAAATAATAACATCTCCACGGTATTCCCGGCTTGATCACTCTTGTCCGCCATTACAACAATTGACTGGTCCTGGTCAAGGGCGCATTGCATTGTGGGAATAGGCGAGGTAGACTGGTCTGATGCCTACTGTGGAATTTTTCCAAATCAGTACGACATTCTGGTATTTTTTGCATACTGCAGATTTTGCTTTTGTTTGCATACTGCATACTACTACTACATTTTGGCAATATCAGTACGTACTTCTAGTACAGTATGCTGTTTCGGATACAGCTATTGCCTAATGACAGGTTCTAAATTATTGCGCTGGCTCAACTGCTAGTTTGTAACCATAGCAACGGAGAGAGACAACGGATTATAACGGGCATCATAAGTGATTTTATCGTTTCATTTAATTTATTTGGTGAATTTGATCATTTTGATGACTGGGATGCAGAAGAAGAGAGGTTAGAGAATGAAAAGAAAAGGGAGAAACAGCACAAGGAGTCGCGGGTCTACACCAATCACAGCCTCCGGAGCATAGCTGTAGGTCGGCTCTCTGACACCGGCCTGGAAACTCTTCAGATCATGACTGTCACGGGACATCGGTGTGAGAGCAGCCTGCAGGCTTATTGGGCTCTGTCAGCGCAGGAGAGACGAGATTGGAGCAACATCTTGTCGTCTCCAAATATCCTAACAAGCAGTGCTCAATCTGTCAATCTCCGTCCTTCAAATGCCACTATGATGGACATACCCATATCACTTTCAAATTTCACTATTAATGGTAATGTAGCATTTAATTTTAAATAGGAAACAATCGTTAATTTGTTAATGTGTTTATATGATTTAATCTCAACTACTATATGTTTATGAATTATTTGTTGCAATTAAAAACGATTTTGACTAGCCTACTATTTGGATGAATGTTTACTGTGACCATGGCAACAGATGCCATTTCAGTAGCTAACGTTAGCTTAGCACAATCTATCTATCAACAATGAACAATAAAACTACAATATTACATTTCTAAACAAAAAGAGCTACCAACACCAACAGCTGTTCTATCAAAGACCTTAACCAGGGTGTTGCCACTTGTCATATCTTACAACAGTTAACGTAACCTCACTGAAAAGATGTAACCTAACTAAACACGGTGCGGTTCAGCAACACAGACATTATAACTACATTAGTAAGAGTACACTAATAATAAGATGTGAAGGGCTTTGTGACTTTAATCCTACTCGAAAGAATAAATGAAAAATATAAAGGATGAGTTGGCTGATAAGTGCCAACTGAAGAAGCAGCCAAGCCACCGTGCCTTTCATACTCAAACAGAAATGTATACAAAAGTGTGTGCCAGATACAGAGAACAAATAAACACACACTAATACTCACTGTATGACATTAACATAAAACAATGAATGCACGTTGCTTATCGCTGATTATTATTAAAAAAACAACAACAAAAAACAGCTCATAGAAAGACTGCATGCTCTTACTTTCGCATGCGGAAATGACGTCATCAGCTGGGTGATCACGTGCTATCCGAAGATGGCCGAGTGATACGAGTGCATTTTTGTTCGGACCAATTCACAATTTTTACAATTTTTTCGATTCACAAATAAAAACTGAGTTCACAAATGCCTGTTCGAAAGTTGTAAATGTTAGGAAGATATTCACAAATGCTTTTCATTTATTTGCAAATTAATTGAATGTATTCACAGATATTTTTTGTATTTGTGGAATGTGTTTGTGTATTTACACATTTACACATTTACACACAGATTGTCGATCTGTTCACACACATAATTATGAAACGTGTGCAGATCAAGAAATATTTGTAGATCACCCTCTGTGCATTTACAGTTATTAATGAGACAAATATAACTCCATAAATGATGTTGTGAGTAGTTCCACCACAGAATAATTTTCTCTTCTCAGGCTGTTTCTTTTTAATAATTGTCAGGGGTGTGATAAGGAATAAGTGGTCAACCTTCCCAGTTTTTCAAAGAAAAAAAGATTAGGATCATTTTAAAGTACTTTGTGTAATAGTAGTATGTTTTATCTTCTTCCCTATGTGTTATGTATTAGAAGTCCACCGATTTATCGGATTTATCGGTGCTGTAAGGACATTTTATAAATTATAGTTATCGACAGAACGTGGCTCTGACAGTGGCCGATGTCTGCGCACAGTGCCCTCAAAGCACTCTACAGATTGACAAGCTAAACCTTACCTGTAAATATATGAAGTGTGTTTAAATACCTGTTTTATTCCAAATAAAATTTTACAGGCAGTTTGAACAATACTAAAATAGGAGACACAACAGCTTCAGAGAGTTTACAGGTTAGCTGGCTGTTGCGCAGGACAGGGGGGAGAAGCACGTTAACCTCTGCGAGCTCACAATCCACCATACTAAATTTAGTTTGCTGCTACAAGTGCTGCTCACAAGTCCTGATGCAACGGTGAGCACAGGCTTACCTTGGCTCATTAACACGCTGCTGGGTACACGCAGCCTATGATCTCTCTCTGTGTAATGACACCGAGGCAGCTGAGCCTGATAAGAGGCCTTCAGCTGATCAATGGGAATGTCTAACGTGAAATATTTAATACTCCCCTCTAGCCCTGCTTATCATCTGGGCTTCATGGCTCAGCAAGGTGTTACACTTCTTCAGTACATCGTAAACCTGAGTACCTGAGGATGTTGGAAAATGTCCAGTCTTTCCTCTCAATGAGCTGTATTTTTTTTACCATTTGGTCAGTCAATGAACTGATCTGCTGTTTAGTAGAGGCATTTAGAAGTGATTCTGGCAGCGGTACAGTATGCGGATACACTGAAAGAGAGAGCAGCTCAGAAGATTCACATTCAGATTACAGAGTGAGGTAATCATCTGACAGTCGACACACCCATCTTCATTAAACAGACATTTCCCTGATCATAATGGTCTCATTCTGTCTCTGTCTATTTATTTCTCATCTGTGTTTATAGTCACAGTGACACATTGGTCAGCTCTTGCTGCCAGCTCAAAGGCAAACCTCAGCGTACAAACCTAAAGGTACAGAATATAAAGAAAGAATATTTTCCCAAGGAAATACAGCTTCTATAGGTTTGACTCTGCTTTTGTTTGTCCATATAGGAGGCGTTCAAATAGGATTGCAGTAGTATACCGTGAAACTGTAAACCGTGTTTTGAAAATTGGTGATTATCATACGGTGTATGTTTTCTAGTTCACGGTATTGAAAAACAATGCAACCGCATGGAAAATCCCACCTTTGCACACAAATTTTTTCTCCTCATCTGTCTGTCAGACTTTTTACACTTTCAACTGAAAAAAGGTTACAAGTGTCAAGCATCTATTCAATAAAAAAAAAAAACTTTTGTTTTCATTCCTTTAAGGGTCATTATAACTGATAATAATAAAAACTGTTTAATACTGCATACTGTGGTAACATGAAACCATGATATTTTCTGAGACAGTTATTGTACCGTGAAAATCTCATACCGTTGCAAACCTACATTATGAAAAAGGATCATCTTAAAAAAATGTCCAACTTGCATAGGAATCCATTCCAAAAGTGCCAGCTTCTCCTTAGAAATACAAAGTCAGTACATTTTTTTTCCACTAGATGAATATGGTCAGCGGAGGTTCTGGCCCCTTTAAACCTCAGGGGCCACACTGGGGCCAGCTGTTCTTTTAGAGGCGACGGTTAAATTGACCCTGAAGTTCAGCGCTCTTTTGAGTGGTGGTGTGGTGCAGTAAAAAAATGAGGGGAGGCAAAGTCAAATAGGTCGTCTAAAAAATGTAAGATATACAATAGGACACTGTATTGTTCCAGCAATAAAGCTTTACAAAGTCTGGTTTATGGTACTATTATACTGTGGTACAGTATAACCCACATAACAAACAGGGTAATATTTAGGCAGCAGATGTACATCAGAAAAAAACAAAGCACATCTTATCTGTTTCTTAAATGAACAACACAAAGCTTTTACTTTAATACAGAGCCACATTGAATACTAAGAGAAATCACTCACAGGTTTTTGGTCAAAAACCTGTGAGTGATTTTGAATACTAAGAGAAATCACTCACAGGTTTTTGGTCAAAAATTATAAATGTATGAATCAAGAACATGACTTAGACTACACACCCCTTATCCATCTGCTGTACTTGACATTCAAGAAATATCCAAAGCCAAAAGAATTCAAGTTTCTTACCAAAGCTAACGCCAGCACAATAAAAAGCGAGGACTAAAGGGACTGTTCTTACTTATTAGAGGAGGGGGTGACAGGGAGGTGACTTCTTTTTTGTTTTTGGAACCTCCTTGAAGCCACAAATGTTTTTCCCTGAGCCTCCCTGAGTGACGGAAAATGCACGACCCTCCCTTTGCCATAAATTAGTTGTACGATTTTTAAAACTTACCCTTTGATGTTTTAAAGTTCAAAGTTGAAGACGAAATCCTCGGTTTTTCACTCTGCATTGTGACTAGTTCGTGCAAATGGTTTATTTATCGCAAATTTAAATGAGACATAGAATAAAGTGAGTTTGATGTAATAACACTATTACTGTATAAGCTGAGGTGTGGTTATGCTTTTTTTGAAGGAAGCATTCATCCCACATGATGTGTCCAAGGATCATCTGGAATTTGAAAATCCAACACTAATTTCTGTATACAGTTTCTGGCCGTGAGAAATGGTGTAATTTTGGTGATTTGCCCTCTGATGCATGTTTTCTTTAAGAATTGGTGGTAAATTAAATGCAAAATACAACCATTTAAAGTTTTATGCCTCTCCCCTAAGCCAAACTAAAAGACATAGTTTGCTTAAAAAATGATTTGACATGCATTCCCCTTTTTGCACCACCTCCCTCCCCCCTCATTAGTAACAAACAGTCCCTAAAAATATTTCTATTGTACCAGCCCAGGAGCTACAAGCATTCACAAATCTTACACAGTTAACTGGTAACTACCAATAAATGCAAAAATTGGACAAACTCCAAAGTAACTGCGTAGATAGACAAAAGAAATGGCAAAATAGTTTGAGCGTCCAAGCAGAAGACCAGTATCCTCCATTACAACATTAACTGCGCAATAAGGAGTTACAGTGTACACAAAGCCATGGCGGGACATTTCAGCATCAGGAGAAGCAAGCAAGTAAAAGGACAGACAGACATAGAGTGTATTTACTCACGTTATTTGATGCTGAAGCCTCTCCAGTTGACACTGAACCCTCTCATGTTCTTCGTGAGGTCGAAGTGAAGTGGTAAATATCCATGTTCTTGTCTTGCTGCTTGTTATGGTCGTTTTGTAATTTCATTAGCTACATTAGAAAACAAGCTAATTTTCTCGTTGTTTATGTGTATTTTCTATAAAATGGTTTCCATTATACTGGTTTCATGTATATTTAACAGAAATGTCCCGCAAATGCGTTTGAGCTGCGGTCTAATATTTAGCTTTACTGTACTTTTAACAATCAAAGAATATCAACTTCACCTTGCTGCACTTGAGACTGTACGTTGCTGGCGCCATCTTTGTTTTTTTCACCACATTGACTGATATGTACCAGCCGTTACAACCCAGCAGGGGCGCTGTTTCACCAATATTAAGACATACAATTAAAAACGTAGCCTACACAGACAAGTGTGTCAGTTTTATGACAATGAAAATTATTTAATGTTTTTGCTGGAGAGAAAATGACAGTTGAGCACAATGAGCCTCAGGGACTCACCACAGAACATACCCAGAATATGGTCTAAACAGATTTTTTTTTTCTAGTCCTGATGACAAATGAAGTGGGCATGTTTGCTGTAAACCCAGTGGTTGCAATTGTAGCCTGCTGTCTGATGTGTCCTTCAGTAATTGTAAGCTCTATCACTGCTCTGAAACTGACCTCCGACCCCCCTGTGTGGGCTGATAAAAAGGAGACTGTTCTTTTTCTTCTGGAGATCAATACTACATATATCTAGATACAAAAACTCATTTCACCTCTACAGTGGACCACCTGTGCAATGCCCATTAACCATGCTGCTGTGAAAGACACTGAGGGGTCAGTGTTGTAATGCAGCAATATTTCTGTCCCCATGAATGTTTCTCTTCATTTTTACTTTAAAATGTGTCAAATAGTTCTAAGAAAAATTGTATATAGATCAGGTAACATTCAGCGTGTTGAGTCAGACATCGCTTGATCCAGCATTTCACACAGAATGTCATCCAGGTATAAGGTGATGTTTAGAAAAATTTTGACAAAATAAACTTAATTAATCTGCAGTACAAGCTGTTTAACATTTAACTTGCACGTCACAAATAATTTTTATGGTGTGTGCAGTGCAGCAAGTTTGGATAACCCTAACCTGCATTTTGGCTCAGGTATTTATTTTAGCTCCTAGTATCTATACATATTTTAGACAGTACTATATTTATTTATTTAATATAATTTTCATTATTAACTGTCCCACGAAGTGCTCCAGGCTTTGAAAGCCAATCTTCCTAGTGGCTAAACAGTGGTACTGCAATTTCAGGGGTCTGTCATGTGATGCCATTGGGCCCAAAAAGACTTTTTCCCACTGATTTTTTTTAAAGATATTTTTTGGGGTCTTTTAGCCTTTAATGGACAGGACAGACAAGTGTGAAAGGGGGAGAGAGAGAGGGAGTGACATGCAGCAAGGGGCCACAGGCTGGAGTTGAGCCCGGGCCGCTGCGGCAACAGCCTTGTACATGGGGTGCCTGCTCTACCACTAAGCCACCGACGCCCCCTTTTTCCCACTGATTTACATGGCAAAAGAGACATTTGTAAATCAGTGGATACATTTTTTTTGAGCACCACAACCCCTGCGAAATGATTTGTTCCACTATCAGGATTGGATCCATTAAGTCCGATAATATTTGGAATATCTAGAAGAGCTGTAAGATTAAATAATTTTATCCCCATTCAAGTTAGCGGAGTGCTAAAGTGGAAGTCAGCTGCCCGGCCATGCTCGGTGGCCATAAGCCCGTGGTGCACCTGCTCTATGGTCCAATGATGCAAAAGCAGCACTGATCGTCCAGGTAATTTCATACTGCAGAAATATAAAAATAATTTTTGGCTTTATAACTTTGATAGAAATGACTTGGGTCCCACCACCTACGCTTTATGCAGGTCTCTTAATACATCCAAGGTGTTTCCCTGAAATACTTTGCCGCCCTGTGTTTGTAGTTTCTCACCTTCCAAAAAAAGTACTGTTTTCAGGAAGTGACACATTTCTTTGGAAGGGAATTTCGAAGGAGTAAAGTTAAGTTTCATCCTGTTGGACTAATTTATGGAAAAAGTTGGTTCGATGTAAACTTGTAAATTTCCTTCTCTGCGCCGGAAAGATTAACCATCATAACTTTTTGTAACCATGGAGGAAAATAAGACTTAATCCACGTTTATGTTTTCTCCATATGTATTTGTATCACTTTCGTTTGATCTTTATTTGCTGCTATTGCATTCCTTAATATTTTATATTATCCTTTTGTTACTGAAATGAATAAATAAGCAGACAGATTAATAAATAAACAAATAGAGATATAAGTTACTTCTTTTTTGTAAAGATCTTGATTTTAGCTCAGATGTTTAGGCTCTAAGCCGTTTAGTTTTTGCAGCAGTTCCTGTTAATATACAATGCTTTTCAATAAAATAAACGACTACAGTTTTCTAGAGACTAAAGAATGGTAAGGATAGTCGCACAGAACTTTATTTGTACAGGGCATCTTCCATACTCAACACAATATAGTGTCGCAGATGGTCGGTAAGTTGGCATCAGACTTTTTTTCATAAATTGTCAGGGATCATTGGAATCTTACAAACCTTTGCAAACCAGTAAAAATATTATGAAACATTTTTAATGCAGCTGAATAAAACATTTGCATAGCAGTGCCTCCACCCATCCCTCCTAACCCTTCCTGCAGCTAAATAAAGGATGAAAACTCAAAACTATGGAGGAGTACGGACAGTATCCCACATACTTACAGCAGTGAAGTGGTGGACAGGATGGCTGAAGGGCCGGTTTCCTGTGCAGCTGATGTGTGGATGCACTTCCTGCTGCAGTTGGAGTGTCTTTACAGCACAAACCTCATCTCATCTCTGCTGTTGTTTTTTTTTTTTTTTTTTTTAAATCATTGTTTTTTTTTGTTGTTGTGTCCCAGAGCAGACACTGGTATTTACAGCTCTTGTGTGTCCTGGCACTTAGCACACGCCACTACACACTGCCCTTGTGGTTGTCAGTAAGGGGCCCCATGTCAGTGTGAGTAATTTAAAGCGTTTTTGAGTACGCACCTGGAACAAAGCCTGTAAACGGAGCCCCCACTCTACCGCCTGACTCACTCTGCCCTCGTCATCTACGCTGGCCTCATTACGTGGCACTAATCAGGATTTAAATGCCACACCGCAGTATGACAGCTTCGGAGCCCAGCATCTTGCTTACATTTATACAGTGTGGATAAATATACAGAGAGTGATAATCGGCGATGTCGTGTCAGGTGTGCTTTTATCAAAACATCTTGAAGGGCCATCACTGTGTTAGGACACATTTTATCATCAGTGTCTCCATTCATATTATATATTTTTGTAAAATATCTGATGTCATGCCAAGTTCTGTTTACTTTTTGTGACTTCATGGGTTTTGATGTGAAGGATTGAAAAAGTATTTGTATAAGGAAAACACTAAATCATATGTTCCTTTAGGAATATTTTGTAAATTCATGAATCAAATAATATAGGTATCCATTTTTTATTTTCAAAAATATGTGTGGACTATTACTGTTGCGTGCTGGGAGCTGTTGACAGCACACTAGTTGGTGGCACTGCCATCCAGGGCAGTCACATATGAGCGAATGCAGGCAAGTGGTCATCGCCTTCCATGGTGAAATTTGTGCAGAATGTGGGCAGCGTCGCGTGTGTGACACACACGGAAAGCTAGCTTTCTAGCTGATGTTAGCTACATGAACTGTGATGTTATTGGTACATTTTCCCTTTTCTTTTGTTACATGCCTGTCTCCTAACTGAGCAGCGTCTGTCATGTGAAGCAGTTTGATTTTTTTATGGCCAACATCATACAATATCTGCAACAATAATCGTCTCTTCCACACATACTCCTTTGCTATTGGTTGAGGCTGCAACTTTGCCTGCCAAAGGTCACCAAAGTTGAACTCCACGCAGTGCAATTCCACAACTTTGCGCTGTGTGGAGTTCAACTTTGGTGACCTTTGGCCGGCAAAGTTGTGGATTTGCACTGCTACCAGGTGCCCTACTGCTTGCACTGAATGAAAGTGAATGTGAGGCTAATATTTGCCTATGTTAATTTCACTCATGTGTAACTGTACAACACCTCTGGACGCGATGCGAACAAACAAACATCAGTATGTTTACATGCTCAGCAAACAGGCTAAGCTTCATGTCGCTTCCTTTAAAAAACACTCAGCCTGGCTCTGGTAAACAGTTTCATCAGCTAAAGTGAAAGTGAAAGTGAACCCCAGATTCACCCTTATGTGCTGTATTTGTGGTTTTTTCAGTGCTGTGTCTGCAATATATGTAGCTTCCTCTTGGATGCGTTCACCCTACAGTTTGATACCTGGGGGGTATTCCATCAAGCAGGCTAGAGGCAAATCTAGGCTTAAATGGCCATGTCTGGCTAATGTGAGCCAGAGTTCTGTTTCATCAAAGTGGCTAAGATTAGCCTCACATCGGTAGGCTGACCAAACGTCCTCTTTTGCCCGGACATGTCCACTTTTCACGTCCTGTCCGGGGCGTCCGTGGGGTGTCTATAAATTGATGATAATGTCCGGTTTTCCTTTCCGAACCCGACAGTCATTCTGTTTTGTTATGTCCAAAACCGAACCGAACCCGACATTATTTAATTACTAAAGCACAGTTGTGTCACACAGTTGTTATGGTTACAGGCTATTTAACAGGCCGGGAGTGCGCCGTGGGTGCTCCGCGGAGAGGGAGACCTCCATGTTTGAGACGGGAGCGGGAGGCGGGAGGTCCGAGGCTTCCAGCGAGGGGAGAGGGTGAAATATAACAAAATAAGATAAAATAGGAAAACTTGTCTACCTCTTTTATTTTCAGCGTTTAATCAAGGCTGAGGCGGGCGGCGGAAGGTCCGAGGCTTCCAGTGAGGGGAGAGGTAGAAACAAACAGACAATGTGTGTGTGTTCTGTTCAGGTGTTGTCACATAAATAACAGTCCCCAAGCAATAAACAGGACAGACAATAGGATTTTATTTATTTTTACACTACATTTTCACTGAAAGCTGACTGAACCAGACTCCCAGGCCAGAGGCGACCAGAAGTGGGTGAATGATCTGAATCTGTTCTTCAACAGATTTGATCAGTCTGCCCCTCCCTGGCCCAGACATCACGGCTGCAACCCCCCTCATCCTCACCTTCACCTTCCCCCCCACCTACACCCCTGGCACACTGCTTCGACACCTCCCCCACCCCTCCCCCCACCTCATCACCCCCACCCCCCAGCACACAGCCCCCCTGCTCCAGCTTGTCCTTCACTACCTGTCAGGTGAGAGATCAGCTGAGGAGGATAAAGACGAGGAAGGCTGCGGGTTCAGATGGCATCAGCTCCAGGCTCCTGAAGTCCTGCGCAGACTAACTGTCCAGGATAGCTGAAACCACCTTCAACCTGAGCCTGAAGCTGGGGAGAGTACCACAGCTGTGGAAGACATCCTGCGTGGTACCTGTGCCCAAGACTCCGCACCCCAAGGACTTCAGCAGCTTCAGACCGGTGGCATTAACATCGCACCTCATGAAGACTCTGGAGCGCCTGGTCCTGTCTCGTCTTCGCCCTGCAGTAGGCCCTTCAATGGACCCGCTGCAGTTTGCCTACCAGCCTGGCATTGGGGTGGACGATGCCGTCATCTTCCTCCTGCATAGAGCTCTTTCCCACCTGGAGAAGCCCAGAAGCTCTGTGAGAATCATGTTCTTTGATTTCTCCAGTGCTTTCAACACCATACAGCCTGCACTTCTGAGGGACAAACTGGAGCACATAGGGGTGGCTAATCAGCTCACATCCTGGATCCTGGACTACCTCACGGACCGGCCACAGTGTGTCAGGACCCAGGATTGTGTATTGGACTTGGTTGTCTGCAGTACGGGGGCCCTGCAGGGGACGGTGCTGGCACGGTTCCTCTTCACCCTCTACACTGCAGACTTTTCATACCACACCCCCACCTGTCATCTGCAGAAGTTCTCTGACGACTCTGCCATAGTTGGCCTGATCACAGATGGGGATGACAGGGAGTACAGAGAACTGAACCAGGACTTTGTGGACTGGTGCCTGAGGAACCATCTTCAGATCAACGCGGGGAAAACCAAAGAGCTGATGGTGGATTTCCGCAGGCGCAGACTCCTCCCCCCAACATCGGTGAACATCCAGGGAAAGGACATTGAGATGGTGACATCTTATAAGTACCTGGGTGTTCATCTTAACAATGAACTGGACTGGACTAATCACATAACAGCACTGTACAAGAAAGGCCAAAGCAAACTCTACCTGCTGAGGCGGCTCAGGTCTTTTGGAGTGCAGGGGGCGCTCCTGAAGACCTTCTTTGACACTGTGGTGGCATCAGCCATCTTTTACGGAGTAGTCTGCTGGGGCAGCAGCATGTTCCTCATCCTATAGCACATTCCATTAATTTAAGGGGATTTTCCTTATTTTGATATAATAAGGGATAGAGCTTACAATTGACTCCCAAATGATGAGAAATAGATAATCGATTCACTATCACCTGCATTCACTTAATAGGTTTCCTCATCTCCACTGAATTGATGGATTTGCTAAATGTCATTTTCTACAATCAATAGATAAACATAATGTGATTATTTCCTATGAACTGATCAGTTTGGAAATGTCATAATCTACAGTCAATTATGTGATAAATGCGATGGTTCACATAAAATAGTTTGATTAAATATCATCATCTGAAATGTACATAGGAATCAATGTGATAAATAGTCTATCACTAATATTAATTTACACATGAAATGCTGAATTTTCTTTGTCACTTATGCATTTAGCCTGTCGGTAATAGTCTGCCACGCCACCTCCCTTGCTTTATTAATTGTTGCAGTATTGCCTTTGTTCGTAATCATGTCCTTATAGTCCTCATACACTTCCATAAGGAGCGTTTGCTCCGCCGTAGAAAAAGCCTCCGCTCGCTCCTTTCCTTTGCTTTTTGACATTTTGCAACATATTCGGCACTTGACTAGTGTGGGCTTTTTATTTTCCCTGGGCGCGTGCATGAGTTGAGGCTTAACAGGTGAGGCTTGAATTAGTGTCCGTTGGAGCTAGCTGATTTCACTTGATGGAACGGGTTGGAGCTAGATTGGGAGTTGGTGTTTAGTCAAACTTCAAGATTACGAGGCTGTTTACACGTACACGGTGATTTTGATAAACGGAGACAACTTCCTTCGTTTGTGCCCTTCCTTTACACGCAAACGGAGATTTCTCCTGAAAACGAGTCTTTCTAAAAACTCCGGCCAGAGTGGAGATTTTGGAAAACTCCGGTTGCGCGTTTGCATGTAAACTGAGATAGACGGAGTTATAGGCAGCCGATGTCACAGTATGCGCCGGAACTTGCGCCTGTGTCAAAAGTGCGACCCACGAGTGCGACCTATGTTGCTATGGTGACAATGGATACATGGAAGGCTTGAGCTTCTCGTTACACTGCCACCTACAGGTTTGGCATGCTCTTGTGTATATATACACGGGTAAGTGTAAATGAAGAATTTTTTGAAAACGGAGACGGTGAAATGTCTGTTTATGAAAATATCCGGCAACGTGTAAACGGCCTCTAAACCTTAGTCTGGATATTCTTAGCTACGTTGATGGAATACCCCCCAGGTTACTGCCTTTTTATAAAGTCCCGCCCTCACCCGCAAAATAGGAACTTTAAGCAGCGGCGGAATTTGCCACGGCTAAGGCTCCCGGAAATAGATTGGCACTCCGCTGATCGAGACTTAAAGGGAAATTTCGGTTTATTTCAACCTGTCTCCTATCGTCCTAAATTTGTTTCAAGTCACTGGTGACATAGAAATAATAGTTAGCATGTTAGCCGTTAGCCTTGATAAAGCCGTAGCGTCAGACCTGTTAAAACGTAATTGAACGGGCATCCTTTCAAGTGCAAAGTTAGTCCACTAAACAAGCTTTTTTTTCCACAAAGACCACCTCATATTGTTAGGATAAATGTCAGAGAACATACAGAAAACAACATGTAAACGCGTTGTCTTACCTTACCGGTGTGCTGCCATGTTTGTTGTTTACCATTTAGCTAAGGCTGCAACTGGTCCCATTCCTTGCAACAGAGGCATTCCTCTTCTGTGGGCAATGGGGTACAGCATTCACAGGTAACGTTACACCACCAATCTCCAGAGCTAAAGCCTTCCAGCAGCCATTCTTCCTCTCTCGTCCTCTAATGTTACCTGTTGTGCCTCTCTCTCTCTCCTCCTCCGTTCTTCAATTTCACGAAGCTCTTCGTCAGTGTATTCTGGCTCAAATAAATAAGGGCGGCCATTGACTCTCGATGTGGAAAGCCTATATACTAACATTCCACATTTAGGTGGTCTTCAGAGTTGTTGTCTTACCTTACGGTATGTTTACCATTTACCTCTGCTTCCTAAAGCACGGCCGAAATATCGCGAGAACAAGCAGCGATCTCATACCGTGCCTGTAATCTCGCGAGAACAAGCTGCAGCAGCTGCAAGGCAGAACCGGACAGTAGCCTGAAAGGTTCATTCATTTATTTTATGAAAGATTTATAGAATAATGGCTGACTTTTTGCCAGGAATTTGATTTTGCAGCGTTTTATGGCCGCCCTTATTTATTTGAGCCAGAATACACTGACGAAGAGCTTTGTGAAATTGAAGAACGGAGGAGGAGAGAGAGAGAGGCGCAACAGGTAGAGGACGAGAGAGGAGGAATGGCTGCTGGAAGGCTTTAGCTCTGGAGATTGGTGGTGTAACGTTACCCGTGAATGCTGTACCCCAATGCCCACAGAAGAGGAATACCTCTGTTGCAAGGAATGGGACCGGTTGCAGCCTTAGCTAAATGGTAAACAACAAACATGGCAGCACACTGGTAAGGTAAGACAACACGTTTACATGTCGTTTTCTATATGTTCTCTGACATTTATCCTAACGATATGAGGCGGTCTTTGTGGAGAAAAAGCTTGTTTAGTGGACTAACTTTGCACTTAAAAGGATGCCCGTTCAATTAAGTTTTAACAGGTCTGACGCTATGGCTGTATCTAGGCTAACAGCTAACATGCTAACTATTATTTCTATGTCACTAGTGACTTGAAACAAATTTAGGACGATAGGAGATGGGTTGAAATAAACCGAAATTTCCCTTTAAGCCGTAGTGCCGGTGTTGCCTGCCGTAGCCCGCTGACTCACTACGAGAAAACAAAGCATCTCAAGTAGTCGCTACAATGCGTGGTTAAATGGTTTTCATTATATTTCTGCAATTGATAGTGACACACTATATATTAGGCTACATGTTTCAGCGATCCTTTCCCACAGACGCAGGATACTATGTATAGGCCTATTTCACTGTATAAAAACCATAGTGAAATATTTTCTGCTATAGGCTATATTCTCCCCTCATCCTTGCATTGCATACAGTAGCCTATATAATTTCTCAGTATACCCTATGAATACTATGTACATTAGTCTTTATTCCATTCCTTCATGCCAGCCTCTTTGGGAGCATACATAAGCCCTCCATCACTCCCACGGCACTGATCACAGATGAACTTCCCGAGCACATCTGCCAACACTGGAAGGTCGCACTTTCTCACTCTGAACTCCACCAGACATTCATCCTCCTCCATTTCATCCAGGTGAAAACACGCACATAGTGTTGATATGGTAAATCTAACTTCTGCTCACGTCATATAATAACAAAAACTCTTCCTCTGATATTAACTTGTCATCTAATGCATAGAGCAACTCCTCTCTGGCCCTTATGAAAGACATTTTGACCGAACTGAGATAGCTCACTTCAGCTGTGCTTTTACGAGCGATCAGCTATTCCGACCTGACAGCTACTGCAGCAAACTGCTTAATGACAACTGTGGATTTGACGGCTACGGTACCAGCGCCAGGAGAGATTTATTTCGGGGAGCCATAGCCGTGGCAAAATCCGCCACTGCTTAAAGTCCCTAACGTCTTTCTAAAGATGACATATTCTGATTTTTTTTTTTTTAGATCTTTCTGGAGGCGTGTCTGAAGACTCAGGTGTGTTCTTTGTAACCTGACAGTCTTGTCTTGTGGGAGGTTATTCAATACACAAGGATGTAGGCCCACCTACAGAAGTTCAGTAATGTTGACTGATTTCAAAACTAACATAAGTAATAAAAAAAAAAGGAAAAGGAAAAAGATAGGACCTCCGGTGTCTATATGTACATCCACACACCTGTTAGGTTGGTCTGGGTGGGATGTGTGTGTCCTGGTGTTTTCAAGAAGTTTAAAACAGCATCTGATGCAATATTCATGTCAGGAATTTGGTATTTTGAATTTTCAGCAGCTGGCACGGTACACCCCACCCCCTCCCCAGGCAGGGAGATGGAGGGTAGGTGGGTGGAGTTGGGGGGGGGGGGGGATGGGTTGGTGGGGTGGGAGGTGGGGAGGGGGTCCTGTCCTGGAAAACACACTCCCAGCTCTGGCTGTTTACATCTCTTTGGCACGGCTGTGGTTGTTACCATGGCGACGGGAGTAAAGATAGTTGGGATGTGTCAGAGATACAGTGCGCAGTGTGGTGCTGATTGCTGGACGTGAGTTGAAGAATGAACAGGGTACACAGGAAGTGGGAGAGGAGGGCGCCGGCTCACCATTATCTCAGCCGGCCGCCAGACAAATGCAGCTCGTTTTTAGGCACCGGCTGCTTTGTTTGCTTTTTACTCTCACTGGGAAATGACATTTACAGCTGCATGATGCCTGGGTTAATACACACCTGTGTTATTAGAGTAAATGATATAGTGCAGCTACAACAACCACTTTCTCATTCATTCTGGTGCCAGGCACAGTGGAGATAACAATGACAGCACTCATCATGTAAAGTTGTACGCAGATACATATACTGAGTTTACATATTGATAACATTTGAGTTTTTCATCCCCAAATCTCTACACAATAAGATCTCTGTCGCTCTGAAGCCTGATGTTCCAGAATCTGCTTTGTTTCTGTTGCCATGGGCAACGACACCACCCATAACTGTAAAGCAGACCCAGTACTTGAATTTGCACTTATTTAAATGTAAAAAAATCTCCCTTTGTCTTGTTTGACATGCACAACGAGCAGGAAGGATTTCTGAAAGCACACAGGGAGCGATCAGAATCATAGCAGAAGGTGATGGTCAGAAATCCTGCAGGGAGGGTCGGAGGGTGGGGGGGTTGTGGGTGGGTGCAGGATTGAACAAGGAGGCCACTGCAATACTGTTCACATCTCTTTACTGGAAGACTGCTAATATAAATGTTGTCCTGATAAAGCCAACATGTTTCAGCTGGATATGGAAAGCAGGCGAGTTTATAATTCAACATATGTGATGAATAATGTTTCCATTTATAACAAGCAATATAAAATAGGTCTTGGTTCCATGGTCACACACCAAGTTGTATATTAAACAACCAGACAGGTGATTTATATGTAACTTAGGACAAACTAAACTCAAATAACTGTCAAAATTCTTTCAATGAAACTTATTGGAAAATTATTTTAAAAATGTAGGACCTATTAAATAAAGTGTTAACCATGACCGTGCTGTATGCAGACTATAAATGTTCGATCAAAGAATTTCGCTGCCATTTGTGCCTGCCAAACTTCCAAAATCCCTTCAAACTATATAATTAAAATCTAATGAATAAAATAAAATTAAAATTTCTAAATACAAAACATTCTTACAGGGTTATTCAAGAGCTTTCAGCCCATGGAAGTATTAAGAGACCTGGATACAGCACTGAAGGCAGGACCCTGTTCGTTCCTTTTTAAGTTGCTCAGTGGCACATGGAGCCAAAAAAGCTCTATTATTGCAGTATGGAATTACCCAAATGATCAGCACCGCTTTGGCATCATTGGACTCATAGAGCAGACACACTAGAGACTTATGGCTGCTGAGCACGGCTAAGCGGCTGACTTCTGGTTCAGTGCTCCACTAACGTGAATGGGTAGAAAAATGATTTAATCTTGCAGCTGTGCTGGACTTTTCAAATGTTATCAGACTGAATGGAGTAAATCCTGATAGTGAAACCAGTCATTTCATGGAGGTTGTGGCGCTAAAAAAAAATGTATCTATGAGAAAAAGTCTTTTGTGATGGACCCTGGAAATTCCCTCATTTGGGGAACAGTCCCAAGTATGGAACTTCAGTCACGAGTCACATTATGACATCTATTGCTCGTCTGTCCGTCCTGGAAGAGGGATCCCTCCTCAGTTGCTCTTCCTGAGGTTTCTACCATTTTTTTTCTCCCGTTAAAGGGGCTTTTTTGGGGAGTTTTTCCTTATCTGCTGTGAGGGTCCAAAGGACAGAGGGATGTTGTATGCTGTAAAGCCCTGTGAGGTAAATTGTGATTTGTGATATTGGGCTTTATAAATAAAATTGATTGATTGATTGATGATGACTCCATACTCCATCCTCTGATGAACATTGTGAGGCAGCAGCCAAGTTACCAGAATAAAATGTTAGTATTGTACATTTTTACAAATCATGGATACATCTGTACGTTTGATATGTTGTGTGATACCAACACAGGTCTTTAAACTAACTCTACTGTTAACCCATTTGGAACAATATTTGACACTCAGAAAATGATGTAGTGTAAAGAGCGAGAAAGTTGGTTTAGGGTGGGTGGGAGGGAGGGGAGGTG
Organism: Epinephelus lanceolatus; assembly: GCF_041903045.1. Taxonomy (NCBI): domain Eukaryota; kingdom Metazoa; phylum Chordata; class Actinopteri; order Perciformes; family Serranidae; genus Epinephelus; species Epinephelus lanceolatus. Next base: position 30,344,136 of record NC_135756.1, on the reverse strand, counting down.
GATAGGTCAGACAGACTTTGAGCCAGGAGACCTCTGTATATGTCCCGTGTGAAACCAAAAGTCTGCTGTTTTTGACATATTGTTACATAACTCCATCTGTGGTGTCCTTATGTCACGCATCACGTGACATATTTATGACGTTACAATCTTATTTTAAGCCAGAACATTTCAAATCTGTCCAAGTCATTTAGTTGCCTAAACCTAATCACAACCATCTGACGACTTTAACCACATGTTACAGTGGGTTTCACTTTGGAGACAGCAACGCATCACATACAGACCTTAAAGAGTGCATCTCAGAGATATGCAAAAGGGTGCCTTCGGGTTCCATATCATACGCTAGGGCCATGAGAAAGCATGAGAAGGCATCGGTATTTGACGACCTAGGATGAGAATGTATTGGCAAGACAGTGGCCAAGCAGCAGGCGGCACCGGTCAACTGTTTAAGACCAACAAACAGCAAAAGCAGGTATTATTCAACAAGAGGTCGAGACAAGTAGAGCCATATGTGTGACTACAAAACCCCATATTTTTTAAGGACAGTTCAGTAGATGTCCAGCTGTGTTAGCAGTAACTAAATTAGGTATTTTAAGCAAAAACGTGATGCTTTCCCAGCCCTAACCGAGGTGTCCTCAGAATGGTTTTATATGATATCCTACGAAAATGCAGACACAACAGTTCATATGATATTCTAGGAATTACCACCCCATGAGTGAAGTTACTGTGGTTTGAGGTTGGTTAAAGTAACATGGTGGGGACATACCTAAAAATGACAGTCCACCCAAAGGGGAAAGTCTGCATTGTTGTGACCCATCCACCACCCTAACCTATCAATCAATCAATCAATTTTATTTATAAAGCCCAATATCACAAATCACATTTTGCCTCACAGGGCTTTACAGCATACAACATCCCTCTGTCCTTATGACCCTCGCAGCGGATAAGGAAAAACTCCCCAAAAAAAACCCCTTTAACGGGGAAAAAAAACGGTAGAAACCTCAGGAAGAGCAACTGAGGAGGGATCCCTCTTCCAGGACGGACAGACGTGCAATAGATGTCGTACAGAACAGATCAGCATAATAAATTAACAGTAATCCGCATGACACAATGAGACAGAGAGAGAGACAGAGAGAGAGATGCAGGTAATGACAGTAGGTTACTACAACATTATTGAAAGTAATAATATTATAGTTATAGTTCTGGCTACTGTGGTACAATATGTTGAAAGTATGTATTAATATCTGGCAGTATACATGTGTGACAATAGTCATATGTGTATAATAACAGTAGAAGTATGACTAATGACTAATGATGGCAGCAGCAGCAGGAGGCATCTGGCAGGACCACGGCAGCAGCACAACCACACACGTCACGCTGTCCAGGCACCGCTGCGATATGAGTTAATCTGAGAGACAGTGGAGCACAAAGGCTCCGGAGAAGAAGCCGAGTTAGTGACATCCAGAATGGCCGAGTTAGCAAGATGCAGTAATAGAATACGAGAGAGAGAGAGAGAGAGAGAGAGAGAGAGAGAGAGAGAGAAGGAGAGAAGGTGCCCGGTGTATTATAGTGGGACCTCTGGCAGACTAGGCCTAAGTCAGCCTAACTAGGGGCTGGTACAGGGCAAGCCTGAGCCAGCCCTAACTATAAGCTTTATCAAAGAGGAAAGTCTTAAGTCTAGTCTTAAATGTGGAGACGGTGTCTGCCTCCCGGACCGTAACAGGAAGATGATTCCACAGGAGAGGAGCCTGATAGCTGAAGGCTCTGGCTCCTGATCTACTTTTGGAGACTTTAGGGACCACGAGTAACCCTGCGTTCTCAGAGCGCAGTGTTCTGGTGGGATAATATGGCACTATGAGCTCACTAAGATATGATGGAGCTTGACCATTTAGAGCTTTATAAGTTAACAGTAGGATTTTAAATTCAATTCTGGATTTTACAGGGAGTCAGTGCAGAGAAGCTAAAACAGGAGAAATATGATCTCGTTTCTTAGTTCCTGTTAGTACACGTGCTGCTGCATTCTGAATTAGCTGGAGAGTTTTTAAGGACTTACTAGAGCTACCTGATAATAGAGAGTTACAGTAATCCAGCCTAGAGGTAACAAAAGCGTGGACCAATTTTTCTGCATCTTTTCGGGTCAGGATAGGCCTAATTTTCGCAATATTACACAGATGAAAAAATGCAGTCCGTGAGGTTTGTTTTAAATGAGAATTAAAAGACAAATCTTTATCAAATATTACTCCGAGGTTTCTTACGGTAGTGCTAGAGGCCAGAGCAATGCCATCTAGAGAAACTATGTCATCAGATAAAGAGTCTCTGAGTTGTTTGGGGCCAAGAACAATAACTTCAGTTTTGTCTGAATTTAACATCAGGAAATTGGTGCTCATCCAAGTTTTTATGTCTTTAAGGCAGTTATGGAGTTTAGTTAATTGATAACTTTCTTCTGGCTTCATCGATAAATACAACTGAGTATCATCCGCATAACAATGGAAATTTATAGAGTGATTTCTAATGATGTTACCTAAAGGAAGCATATATAGAGTAAATAGGATTGGTCCGAGTACAGAACCTTGCGGAACTCCAAAACAAACTTTGGTACGTAAGGATGATTCATTATGAACGTCAACAAACTGAAAACGATCAGATAAATAAGATTTAAACCAGCTTAGTGCAGAACCTTTTAGGCCAATTAAGTGATCCAGTCTCTGCAGTAGAATTTGATGGTCAATTGTGTCAAACGCCGCACTAAGATCTAATAAAACAAGTACAGAGACAAGTCCTTTGTCTGAAGCAATCTACCTACCTAATCAACCTACCGTACAGGACTGCTTTGTTGTTTACGCCCAACAGTGCATTGGTCACATGATCGCAGCTTTTCAAACTACATCAGATATGTATGAATTTGGGTGCATTACTTTTGCAGGAAAATGTCTTAACAGTTTATGAGAACAGCAAGGAGTTTTTGTGCCTCGAACCGAACCACGCATTAACCACAGCGTTTTCACAACAATAAGTTGAAACATAAAGTTTTAACATATTAAAAACATTTTACAACTTATATATTTAAAGCAAATGTACAATGCCAGCATTTTATTATGTAGACTGGGTTGGAGACGGGATTTAAAGCTGCAGAATAAGCTCGCAAGTGAACCTTGTGCTGAAATACTTCCTGTGAAGCTTGACATGTTTTACTACAATCTGATATTTGTCTTTGTAAAACAGAAGTTTTAAAGCTTTATACTGAAACACAGGCAGATACGTACGACTAAAGGTAAACCCATATTTTGCTTTTTCAGTACACCCAAAATCACTGTCAAGAAGAAAACAGGTCAGACGAAGCAAAGAAAGAAACAATCAGTTAAAAGATAAATAGTTTATGTGAATCTCTCACATAGCATTTACCTTCACTCTATACACATTGTTTTGAACGTGATATACAGTATGTCATCTTTTTTTTTTTTTTTTTTTTTTACAATTTGACATAATGGGTTTTTTTTTCAGCATGCAATTTAGAATGCCAACAAAAGGCTCCACAAATACAGACTTCAAACTAGAATTTTCCTCACAGTAAAACATACAAAACATGAACTCGGATCAAAAGCCTGACAGTTTGAGGACACGATGGAGAAGCACAGCATCAGACTACCATGACTTTTACAGATAAGAGCAATGTACTCAACAGTAAGACACAAAAATACATGTTCTGGATTCAAAAAAATAAACACCCTTTTTTTTTTTTCAAGTTACAACGTCATCCTAAAAATACACAAAGAACGGTACCCCTTTGTCAAGTCAAAGAGTAAAGCAGCGTGTGAACTACACGAGGAGGATTGTGGGCACAGGGTGACACGACTGTGCAGGTCAGAACCAAGCTGTGCCACCTGCCAGTCATTTCGAACAGCCTTCAGAGCTGCATTTTCACTCCCTTTTCCTTCTGCATTCTTGTTTTAACGGGCTGCTGAAATCACAGTGTGGATCGGCGCTTTTTGTTTTCGGGTGCTTATTGCAAATCCGATCTGATTGTTTGGGTTCACGGGGTTGCTACTGTGCAGATGTAGCCGTTCTAGAAGTCCCGCTTTATAACTTGGTAAACTTCTGCTACACTTTTGCTCCACCCCCACAAGGGGAAAAGTTTGGAAGAATCAAGTTATGCAGTTTTTGTTTAGCCACCAGGCGTTATGAGGAGTAGTCTGGTGAGAATAATTTGTTTTGCGAGGAGACAAACATCTGCAGCACAAACGCAGGGTAGTTGCATGTTTAGGTGCTCGGAAAAGGGAAGGACTTCTAGAACGGCGACTGCACCACAGGGAACTCTGTCTCATTCGTTTTTGTGCTAAAACTAACTGGAAGAGTGACAGCATCAAGTCCACTCGTTGGTCTCCGCTGACCTGGCCTTTCAAATTGCAGATCTTAACCCTGGTGTTTTAGGATACACACACATTAACACACAGCAGAGCAATTAACCTACTGAAAATTACCAAGGGAAACAAAAGCAGAGATGACCATAATGTCACATTTATTCAACTTAGCACATTTGTCTCTCTATACTGTATATACTGTATGTAGAATTTCATATATGAATACACTCCATTTTTAGAACACAAAGTGCCTCAACTGATACATCTTAATACACTTATTGCGAGGAGGGATACCACAGCAAGAAAAGTGATTTAGTGTCACGGCGCAACTTAGCAACCAACCACCCTGTTACCTGACTCGCCATTGAAAGACAGATGTGTGGACGGAGCCGCTTGACCCAGATGTGCTGTGTTGTCTTATTTACAGGAGCGATATCTATACAGTAGTCTCTTTTAAGGACGTGTCCAGTTTGCTTTGCTAGCCTTTTTTTTCTCCACAGTTCTAAAACAGGAAAACAAAAAGAGAAATCAGGAAAAGGTAAATGCTTGTCAAAGTCCTCCCAGGGTTTCATTTTTATCTCTACGTCCCGTTACTGCGCACTGAGCCACTGGCTGGGCGGCTGTCAGCCAATAGTCTCTGCGTGCCTCCTCGTCCATATTGTCCTGTAGGAGTGGCCTTATGGCTCCAAATGGGGTCCTCCCACTGCAATAGGTCCTCATACTGATCCCACCGTCATTCAAATAGGAAATGAATCGTCTAAATAAAATATAAACACATCTCTAAATATCAGAAATGCATAATGTCTTTGCTGAGCATCATTTCACAACATGCACAGACTGACTATTTTCAATATGTGCACCAAAAAATGACAACATGGTACAGATCTATGGTGCTGTTTCAGCTTGAGTTATAAAAGCTCTGTTGTATATTGCAGTGGTTTAAGTGGGGGTGATTCAATAATTCACCATACAAACGGAGAGAAATGTTTGCAAGAGCTCTTCTTTTTAATTGTTTGACTTTTTGCCGAGCTATGTGTAAGATGCATCTAGCTGTGAGCCAGTTGCTAAGCAACCATCTGCTACTGGTATAGACATACTGTAGGGATGGGTGAGGCACATCGCTGCATGGCTGTGTCTGCTGTCCCACACCTGTTGGTGCACAGAGGCAATTTATGAAATATAGTGAATGGATAAATGATTTGAGAGCAGTTAATAGCCCTTGGAGATGGCTGATATAAAGTGAAACTGTGCAGATAAAAGAGCAGAGAAGGATTGAGTTATGTGTCAGTGTTTTTTGCAACAAACAAAATCTGCTCCTCGGGTGTAAACTGTGCAAATTTCCATCCAAATCTGGTGTCATATGATACAAAATGCCATTTTCTCCTCAATTATAGTGTCATTTGTTGATTCTAATCATACTTATGTCTTAATATAATTATCAGCTGATTAAAACGCTACAAGCAGCACTTGTAATAGTGCCATCAATAGTGCATGTTTATCTGCGCTTGTCTCTTCATACAGGTATCACCTCTTAGGATTACTGAATAACCCCCGGTTTTCAGTACACACACACACACACACACACACACACACACACACACAAGAATACAAACTTAATTCATGACCAAAAGGGCGAGAGGGTCCCACACTGCAATCTGACCCTCACACCTGTTCAGAAGGTTACCTTTCCGCCATGGTGGCATCTTCCCCTCAAGCCATTAAGATAGAACGTTGCTCTCTGCTTGTGTGAAACCAGTAAAGACAACCTCTTTGCAGTTATCTGTGAGCAAAACAACCAGAGACACAACAGCTTTGGTGGCACTCCATCAAAGAAAACAAAACACAGAGGAGGTGGGGAGAAAGTTAGTCGGAAATAGCAGACGAGCAAAGAAAAAAAAAAAAAACATGCAGAGAGAAGCGAACACCCAACTGGCGTTCTGTGTTTTCAGTCTCCTGGGTGGTTTGTTGGTGAAGCCGATGGAAAAATGAGACGAGTGTACCCCAACCCCAACATAATAACATTACATTAAAAAATACTTTCTCAAATATACATTTCCTCAAGCTCTCCTCGCTGTCTGCCACATTGCTCGCAGACGATGGTTACAGGATGATCCATGCAAAAACATGAGCAGGACCAGCAGCGGGTGAAGAGTGACAGACTGTACGTGTGCTTGTGTGAGTCGAGACATAGTCCTGAAATGCTCCTTCCTGACACCCGTCCCTCCCGTCTCAATCCCAAAAATAAAGTAGCAAACCAAAGACAAAGTCACAGTTGTGTGAGGTTAAAATGAAGTGACATCTCTCTTTCTTTTTTTGGAAGCACGTCTTTTTCAAGGTATCTAAATATAGCAACATCTAATATCCCTGATTATTCATGTGTCCTTTATTACATGTTATGGCTGCTACTTCTAAAGCCACCAGTCAGAGTTCTTTTATTGCAAGTCTCACAATATCGAACTAAAGGGAACTCCAAAAGACACAGGAGAACTGACTAGTTACTTAAGGATGTTAGCTAAGCACATCAAACTTCAAGGAAAAGAGGAGTTGCTCAGGTTGCCCAAGCCACTAACATTAGTCTTAGCTACAAAGTTAAGTACTTATCCACTAGTCACAATACCGAGAACAGAGTTCAGATATAATACCACAGGGAGGTGGTTTGTTTGGGGGGTAGGATGTGGGCTGGTTTGGACCAAAGTGGCCCAGGGCTGCACGTCTCACAGGATGGAGGGGATAGGGGAGCGAGAGCGTCGCAGCGGGCAGGGCGATCCGTAGGGTGAGGTCACGGGAGACAACCTCAGGGCGTTACCAGTCATGCCCGCTATGTTGTTTAAGCTCCGGGATTTCTCATAGCCTTCAGATGAGGGGGCGACACAGAGGAGGTGGTGGTGGAGGTGGTGGTTGTGGTTGTGCAGGAACAGGACATGAACACACACAGGCAGGCAGGCAGGCAGGCACGCAGGCAGGCAACGATCCGAGTCCGAGCCAGCCGAGTGAACCGAGACAAGACAGGAGACAGGAGTGAGACAGAGCAACAGTAACATACTGTATGGTGAGTGCATGCACAGCACTTTTCCTGACAATGACTGTGAGGCAGATTGGAGTTTTAGATAGGCAAATGTGTTGAGCCAGAGCTGCTCTAGAGGGAGAAATAACCTCATTGGCTGAGTTAATCCTCAGAGGGCAGAGCCAAAGAACCACAGTCTCCTGGCTTCAGATACATTCCATCACTGGAAACCCTATCTGACCAGAAAATATACATCGCAGCATCCCATTGGGATTGGGAATGAGTTAGAAGTAATCTCAGACACTGCTCATTTAGAGGAAAATAGTAACATTTACAATAAAAAAGACAACACAAGAACAGTTAGCTATTTTACTCTTTGCTGTCAAAGTAGGTGATTTAATTTGTCTGGAACCACAAGCAGCTGAGTAGGAAAAATCGTCTGCATCAGCCTTCTAGTTGTAAGTCTGAGTCAAGCTATGACTCACTCATCATTCAGCAAAAATGTCAACAAACCAGTGGCAAAAAAATCTGCAAATAGCAAATATCGCTGGCAGTTACATTTTAATAAAAACCAATGTTAATTTCAGTCAGTTCAGCTGATCAGAAATGAGCTGTACACCATTTTACCAAATCTGCTTCCATTCATAAACAAATAATGTGCTCACTAGCACAGCTGGATGGAATGGATCCATCATTAATGTGATTAGCTACGCCTGTGCTCTCCCTGCTGTGACAGAAAAAGGTGGCTGTTGTTAGAGCTGTATTGTTATCTAATCTCGCTGTAGTGACTGTGCCTCGAGATTTTGTGACATTAGACCAAATCCATAAAAACAGCGTGGCTACTGGCTTTCTGCTGCTTTCATGCCATGTTGGCAGAGTAGGATGGAAAATCCTCCTGTTACTCTGTCTCAGGAGCATTCATTATTCAGAGACACCCCCGTTGCTATCAATGCAATCTCTGAACCCATCGGCTATCAGTCTGACGACGATAAGCCTATGGACAAGGCCAGCATTTCGGGGGATCCGGTCCAAGACTTCCTCTTCCATGCGCCGGTCATTTCGGCTAATCTCTATAAAAAATATTTCCATATGAATGCAGATTATTAATAACAATGAAAAAAAGCCAAGGAAAAGCTAGATTGTCATCAGACGATAGCTGGGAACAATGGGTTCCAAGTACAGAAAAATATATGTAGACATCGCATTGATTGTGTCAGCCCATTGCAGCAAAACGCCAACATTGCCGCCATATTGGGATGCAAGTAACAGGGGAGCTGCTGTGTTTCTGGATAAAAATCCCTGTAACATTTATATTTTTTCAACCGATTTCAATGAGTTGTTTTTATAGTCATGGGTTTATGATCTACTGTATATGCTGTACAAAAAAAAGTTTTGTCTCCAGTTAATTAGAATCTTAAAAGTTAGACTATAATCACTGCTGGAGGCTCAAGATTGTGTGTGTTTGGCTCACATGAGCTGAATTACTTAACGTTAAAGTTGCATAGTAGAAAATAAATCATCATTATAAGGAATTGTAAAAGTCAAGTTTGTCAAGCATCGATCCGACTCATTGTCCTAGGTTAATACTTGTGTAGATATCCCTATATAATATAATTTATTGTCCAAGTAGACAACTGTTAAGCTAACTAGCTAACACTGTCTGCTTGTCAACTCCTTGATCATAACAGAATATTGAAACTTTCAAAACTGCTCTTTCTACAAAGGCCACCCAAAGGAAATCGGTTCTTTGTTCAGAATATCAAACAGACGATAGATGTTTGTTTCTGGCTGCCAGCAGTCAGCATAAGCTAACATAGCTAGAAGGCTACTCTTAACGTTAGTGAATTTTGATTTTCCCAGGATTGTGCCTGGATGCAGACAGTAACCAATGTAAATGCAAATTACATAACATAAATAAACACATTTCTAAAATGAGCAGTGCTGAAGGTTACTATATTCTGACCAAGGAGATGATAAGCATACTAGCTAGCACACTAGCTCGCATGCTAGCTTGCTGAATTTTTTTAAATTTCCACATTAAATCGTATAGGGACGTCTCACTAAGAATTACCAAAGTCCACAAGGTTTAACCAAGGAAAATAAACCAAATCCATGCTTTTGCCAAACTTTTTCACAATTTTTTACAGCTCCCTTTAACAAACACATAAGTAATTTAGTTCATGTAATCCTAACACACACTCCTCTCTTAAGCGTCCAGCAGTGATTTTAGCCTAAATATCAAGATTCAAGATCAATGTTTTTCTATGCTTCATGTAGATCATGAACTCATTCCAACTGGCTGAGAAATATAAATGTTAAAGTGCTTTTAATCCAGTACAGCAGCTCCCCTGTTACTTGCATTTATTAACAGGCTAGTCTTGTTCTCTTCAATTGCTGCCTACAGATTTTACATACATATGTTTATAAAGTTCACCAGTAATGTTGCTACACCAGATAAAGGGGGATTAAGCTTTTACTTATTGTGTTACATAAAGCTCATAACAGTCAAGCCACCTTTAGCTGATGTGATTGTATTAGTGTTAATATTGGATTTTATTTAGAGGAAACTGTCAACTATAGTGGCTAGTAGCTATAGTGGGCTGTTGAAATTGTCCGTATTGGAGTACGAAAATCATTGCTTAGAGGCTGACACGTATAGTTTTCCCCATTTGGCAACTTGTAATCACAATTTGATGCGATTTGACATTAGCTGCACTTAAATATCTGTATGCCGCTTAGTTAAGCTGGACTTCAAAGTAACCATACCAGCCTACAGCTAGCTAAGCTAGTTAGCCATCATGCTAATGTTCCAACACAATGAATGGCATGATTATGAATGAATGAAATAATGAAATCACTTCCATTGCTATTCTGACCAATGTCTCTGTTGCCACAATGGTTCTCTGGCTCCACCCACTCATTCAACCAATCAGACTGCTTCACGCTTACAGTAACTCCACCTTTGAGAAATGCATTTGTGATTAAAACTCAAGTCTGCCAGAGTTAACAGTGGAGAACTTTTAGTCACATAAGAGATATTGTTATTCTTAAAGTAGTAGGGTTTAAGAATAGAAGCATTAGCAGTCATTCACCTCATGACATCATCATTAGTATTTTCACTCATAAGAAATCGTTTAAAGACTATACATGTAACTAAATAATAACTAGTAATAACTTTAGGTATGCTTGCATAAACTGCTCATTCATATTGAAGCATTTAGTTCAAATATATATAGTCATATATCAAGTCTACCAACATGCACATCATGTATCAAGTAGTACAGACTGTTTCTGTGTGTATAATTCAAGTTGTGGCTGGCACATACTGATGACGATGAGGATAAAAACACCTTCGCTTTTTATATTTTTATTATCTGTACAGATTCACACTTTACAACAGCTCAAACATCTAAAAATGCAGCATGTAATGCACACTGGTGCAAAAATAAACAAGCAAGCCAAAGCAGCCAGATCATTAATGGAGCATGCCAATCAGCTGGCGTAAACACTGATGAGGAACAGCTAATGGAGACGTGGCCTCATTACCATACTGCATACGGCACCATTTGTTTCATCAAATGGGAGGGTGTACGTTTAACTGGGGCTGTTTCAGAACCAGCCAAGCAGGCAGAACAAAGGGCAGCCTGAGTCTATGCCAACAGGTAGCAGGGACTAGAAAGGACCCCATGTTTAATGCATCAGTGTCAGCGTGGCTGCGACTGCAACCACCGGCTGAAGCATCAGAGACGAAGGCACAGCTGCTCAGCCTCCTATGTTGAAAAAACAAGACTGGCGAGGTGCCCTGCTGTGAGCGAGACCACCATGTTGTGCTCACAAGAGGATCTGGACCACAGGAACAGAGGCTTCTCTGCTGGTCTGTCTCAATACCAAGCTTGGAAACCATTAATTAACCATTAATTTTTTTAACTTCAATAAAAATGTAACCATAATGATGTATTTTCTCATTGGAATTCTTACAAAACAGGTGCTGAAATTCAATTGAACAAAATCTTCAATTTACAGAGTGGCACTCTATTGGTACGCTAGCATTGATTTGCCTGCTATAGAGTGAGAACTGTAGCACTATGAGGCTATAGAGCATTGAAAGCAGGACATTTAGTGAGCCTCCTTGAGAGGCAGTTAACTTCTGATAGAATGCAATTAGCCAAGGCTTACCGCTTCCACATTACAGCGCAGATTAACACTACATTAATGCCTCAAGATGCTTGAGATAAAACAGAGGAATTAATCTAACAAACATGCTTTAGGCTTCGCATGGTGCCTGAGTATTATTTTAGTGTGGTCAAACAGAGGCTGTATTTTACAGGAATATTGTCTATCAAAAAAGCTGCACTGTGACCCCAATTCCACTGTGTGAGCTGCTCAGTTTATACATTTTACTTCATGACCTTTTCTGCCTTTGAAATGGAACAGCAACGGGACTTTCTGGTAATTCAGCAGATGTGAACTTCATAATGACCTTTAGCTTGGGTCAAAGTGTTTGGAAGGTCAAGCCCTTTCTGAGTCTGACCTTTCCCACTGATGCACCTCTACTACACTGAAGGCCATGACTGACAGGCAAACCATCGGGACAAATCTGATATTGTCCACTGATATTTCTCATTGGAAACAATGTATACTGCTTCAATATCTTGTCCAGCTTTAGGCTTAATAAACTTTGCCAGCAAAGTTTCAACATTGTCCAGTTAGAAATAAGAATCAGGTCATCCTGTTGGTGTAACTAGAGCCATGGTCAACTCACTATGTTTAACTTGGGCAAACTGACTTCATTAATATAGAACATTTTAATGATCAGAAACAACTTTGTATGAAGGGCTTGGAATTGCATGTACTGACCTATTTTTCTTTGTCTTTATGGAACTATTAAGCTTAAAGCTGCGGTAGGCAGTTTCATTTTGGCATCAGTGGACAAAAATCCCCATAGTTAATTTGTGCCTATTGTAATTTAAGTGGACTGAGAGAATGCTAGACTTCTGCACCAGGTAATTTTAGAGAGAGGGCGTTCCTATCCACCTGATTTTCAAACACATAAGTAAATAGTGGTCAACTTCCGTGTTTTTGTGCGTGACTTCCGGTCAGCCGCTTTCCCTTACCGGAGCTAACGGTGCAAGGTAATTTTTTTCAATTTTCAATTGTGTTAGTCAATCAGTTAGTTAGTTAGTTAGTCTGTGTATTTTATATAGATAACTGTGCCCACGTTTCCGTTATTTTGGAAATTGCCGGTAAAAATAATTCCCTCTAAACGTGAATAAATCGCACGTCAATTAAAAACTATGAACCAAAAAAAGCACAATCTATCCCGAGTGAGACAAACTGCTTGATCCCCGTCTCCAGTGTACCAGCAGAGAACCTGCAGAATTGAATCAGTGAAAAAACACACCGGGCTACACAGCCTCTCTACCTGAGCAGCTGAAGCTGCAGCTCGCACCCTCGACACACAGACGGTGCTTCTGCATGCCAGCCAAACGTGTGCACAACTGTGAGAAATAAATATGTGAGGTGCACGCTTTTCTATCTTTTTTTCTTTTCTTTCTTTCTTTCTGTCAGTGACATACACTCCTAACACAGGACGGGTTGTTTTTATTGACTGAGTTGATTATTAAGCCATAGAGATGCGTGGATCGGCTCTGATAGCACCCGAATCAGCATGTACGCATCAACCATCCAACCGTTACAACATGAATGAGCTAGCAAAGCAATTTTGTGTTGCTATGTGTGGTATTTATTTAGTTTTGGGAAACCACGATGTCTAGAAAGCATCAGTGCCTGCAGCTGACAGGGACAGCTAACACTAGCAGCAAAGCTAACAACAGGACGTCATCTGTTAAAAGCCTCCCGTTGTCGGATACGACATGACACTACTCTGGTTAGCTCAATCATGTTGTAACTAAGACATCTGCTGGAAAAAATATTTTTTTCACCGACTGTTTATTGAGTTATTACAGACACCGCTAACGGCTAACAGCTAATGGTTAGCCCAGCTAATCTACGTTAACCATGTTAATTACAAAACTTGCACACAGAAATAGTAATGTTTGTTCAATCATTGTGTTTATAGACTTTACAAACATCAGATTAGTCTAAACGGTGATATAGTGACGTGAAAATGTGAAAGAGAGTTTGACAATAAACACAATAAAACACGTTTCAATATCTGCAAAGTGTTTTAGAGATGGAAAGAAAATGTTGCCTATAGTTTAGCCTTCTGTTACAACAAGGCTAATGGCTGCAACTTCAAGTTCAAGTTTATGTAGCTAATGTAGCTAGAGCCTCAAATCACAGTGTGTCCTCTGCCTCACTCCCTGCCACAACAGACCACCTCGCCAGGAGGAGAGTGGGCAGCAACTCTAATCCAGCCACCGTAAACCCTAGCATCAGGGGAGCGGATGGCCCAGACTCCCCGCCGGATCAGCAAACTTTCTGTTGCTGCCGTTACTCAGGTTAGGCCCGGTGCTACTGGTGGCCACCAGCCCACTGTGTCACCCAGTGCTGCAGAGTTTGCACGGGCCAAATCCGAGCTGCTGCAGCTGCCAACCAAAGGTCCGTCTCCCGAGCTGCTGTCTGCTCTTCTCTCGGGTAAGCAGTCCACAGTGGTGGGGAGCGAGTCGGAGGCACTATGGAGTAGCTAGCTTGCTAATTCCCGTCTCATTTGTGGTTGGATAAACAGAGAGAGAGAGCAGGGCTGAGCAAATGCGCTGTGGGCAGCTTTAAAATGAAATACGATTAAATTAATCAGTGTATGGGAAAAACTGGGTTACTGTATGAAGCACAAGCATACACCAGTGGTTGTCTGGTGGGAGGGGCTTAGGACAGAAAGGGAAGAGCTGCAGGAGGAGGCTGTATTTGCAGATTCTGCTGTTTTCAGATTCCTGCCTACCGCAGCTTTAATACCATAAAAGATAGAATATATGTAACAGGTCTGATATGTCGGATAAAAGATGATCAGTGGGCTATGTTACTTAATTTGAATGTAAATAAATCCACTGTACTCACTGGTGATTAGCTCAAACTGTTGTTATTAGCAGCCAATGTTAGCCTGTTCCAATGAAGAAGTCAAAATGTTTATGAGTCGATGAGATTAGAATATTTTACTTTAACAATTTTAATTCCTTTGACTGTGAGATATCTGAAACATCTGCTGGTGAATCATCACCTTAGGGCCAGGTGATTGATGCAGATGATGACACTGGGCAGTTTCTTTGGGAGCGGTAGATGGGCAATGAACCTGGCAACAGCCAAAAAAGTGACACACAGGGTCAGAAATTTATTCAAGTGTTTCCAGGCAACAAGAAAACATGAATAAATTGTAAAGAAAGCAACAGTTCTGAGTCAGCTGCATGGACGCTGTTGCCCCTCAGAATTGACAAAAAAAGTGATGCCGTGTGTCACTGCTGAGCGCCGCAGCAGCAGATCCACAGATTACATTACCTGAGCTCACTAGGCCTGAACAAACAGCCTTCCCCCCTCCAGGGATGTTGGAGTCCCCGTCACTAAGGATATGGATCAGCTGATGAGGATTTTGACTGATTTTCTTAAAACATATTGAGCTCTGACATCTGTATTTTCATGGTAGAACATATCTGAAATATGAACTGCTCTGACTGTTCAATTTATTCAAAGAATATTCCACACATACAAAAAATAAACAAAGTGATCACAGGACATCCCTCTGAGATGAAACCTAACCCAGATTTATAAGTGATGACTAATGAATGAAACACGAATCAGTATTAATGAACAATAGCAAGCATGGATTTCAGAATGATTCTTCAAGACAAGAAAATGTTGTAATATGTTTTTTAAATAAATTCTACTTTTATGAAAAGACTTACATTTAAATGTTCATTTTAAGGTTTAATGAATCATGTTGAAAGTTAATTCTACATGCAGTTACCTGTTTTACGCATCCCTCCATCTGCAGGACAGGTGTAATCACTAGCAGTAAGCAGGAAGCATGTTCCCCCGCTCCGGCGGTTATGTTCCCGGGTGCTGGACCTTCGCATGGGGACCCTCTCCTCTGGAGACATGGTCAGGTCACTGCCCCCGCTGCAGTCTGCTGACAGAACTGTGAGAAATGAAACAAGCAAGGGTGAAAATAATGCAAAAATAATTGCAGACTGACATTGCTGTCTTTATGAGGCTGTAGTGCTTTCATTTTTTAAGCTAGACCAGTATCAGTCTATGCACATCAGATCATTAGTATCATTAACTGCACCATAAGAAACCAAAGTATATCAGTATGCAATCCCTCTCATACTGACAGTTTTTTTTAATAGCCTACACCAGCAGCATAATCGAATTCCTGAAATCCAGTTATGGCTTTTGTTTTTGGTGTGCCACCCTGGGATTTGCAGTGGCCCCATCTGGCCACGCATATGAAACATTTCTGGGGGTGTCACTGACTCGCAGTAATAAATGTCAATTTATCTAATTTGCTCAATTCATACAGTTAATGATATTCTGCCAAAAAGGGCTATGAGATTTTAATCATAAGCTTATGACAGTAGCTCCAGTAATAATTTAAAAAAATCCCTCAGCAATGAATTTACCATACTATTAAAACTTAAGTAGTGACATCAATAATTCCCTGATTTTCAACAGAGATACTAAATAATTAGATAATATGATAGTTATGAATTGTTTTAATCATATCCCTCCCTCCTTAGAGACAAGTTGCTGAGGGACTAAAAGTCTGGCTTTTCATCATTTGCTACCTATGTGTAAGTAACATGTTTATGCTCACAACAACCTTTCTTTGGTGGAAGTTGGCTTAAGCTCCTCTTTAGTGTATTTCTCCAAAATGAATTCAGGACTTAAATGTTATTTCTTATCAACTTTAATAGTAATAATACTTTGATAGATGGCTTTTACTGTGATTTCTGATTTGGGGATATATAAATAAAATTGATTTGATTCATGGAGTGTTTATATTGTTTTAGTGATAGTAAAAAACAAAACCCTCCTACATCAGGGGTCTTCAACGTTTTTCAGGCCAAGAACACCTTAGCTCGAAGAAAAATGAACAGTGATCCCCGTCTACATGTATTGTATAAAACTGAGTTGGAAGTAATTCTCTAAATATTTCTGGGTCTTCACTTATTTGCACTTGTCTGTTGCTGCTAAGTCAGCAGCAGTTGAAGCATGGCTAGGTGCATTAGCATCACCCTCTAAACTTTGGTCAGTGGTTTCTGAGGTGAACAGTATGTCAGAGTCTCTTAAAGAAGATCCAAAAACAATCTATCACTGCTCACAAGAATGCCAGTACACTTGGAATAATATGATTTGTTTGTATGAAAATGTTAGCTAACTAGTTCACCTCACCATTAAGGACAGTTGCCTCACAGTTTGGTGGTAGCTAGCTTACATGATTGCACAAGTATTCATGGGTAACAGCTAGCCTATTATTTATTTATTTATTTATTTATTTATTATTTTTTATGTAAATATGCCAAATTATCTTTGCTAATAATATGTTGGGTTAATGTTTTTGTGTATTTTCAGGCATGTTTAAATTTTTGAAGAAACAAACAAATAAACAAAAAAACCCTTATGATTGAAATTTAAATTGAATAATCAAACAATGATTTGGCGGCCCTCCTGCAGTAACTTTGAGGTTTCCCTAGGGGCTGCGGACTCTATAAAAAATGGAAAATAACTGAAACAATATTGTGTACTTACAGTAACTGTCTTTGATTTAAATCTTTTTCAATTTGATCAAATTTGTCAATACAACCAGCATGGAGAGGTACTAGGGAATATGTTTAATGAGGCTGGAATGTCTACGTGATTGTGAAGCAATCACCTTCACAAAGTGTTGTGTTTGTATTGTAAAACCTATTCTGAACAATTATGCCTCATATTGTAATAAACAATGCAGACTTTAATATAAATTAAACTAAAACTAAACATTTTGAATCATGATGAACTAAAATAAAATAAGCAAACCCACCCTGGAAACTAATTGATTCTAAACTGAATTGAAAAAATGCAAATCTATAATATCTCTGTTGTGACTGAACTGAGCATACAGTACATGTTAAATGGAACCTTTCACATTGAAACATAAAGCAGGAGGCAGTCTAAAGGACATTGAAGAGGAAAGTAACCTTGCAGACTGTGTATTTGAAATGACCTCTAAGGAAATCACATAGGCGACTAAACCAGATTGATTCTGTTTGTGCATTCAGTTGAGGCATGAATTATTCTATGCTTATTACTGTAAATATAAGGTTCTGAGACCTAATAAACAAATAGACTGTGAAGAGCCCAGAGCGAGCACCTACCCTCAGGAATGTCTGCACTAGAATTCAAAGAAAGCTGGTATATGGAGGTCGACACTAATTTCCATCAATATCAGATGTGTAAGAGTAAATTACTGACGTGGGCCTAGAGGGAAAACAGCCACCTACGGTTTGAACAACAAATTAAGAATCCCTACAGGAAAAAAGACTTGGACACAAGGACTCGGAATTCTTATCAGCACAAGCTATTTCACACAACCATCTCCTGCTCTCAATACCTTGTGCATTGCCTTCCTTATCACTGTGGCAACCAGAGATGAAGGCTGCAAGGCAAAAGAGTTCAATCTTCTGTGAGGGAGCTGCTGTGGTGCAAGTGAGTCTCCAGGGAAAAACCATTTCTAGTCTCAAGGGGGAACCTGTCAAATACAAACTGCTTTCTACCTGAGACGAGGATTTTCATTGCTGTTGCTACATATATTAAACCATTCAGTGTAACCTGAACTTTACTCCTTAGGTATGGTTGTTCATAATTTTCACTCCTATATAGCCTTGGTCTGGCCATATGGTCTTACCTGAGCGGTTGCGTTCTAGTACCCTGCTCCCTTTGACATGGCACAGATCACCTTGAGTGCTGTTGCAGGTGGTGTTGAGATCACCTTTGCAGTAGATGGGGGACCCTCCCTGCACCACCTGAGGGATGTGTTTCTTCCGCTTCTTGGGCAGCTTCTGTTTGGCCATGGCCAGGGAGTAGTACATCCCAAAGTTATTGACGATAACGGGCACAGGCATGGCTATCGTCAGCACCCCTGCCAAGGCGCACAATGCGCCCACGACCATGCCTGACCAGGTCTCTGGATACATGTCGCCATAGCCCAGTGTTGTCATGGTTACTACGGCCCACCAGAAGCCGATGGGGATGTTCTTGAACTTGGTGTGGATGCTACCAGTGGGGTCATTGGGATTAGCGCCGATTCGTTCGGCATAATAGATCATGGTGGCAAATATTAACACTCCCAATGCCAGGAAGATGATGAGCAGCAGGAATTCATTGGTGCTGGCACGTAATGTGTGGCCCAGCACTCTTAGCCCCACAAAATGACGCGTTAGCTTGAAGATACGAAGGATACGAACAAAGCGCACAACCCTGAGGAAACCCAACACATCCTTGGCAGCCTTCGAAGAAAGACCACTCAGCCCTACCTCCAAGTAGAAAGGCAGGATAGCCACGAAGTCAATGATGTTGAGAACGCTCTTAATAAACTCCAACTTGACCGGGCAGAAGGTTACACGCACCAGGAACTCGATGGTGAACCAAAAGACACAAACGCCCTCCACGTAGGTGAGCGCAGGATCAGTTTCAATCTCGTACTGCGGGCCTGAGTCCGGCACGCTGCTGTTCCGCATCAGCTCAGTCTTGTTGATGATGGTGTTGAAAGCCTCATGAGTCTCCAAGCAGAAGGTGGTGATGGAGACCAGGATGAAGAACAAAGATGCAAAGGCTATAAACTACAAGGGAGGAAAAGAGAGAAAGAGAAAAACACACATTACTATCAATCCATCCCTCAAATTTAAACTGGTTTGAACCTTAACGGTCTATACACTGGCTGAGGATACATACACCAAGATCAATCAGTTCATTTACTCCTGAGAAAGAGAGGGAACTCAGACAGGTTTAATTAACTTGCATCAATTTGAATGGACTCCTGAGAGAGGCACAATCTATTAGCAAGAGCAACAAATAAACACACACTTCCCCCTTGCTCCTGGTGGGAATGTAGAACGAGAATGCAGATGCAGTCAGATCTAATTTACTGCTGCTGGTATGTTGGACAGTTGGCAGTAAAACAAGCAGGAAAGTGGTTAAACTAACCAAACAAACATCAGTCTTCAGAATCAGTGGGGGATTGGGAAAATTGTACTTATTTTTGTGCAATGTATGTAGTTTGTGCTTTTTTATTTTGTGCATTTGTTTACATTTCTATTGTCTCTTATAGCAAAAGTTATGCCACATCTCCATGTAGTTGCACTGTATGTACCAGTACAAGTACGTACCAAGTACGTACTTGGTTTTTGATTTTTTTTTTTAAATCATGCATTAAAGTTAGCAAAAAAAACATGAAGGACTGTGTGTACTTGTGTGCCTTGCAGCTGTATGCCTTCGCAAACCAGTCAAGTTGCAGTTACAGTTTACATGTTTTCACAGACAATGGATCAAACATGGATGTGTTGGATGACATTGAATAATGGCCAGAAAAGTGTTTTTTTGTAGAACATTATGATGTCACAGTGAAGTTGACCTTTGACCTTTTGGATATAAAATGTCATCACTTTGTTGTAAGCTATTTGTGTATTTAACATTTGTGTGAAATTATGTCATAATTAGCATATGAATTCTCTGAATTTTCTGAGGTCACTCTGACCTTAGACCACCAAATTCTAATCAGTTAATTCTTGAGTCCAAGTGGAGGTCTGTGCCAAATTTGAGGAAACTCCTTAAAGGCCTTCTTGAGATATTGCATTTACAAGAATGAGACAGATGCAAGGTCACACTGACCTTGACCTTTGACCACTAAATTCTAATCAGTTCATTGTTCAGTCTAAGTGGATGATTGTCTCAAATTTGAAGAAATTACCTCAAGACATCCCTGAGATACCTTGTTCAAGAAAATGGGATGTATACAGACAACTTGAAAACATAACACCTCCAACCGTGACTATTGCCGGCGTGGAGGCTTAAAAAGCATTGTTTGGATTAATCTTACCACCCCTTGTGGAGGTCCAAACATCTTATTACTGGTTTTACCCCAATCTCAAGTAAGTTGACAACACTTGACAAGTAGTTTTCTTGTTAAGCATGACAAAATAATTCTAACTCATGTTTCACTTGCTAGCTTTTTCCATAACTTTTAATCACATGTCAAAGTCTTTAACATAGATGGATTTAAGAGATGGCAAAAGCAGGGTAGGCAGAAAAAGAAAAAAGAAAATAACAAGGAGATCAATGAAGAAATACGTGATAGAAATAGTGAGCAAAACTTGAGTGTTTTGAGACTGTTTTGTTGAGCATTATTACCATTTCCATTATTATTTTCCAAGATGATTACCATAGTCAAGAATAAACTTTCACTTTTACTTCTTAGGTACTCACTTCCTAGGTACTTATTAGCAGCGTAGTGTCTGACAAAAGGTCTGAGCAGTGACAGCTGAACAGCGGCATATTGTTTTGCAATTGACCTCACAATCAAAATTCTACTACTGGCACCACTCTACCTTTAAGATGGCCGCTGGCATGTTTAGTAGGAGCTTTATGACAAAACTGTGAAGCCTAATAAACCCTTTTAACAAAGTGCTGATGCTCCTCTGCAGGATAGCTCTTGCCATTACACGCAACATTCTGCTGTCTCCAACACTGTCTGTGATCAGTTTCTGTGTCTCAACACAGAATACAACACAGGTGTTACATTGGGTACGTTTACATGCATGCTGATATCCCTCTATTATTCCAAATATGATCAGAAATGTAAACAGCAACTAGGCTTTTTTTGTCTTCAAAATTTAGCATTTTACAATAAGACATAGGATATGCTGGTTGTATTCAGTATTATTTGGACATGTATGCTAGAACTCAGAATATGCCTCTCAGTTAGGGTTTTACCACAGTTTGCGACACAGCCTCTTGCCTGTTTGTTTGACTCTGTGCTTTGTCTTGGATATGTTGTACACAAACCAACTCACCTACAGTTTGCAAGGCTGGTGTAGAGATACTCCCAAAAGAAAAGCCAACATTTTGGTTGGAAGGAGAAACACACCTACGTTTAAACTTTATATAAAGACTTGGATATCAACAAGTTTTTGGATATGTGCAGATATTGCAATGCTGACCTTTGCAAGACGGTGTTTGAAGGAATGGAAGAGGGAAGCTGTGCTCCGCCACCAGTAACAAAAAAATCCTATTTTGATACCATGAAGCAAAATGACAAGCGGCCCCAGTGGTTCCGCTTTTCTATATTGTGACGTGATAAACAACATGTTAGGGCATGTTAATTGGACTATGCAAGGCTGCATGTAAACGGGAGTGTTAGTGGAATATCGATTTTCATTAGCCAGCGTAGTAGAAATATTGTGTTTTTCTGAAAAAGGGAAAAAACTGAATATTTTGTGCATGTAAACATACTCAGTTTGGCTCATCTTTTCTCACTCATCCCCTTCGGCCTCTTGTGTCTGGGTAACAAGACAAAGTCAGGCAGACATAGGGGAATAGTCCTCTTGGGTGTGATTTGGTGACCTCTTCATTCATATTTACTGCCAGCATGAAGGAATGCATGAAAATAAGGACTTTTATTAGGACGCAATATTCTCAGCAGCTTAAGGTGAGGTCATATGGAAGAGAAAAGGTGACATCACTGAGAATTCAATTTGTTAAATGTTACTGACAACAAGGGATAGCAAGGGACATGACATGAGAGTGGCATGAGCTCAGTGGCACTACAAAAAACATTAAGGAGCCCTGACAATAACACTGATAATGGAGCATTATATAAAGCACTGTCTGTTATTAATATAAAGTTATATTGCAAATAAATGAATAAAATTATTCTGAAGTTGTTGACAAAGATTTGAAGTAACTTTGAACTCTGGTTGGCAAAAATGAGAGCATGTTGATACACTGCAGCTGAATCTGTATGCTAACAGTATTAAATGATGAGTCACATACAGATTTTATCTCCCTGTTTTGTTTTGGTCTTCTTCAGCAAAGTGTTTATCGAACCACCTGTCAGATGCAGAGCTCACATCCAGCTTTTCCGCCGCCCTGGAAGAGGCTCAGGCTCAATGTGCAAACATCCACAGCTTTTCTCCGAGAGCTAGACGGAGCAGATTTCCACACACGCAGCCTACTATGCTCCCTCTCCACCTTCCTCCCACAATCCATCCACTGGTGTGCTCTGCCTACTGAGCCCTGAAGAAGTCGTTTCACACCCTGCCTTGTTTTTGGATCGCATGACTCACACACTCTCAAAATATCATTGCCACTATTTGGGTCACCCTGCTCCTGAACTGTGTGCGTGCATTCACTCTACTGCTGTTAGCATGCGCTCTCGTCATATATTATATATATATGTCTTTATCGTCCTGCAAGTGCGTGTGTTCCTCCTGCTCATTCACTGGCACGTTTTTTAAAGCCACAGCATGTTGCCAAATGACACCTAGATGAGGTTACTCAGCACTATCCACTTTCTATATTCAACGGAATATGCAGTGCATGACAATGCTGAATATGTTTTCAATCTCTTTGCATTTTTCTTTACACAAAATGTTCACAGACACCTCTGCTGACCTCGTAATTTCCTGTAAATTGTACCTAGTTTCCCTCAGCCTTATTATGATTGCTTGCACTTAAACAACATACAGTAGTGATGCACTGAAATCTAGAGCATCACAAGAGTAAGAGACCCACATTTTCATGTTTTAGCTCTAACATGTGACTGCACTGCATTTGGTCTATTGAGGCTGCTGTTAATATAGAAATTGGAGTCTCTTTCTTCTTCTATAGACTCATCGAGGCTGTAGGCGGAAGTAAACAAGACACTATTTCTGCTGCTGATCTCACTTGTAACACTGTGAAATGAAACAATTTTTACTCTGTTACATACTCTTTAAAACCTCTATTTTTGCATTTCCTGACTCAAATTCTACTTTAGCACTTTGTTGTATTTCAGAAGAAGTCACGCATTTCAAGTCTGCAGATGTATAATCATATGCTAGCAAGTAACTGGAAAGGGTGTAATCACTACACAGCCCTTTCACACTCACAGAGCTGTAGGTACAAAGCCTGTCATAACACTTTCTCATACTTGTTTTTTAAGACTGAAGAACTTCCATGTGTACACAGTCTACCCTTCAGAGAGGACGACTGCCAACCATAACCTACCCAGCTGGCCACCAACACCATTAGTTGGTCATATTTGTTTGAACATAGGTTGTGACATTGGATGATCATAACTCAATGTCAGGACAACGACTGATGCCAGTGTCAATGTGCTGTAGAATACTGACAGAGGTGGGACCAAGTCATTGTTTTGCAAGTCACAAGTAAGTCTGGAGTGTCTACACATAAGTCCCAAGTCCTGAACTTTCAAGTCCTAAACAAGTCACAATGCTGACAACAGAGTAATATTTTACATTTCAAAAAATTACAAATGCTTTTTAAAATTTGTTGTTTAAAAGAAGTTTGCTAAAAACAAGTGCAACTGACCTGATTCATTCAATATGTGCTGACATTGCACTTTGACAGCAAATAGCGAGCTAATTGTGTTACTAATTAATAGTGCTAATTATGTAAATATTAGCCTGAAGCCTCCAATTTTATTAGCCTCTTTGTGCAGCTTCAAATGCCAAACGAAGCTGGAAGTTGTGCGCCTCCATCTGTAATTTCGACCCTCACTTTTTGTACAGTTTTTTTACACAAAGGAAATGATCTTTAGTGTTGTTTTTTCCTACTGCCACTCAGTAACATAACATGAGTTCTTAATGGTTATCTCCTGCAGCTTGGATGATGTCAGATTGGTTACAACAAAGTGGATCAGGAGAATTAAGTGTCGTCTTGCTGGGATGAACAGCGTTAATGTTCGCAGAATCAGGAAATGAATTTATTCATGGACAACATTTTATCACAGATATCAGAAGTCTATATCAGTGCAAAATCACTTTGTTTAATTCTATTCTGAGGAACACAGAGAGTTCACATCAATATCCATGTCACATATACAACTGCAGAGTGTGGATTTCTGTAAGCTCTGACATCTTTGAGTGGCTGCTTACTGATACAAATGTGCCTCAAAAGTCAAACAAATATGGATGTCTCAGAGCCAACGTCTGTACTTCAGGGAAATGAAACCTACATGTAATGGATACAGTGTGATATTGTCAATGTATGGTTGAACTGACTTGAAGACTCACAAGTTGTAAACATGTGACTCCAATCTCTACCGTCCATTCCTGATGACTTGACTGCTGAATAAAAAGCTGGTCACAATAATTATGTTATCAGCTTATTGTAGGATAGATAGTCATGACTTTGTGTTTACATGCATGTTTGTTTAATTAAGAATGTCACCAACATTTTAGTCATCATGAAGCCAGAATAAACAGCAGGGTTCTCCCAACAGTGATAAGATTTGGCTGCAGGGATTCTCCCCCTTTTGTTTTTATCTCCACCCCTGCCTAATTGAGAGAGTCTGACAACAAATAAAACAACAACTGAAAGACGACACAGCATAGCGTACTGGTAGCCTGCAGCTGCACTTTTGGAGTGAAAGAAGCACAGTCCTGATAGTTGTAAGCATGCCAAGTCGGGACAACAAGCCAAAAACTCCATCGCTTGTAGTTTTCCCTCCAACAATTTCATCCTCCACTCCGTAAACCCACCAGCAACTGCCCAGCTCCCAGGCCATCCATCCCCGGGAGTGGGCTGCAGCACACACACCAGTTTATGAAGGTAACTGCAGTGTAGCTTTGCTAAGCTTTTCTATTAGTCACAGGAAGTATCACTGAGTTTTGTTTTTGTTAACTAAATTTTGTATTTAGTCTTAAACTGAGTAATTTTGGGCTACTCCTATAAAGGGTACAATAATCTCATACATACTTTCTTGTATATATCATGTGGCATTAATTATTCTTTTCAGTATTTTTCTCGTATTCTGATTCCAAAATACTTAAGAACTAAAAGTTCAATGCTCTATGAAAGGGTGTATGTGCATTATTATGCTATTATATTATCATATCAGTGGCATAAAATGGTCTTGAAATGACAATAATATCATTTATTGCAGTTATTTTTTGGACAATTTAACATCCAATTGAAGTTATTGTGAGCCAGTTATTGTGACAGGCCTAGGCATCAAACCAAAATTTGGCTGTTTGTCTAGTTATTCGATAGAAATATGAAATCAAAGCACAACATGACAACAAAATAATCCCAGAAATGCAAGGCACTCCGCTGACAGCTTTGATTAAAGTGTTAGCGGTGCCTCAGGGTGCATTTTTATATGAAACATGCAACATCCTAATACAGAAACTCTCCTGCTGCTAAGTTTTGACTTTCTTTTTATCTCCCCCTCTCTGTGTCTTTATCTCTGTCCACGTCTTATCATGACATTGGCTGAAACAAGCAGCAGGACTACCTGAGCTTGTTTCCTTTGGCTGCTCGGATGCTGTGCCAACTAATGACAACTGCCGCCTCGTGCTGGGCTGTAAGTTTGTCGCGTTCACGTCTGCGGAGCGAGGATATATCACCTCCCCAGCGCACACTGGCCAGTAACAGCTGAATCATGTCACATTAAACAAGCCAGACACCAAATGCACATGCATACACATTACACTAACATGCAGGTGCACACACTGATACCCCTGTTTATACACACACACACACACACACACACACACAGCCTCACAAGGTTATTTATGACAGACATTAAAAATGCAAAGGCGCTACTCTACCATGTGATTGCAACAGGCACATGCTTCTCGACATCCTGATTTCCAGCACACACACTCTGCATGCTAAATAAGTCCTGTACTTCTGTAACTCGCTCTTTGAAGGCAGCGCAGGGCGGATGTAGCACAGACAGTCCATCTCTGAACAATGCAGATCTAATTTAGCCTCAGGACTCGCCCCATTTTCCAACCATCTTTTTCATTACATGTAAGGCTTTTAGCTTTAGTGTTTCTCGCTCATTTGCACAGCTGGTAATGGCCAAGGTGGCTGCTGCAGAGGCCAAACCTGTGACCTTCACGGCTGACTCTCAACATGCGCTGTGAGGAGCAGAGGCGGAGCAGAAGGTGGTGTCTGCGGCCCCAGCCCCAAATGTTATCTCAAAAGCCCCGGCTACTTGTTTTTGTTTTTGCCAGTCTGACAACCAGACATCAGCTTTTGGTTGCCAAAAGTGAAAATACGGTTGCCATTATCAGACACCTTATATTTTGAGTTATTAAGATACCCTGAAGTTATACAGTACGTCAGCGTAATAATGAAAATGTGACATAAAAGAATGTTTAAAAGCAAAACTGCATCATCCCTGGAGAGCAGCAGAGATTCAGCCAAACAGAAACTTTGGGATCTGCTCATAATTTTGTTCACAGCCAACATGTCAGAAAATGGTGAAAACCTCAATCAGTGTTTCCCAGTTTACTGCCAGAGAGGAGTAAAGAAACCAGAAAATATTCACATTTAAGAAGCTGGAATCAAAGAATTTGGATTCAACCGATTAATCAATTATCAAATTAGTTGCCAATTAATTTAATGGCAAACAATGAATTGATTATACAATTACCCGTTGCATATATAATTCCTATCCTACCTATGTCATGTAAATATGTAAAATCATACAATTCTTGTCTCTTTTTAGGTGGTAGGAGTGAAAATTAGTCATCCTTAACATTGAGTGTTTTTTAGTTTTCAGAATAATGAAGACAGTTGGAGACCAACTAGACACAAAATATGATGTATAGGCTCTACAGGATGGTTTTTCCTTTGCAACTTTGATGTTCTTCCCAAATAATATATAGATTTTAGGCCTTCATTTTAGGCTACAGATCTCAAATGGCTTAAAAAAAAATAGCGCATATAACTGCCTTGAACGGGGAAAAAAAATCTCCCAGATGGGCAATGCCCCTGGACCCCCCTAGGTTTGGGGTGAGCCCTGAACATTTGCGTCTGGCTATGCCCTGGTAAAGAGTCGTGTGTACCCGGGGTTTCAATATAAACCATCATTGTAGAATTTCAGTCATTATTTACTGTCTTTTCTTGTCACGTATTGTCTGAAGGACCTGGAATTGAAACTTGATACCAGTGATAACAATGTTTTGGGGGTGGCAATGTCAGTTGATTGGCTGGTTAGTTTGTCAGTTTAGTTCAGGACAAGGTACAAACATGAGTCACATTTCTATTAAATCTGCTGTGAATATTTGTGGTCGCTTGAGAATAAAAGCCTAGGCTGCATTGTCATTTCATCTTCACTTATATTTCAATTTGACATTATGTTCATGTTAGACATTTCTGTTTAGAAGGCAGCCTTATTTTTGCTGTTATCATATCACTGTACAATATATTACATGATAACTACTCCGACTCACTGTCACATAAGGCATATTTTGAGACATTGCTAAAAATGCCTACTTTTTTTCCTCCAAACATCTCTGCTATAATTGCTGGTAAACTTTAAAAAAACCTATGTTAACCCCAGACCTATTGGATCTGTGAAAAATAACCTGAGACACGGTTGAAGATCCAAACCTCTGGAACCTGTCTAAGAGGATGTTTCCTAATTACGACGTTTTTTTGACTAAACTTTGGTCCATGGATTTCTACAAAAATTGTGGCCCCTGATCTTTCCTCGTGTGTTGTCATTAAATCAACATATCGATAACTCAAAATAGCTCATAATGTAATGAGATTTGGTGAGCACGTTCATGTTCCCCAGGTGGATAAAACCCATCCACTCCAATGACACCATCAACTATTGTCATACATTTGTATTCTACTGGTAGAAACATTAAGATTGTCTCAACAGGTTTGTGCTGCACTCCGTAATGATCCATTCAGTCTCCATGGGCAACTAGCAGAGACATTACACTTTAAGTGTGACAGAGATATCAAGGATATTTTTTCTCCATTCACTGTTGTTCATTTTTATTCACTATAAACAACAACTGGCAAGATGATATACAGGAAAAACCTTGCGTTTGTTTTGCCACTTTCTGTTTCGGCATAATGTCACTGTGCCTGAGTTGAATGTTTTCATATCAGTGCTGCATCACATTAAGCTCAGACTCCTATCAGTCACTCGACACCCACAGGAAGAGCTGCACGTCTCCTCCAGGAAAGCATCAATCCTCAACATGTTTCCTTACACATGTTATTATCACATCTATGCTGTCTCAGACCTCGTTAGTGAGGAGAAACCAGGCAGAATCAAACATGACAGTGATATTCTTTCATAGCTTGGCTTTGTGTATCTTTTTACATGTACTGTACAAACAGAGATTTATTAGGACTTCAGCCAGCAGCCCTATCACCAACCCAAACACTGATGGGATGTGATCGCTGTCACAGTCCTGAAGCAGGGAGGCCTTCCTCATAATCACATCATTTTTCACAAGACGCCTCTGCCACTCCCTGGAACTCTGCCTGTCTGTGGCCAATAAAGGAGACATGAGGAAAATGCCAGATCAAACAGCTTCGATCACACGATCCCTCGGCGGATTACATCTGCCACTTGGCCTGGAGCTGCCAGAGATGGCGGGCCAGGAGGCTGACACTAGAGCTATGCAGCCTGGGGTTGTAAACAGTAGCTGATGCATCGGCATGGATGTCACATTAGCACGCTAATGGAAAGGAAAAACTTGGTGGTCTGCAGGTAACAGTGCACAACCAGGCCTGTCAACAATCGGTGATAAATCAAATGTGATTGACCTGCAGCCTCTGGTCTGTTCAAACATGCTTTATTTTCTAGAGCCAACAGCAGATTATTCTATGTATACTAATAATCAAACTAACTTCAGCCTGGTGTCTGAACGGCAGTGTAGCTGTGACTGTTTCCTCTCACATTCCCACCTGATTATGACTGAATGAGCTGTTTGTGTCTTCTTGTCCCTCTTTTCTTTCATCCCAGACATTGCGATGTGTCGCTCTAAATAATCACTGCAAAGCCGATGTACAATGTGATCCGATCACTGTCACCTGCTGAGCCGATTCAGACAGACCCTGATGCACCTTGTCTCATTATCAGCGTTACACTATAATGGTCTCAACAGTCAGCTCAGCCCAGGGGGCAGTGGTAATGCATCTGAAATGGTAATGGCAAAAAAAATCACAAAAAGAAGACTCATTTGTGCACTTCAGGAAATTAGTTACAACAGCTTAACAACCAACAATAAACACAAACACATGGATGACTCACACTGATGGACTGTGAGGGACACAAAGACTTCGCTCATCCACATGGGCTTTCACTCTTGTGAGACCCCGACCATGTATAGCAGTTATACTGAACTTATAGCCTGCAGCCGGGGCCTGCTGGTCCACTCAACATTTTCAAATTCCCAACGAAAAAAAAATTAATTCACACTGGCATATTGTTTTGTACTTTGCATGTAAAAAAAAAAGGTGCCAGAGTGCATCAAAGAAATGTCAAAGTAGAGCTTGTTTATTCAAAATAAATAAATAAAAGTGGGCCAGGGGAGGATCCCTGGACCCCCAACAAAAGGTCTAGGCTCAGCCCCGAATCTTCTCAAATCCTAGAAACTGGCCCCTGCCCTCCTGTCACCTTCCAAAAGTGGCCCCTGGGCAAAGCAAATTGACTATGCCTGCTGTAGAGTACTTCCAGATAACACTTTCTGTCATAGTTACACTAAGAATCTGTCTCACACCACAGTCTGAGGTGGTTTCTTGGATGCTTTTACACTTAGCTTTTTTGATATCAGTCAGATATCTGATCTGCTCAACACCCATGAAGTGGCCAATGGGGTAACAGATTTGCCGGAAATAAGTGTCAATTCACCCAAAACAATGGCATCTACCCATGCGGACAGTTTTTTAAACATTTTTTAATGAATATTTAAATTCCTGAATCAATGTAATTAAATGCAATTAAATACATGCAATCCCCAGTTGTAGCAATATAAGACATCCATCCATGTAATGTGCCATCATATCCATTTCAAGAAAAGCAAAGCCAAAGCATGGAAGCAGAAAATGGCGGACAATCTGAGGACAAAGCATTTGTAGCAACTCAAAATCAACCAGAGCAAACTGCTGTTACACGGGTTAGATCCATCTCGCTGTGAACTCCAGCGCTGGAGCTCTGCTACTGAGGGTCCATCTACAAAGCTTCTGTCTGCTAACCTCCTGGTTAAAAATGTCCTAGCGGCGGGGAGCAAGGTGGGCTAGCTAGCTAATGCTTGTCTCATTTGTAGTCAGTTAAACAGAGAGAAGGAGGAGGTTGGGGAGGGTATGGTAATCATATTGAACCAGGAGATAAGCATATCATCAAGGCCCTATTTAGGAATCTGTCTCTGGGATGCGTGACTGCCACCCTAATGCAGTGGAAGTAAGTAGAATTTTGATTGTGATACTCAGCTTTGAAAATTGTAATTAAAAAGGTCAATTCCAACATGTCTGTCTAGACACAGTGTATGCATTTTTATTTTTAATAACGAACCCTTGTATGTCTATACTGTAATTGGGAGTAGAGATACTGAGTTTTTGAATAGTGAGGGGATGTTATAATAAGGGATATTGTCTGCCAAGCCAGAAACTGATTTGTCATCTTGTGGCTGAGATCTGCCAAAATGAATCTTAAATCGAACCCTTCCAGGATTTGATATATTCTGTGGTGAATCCTGGCTCCAACACTCAGAAAGCTAAAAACAGAACGACCGTCATGGGTCACACATTTTTCCGTACATCCTTTCATCTGTTGGCACAGCGATATGTTGGATGGGCAAACCTTGGCATCCTCCTACTGAAAAATCCCCCCCACACACACACAACCAGGCAGCCCACCGCTCTGCTCAGGCTCTGTTTCAGAGCCCGCCCTGCTGGCTCGGCCAATCGGAGCACTCGCTGCTCCCACTTCCTTGGGACTGCCACCATCTGTTGACACTATGAGTGGAGGCTCTGCACCCTGGTCCTGGCTTGAGACCACCATCCACCACCACACTGCTTTGGTCCTCTGTAAACTGCCGTGACATCATCAAACTAAGGAGACCCCGGAGGTGCTAACACAGTCCAAGAGGATCTCACACACACACACACACACACACACACACACACACACACACACACACTTTCACACACACGTCTACACACATAATTAAACCTGTGGGGTTTTGGGGTTTGAGCTTGTATGTGTCTTGCCTTCTGTTTCTGCATGATTGCCTAGTTATAATTTCAATCTGGATTGAGGGCTTTTCCTCAGTGTACACAAACACCAAGTCTGCAGACGTGTTCAACTGCACGTAGCATCGTCTTCAGCATGTGAAGACAGCGTACAGTTATGACTATGTGTAAACCAACCTGTAGCCTGTTTACCCACATGTTTAGCTATTACAGCACCTATTCTGAATATAGTTTATAGTTGTAACTAATGACTGGAGTAATGGTTACTAAATGACTCACTGCTTTAGAGACATGTTAAAAGCCATTATTATAACTACCTTTGGGTTGCTTTGGCTGGTGTTTATTCTGCTACAGCATGACAGGTGTTTTGCCATTTTATGTGCACTTTAAATCATTTACATTGACCACGGCTGCTGGGCAAATGGACCAAAACATGTATTCATAATTTATTAAAGTTTACAGCAGGGGTCATCAACTGGCTATGGCTATGACAGAGACAAGAGCTGGTGGAATGAAGACGCCACACAGGGAAACCACCTAGAATCTGAATCCAGCTGCAGAAAGCAGCAGGGAGACGTCCCTGAGTGCTGTCCCACCATCCTGAGATGTTGTGCCAATTAAAGGGGCAAAACATTAGATTAGTTGAAGACCTTGCAGCAGGTTTCAACATCAACCTGTCATCAGATAATATATGAAGTGTGTATGTATGTATATATATATATATATATATATATATATATATATATATATATATATATATGTGTGTGTGTGTGTGTGTGTGTGTGTGTAATATAGGGTAATATAGTGGTTAGTATTGTCAACTTAAAGCAAGAGGGACTCGAACTCCACGGTTGTGGAGCCCTTCTTTACGGAGTTTGCATATTCTCCTTGTGTCAGCGTGGGTTTTCTGCAGGGTACTCCGGCTTCCTCCCACAGTCCAAAGACATGCAGGTTGGGGATAGGTTAATTGGTGACTCTAAATTGGCTGTAGGTGTCAATGTGAGCATTAATGGTTGTCTTGTCTCTATGTGTCAGCCTTGCGAAAGTAAAAGGTTAACTACTGAGAGATGGATTTATAACGTCTTTAGTTTCTGCAGGTCAATTACGCAATCATTTCTAATAAAAAATGTTCTGTTCTGAAAATGTTTTGGAGATTGCATCAATATAGGAAGAAAAAAAATTCTAAATACTGTTATGTGGTGGTGGTCACATTTTCTGAATTAATTAATATCCTGCAGGCACAATGTGACCTTCGGGCCACCAGCTGACGATCACTGGTTTACACATGGAAAAGAGCCTGCACCCTAGCGAACCAGCTTTCTTCATAAAGGTTTATAACTGAAGTATGAACTATTACTTAATGTTGAACTTAACAATATTTATCATATCAACAATGGATACTGGAAACTTTTACAACTTTTATACTCTGCTCAGGTCTATCCTTGATGCAAACCAATATTCTCCCAAACTGTAGGGGGCAGTGTATCAAAAACTCAGGTCTATAGCGTATCAGCATCTTTCACTCCATGTTCTGGTTTTGCGGCCCACAAATTCACCGTTTTGGTTCGGTCCTAGACGGCAAACAGACAAAGTTTGAGTAGAGCTAAAAGGAGAGTGAATATCAGACAAAAATATGACTTAACATACGCAGAATTGTTTGCAAAAAACTAAAATGCCAAAATGATATGGTGATAATGTGTCAATATTAGAGGACAGTTTGTTTTGCTGCCCCCAAGTGGCTCAAAAAAATCAATGAATGCATTCCAGTTTATAAACCTTTTCTAAAGGCTGCTGGATTAAAGTGGCACCAGTCTTACATTCATAATGCATGTCATATTCCTCACCTGCATCCTTACCAGATTGCACAAACCTATGTAAATTACATCCAGATAAGTTATTTTATGAGGAATGAAACCACAACAAAATCGTTCTTTTCTGTAAAAATGAACAGCTCAATGTTGCTAAAGGTGACAGTAAATGAACACAGTATCAGTGGATGTATGTGCAGAGATAAGGATGCACACTGCAGAGCTGTCCTCTCTCCATCACTGTTTGTGTCTCCCTCTCCCACAGACACAGAGCTCAGCTCCAGCTGGAAGCAGAGACCCCCGGCAAGAGCTATCCCTCCGTCTGTTGCTCTGTGTCTGTCACTCAGTAGTGTTGTGTCTCTTCAAAGACACCCCCCTCCTTTCCTCCACATCAACACCAACCCACAGTACTGACAACACACCAGGGAGTGACACTGATCACCTACTTAATGACAGGAGCATCTCTCTCTCTCTCTCTTCATGAATCTATCCCTTTCTTTCTTTACCTCCCTCTCTCCATGCTGCCTGGTAACCAATGAACCTGAGCTTGTAAACAAAAGTCAAATTGACTCCACAGCTGATTGTTTATGAGTTTTGGCAACCTGTGATCCCACCAGGTTGGCGGTTTTGGCAGCTGGACAGAGTCGGAGAAAACGAGAAAAAGATTCCAACCAGCTTGCTAACTTTAGCTGAGCATTTTACCCTGACTTAACACTGTTATGCTCAGCTTTCTGAGCATGCACAACAGCTGATCATCGCCCTTCTCCGTATCTGTAAAACCTTTATATATCTACAGTACGTGGATCTACAAATTGTTTTTAAATGGCCACGTAGACACAGATATGAAGCCCAGTATACTAGGAGTCTGATTTTCATGAGGGCAACCAGAGTTCAGTTCCTAAAACTAACTGTTTCAAACATCAACCTCACTTTAACCAAATCCTTTAAATTTAACCTTTGAAGTCTTGGCAAATCTGTGGTCCTGTGCTGAACTGGCTCATATGAAGACATGATCTACATTTTCTCCATATATGTTCACTTAAATACTCAGCACAGTCACCAGAAGAAAATGTTGGCATTGTACATTTCTGCAAACCACGAATACGTTTGATGTGATCTGTATGAAATGTACAAATCTGTATTTCTAACGTGATGTAGTATATGAGCTGACTCTGTCATCCGGAGGTGGAGGGGATGGTGGATGGTGATGTTTTAGCATGTCATTGCTGTGTTTCCAGCAGGTTTTTAGCCGCCAAACTTAAGTGGTTTTTAGCGTCTGTTGCTGTTTTTCCACTTGGGATGGAAAGAGGTTTGTTTTTTACGGAGACATCAATGACTTCTCCAGCCGTGATTGTGCCATCAAAACCACCATCTTTAGGCCAAAATGTGATCTTAACTCTAACCATAACCAAGTGGTTTTTGTCCTGAAATATATGCACACATTACCCACAGCATTGTTGAAACAAAGTTTACTGAGTATAAAGGAGTATAAATGGCCAAATGAACTTAAGCAAAGGACTAAATATTGTATGATTTGACAAGATTTTTCCCTAGGCATGACCATTATGGACTTTGCAACAGTAAATATGTTTAGGAAAAAGTGTAATGGCGCCCACTTATGATTTATATCACCCACATGTGGGTGGAGCACGGGTTGCTAACGTTAGCCTTTTTATCTCCATCAGGTAAATTACAGATGTCATGATAACGCCATTATTGCCATAGTTGTGTCTGTTTATGTATACGCCATCTATGACTACTGATGATATATTAGGGTCTTGAAGGGTTTTCCCATTTCATAGGGAAAGATCAGCCACCACTCTTAGTAACTCTGTTCTGAGGGGCAAAAGGTTATTTAAAAACAAGGAGTAGGGGTAAGAATAAGAAATGGGATTGGGCCTTAGTGTTTGGGCACGTTGCACTACTGTATTTTTGGAAGATATTATAAAATATAACGAAAAACACTATTCTCATGTGCCCAAAGAGTAGCTATAGTATGATTAGAAAAACTGTTTGGTCAAACGGTTTGACTGAAATTTTCTTCAGATTTGTAGTTAAGCAAGGCCAGAGAACGCTTCCACCAAATGAAATTCAAAATTTCGCAAAAGGGTTAACGTAAGTAAGAAACTTTCTTATAAGGCCATCATTCACCCCGATCACTTCCCTGTGACTTGGTTGTGATTAAAAATGTATCACAACCATCATCTGAAATAATGTTGCTACTGCACATACAGTAATCTGGCCAGCACTTGTATTTCCCCTTCCTCATTTGGCAAAACAAAACAGTGGTATATGATTGTAAGTTTAAGGAAACAGAACAGTTTCAAAGATACTTGGTGTTGAACTTACCCTCCTCCCACTCACATACATAAAGAAACAGACTGTGGTCACATGTAAACACTCAGTTCCTTCTGTTGTGTTTGTCACCTGCACGCTTCTTAGACTCTAAGGAGGAGAGGTGATGAAAGCCACACAAACACATACACACACATGCTCACACACACTCTATTAATAGGCTTAAATCCCTGAGGCAACAACTACATACAGTATCTCTACACCGCTGTGTAAACGTCCGGCTTTGATGTCAGTCACTCAGGATCACGCAGGAAGAGAACGTCTTCTCCCCCAACAGTGACATCAATATACCAGAAAGCAATGAGTGAGACGTGCTGGGTTTAGACACTGAAAATCTGTTGTTCGTTTACTTTCTTTTTGGTCTTTCACTAATTCAGCCTGTTTAAATGTAGAGGTAAACAATAACACAATATAGAAGTCAATAATAACTCATCTATTAATGCGCGCCAGCCACACAAAAATCTTGTTCACTTCTTTGACCTTTTAAGTGTGAATGAAGGGGGAAGTGGCTGACAAGTCCTTATGTTTATTTATTCTGTTTTATTGCTGCATTCATTATAATTCACTCTGTATCAGGCAGCCTGCGAAATGCATACAATACAAATGAAGTGTACTGAGGAGGCCAATGCAGAAAGTTCTTCTCTTACTGTCTGATCATATCTTGTGCATCACAAAGGCTAACATACAGTATAACATATCTAAGTGCTGTCTGTTTAAAAGCTCATGTGTTTGAAATGACTGACCTTCTAACAATTTCT
The DNA here is from genome assembly GCF_041903045.1 of Epinephelus lanceolatus. Lineage (NCBI taxonomy): Eukaryota > Metazoa > Chordata > Actinopteri > Perciformes > Serranidae > Epinephelus > Epinephelus lanceolatus. The sequence continues at coordinate 30,307,697 of NC_135756.1, read as the reverse complement.
TAGGGGTTATAGAACCTTTTGATGATGGTCTTCCTAAAGGGACACTTTAACTCAAAATTAAAAATACATATTTTTCCTCTTACCTGCATTGGTATTTATCAGTCTAGATTGTTTTGGTGTGAGTTGCCAAGTGTTCGGGATATCAGCTATAGTCTCCACTTTAAAGGAACTCAATAGCATTTGGCTTGTGGTGCTCAAAGTGCCAAAAAACAGCAATGCGTCTTCCCAGATATCATGACCTGGTCACTCAAAATAATCCACAGACAGGAACTATTTTCTTTTTACCAAACTGCACCTCTAACCGTATCACCTAGCACTACTCAGCTAGCTCAGTGGAAGAGGAAGACATTAAGGTTTACGTCAACATCCTAACGAATACATTTCCATTTAAGAATAAAAAACAGTATCTGTATAACAGTAGAGTTTTAGCACCATTTCAAAGTTACCCTCCGTCCATACTAACTCACCTGAAAATGCATACCACATGACCATTCTTGTACACTGGGCATGCACATGCTGATGTGAACAGGAAGCACATTGTCAACTCTGTGGTTGGTGGCTTAGTTACAGAAAAAACTATGGAAATGACGAAAAGTTAGACCAGAGATTTCTTAGCTTGGACTGACAACGAGGTTGAACTGTTACTGAAAGTAATACAGGACTATAAGGCAGTCAACACGGCAGAAAACAGATTGGGAGATGTACAAAGCAAATACGGTAACATATCAGTGAGGTACTGGGAGCATTATCCATCGCTGGAGGAAGGGAAAGGAGTAATGTAGAGCTAGCTATAATGTTTTGATTTGACAACCTGTGACTGGTAAGACTCAATTGGAAGGCGAGCCTAGGTCTGTGTATTTTCCAAAAATCTCCGTTTTCAGCCGTGTGAACTAAAATGTAACCCCAGACGTCTCCATTTTAGGCAACCCAAAATTCTTGTGTAATGTGGATGCAAGACGTAAAAAGGTAAAAAGTATGAATGTATGAGTGTGAATGTAGTGCACATGCCATGCTGTCACAAGCACGATCCTCTGGTTCATGAGTAGATGCACACTTCCTTCTGCATGGTGATACAGTTGTTGGGTATAGTTCAGTTTTAGGCACTTTGAGCACCAAAGCCGAGTGTCATCTGCTTTCATTATATTGGAGAGAAGGCAGACATCTCTATATCCGATATCTCTCTCGCACACTCCTTGGCAACTCACACCAAAATAATCTAGATTGATGAATAGCAGTATTTTTGATTTTGAGGTGAACTGTCCCTTTAAGAGTCCAGACCATTATATATATAAGCATCCAGTATATCTGCTTAGACATGCTGTGTGATAACTAAGCCAGCCTGTAGGAGGAGAATGATGCATGCTAGGAAACGGACATGATGTCTGTATTTGCAAGTTCTGTCACATGGAGCTCCCCATTCTAAAATTAAACAGTGGTTAAATCAACATTATGCTGTGTATTTAGCTGAATGGCTCATTTAAAGACCATCGTAGCGCACACATAATTAAACCGCCAAGTAATTGATTTCCATCTCAGCCTTATTCTATAGAGACGAGGCTGGATGATATTTCTTTTATTAAATAAAGTGGGATAAAAATAAAGCAAGTGCCTGGGAGGACAGTGATGAGTCCTGGGGAATATCAGAGACAGGGAGGGATGGGAGGCTAGTAATGAATTGCCCTACATTGCAATCAAGTCCCTAAACAAAAGCATGTTTTTGTAGCACAAAGGGCTGCACTTTTTCCCTTGATCAGCCGCCACCATGGTAACGGCACCTTTTCCTTCTTTTTTTGTTGACAGCTCAAGATGCGCGGATGTTGAATCGTAAAGGGGAAGAAGAATGGGAGGCGGAGGAGGCAGCGGAGGGGAAAATGAACGGGTGTGCTCTCTGGCAGGGAAAAGGGTTTCCCCTCTTTTTTCACTCTGTATCTCCCTTCCCCTGAACATGATAAAAGAATGAGGTTTTTTGTTGTTTTTAGTACAGGCAGATGACAAAATAAGTGCAGGCTTTGCTGTCACTCACTCAACTAAAAGGATGGGTTTCAATAAATTGTTTTCGCTGCTAATTTAGAATCAACAACTGACAGAGGAGCGGGCGTCGCTGAAAACAGATCCCCGACTCCTAACCAAAGAAAGAACAAAAACACAGCAGCGTTTCCACATGACAGGAGGATTTGCTGTTCCCCTCGTTCTCTCCGTCACCGTCTCCCCCGCTCACACACATGCTTCCTCCCCGTCCTCATTATACATCTCGCTATGACATGACAGCCAGCTCACTCGGGGAACCCTTCTAAACCCATAGCTTTTGGCAACCAACCACATGCCGCGGCTAAAAATAGCCTATCAAAAATTTCCAGGCGTTCTAATTTGAATAATTCATTGTCACTTTAAGTCGGTGAAGTCAGCTTTGGAAGGGATAGGGAGGGGGCTCTTAGGTACAGACAGATGAATCCCTGCCAGCTACTGTCGCCTTCATTTACACAGAGCCTCAAAGGGTCAAGAGGAAGGCAGATTTAAAAATCGTGTTCTTCATTTTGCACGCTCTGATGCAGGAAGTGGAGATGTCACTGATACCCCAACAATGTGCTAATCATTAGCATTTAAAGGGATTTGGCTGATTTTCAACCAGTGTATTGTATGTCTTGTATGTCTGTACTGTACAGCTTACAAAGAAAGGTAATCTGTGACATTAACATGACGCATATTGGGTAGTGAGAAAGGCCAAAGACCTTTACACACAATAGACCTCATGTAGCAACATTCTCCTAAATTGCTCTTATATTACTTGATCATAAGTCACCTATAAGCATAAGCAACACCCCCTTAACACTATATAATGACAGGTGTTGTGCCATGTGCAAAGACTCTGGCACATGACTAAGAATTAGAGAGATGTCACCAAAAAAGGCTGTAAGAGGAAGAACGTCTGCAGTAGTGAAATCAACATTCTGTTCGATAAACTTACACAAAGTAAATTTGATTTTCCAGATAATCAGTACTGGTGTTACAGGAAAATCAAAAAAGCCAACAACAGGAAAATATTTGTGATGCTGTAAACACTGTGTCAGCAGCAGTGGTGAAGGAAGTATTCAGATTCTTTACTTAAGTAAAAGTACTAATGACACACTGTAAAAATACTCTGATTTTTTTTTTTTAACATGAATCTACTTTACTCAGTGTTTTTTCAGTTTTTTCACGAGGCTCTCCTTGTGAAGGGGCTGCTAACTACAGTGGCCCACGTGAAAACAGGAAGAGCCAGTGTTTGGTTTGTCCCTTCTGGGTTACTGTAGAAACACTGTGATGTAACATGATCTCCATAGACAAGGACCCTCTCCCTATGTAGATATAAACAGGTCATTCCAAGGTAAGGAAAACACAACAATTCTAATTCAGGTAATTTTAAACTTACAAAACCCCACACTTATTGTATATTATACTTATTATATTATATTATATTTCATTTCTGCCAATATATACCCCTAAATCCTACACAATAGACCATTAATATATGCTAAGTAGGCTTTTTTTTTTTTTTTTTATTAACAATAGAGCCTGGTCTCACTCTGAAGTCATCACAATCTGGCACTTGGGCAGTGACTTGTGGCATCAGAAACTGACGAAAAAAGGCCTCCTTTAACGTTGGCATGATAGATGGCCAGTTGCAGTTAACGGTGCCTGGCTGCGTCAGGGGGAAACGAGGCTGGACAAGGTTGAAAGTTAAGGCGGCGAAAGTTGGCTGGGGCAGGCAGGAGGGGTGGTGAATGGGTCCAACAAACACCTACTTTCACCCGAGAGAGCAGTGTTCACGTCCCTTAAGATTCTAAAGCCAAACCCTGTTCTTTTTTCCTAAACCTAACCACGTGCTTTTGTTGCCAACTATTTGTGTGTGTTGTTGAAGGAAAAACATTTGCGGTGTGGTACCCACATAGTGCGTTTATTTTGAAAGAGTCTGTCCGTAAACGTTAAATTTCCTGTGAAAACAAAAGTGTATGTTAAAAGACAACAATGTATGTAACAGACGGAAGCTGACACTGTGTCCCAGAACGTCAAAAACCAACACACCCAGGGTAACTTCCACATCATAGTCGGATGTGGAAAGTCTATGACCAAATTTCAATATGTGATGAGGTCAGAGTGAGAATGTGTTGGACAATAAGCATGATAAAATACAGTTCATATACCCTTCGTTTATTGATAAGGAAGTGCTTTAAAAACATACTATTTTCTATCATGAGTCCAGGCTGCAGGTTGTTCTGAGCCTGGAGTTCTGCAGTGGGACTATTGAAAACTACATGTGACCAAGATTTTTTTTTTCAATTGTCATTGGCGTGTCCAATGTCTATTAATCAGCATTTAATCAGGCTGATGACTTATTGCTATTCAGTACTGTAGGTACTGGCATGCTTTTGGTTATTATATTGTATTCTTTAAAACGGCCCTTGACCACTCTATATGTTTGACTGATTATCTAGATTAAAACCAGTTCCTTAAAGCTTTAACAGTTTCCAAAGCATGTGATTTTAGGTTGGTCTTCTGTTGGAAAAGAGCAACAATAGCGGTAACCAGGCTATATCCAGATGTGCTCTTTCTGAGCTTCATTCCCTTACTTTATTAATGATTCAAGCCAATATTAAAATGAGGAGGTGATTGGTGTCATTTTAAAAATAAAGACAATGACAGACTTAAAAAGGCACATCCCTTGTGTAAGCAATATTTTGGCCAATAAAGTGACACTAAGAATCCAGGACGTGGGTCTAAAATGCCTGTTTCCTGTCCCCATCATGGTCCTGTATCATTATATTCAAATTATCCCTCAGCTATTGTTGCCTGTCAAAGTTGCCCCAAAAACCATGCCTGGTGGGAAACAAAGAATTTAAGACACAGATTAAAGTGAGCAGCGGGAAGACAGCATGTGAGCGCTCATCGTAACATCACTCAAAATAAAACAAAAGCTGTATTCAACCTCTCCAGTCAGACAAAAATACTCCCGCTTGAAGATCCCGGGGAGACTGTGATACTAAATATAACCAACACGCCTCTGTCTCACTGCCTCTCCCTTTCATCTGCTCATCTGCCCGTCAATATTTCAGCGCTCTGCCTATAGCTCAGACATGCCGTTGACTCATGAAAGCTGATGTTTATGTGAGCACGTTTACAGTGTAGCAACATAAATATTAGTGATGACTGCTGGTGTGTTCAGTGGGGCACCATCCATACACAGTGTATCACCAGGACATGACAGGACCACTCTGTTTTGTCCGTTTCGGGCCTCCATAGGAAAAGTGGTTGGTGTATAGACCTCGTTTTGGAATAAAACTCTACTCACAGCTTGTAGAAACTTACATCAGTGAAAAGAATCAAACTGCTCTAAACGCTGAACAGATTTTCTGTTGGACTGTAGCAACATTTGAAACTTTTATCCCCTTTCTAAAACATCACAGTTGAATTGTAGCATCCATCCCTTGCCCCCAAGCCACCCCAGTCTCTAAAGAAAGTCGCTGCTATGTAAATCATAACTAATCTTAATAGTCCAAAAGATGCCATTACATAGGCCCATTTCCCACTGAGGACACTGACTGCCCGTATTCCCAATAAAAGACGCAATCCTTTGATTCTGCGTTCAAATCCCGCTCCCAAATCCTCAGAGACTAAATGTGACATTAATCACATTTCAAGGCTGGGACACATCTGAGAGTCCGACATGATAATCTGAAACAGTGGAGGATCAGAAAGACAAGGCTCCAATGGAAGACGTGTAGCCTCATTTGACATAACAGCCTTGATATTTCAGTGGGCCGCGACGCGTTTGATTTGGTGTGGCACAAAGCGCTCTGGGCTTGGCTGTCTCTTAAGTTGAAGAAGCGCGGTTTGACAACAGGATCAGGAGCTGTTGTGTCGGTGGAGGTGGAAGAAGGCGGACACACAAGGTGTTCTGTGTGAAGCAGGATGGTTTAGGAGTTTCAGAATTTGTCTAATGTGTGTTATTGTAGGTCCATTCAACACTGACTGTGTCTGTCAGAGGAAAAATATTGACAAGTTGAACATCCAGGTGGCTCAGACACACACTGTGAAAATCAGACATCCAAAGGGATTGTTTTTGGCTTTAAATCCCATCTCTCACTACTTTGACTACCTCATAAAAGCAAAACAAGCAAAAATAGCACAGACCGATCATATCTTGTGTCTTAAGAAACATGTCTTAAAATGCAGGTAACAAAAATAAAGTTTCATTATCATTGGAGAAATACGTCACCTGTGCCACAACCCTGTTTCAAGGACAATAAACAAGGTGCATACAGCGAGAGCTGGACGGAGCAGTGAGTAACAACAACCCCACCTCCTTTTTAAGAGTACAGCCTGTGGTAGAAACACTGCATTGGTCTACATGTCCATACAGGATACGTACAGTTCTAAGGCTACTATACCAAAGGCTTTTGGCAGTAATGAGGCTTTTAAGACATGGGCATAGGTCGGGTTGGGGTCTTCGAGGTTTGCATATCAGGGACTGTGGCCTAGATCCAAGAACAATTGACCATAAAGTCCAGTTAGTTCAATTTCAGTTAACACTGTGTACTTTTCCTGGGCATGGTTCATTGGTTTATACCCGAGCCAACCTGAAAATGTAGTCTTGAGTATTGTTTATATGTACTTGGGTATGGTTTCCATCAGGTGTAAAAAGCTAACTGTGCCCAGACATGGAAGTGAACAGTTATTCAACCTGGGCAGAAGTGATAAAGTAGGAAGGCAGGTGAGAGGGTCATTCTTGACATTGTCTCCAAAATATAAACCATAGCATGCATAATGTGAAGGTCGACCCCATGTATGGGCTTGGTATCTTGTGACTGCCGCTCTTTCATACAGTGTAACAATACCATAGACAACTGTCACAAAGGTGACGACACAAGTGTACTCCATTACAGAGCAAGTAAACTAACGGGGGAGGGTGGCAACTGTACTCGACTGTATGATAGGCATCAGTTGCAACTAGTATGAAAACACCCTTAAAGCTTATTTATACTCCCATGATGTATGAAAATAGATTTTCTCATTTCAAATGTTGTTACTGTCACTGCCCACATACTTCCACGCATCCTTCATGTTGGCATAGATACATCTATTCGATGGCACTCGAAGGCAGAATCAGATGTTTCTGACAACAACAAACGAGGTGACAGTGGAGGAGGTTGAGTAATGGACCTTTAACGGAGACAGCGTTGCAGACTCCAGTGGTCTGTGAGGCCTTTAAATACATCACGACATGTGGACGGAGAATTCTTTGTTTTGTTTGGCTATTTTCAAAATGTCTTCATCACGTCCTATGGTCATTTCTTGCTTCAACTATGCTACCCTGTCCCCAAAATCTCTGGTGGAACTGCTCTGTTTTGTCCATATCCGTAAGCTTTCAGAGATCGTGCACAAAAATGAACACACAGTCCGTGTCCCAATATCTAATCAACGTTGAGCATAAATGAGCAATTAATTTAAGGTCTGCACAGAAGGCTTGACTTGGACTTGGAAAACACACATACATCTGACAACTTCGACCAATGAGAGCAGTCACAGATTAAAATGTGCAAAAACCCTGACAGGGTTGTTTATACAGCAATATTGCCACATATAAGAAAATCTACTGGTTTTACATGTACTCTGGATTTCTTCTGAGTGTGTGTTGTTCTATGTCATGTGGTTGGAGAAGAACACACTGCGTAGTAGAGTATTCCGCTTGGTAAAACACAGATTGGAGCTCTCCTTCCTCCTGTCATCCATTTGTAGATAAGTAGAGAGAAACATATGATTTGTGTGTGTGTCTGTAAGTGAGTGAGTGAGTGTGTGTCCGTGTGTGTATTTGCCTCCGTGCTTGAGTGTAAAAATTGATGTCAGAATCTGGGCTTTTTTCTGTTGTGATTAAAAGCCTAGTTGGCAAGCATTTGCTCAGCCCTCCCAAGATTTCCTGAATACATGAATACATTATTGTCATTTAAAAGAAACAAACATGCAATTATATGGAGAGTAGGAATAAAAGAGAGAAACAAGCCTAGTCAAACCGCTATACATACCCTCTTTGTGTGTGACCGAGTCCACACACAGAGACTCTGCACACATACACATCGTCTCCTGCTGATTTACGTAGCCCTTCCCCTCAATCACAACCTGCTAAAAACAACATGTACCTACTCCAATAAATGAGCCTGTTATCTGTCACTTTGCTATTATTGTGTTCTGACGAGCTTCCTGCTCCAGATATTATGGGCTCAATTTAGCCAAAAGCTGCGCCGAAGTGGGTCACACACAAATAGCTGGGCTGGCAAGGTCCGAAGCAGAGCAGTCTGGGTAAAAAGTTCTACTCCCTCGTTGTGGTCCAGCTACCAGACTACTGAAATTCAAACCCAGTGTGGATATAAATTATCCCAGTTTGCCGTCTACAAAGTCAGCGGGGGAGACAGTAATGTTCATTTCCAGGCTGATAAATAAACGATTGGGTGTGACGTTTCACACAATGGTTCAAGGTCAAAGCTGATAGCTCTGGAATGGGGAGTACAGTTTTCAGCAATTTTCAATTTTGATTCATGAATTTCAGTGAACCAAAGCAGAGCTAAGTACATGAAACATGAGACATGCATTAACCCGAAATGAGGATTTACGTGCTGGGGACATGACTAGAAACAGGAGGTAGTGTGACGGGGGTGTAGAGGGAAGGCAAGTAAAGGCTGTGGAGGTCAGGTGGTGGGGATCACAAACATAAATATGTAGACGCCGCATTGATGTCAGCAATAAGTAACCCTTATACATTATTTTTTTTCGTGCCCTACTTGCCTGCTGTTTTTCAAAAATATTAGATTCAGACTGTATTTAAAGAGAATTTCAGCTCTCTGACAAAACATGGGGAGAAAATGAGGTAACGTATTTGATGGTAAACAAAACAATGTGACACAGTGATGCATACTGAGATGTGTTAAAGCTATAGTTGGTAATCCTGTTCAGAAACACTTCTTGTTATACTGGGTGAAATGGTCCTTCCATCCTGAGAGTAGTCAATACATAATGTGTTCAGAAAAAGGAACGAAAAAAATCCGACCTCTGTGGCAGCTGCAGGCCTGTAAAAACTCTGACCAATCCCTGCCATTCGGTGCGAATGGAAAGAACCAATCAGATGCCTTCATGTCTCGTCCTGCCCGAGCGCCCCTCCGTCCCTCCCTCCCTCCTCCCTGCGTGCACTCATTATGTGTCACCGTTGCCAGAAATATTCAGCACACTCCTCAGCAGAAATACCGAGTTAGCAGGAGTTTGCTGAACAATGGCAGAGAAAATGCAGCCAAAAGTACCACTTCCAGTGTTACTTGTAACGGCTCGCCCCCCTTAAACAGGCTGAGAAAAGAAAGTCGGAGGCAGAAAAGGCTGCAACGAAAAAGGCTTTGGATAAAGCGAGAGGACAAACCAGACGTCAACATCGGTGCAGCTTTTGAATGGTGGAGACAACTGAGGGAGCTGAAGGGCCTGAAAAGTGATGCAGAGGTTGCTGTCTTTCTGTTGGACAGGTATTTATTTGTTTGCTTCGGGGGGATTTGTTATTTTACTCAGCTCTCCTCTGCCCTGCTGAGTCTGACTCCTACTGCAGGATGCGCGTTCAAGTTTGTGGGGCCGTGGCTTTGGACGGAGCACTGACGGCAAGGGGAGGAGGGGGTGGAGCTTAAAGGAGGTGCCGCTTTCAAATCTTGCTAGCTCTCCAACATTACCAACTATAGCTTTAAGTCAACAGCTACAGAAATAATTTGCCATTATGTTACATTGCATGTAAGATTATCCACAGAAGATTATTGCAATAATTTCATCACATTAAACAAAATTTCAACGATTTTTACTAATTCAATGATTTTGCCAGGTTTTCAATAATTGTTAGAACCCTGTATATAACAAAATTTAATGTGGAAGTAGATAGCTAACTAGCCAACGCTGTCCACTTATCATCAACTCTTTGATCATAACAGAATATACTAACTTTCACCACTGCTCATTTTAGGAAGGCTTGTGCAAGAAAACGTGTTCTTTGTTTAGATTATCAAATGGACAGTGGATAGATGTTTGTTTCTGGCTGCCAGCAATAGCTAACATAGCTAGCGCACTAACATTAGTGACCCTTCATTTTCCCAGGATCGTGCCTGCTGGCAGACAAGAACCAAATGTACATAATGTAACAAACAAAGAACATGTTTTGTTGTGGTGGCCTTTCTTAAATGAGCAGTTGTGAAGATTACTAGGCTATATTATCTCTTAGGATCCAGGCTTTCATAAGCAGAAAGCATTTAGCTACTAGCTGGCTTCCTAGCTAGCTGAAACAACTATAAACTACGGAAAATTAGCCAAATACAAACACCAGATTAGTAATTCAGTTCATGCAAGCTTAATGCATTAATGCATTAGCCTAAATAGCCTAAATATCAAATACATATAATTGGAGACAAAACTTTTTTTTCTACTACACCTAGATCATGAACCTTTGAATATAAAAACAACACTTTACAATCATTTGAGAAATGTAAAGGTTATAGTGCTTTATACCCCCCCCCCTCCCCCCCCAAAAAAACAAAAAAAAACAAAAACAAAACTGCAGCACCCCTGTTTACTTACATTTGTTTTCAGGCAAGTCCTGCTGTCTAAAATATGGCGGCAATGCTTACAGCAGCTAATGAAGGAGCAGTGTTTCTATATTTATTGTGGGGATGGCAGGGGGGTGAGACAGTTACTGACAACCATTACCAGTGCACAAGAAATGTTTTCCAACCACCTTTTCAGACTGAACTGCAATCTTGTTTTACTTTATTATTCAGTCTGACATGTTTTTGTAAGTGATTTCCTGTTTGGGAGGAGTTGTTATTTTGCCCTTACTAATCAGCAACGAGTGATGTACTCATCCTGACGTGGTAGTACTTGCTAGGATCAGTCAACTTAATTTTTTTGTAGAAAGTTAAACAAAATTATTCACCAATGCACATGAATTATTTTTACCTGTGGAGGACAGTCAGGTTCCTGAGCAATGGCAGTAAAAATACATAATGGGAACTGTGTGTAAATTTGTAATATTCAAATAATTTGCCATTGATCATAAAAGACGTCTGGTGAAATAAATCACGCTGAATGGTGTATCTCTCGTTTTGCAAGACAAACTCATCACACTGCATCTGCTCCATTCACTGATTCCCACAGCAGATCAGCATTATTCAACATCTTCATGGCCGTGGCTCTCACTGAGAGATGAGGTAGGGAAAGCCACTGTTGCTATGGCGATGAGGAATGTGTAAGTGGCGGCTGAGGAGTGCTGTGACAAAAGACAAGGCCAGATCCGACAACGCCTGCACCCATCGGCCCTGAGCTGAATGCTGATGTGTTTCGACAACACGATGTTCTCGAACCAACGTTCAACCTGAGACTCGAACCTGAGACTCTTTACTCTCATTATGTCTGGTAGCACTCGGTGCCCATTAGAACACCTGAATGCAGCAAGCATTAAACATTCAGACACTGAACACAGGCTGATGTTACAGTCTTCATCACAATGAAAGTAACTTCTGCAGTCCACTGGTGCTGCCCTCATTACTTTGTGTAATTCAATGACAAAACACTGAGTGAAGTACACTGATGTAATGTATTGTGAAAACATTGTTTTCATTTGAACTACATACTGCTTTACTGGCTATACCTGTTAGCTCTACGTCTACTGATATTTCATTGGCTGTATGCAACAGTTCAACAAGTCCTTTAAACAACAAAATAGGTCATTTGTCACTGTCTTCTTAAATGACACGACTGACCATTATCCAATCTTTCATCTCTATTGTAAATAGAGCTGTACCGGTTTGTGCTTCTGTGCCAAGCTGTCAGGGGTCACGGTTTGGGTCATATAGAATACACAGTATGTAGATCATCTGCATGTAATGCAGAACCCAATTTCACAAGTGTGAGTTAACTAACTGTTAACTTTTAGACTTTTAACTGTATGACGTCTTTTTATAGACTATTCTGTGTTGAGGGCAGAAGTAAACAAGCCACCATCACTTTGGTGGCATCTCAGCATTGTTTTACTTGATTAGAGTGCAAGAAGTCATTGATTGTAGGTTTGTTGATTTATACTGGTAATCATGAAATGAGCAAGTAATGGCAGCTGGGGTTTATTTAGGGACTGTTTGCAATATATCAGAAAAGAGGGATAGCTGGGGTGTGACTTTGTTTATATATATACATACACATATAAACCTGCAATCAGTGACTTCTTTTATTGTACGTATATATCTGGATCCTCCCCAGAACTACAAATTACTTTCCTTAAGCCTCCCTTAGTGACAGGGGAAAACACATGACCCCCCTCCAGCATAAATGACCATATTTTTTTTATATGGTTATAAAAATGTAGGTATTGGAGCCAGTGATGCAACAAGCAAACCGCAGTGAGTGAGTGACACCCAAATGGAGTCTTCAGATTATTATTCTTTTTTCTGCGGGATTCTGCTGAATGTTCTTTTGATTTAAATGTGACAGACAATATTAATTTAAGATAACATTTTTTTGTTATAAATCTGCAGAAAATCCGCTGAGCTGTTTGGGCCTAGTTATCACCAAAAACACCCCCCCCCCATGCACACACACACACACATGCACACACACACACACCACAGCACTCATCCAGCCAGCATTAGCAACATGTGCATGTATGAATGTTTTCCCAAATAAACTGTAGCGTACACAACAGTGGCAGCAGCGGCCTGAGTAATATTAGTAACTTGGTACAGCGGCCCTCCCCTAAGCAAAGACAAAAAATATGAGTCCATTCCCGGTACACAAAGAATAGTTTGCCCCATTGGTTTGCCGAACAGTGGGGCTAACTGATATATTATGCTTTTACCGTATCCCATCAGCAAAACAGCAAAAACGTCCTTCCTGGAAACAAAGGCTTCTAGGGCAGTCTTCTGTTCCTCTCTCAAGGAAAAAGATAGGTGTAGTTGGCTTAGCGTTTCTTCCAAAGCTAAATTGAATGGACACGGCCCTTCGGCAGCTGCCATCTTGGCTGTTTACTTTTAGACTCGTACGGAGCAGTGCTGTTGTCATCATGTTACGCCCGCCCAGAGCCCGCCTCTTTCAGATAGACTGATCTGACTGGTCCGATTGGCGATTTAACGGACTCTGCTCGTCGGGCCCAGATTCCTGTGCAGTGCAAATTCGAATTTGCTAGGGGCGGGGCATCTGGATTTCCAGGTTAATTGCGAAGTGTATTTTGTGCTATAGATGCAGGCGCTGAGCGTAAATTCCATGCTAAGTGCTGCCTATTAGGCTTTTTTTTTTTTTCTCAGAGCGCCAGGAGTTGAAAAATGTTCAACCTTGGGTAAAAAATGTCACGCTCATCACAGTCACTTCGGTCTTTCAATCAGAGTGGAGGATAGACAAGTCCTGTGAAGACAAAGCAAAGTCACATTTTTTATAGGTGCTGAACAACAGCAACGGAGGAAGAAATCTGTTTACACTCTATGTGTATTATGTTTCCTCTCATGAACCCACACAGACCTTCAGATCCGTCCTCTCTCCCTGCGTGCGTCAGCCTTACCATTATTCAAAGCAAGTACTCTACCTTGTGCCAACATGTTTACATACGTGGATATTCCATATCATAGCAACCAGATGCAACTGAAGCATTTCAGCTGAAAAAACGCGGCGCCTCCAAAGTGCTCTCAAACACCACCATCTAGGCATTTCCTTATGAGTGCAGACTGTTTCCAGCTGGGAAAATACGCTCTGGGGGACACGAGGCCGTCAGGTGTGTCTTTAACTTATAACATGCTTGTTAACCAACAGAGAGTTTATCTGTCCACTCTGCTGGTGTTATTGTGGCCAACAACTTTCTAGTACTGTTGTCAGAGTTTTCTCTCTGCACTGATTGAATATACATCAACACTCAGTGAACGCTCATTTTCTTCAGCTTCCTTACAATGTCTCAGACACAATTATGTAGTGTTGCGGTGTGCACCAGAACGATGCTCCAACAGATTTTTTCTACAAGTGAGTAAAAAGAATATACACAGTTCACGTAATCCAGCGGAAATTTGTACACAATTTTTAAGCGCTTGAAGACCTTATAATCACTAAAGGGTCTGCCATGCAAGAGAGATAATAAAAGAAATGGAATAGACAAAGTTGTCACATTGTCATCAAAGGTGTGCTGATTGATTCACAACGTCAGATTATTCACCGAGTAACATGCATGAAAACATTCCACCTTAGAAGCTGCTGGTGGCCTTTAGCATAGTGCTTGTTAACCGTATATGAAATATGCATGTCTCCTTACGGCTTCTTTATTTGGGATATATTTCATTTAAGATCAGAGCACAATTTAAATTGCAAAGCACAAATTAAAAGAGTTGTATTTTCAAGTTGTAGTTTGAATGATTTCACAAAGCCCATCTGATGTCACCACAACCTGCCAGGAGGTGATCAGGCACGCATCAGGCCTGACTTCAGAGATGGTCCATCCCTAGTGCAACTTGGCACAACTCGTTGCATTTGAACTGGTAAAAAAAAAATGCAAATCTGTGCAACATGGATTGACTCGGTGCGGCCAAAACTGCCAATGGAAAAGCGCTATAACATGTGCTACGTTCATCTGTTGGAGAGGGCACCTGCCAACTGATATCAACCTGACGATCTGTGTTGTCATTGTCAGTGAAAATGTGCTCAGTTTGGCACTGCCACCGCAGTATGAGCATTGTTGGTGGATTGGTCTACTTTCTGAGATGTGTCATGTGTGTTAAAAGGACTGAGAGTTGCATTCAAGTTAGCTGTAGTTTTTTCATGTGGTCAAACAAAATAAAAATATTCCCAAAAATAGTGTCCTTGACCAATCAGTCTCATGTCACTCACAGCAGGACTTCTATTATCACTTGGCTCCTCTAGGACTTGTATCTGTCCCCAGCTGGACAGCAGGGAGGCCCCTGCTCAAGTCTGATTGCAGGGCAGAGCTGGCGCCTGTATTACCGGCTCTCCCTCCTCAGGCAACTTCAAATTGCAGGTCCCACTTTTGCTATTATGCTCAGCAAGATGGACGCCTACAGGCAGACTGTGAGTGAGTATAGCAGCATGCCATATAGAGTAGTCCGGCCAGTGATATAATCCCTCGTGGGATTTACCGTTGACCCACTAAAGGTCACAGAGAATGTAATACAGGCAGGCTATAGAGTGTCATGATGGGCTTGAGTTTCCATATTGATGCCTGGGTGAAAATAGTGGTCAAAACAACTTCCAACATTTGTGTGCGTGTGTTGTTTGATATGCTCAACTCCTCGAGCCACACTCATGATGAAATTATGACACCATTCACAAACCAAAATAGCTAATACACACAGCAACAAGAAGTGAGGGTCTGGTGAGGGAAACTACTCAAACCCAGCTGTTACTGACTTGACAATACATACATTTTCATTTCATTTCAACTATTATTCCACAAATGTTTAACTGTTTACAAACCAGAAATGTTTTTTTCTTTTTCTACATCTAGAAATCTTTTGGATCAGTCTATTTTGTGTATTGATTTTTTTTTTAAAATTCAATGAAAAATCATACATGATATTTGCATTTTTTTTTTTTAATTTATGTGACAATTTCAGTACTTGACTAACATAGCTTAGGTTGTAAAGATTTTAGGGATGTGAGGCATTTAAACATACTCCAAGAAATTACATCGCAATAAGCCAAAATACTGGGGATCGCCTGATCAAATCTCAAAGATTGGGACCTGGTCCAATCAAGGCATTTTTTAACCTATCGGGATCGGGTATATTGAGCTATATAGAGGATTCGATTCTTTGTTTAACACCAGCTGTCACACAGGTGTTTTCACTCACAAAACTTTCATGCAGAGACACACTGAGTACAGCCGTCTCTAACTTTCCACTCTCCTTTTCTCCTTCACTTAGCTGAGCTCCTGTGTGTGTGTAAGTGTTGTGCTAGTTACTGAAAAATAGTTACTAGTTAACGTTACTAATTAGTTCATTAAAAAGTAACTCAGTTAGTAACTCAGTTACTTAAACCAAAAAGTAATGCGTTACTGAGAAAATTAACTTTATATCCCCCCCCCATTTGAGAACATGAGCTACATGATGATGTTGAGTCTGTCGCCCACCGCAGACATTGTCTGTCCACAACAAAAGCTTGCTCGTCACTGGATATAACGTTACTGGGACTAAAAATCTACAGAAGCCCTACCGCTTTATGTAATGTTATAGCACTATGGTGAGGCCAACAGGTCGACAGTGACTTCAGAGATAGTGAGAGACGTATTTCATTAAGATGCTCTAGTAAGAATTGTTCATATACCTCTATCTGACTTGACTATCTTTTATTGTTTAGGGCTAAAATGTTTTAGTGAAAGGGAACTTCAGTTTGTGAAGGAATACTGCATGCTGTGCGCTGTTTTAAAACCTGACCAAAAATAACGAAGTAAAGCACCGTTTGGTAACGGTAACTGACTTACTGAATTTAAAAACTAACGCGTTAAAGTATTAGTTACTGCCAAAACTAATGGCGTTACTGCCCAACACTGGTAAGAGCAGGGGCTGAGCCCCGCCTGCAGCAAAACACAACATGCCATAACCAACAGCAAAAATTAAGTATGAAACTTTTTTTTTTTTTTTTTTTTTTTTTTTTACAAAAAATATGAGCACTCATTTCATTTTAGCTCAGTGTGAATTGCAAAACATACGCTGGATTGATTTGAATAACTTTAATGTACTTGTAGTGTGCACTGTGTAGCTGTATTATTTAAGAAAATAAAAGTATCGAGTCGAGACTTCCATATTAAATAGCACAGATCTGGATCGGGGCAAAAAAAACTTGATCAGGGCATCCCTAAAAAACACCAATGTAGTTAACTTGTAGACAGCCTTCACGGATGGGGAACTAAAGCCATTCTATCCAGTTATACTCTATTCAAAGTCACCAGACTCCTTTGACAAAAACAGTAATTTTACCTCACAGAACACAGGAGTTGCTGTTCTACCATAGCCTCGTTTCGATATTTTGCTCCTGTGTCTTGTGGGGTGGCTTTAAAGACAGCGATATAAGGTCTTCAGTTCCCAGTTAGAAAGGGCTGTCTGACAGCAAGGTAAAGCAGTGAAAATATTCTAAATACTAAACTAGTAGGCTATAGATTTTTCCAGGTGGCTGAAATACATTTTTTTGCCGCCCGCATCCACAGCTGGACATTGCTTAGCTTCCGTGTCCGCACGCTTGCCTGTTTCTTCAAGGTGGTGGCGTGCTGACCACCATCTACTGCAGATAAAACACCGACTATGGATAGCATACAACCCCACTTCAAAAAGTGTGAACTATCCCTTTAAGGGTCACCACACATACACAGTGATTTGAAGGTGAGATAAGCATTAGTATGAACCAAATTTTGACTGTTGACCACCATGAATCACATTTCCTCTAAATTGGAATTTGATGTCTCTGCCAAATGGACCTGATTTTACAAGTCTCTCGGGTTTGACAACCTTAACAATGAATAAATTCATTTTTGATGTAGCTGTAGTCACACTCCCCTCTCACCTCCTCCAGCTCCAGGGACACACACACAGGCAGACGGGAAGCCTAGAATCCTGAATGTTAATGCAAATGAAGGTCAAGGCTAGTGTTTTTTTTTCCTTAAATCAGGCCTGTACTGGTCTGGAATCTGGGCCTTGTAACTGATGAGTGCCCTGTGGCTAAATGTGAAACACCATCTTTTCAATCTGACACACCTCGTTTCCTGTGTCACAGGGAAATATAGCATTCAGTTTGTCTCCACCCATGGGAGCTATGTGTAAAATAACTGGCTAGAAGATGAATTATTTATCTGTGGTGGTGTCTTAAGGCCTGGTACTCGCACTACATACAATGATTTAAAGGTATGACAGAAAGTTGTTTTTTTTTTTTTTGTTTTTTTTTTACTGATATTTACCAGTTCACCACCTTGTGTCCATTCAGGTGCAACATGGTCTCTGCTTTTAAAAGATGGAAATAAATTAATATTGGTGACTTTCAGCCTGCAATAATCTGAATATATAATTGTGAATACATATCTGGTAGCAAAACGTTGACAACACTTCACACACAAATCAAACCAGCTTATTCTGGTGCGATGACCTCCACTCGTCAGTGCTGCTAATCTGTAATACTGTTGGAAGTGTGATGCAACAATGAGGAGGTTTTTTGCAGCCGCTTATTCCTCAAAAAGGATCAAAGCTGTACGTCTGTTGCCACTACAGTAAATCTATTTGTGGCTTGCCTGCTGAATTATTCATATCAGATGTGTATTCTGGTCCTGACTGATCACTCAAGTAACAGTGTCATGTTGAAGCTCTCACTGAATTGTAGAGGTGGAGAGGTGAATTTCAGACTATACAGTGAAATATAATGATGAAATCACTTAATGTCTTTAGAAACATATTTCGACACACACCTTTTATGCTCAAATGACAATTTGTTTTATTCTTAAATATTTTTCACTTTTTCTTCTAATAATGCATGCAGTATCTCACTTTGGAATGAAGTGGAATTATTTCCACCCATTTATTTTACATTACTGTTAAGAAGGTTAGGTTTCAAGTGGCCCATGTAGGAGGCTTTACAAGCAGCCATATTAAACCTTATTACCACTGCTGATTTGGATGTCTGTTAGGCAGGAATTCTGGTAACATTTTTTACTAAAATCTCATTTCCAGGTTATCAAATGCTACCGCTCTGTCACATCCCTCAGCATGTAATATAGACACCAAAGGCTACCATTAGTTTATGAGACACACCATTCTTCAACGAACTCCAATTGCGAATCCGTCCACAGCAATACTTGACACTGAGAGCGACTGACATAATATAACAAGCAAAAAAGTCCACATAGGATGGATGGGAGGGGGAGTGAATGAGTCAAACAAAACAAGGCTTTCACCTAGGGTAAACAGTAAACTTTAGTTGCGTTTTGGCTGATCATTTACACGACAGCAGTGGTTTGGGTGCCTGAAAACGCAACGTTTTGAAAACAGGTTCCAGAGTGCAATTTTTTGAAAACAGCACCGTCTCTGTTGTCATGTAAACTTGCAATATGACTAATAGACTTTTCGCACATGCATTACTGTTTCAGTCACTAGGCATGCGCAAGAAAGTCGACCATCACAACAGCACAATTAAAACAGGGTCTTTAGTTTTTTGCGGGACAGATCAAAATTTGGAATAACCCTCCATAGTTACAACTTATTTATTTCTAGGTGTCATGGCAGTATGCCAAAAAGCACTCTGGAATCAAATATACCATTAGTACAATAATTATGTTTCTGTCAGAAAGCTGATTAGATGCAGACCCTCAGGGAGAAAGAGACCGAATGAAAGAGAGATAAAGAGACAGCGAGTGCAGGAAGGAATAACTAGTGATGCTTAAAGGAAGGCATAAAGAATGGAAGAGTGAAGGGAAAACAAGATGACAGAAATTATAAAAGAGGAGAGAGAGAGACAGAGGAAGACAAGGAGTGATGATAATGAATATGGCTGCTCGCTGTGGCTCACGCTACGATCCTGACCATCCATCATCAAACCATTCCTCGTTAAATAATACAGATAAGATGGAAAGGCTCTCACCGTCCACATCCATTTAGCCAAATCGCACTCCATTGTAGAAAAAAAATGTGCTTAATGATTAATGAAGCAGCTCCCATTACTATTACATCAACTTTCAGAGAGACTGGGAGCGGAGACACAGAGGGAGCTGAACTGTAGCAGCTCTGACTTACATTAGAAAAAGAAAAACAGAAAAAAGAACAAGGCTGTAATTCAGGTGAACAGGTGGACACAGGTGCACACACCATGAATGTGCCAGGTCATGGGCTCAAATTAAATCTTTGACCTCCAATCCCCTCTACTGTTGTACTGTCCAGCAAAGAGATAGCAGTGGCCACCATTGGTGTGCTTTAGAGGTCAAGGGTCAGTATCACACTAATGCTGGAAACTGTAAAACCAGGAAAGCACTTTGCATGACAACGTTCCTTCTGATGATGCCAGGATTTTACAACAGCCTTTGAGATTTGGTTGCTTCTGATTGGTGAACATGTTGGGTAAATAAAACCCAATCAAAAAAAAAAAAAAAAGAAAAGAAAACAGCACATTCACATT
This sequence comes from Epinephelus lanceolatus, assembly GCF_041903045.1. NCBI lineage: Eukaryota > Metazoa > Chordata > Actinopteri > Perciformes > Serranidae > Epinephelus > Epinephelus lanceolatus. Next base: position 30,287,519 of record NC_135756.1, on the reverse strand, counting down.
TAAATCCCCAATTAGTCGTGGTGTACATATCTTACGAGTTCTTAAAAAAATATTGCTGAGCATATGACTGGATAAATGACTGTATTGCATGAGTTGCGTGAGACTTTGTAAACAGAAGGTTTGATATGGTTTTGCTGTTGTTAGATGTGGACCTCTAGGACCTCAATCCATGAAGACTGTTGACCTCATTTGGAATCCTTGTTCACCGCAGAGGCATGCGACAACTCAAATAACCGCCAAGTTGTTTTATGCCTCCGCACCACTTAAGTTGCACTTACAGTTTACGTTTGTGTCTGTGAAAACATGGATGCCTCATACACGTTTCCCGCAGCAACACAGATCTATACCATCAACACAGTTTCAAGGCAGACACCCATGACTGTCAAATGTCTCCCCTTCTGTTCCTGAGATATGACATTGAATAATGACCAGAACATTATGATGTCACTGTGTAGTTGACCTTTAACCTTTAGATATAAAATGTCATTACTTCATCATTATATCCTATTAGACATCTGTGTGAAATTTTGTTATAATTACGGTATGAATTCTTGAGTTATGGCTGAAAACATGTTTTCTGAGGTCACAGTGACCTTGACCTTCAACCACCAAATTCTAATCAGTTCATTCTTGAATCCAAGTGGACGTCTGTGGCAAATTTGACGAAAATCCCTCGAGGCCCTCTTGAGGCACTGTGTTCACAAGAATGAGACAAACGCAAGGTCACAGTGACCTTGACCTTTGAGCACCAAATTCTATTAGGTTAATCATTAAGTCCAAGTGAATGTTTGTGTCAAATTTAAAGACATTCCCTCAAGGTGTTTTTGAAATACAGTGTTCATAAAAATGAGACAGACACGGTCAAAGTGACCTTGACCTTGGACCTATGACCACCAAATGTAATCAGGTCATTGTTGAGTCCACGTGGAAGTTGGTGCCAAATCTGAAGAAACTGATAAGTCGCGTTCACGAGATGGTATGGACAGATGGACCGATGGACCGATGGACGAATGGATGACCCAAAAACATAATGCCTCCAGCCATGGCTGTTGCCGGCATGGAGGCATAAAAAACAAAGTTTTCTTTACAAATTCAAAATAACGTGAGATTAATAATTGTTATACAAAAGGTAATTTTTGCGGGTGATGTGTTCCTTTAAGAAACGGTTAATGCACCAACTTTGCACCAACCTTTGCACCATTTCAACACTCCCATGTTGTCAAAGATTTTCTCTGATGAGGAAAGAAAACTGTTGTTGCATCTTGAACAATGTCAGTGTCTTTTTCGAATCTACCCTGTCCTATGTTTTGGCCGGGCTTAAGGCGACACTAGTTTCCCCTGTTTTAGCAAATAAAACTGACACTTCCTATGCTTCATGTCTAAGACTTAAGCTTTCTGCTCTTACTGTTCAACTTTTATTTCAACTTCTTTCACTTACTTTGGTGAGCTGTAGGATCTCCCACGGGAAGAGGGTAACACTTTGCAGCACACACCATCAGCTAGCTATAAAAATAAGCTAGTCCCCCCCCCCACATACCACCACTGGTCCTTCTGACAGAAAATACCACCATCCCATATCCCTAGTAAAACTAGAGGTCACTGACGCCTATGGTGCTTTTGTGAGCTGAACCTGACCTCCCTGAGGACAAAGGCGACTGGTTGACGAAGGTGAATTCTTATGTAGGGCCCGTGATGCAGAAAACATGGGTGGAATTGCGCAATTTAATAATAACAATGGAGTCTGCTGTAAAATGCAGAATGCCTTGAAATTTACCAAAATGTGGATGAAATTAAAAAAAAAACTGGTTTTCCCAACCATAATAACAGTTTTTTCACAGCGCCTAAGCCAAATGAACAGAGAAAATACTATGTTTTGGTGTTATTAACGGTCAAGCAGCTTCTGTCCTCTGCAAGTTTCACCGAGGGCGTGGCTCAGCTCCTCCACACACTGGCAGTGCTGCCGACAGCGGGGGAACACTGGCTCTGTTCTGCCTGTGTTGTCTCCAACTTTAGTGTCGGCAGGTTTGATCACGAAGATGCAAGTGACAGCTAGCTTGACCCCAGTCTTTTTCTAAGTCAGCTACACTGGATCAAATCCTGTCCTCTTGTGCTTCTTGAGTCATCCAGAGGCAGCGTCTGATGATTCTGCATCAAGCTGGCTGTCACTCACATCGTTGTGGTCAACCTGGCAGCTGCCACAAAAGACAAGGTGCACAGTGTACCTGTAGCCCTCTTCTGAGCTGTAGCCAAAATGTACTGAAACGGCCCAGGATTCACATATGATTATGTCTGCTTTTCAAAATAAGATCTTAATACAGTTTAAATACATATATGGAAATAAGATTAACTGGATTATATTCAAGGAAAGTATAAAACCCGTCACCTGTGTCCCTTATAAATTAAGAAATCCCACTAAGTTGTGAGGGAAATTATGAAATTATTGAAAATAGCGGTTACATGAATAACTGTCATTTAAAAAGTACACAGAGTTTCCAACCAGGTGCAGTGATGTCGTCCAGTATGTTCGCTCATTGTAATGGATAGCAATATAATCCAATATATCACCAAAGATGGCCACAAAAATCACCTCAGACTTCAATCAAAACCAACTGTACATATCTGACAAAATCTCATACCCATACAGTTACTGTTTTGATAGCATTATCAGTAGAGTATAGTGTCCAATAAAACACAGGAATGCCCATAAAATCTTTAAAAAGCTATAACAAGCAATTCTCAGTTCGTCACTGACATTACCCTTTTCATGGTGATGTTGTGCCAGACAACCGACTGAAACAGCTCCCAGACTACAATATCCCAATTTATTCTTTCCAGTATTAAGCTTATGGTTTGGAATTATGATAATCTGGATAAAGAGTGAGCATATCTGCATCAATTTCACTACAATGTGGCTTCTCATCAAATTAGCGTGTTCGCTCAACCTCAACATGCTGCCAGGCAACCTGCACAGCACAAACTGGCATTTGGGAGCAGCCAGTTTTGGGTGTGTTAGCACTGTGCCATGCAGACAGTCTGGCACGCACTTGTAGACAGACACACACGATATCACAACCAGCCGTAAGCACACACACACGGACTGGTGCACAAGCAGACACACATCCCCTGCTCCCCCCACTCACCCCCTCATTCCCCAAACACACGCTCTGTCACTGTCTCATACACACACACACTCAGGCAGTGAGCCGTTTTAGCTGAAACACAGAAGAGCAGCCCCCAGCGGATAGATATCAACGCTAGGCATTATGGGTGAACCTATCTGGCGTTTCAGATCGAGTTAGGGCCAATTAGCCTGTAGGGAGTGAGGGGTGCCATCGCATAAGAAGCTGCTGAGAAGAACAGCACACACAGAACTGACGAAGCCCTACAGCAGAGATTATAACAGAGACGTCTTCACCACAAGCAACCCACCATCAACTCAAACCTCTTCTAACCTAAAAAACTGGAACTCAAAATACAAATAAAACTGTTCAACACTCATATCAGTGAATTGATTTTGCATAATAACTTCTAACACAATAGTTACTCATCAGATCTGATCAAGGTTTACATTTGCTAAAACACCCTAAAACATGCTGTTAAAAGATTTTCAATTAGTCTGTTGCACACTGGTTGCCAGACAGGGTGTATGGCCACGGGAAGAGTCTTTCATAGGTTTGCTGATGTACTGCAGTACACATGACTGATGGATAAGGTGTTCACATGTTACAGTATCACGGTTTCTAGTACAGCACTACAGCTCATGCCGATCTTACACCAAACCACAAGTACATTCACTGACGCAAACAACTTTCCAGTGTCAGAATAAAATCATGAGAATTTCACCTTGGCTGATGCGTGCCCCTGTGATCTCTGAGGTTTATGACCACTTGACACCAAAGAATAGTCAGAGCTGTCTTAAGTCAGTCTTTTTGTCATCTTGATGTTTAAATAACATCAAACATGTTTATTTTACACAAGTTTTAAGTCTTGGCTCTGGAAAATACTGAAGTTTAATGACGTGAACATTGTCAACAGCTGCGCTCTCTCCAGCACCAAACAGGAAGCAGCAAAACTGGTAAACGGTAAAGATGGAGAGGAGCAAGAGTGAACAAGTCTTGTTTTCAACAAAAATTTTGAAAAAAATACATTTTAACCTACTTTTGTTTATACAGAATGCGACTTTTTCGGGGCAATGGTTGGCGTGAGCAAGTAACAAAACGCGTGGCTCAGTGTGTGACGTAAACAGTGACGTGGGAGGGAAGCCGCGGCTAGTCAGGCGGCGGTAGTCAGACAGCGATTCTCTCATAAATCAGCCCATTCCTCACCGTCCCCGTCATCTGACATTTAATGGCCTCTTCGTTTGAGGGCAAGGAAGGCGCGCTATTCCTCGTCTCCCCAGTTGCTCATCTTTTTTGTCTGTCAGGTTTGTGTTTCCCTCTTGCTACTAGCTGCTCGCTAATTCCTGCTATCAACTGTTTCCTGTTAATCCAACGCCAGTGGCTCACATGTGCGGCGTCATCAACAGCCTCTCCCACAAGTCTTCAACAGCCCCTCCTGTTGCGGAAGGCCCCCTTGGTCTGTTTAAACTTAAAAGGTTCCGCCAATATGACTACCCTCCGAAGCGGAAAATTGGGTGCCTCGGATCAACCCGCCTTTCCGCCTGTGTGTATAAACGCTCACAGCTGGCCGGCAAATCGGCCCAACATTCGCGCAAAATCTGGCAGTGTAAAAGGGGCTAATGTGAGCATTTAGTCACACACTAGAAGATATTGCTATGACTGGGGGTCTTGCAGGGTGAAGACTTGCAAGACTACAACTAGAGTCCTTTTTTTGATTATTTCACCAAACTCTTAGATGTCTGCTAAAAACCCTGACTCCACAAACACAAGATAAAAGAGGTCATACTCATGGCCGTAGCCCGCTATTAGGCCACCAAGGTCCGGACCTCGGTAAAAATTAAAAAAAAAAAAAAAAAAAAAAAAAAAAATTTCAAGTTTTTTATTATTATTTTAGCGATGACCAAGCAGCCCACTGTGGGTCAAAATTAAGTTCTTGCTAAGTAAAGTTAATGTTAGAAGCTTTAGCTGTGACCCAATGGATTGAAAGCTACTTGCTAATCATGCATGATGTGAGCTCATTAAGTCCGTGCCATGCTACCGAAGGTAACGTTATGCAGGTGGCTGTTTCATAACCCAATAAAGTTACAAGAGGTTAGGTGGTGTAGAACCCCTCCCCCATCTATTGGTTGTCAACAATGTTCACATCATTGAACTTGAGTGTTTGCATGACCCAAGACTAAAAACTTTTGATAATATTAAACATGTTCAATTTTTTTTTTCGTAACATCAAGCCAAGCAAACGCTGACTTTAGACAGCTTGGACTGAGTTTTATGACCACCTTATACCAAACGATGCAGATCATAAGAGCACCCACCAAGTGAGGTAAAACTCTTGTGATTTTACACAGGAATTTGTCAGCTACACTGAAATCGCTTGAGAAGTTGTTTGGTGTAACACATGACTGTGATACCTGTGTGCATGTAAGCATACTCAGTGCACATTCATATTATCTCAACAATAGTCTTGTTTGTGAAATAACAATCTAGAAAAATATACGGTAACTATTTAAGGTTAAAAAGCTACATGGTATCCCTTAAAAAAATCTTTTTTTATTTCAATTTGGCCCCTTCAGAGTTGAGGATAAGGGAAGTGTGTTGCTCAGGAACACTTCAGCAGGACAGATACAGTACTTGCCTACACACGCTGTACTCCAGCATGAATCAGCCAGCGTCAGTGCGCCATGTAGGGATCCACTAACACAGTGAGGTGGAGGTGATCTAAGTGGCTAGGCAGGATGGATATAAACATCATTTGTTTTCCCTGAAGGTGACGGAGATAAGCAGCACAGCGATGGATGGGTGTGTGGAGTGAGAGGGCAGCCTTGCAGATTGATGTTGTGTTAACATGAAATGAATTGCCAGAGGGAGGGAAACTGTATAGTGTTCTGGGATATGATAAGAGATCAAACAGAGATGGAGGTTGAGAGTGTGCATGTCTGTGTGTGTGTCAGTGTTTGTATGCGTGTGTGTGTGTGTGTGGGTACATGTATTGTTTGTGAATGAGCAGCTTGGAGAGCGAGTGGCATGCTGTCGCTCAGCAGTTTAGTGGTAGAATCTGAATGTACGTCTGCTGCATTTACGTGAAAGTCAAGAGAGGAAAAGTAGTCACAGAGGAGGAAGTTAGAAAAAGAAAAAGTGAAAGGGATTGAGAGAGAGAATGTCAGAAGAAGCAGAAGTATTCTCACATTACCCAGTCTCCGTCTGGGATCCTGTAGCTTTTTATTTCTTTTGCCTTTGACACTCTCTCCGTCTAATCTTTCTCCCTCACTTTGTCTGTCTCTCTCTCTCCCTCCAGTGGGTATGGGTATCACCTTCTGTAATGAAAGCACACACTTCCCCTGCTCCCACTCCCCAACTTCTAAATGAGGCCTGGGATCTGCCAAGAAAACCATCGACATCCATCCCTCCCTCGACTCTCCAACGGGTTTGTGATTTCAAAATTCTCCGCTGCCTCAAGGTCACTGCCATGCTTGGCCAGCGACAGAGGGGTGGGGGTGGTGGTGGGGGGGGGGGGGGGTCAGAGGTCTGTGAGAGTGTGTGTGTGCATATGTGTGTAGTATAATGATTGAGGAGATGCAAAACTGAGGAAGATAGATGGGACTTAACTGGCTTTGTGACAACAAAAAAGCTGAGGATGATGGAAATTACATTAGTTTTAAGTTAAAAAGCAAAGTATTATGCTGTGTCTCAAACCAGATACTTCTGTACATATATTTGTTATTTTGAGTGTTTAAGTGTGTTCACACTGAGAAGTATGGTAAAACCACAGTGCACTATATGTACCCGTTTGTTGCGCTCATGACAATTAAAAAGTTCAGTGCCAACTGTTGGACACCTTCCACCGTCAATCGTCGCCTATTACCTATGTAACAGAAAGGGCGGGACCACAAACACATTTCAAACTTGTCAAATTGTGGCCAAGGAGGACACTGGCACTGAACAAATGTAAATTAAGGTAATCATATATTTTTTACCACCACTTTATTGTTGTCAGTCAGAAGCCACCAGTTTGCTTATTGGGGTAATTCTGTAATAATTTGGTACTGCAAAGGATAATCTAAGTGCAAATGCCACTGTTAGTTAACTAACAGTGGCATGTTTTATCATCTTTATTATCCGACATTGATTTAACAGGTGTTGTGGTCTAAGCTATACCATCTACAGGTGTAAATTATGTTTTGTGTTTATGCATATTTGGTTGCAAATGGCCAAGCAGAAGAAGAAAAGTTGTGATTGTTGCTTCTAGTAGGTATGTTTAAGTGTACTAACTAAAGTATCTGATTTGAGACACAGCACTGGACAAGTTATGATTTCTCCAGATTAAAAATTAAGGGATCACCAAAGTTGTTACAATTTGTTCAGAGGGGGGCATCAATGTCTGTACCAGAGGCATTGATTCTAAAGACATTTCACTCAAAACCACAAATGTCACCCTCATGGTGGCGCTCAAGGTAAAGTCAGGGGATAACCAAAGTTATTAGGATTCATCTGCTGGGGACCATGAATATCGCTAGCATGGCTACAAGCCCTTTGTAAAGCAGACTCCTTATACCCAATAGAAAGGAATATGGAACATCTATTATACAACAGTTAGTTCTGACTGAGTAATTTGATTGGACGAGAGGCACTCCATGAGTGCTGATATAGAGTACAACATCACTGGGACATGTAACAGTAAAATCACTCCGCTCATAGGTATTATCAATATAAATACAACTGTTAATTAACCAGCTGTCACATGCGCTACATTGACACAAACTGACACTATAGCGTTACACCAAGAAGATGGATATTTTCCCCAAAATTACATTTGAATTAAATTATGAGTGGCTGTCGGGAGAGGACGAAGAAAAGGAAAGCGTGTGTGAGCGTGAGTGTGAGTGAGTTCCTGGTGTGTGTGCTGCGTTGCCTGGCAACAGACTGGGGGAACTGTTTTGTTTTTTTTCGCGGAGCTACATAACATAGTTAAATAATTTATTTCATCACCTTTTCAGGGTTCCTACAGCTTAAGGCAAGTTAAATTTAAGACTTTTTTTAATGCCACTTGAAATGAAATTTAAGACCAACGACACAATCAAAACAAATGAAATAAATGAATAAATCTCCAACTCCCTCATTTGATTTGTATGATTGGTGTTTTGTCATGGTGTTCAGACACCACAGTAACTTTGCTTTTAGCGTAGATGTGCACCCGAACACTAGGTTCGTTCGAGATGAGCCAGGCCTGCGCAGATTCGATCACCGGCGATCGGCGCACAGTGCATGCCGGTTAGTTTTGTGTCCGACTTCATCCCGACTTGCTCTGACGTATTACAAAAGTGGACGGCGATAAAACCGCGAGAGTGAGGCAGCCGCAGTTTTTAGAGCCAGGCGCTGCAGTTGCTCTCCACCGACTGCAGCGCCTGGCTCTCACCTGATCTAACAGCTGATTGGTTTAGATGTCAACTCAACGAGATGACGTTTTAGATAAACTACTCATTTTTGTTGAATTTTAGAGATTAAGATTGTATTTGTCTGATCTGAAGGTTTATTCTGTGAACAGAAAACATGTTGTGTGACTGATGGTGAAGTTTAGTTGTCAGAGACTAAATACATTCATCATAAACTACACAGAGTCCACTGTATATTGACACTGGACTTTGATAATTATTGAAGTATTTAGCAACACAGAGACTTGTGGTGAGTGTGGATGTGAGGATTCTTAAAATAACATCAGATGTGAAGCCCTGACTGTATCTGACTGAGCCTTAATGAAAGCTGTTGTCTTGTATTTTTTTTTCCTCTGAAAATATTAACCTTATAGTCAAACACAGTTTATTCAGCCTGTGTAGTTGAGGGGACAGGTCAAACTGATATGATGCTGATTTACAGGAGAATTCATATCAAACGGAGGATAAACCATGAACATAAACTAAAGATCACCTGTAAAGCATTTTAATAAATTAATCTATCATAATTAAAACAACTGGAGACTGAAAACAAACTGATATATGGGTCTGATCACTTTTTTAATGAATTGATATCATTCCAGACAGGATGTTACTGTGTCTGTGACTTCCTGTACGGACTGAAGGCTGCTGGAAACTGTCTGACTTCACCGCAGCTTTTTGTCACCGCCCCCCGCTGCGGCCGCCCGCTCTCGTCTACTTTCCAAGCGAGACGCAGTTCATCTCGAACGAGCCTATTGTCCGGAGATTTGGTGCTGCCGTCCCAGTTGTTGATATCGGAGATGGGGGTGGAGGCACAGTATAGACGAGAGTAGAACAGAACTGGCGTTTTTGTTGACAGCTTGATTTTGAGGCTTTGTGTTTCGCGCTGTGCATGTGGGACTCCACTGCCTTAATTACCATCGTGCCGAGTTTCTTGCACAAAATACACCGTGCCTCGTATAAATTGCCTGGTACCAGTTTCAGCCATCCAGAAAAATCTTCGTTGGACAGCCAATTTTCATTAAATTTACACTTTCCCATGTGGTCCGACTGCTACATGAACGACGTGCATCTGCTCTGAGAGTCACGGCCGCAAACACATCACTGTTTTATTGATTCCGCTCTTGTGATTGCGTGACGTTACTGCTATTCTGCAAATTATTTTAAAAAAAAATAAATGTTACCTATCATTTTTAGTATAATAGTTTAGACTAATTACAATCATAAAATCCTACTTACCACGTGTTAACATTTTTAAGACTTTTGAAAGATTGATTTAAGACATTTTAATGCCAATTAAATTCATTTCAATTAAATTAATTAATTCAATGCCTTTTAAGACTTAAGGATCCGCAGGAACCCTGCTTTTGTTAACATTTCCTTATTCAGCATTGCTGTTTAAGCTGTTGTTGAACTGTTGTATAAACGCAATATCACACTCAAGGTCGTGATGTTGTACTGTAAATCGTCACGGCTGTAATTGTCTTCGGCACAAGGCCGCAGGCCGAGTGCCTATGACCGAATCACAGCCGTGACGATATACAGTACAACATCACTCCCTCTCGTGTGATATTGCTTAAATATACATCACACTCAAAAAAAAAACACCAACCAGACTGTAATAAAAAAACTGACAAAATGCTGTTTCATTTGACATAATAATTAGGGGTATAAGGATACATCGATCAACGATATTATCAATGCAAAGAGAAAACTTTGATACATATTGTCATCTTTAAGATATGCCTTTATTTTAAACTTCCCACGGCATGTCTGTGTCAACACTTTGATCCAAGAACACCTCCTCCCTGAAGATTCAAACAGTGTTAGCGGCCTGATGCTAAGCAGACAATGGTAAGCAGCCAAGTTAAAGACGATGAGGATACTTGCTGATGTCATCTCAATTGACTGCAGGCCCTTGAGCTGAATCGAGTTGAAATCATATCATTGCAGACTTTAATGATATCTGCAAATGTCGTGTCATTAGTCTCAGGTTGATGTCCTCTTACTTTTAGGGTTTCAACCACATGTAATGATATTCATCAGACCTCCTTCACCAGAATAACATTATTTATCAAGTTAAAAGTTGATGTAGTGTGTGTTAAACTGAGCAAACTTCATCTGCTGATGAAGACGAGATGAAAGTGAAAGCCTGGTCAAAGCTCGTAAACTGCTCCTTTATTTCTTTTACATGTGAAAGACCTAGTTTAATGTAATGCATATACAAATATTGCAAAATGTGTCTTATTAACATTGGCTTCAAATCGTATCAGCCAGGTCTTGAAAAAAGTTGTAGTTGTCGTAACAACATAGGCCATAATACAAATGATAGTGGCAGTACTTATACTAACAATAATTAGTAACAGAAGTGGCAGTATAGCTAACAATTACAACAGTACTAGTGGCAGCTGTAGTCATAATTAAAGTGCTTGTGGGAACAATAATACAAGTGGTAGCACGAGTAGATACAATAATGGCAGTAGTGATACTGTAGTAGGAGTACCAGTTTCTGTACTAATAATGTAATGTTAACAGTAGTAAGTAAATAGTACTTAGTAGTATCTGTAGCAGTAACAGTAGTGGTCTTAGAGAGCTCTTTTTTTATAGAAACTGATTTGGCACTAGGTTCTATATCGTTCATAAATGATAAATGACCAGTGACCGATGGACTTTTTCATATATAAATGGTGACCAATGAGGCTGTCTGTTGGTGTAGAGTGGATGCTACGCTTTACTGCACCTGGAGTGAAAAAGACCTCATACATCATCGCCCTCCACCTCCACTCACTTTTCTTCCAATCACAGTCTGTTCTTTAAAGGGAGCCCTCAAGGAGGCCGAGGGCTTGTTGTCACAAAGGCAGGTAAACAAAAGAGAAAGGCTTTTCAATTGACATAAATACTGCTTTAAATGAATCGCATTATTGTGCTGCACTTTGACGTTTGACCCACAGAAGGACTGAATCTCTCGAGGCAGGAAATTGGTCTTTGACTACACAGTAACCCATAGCAACCAGGAGCTGTGTTAGCAGGCCCAGCACTATGGCTTGCAAACATTTTAATTTGAACATTTTAATTAATGATGCACTCCTGTCTTAATGAGGAAAGCTGTATTTCATCCCTGTGAGAAGTGTTCCAGATGCATGCAGATATTTCTATCATAATACATGTCATGATGCAGTGCTCACTTATGATTGGTTCAGAACATTACTAGATGTTCCATGTCTATCTGCAATCAAGTGTACCATCATACCTGAAACTCTTTGCAGCTCCAATAAAATTGCATTTTTTGAATCAAAATCTAAATCACTAAAACATGATTAAACATCAGTTTTCTGCAGCTGCAGATGTCCCTCTATACCAGAGCTTGGCGAAAATAGACACAATGGACAATGAGTGAACCTACTGGCACGAGTCAGGTACAGCGATCAATAAGGGGTCTACATTGAGCTCTGCAAACGTCCTGGACTGACCCTCAGAGGACAGTCTGAGCTGCCAGCTGCTGCCTTACAGCTCCATTAATGCTCGCTGCAATTTTTTTTTTATTATTATTATTACAATGTTGGCATTTTCCACCTGTAGGCATTAGAGCAACTGCATCTGAAAGGCATAGTTTAGTATTTTGAGAAATATCTTTATTTGCTTTGTGGTCAAGAATTGGACATTCATAAATGTAATGCACAAAGCAGCAGAGATCTGAGTGCATATGCGGGTCTATATCTTTTGTTCAATTTTTGTCTGTACAAAACAAGTAGGTGGCTATGCACTGAACTATTTCTTGGCCAGTGACTTCCTGGAGCCTTTATGCTATCCTTATTTATGCTTTATGCTAAGCTGGTGTCCTCAAGAATGAGGTCAACCCTCACCGATGTGTTTCTGTGGATTATCCACAAAAATGAGGACATTGTTTCTAGAAAGACATGTCTTTTCAATGTTATGAGCTTCTCAAAATGAATTCCACTGACCTGATATCTCATAACCTGGACAAAGGCAACTTATATAAAGGAGCTCTATGCGACATTCAGAGCATACCTTGCATTTACCAGGATAAGCAGGCAAAGCTCTCCATGAGTTCTTTTTTCCTCAGCAGCATTATTATCTGTCAAGCAGTTCAGCGCTGATCAGATCAGAGAGGAGCAGCTGCTGCAAGTGTATGCAAACTTTTAGGCCCAGCAAAATTAACAATTAAGTCTCACTTACAATGCGCCTAACATTCTGCCGCTCCATCTTTGCCCCGAGTCCCCTCTGGGCTTCAACAGTGTGCGGCTATAAATAAGTAAACATATATTTATTCCAACAGGGTTCCTAATGAATGATCCAGCTCAAAGAATAGAAAATCACAACGTGCCAGCAGATGTTTTAATCATGGCGGGCTGCCACAAATAAATGTATGGGAATATAACACAACCAATTCTGCCACACATTGTCACATGTCACACCTCATTATCCTTCAAGATTTCTCTCATCTGATTGATTTGAGCTTGCTTTATTTGCAAACAGATCTTCATGCTGTGTAGCGAGATAGGCCTCCTGCAACCAAAACTTTCATTTATAGGCTATTTGCAAATGCAGGCTCTGTAATTCCTGATGCGCAGCGAAAAGAGAAAACCTAAATATGACCCCAAATCACCATGATGCCACATGACTAATTTTCTATTTGATAAATTAGGGATATGGTAGATTTGCACAGGATTAAAATCACAGACATCTTATGCAACTAATATAAATTACCAGAGGTCCCAAGGTAATACTAGTGCTGTGTGAATAGGGCTTTTGTTTCAGAATCTGAGCTGGGACTGTCCGCGCATGATTCTCAGCATGGAGGTGGCTGAGCAGGTAGATGGCAGCTAACAGTGCTGACAGAGCTACCAGTATTAACCTTGTAGGGAACCAGAGGGTGGGCACTGTGCTTTTGCAAGGATGCCATTGCCGTCATCAGTGGTAACCACCATACGAGCACAGTGCAGAACAGTGGCAATTAGCTAGCCAGCGGGATACAAGCCAAGGACTAGCATGCATTACCATGCGTGTGTGGCCAAACTGTCTACCACAGCAATAAACAGAGATGATCTAAACATAATACAGAGGGAGCATGACTTAATTTTCTACTCAGGATGTCATTACTTTACTTTATTTCACATTGCAAATAATTGATTGCTGCTACATTACTGTTCTGAATGTCACATTCAGAGCCTTTAACTGTGGTGGAGATACATATGGTATAGGTTTTGTAAGCTCAATGAACATTCCTCTTATTGCAACCCATTTCCTTTATAGAACTGTGAGGGTTTCAGTGGAATTGAAATAAATTGTTACAGGAAGGAAAATGGAACTGGTGGAATACCTGCAAATTGTGGGACAAAAAGGAGAACATTTTTTGCCGGTGGCTCCTTATACACCGTGGGGACTGAAGGCACTTTATATACACTATTGTGCAATGCTCACAGGCACTATTAGACCGTTGGGAGAGACATGTTCTTATGGTGGAGGATATTTATGTCTGTGTTTGGCGGACACTGCCTTAGGGCCATGTGTGACAGGAAAAGATGAAGGAGACCCTGGAAGAGACGGAGAGCCTGGCTCCCCAATCTGGTCTGCAAAACAGTAGGCCCTCTGGTTCCAGTAGATTGGCTTGAGATGACTTGGCACTCCAAACAAAGCTATTTACGTCTTTCAAGCTCGCTTACTTCATCCTGATGACAAATGACCAGTGCCTGACCTCCTGTGGTGGCCATTTTACACCTTAACTCAATTCATTAATGTTCTAAAAATACCCATATTCAAACAACAGCATACCTCCAGGGGTGTGAATGTGGGAAAACAGAGAAGCCACGTGAGCAGGACAGCTTTGGTGCACAACAAACACCTGAGAGGAAAAAAGAAACACAATTCTGGATATACATCCAGAACTCATGCTGAGCGTAGCAGCAAAACATAGCCAAACAGGCCCTCTCACAGGGATCTTTGGTGTTTTATGTGTGGCCGGGGAAGCAGAGCCACGCTGTCTCGTTAAAAAGTGTGCAAAAGCTTTTCCCTCAAAGGAGACTAAAGAACCAGCTCTGCCAGCAGGATCAATGCCAGCCAGACTTAGAGCAACGCAGCCACACATCTCGTCCTACCCTGCCTTGTGAGGGGATATGTACCATTTCAGTGGGGATTATATGGGAGATAAAGAACACGGGGAAAGAATAATAAGGAGAGAAGGAAGTACAGAGGAGAGTGAATTTACACATCTGCCAAAAGAACAGTTCAGTAGATTTTTATGGGGTAAGATTAAGAATAAAATGCTACATACGAAGCTAATGTGCTTACAAATGCTAGCAGATGAAGGTATTGTCTTAACGGCCCCTAATCTTTGGAGCACAGAAATTGTGTTGAAAATGTATCATTACACAAAATGACCATCATTAGCAGTGATTTGCTGATAAATGGTCATCAAGTGTCCAGCTGTCTGGTGTTCAAAATCATTCTCTCTTTGAGCAAATACTCCCTAGGACAATGCAAAAAAAAAGTTAAAAGCGGGGAGATATGAGTTGGATTTGAGTGGGATTTGAACCCTTGACACAAGTGCATAATTAAAACTATAACCTTTCCCAAGGGAAAATTCGGTCCACTTTTGCCCACAGAGGCACCACAATGCCCTCCCAAAGAATAATGTTCTGAGGATAGTCCAGATCTAAGAATATCCTGCTTATGGTAAAAAAAAAAAAAGTTGTGAATGTAGGCCAAAGTCACTGAGACACAGAGCGTAGAGAGAACACCAGGAGACTTGCCCAGGCTTGAGCTGGTCCCTGGTGTGTCTATGTTTTCTGCCACGGTGTTCTTCCTGCTCCTGATCACCCCTGCTTCCTCTACAGCTGAGACTGCCTGCTCTGCTGTTCTCACTGGTACCTGAGCTGGGAATACACGCTGACTGAAGAGCTGAGCGAGCTCAGAAATACAGAACTCTGACAACACAGCTATTAGAGAGTGATTCTGTACACAGTCATGAATGAAACTAGTGGAACTAAGAGACAGGACACTTCCAGTCCCAAAAAGGTCTTTTCTCCAACCAATTTCCTCCTGAACTTTAATTCCCCATCATCCTAATAGTTCTGATAAATCACTTAGCGACAGAGCTCCTAATGTCTTGCTTGCTAACCATAATTTACTTCCATCTTGCTTAAACTTCCTCCTTTAATGATCACCCTAACCAAAAGCCCATGCTGATGGTTTTGCAGGTTTTAGTTCATTAACTTTGAATCAGGTATAATTTCCACTACTGTGGTCCATTTTCTGAAGGCTTCTTAAGTTTTCAGCGAGCTTCTCTACCTTTCAGACAGCCACTGGTTTCAGTTCATACTGGTACACCATGAGAAACAAATTGCAGCGACAATTACTTGGGACAGGTCATCAGACAGTAAGCATGGATTTGATGTTTTTTTAAGCAGGTTGCTAACGAGCAGGTTGATTTTTGTACTGCATTGAAATGGACTAACAAAACTCAACTGTTTGCTAAGACAAGGGATGCACAATAATATCAACACATCATTGGTATCAGCCGATGTTGGCTTTAAAATGAACAATCACAATTGCCCAGCATGCTTTTGCTTACTTTGCACAATGAATGAATATTACACACAGTGAAAAGCATTGTATTTCACATCTCCATTTGCTGGTGGACCATCAAGATAAGAGCATGCATGTGCAATATGATGTTCACTACAATTAGGTGGAGAAAAAGTGGATATATCAATAATCGGCCAAATGAGTTATGACGACATGTCGGACCCTTGCAAAGAAAATCCAATATTGTGCATCCCTAGCTAAGACTGCAATTGTCTAATCATAAAGCAACAGTCGGCCTATCATGCTTAAAATTCTCAAGTCACCAAAAATACAGGGGTTTGTAGAATGAGTGATACTGAGTATGAAAAAGTTTGTCAATTTGATATGTATACATTGTTTTTTCTCGTTTCCAAAACCATAAACACTCAAACAATAGTGTAAGGAATAAATGAGACTGTTAATATGCTCTAACATAAGCAGCTAATGTTAGAGTACCTTAATGCATCAGTCGTTTTTCCAAACCACTGAGATGAAACCTGACAGCCAGATGACTGTCTGCTGGCCCTACTGCTAAAACAGAGAAACAGAGCTGGTTGAAAATCAGCAAAGTTTCTGTTTAACAACCCAAATTGCTGTGTCATCATAGTGTGGGCAGTCTGTGCAAGCAAAAGCCCACCAGACCTCTGCCGGCAAATCAGCGGGGAGCTCCAGGCACTCACGAAATAGTGTATTGTAGAGTAGATAGAGAATTGTTGGGAGAAGTTTTCAATCAGAGCTCTATGCCAGAAAGCCTTTTCCTTGTTAAGTTTAGGAAAATGATCATGGTTTGGAGATAAATAAATTGATTTCTGGCAGAGGGCACTGAGGGCAAACTTCTCCCATATGTACACAGTTAGGAAAGCAAACACTGTTCATCTGCACACACTGCCCACAGTACAATGACAGAGCTTGTTTAAAAATCAGCTTCTCTTTACCGGCTGTAGCAGTTTAAATTCAGTCAATGACTGTTAGAAAAAAGAGACAGGGGAGAGATGCAATTGTTAACAAGACACATAATGTAGATACAGAAAAGAGATAGAGGGGCACCGACACCTAACATTCTGCTTCTAAGGAGAGGTATCAGAAGGGGTAAAGTCCCCCAGTGTGTTTTGGCAAGGGACCACCCTTGCCAAAACACAGTGAAGCCTCAAAAGCCTCTGCTGAACTCAAGCTGTGCTGTTTTATAAGGCGCCCTGTGTGTCGCAGCAAGTACTACTTGCAGCAGTGGGTTGGCAGCCATCCATCGGACCTGATGTTGGGCAGCCTGCTTTCATCATGAGGAAGTGGGCGTGGTTTATATAAAGTGAGTTGGAAAATGGTAGAAGCTACCTGGTTAATTAGCTACCTGTGCTAGTAGCCAGCATTCAAATGCATATTTACAGGTTTCTGATTTTTATACAGATCAGTCTGCCAGAATCATTAAAAAGTCGGCACAATGCAGTTCCAGTTTATTTCTACAGCTGGTCTGGATTAGTCCTTAATCATAACAAACTAGACACCTGAGGTGGCACTCGAGTTTTGGTGAGATATTTGTCATCCTATTGTCTACCACCCTTCACAAAAGTTGTAATAATTCCATACACCGAATAATCAGCTACAAACATGCTTGATGCCAATAACCGACAGAAATGGCTCCATTAGATGGGCTTTTATCAAGGTTGGAAGCCAATATGTTGTCCAGGGACATCAATGGCATCCCCACTCAATTATGAATACACACACACACATATACAGGAAGAGGACAAATCCAGAATGCTTGGAATGCATCCAGCCTCCTCAATCCCAGACAAATTCATCTGTCTTGTCTCAGCAATATACATTATTCTACCATTACGTGGCGACGGGTGCCTGTCCCAAATAAAAATTGATCCCACTGACGAGTAATCATCTTAGGCCTGCAGCTTTCTCTTTGTGACCGCTCAACCCTTCCCCGATGTACTGAGGACGATGCGTCCCCAGAAACTGTGGAGAGGTAATAATAGACACCATCTTCCTTTTGTTCTTCCCCAGCACCAGGCCTGTAGCTGGCTACACAGAAAGGTGCCGCCACAAAAGGTGGAATCATTTGAGTCTGTTGCCATTCAAAGCACTTAAACATTAGACTTTCCACTCTTAACAGATATCGATTAAAGGCTCTTTTATTCAAACAGCTTCCACTCTTTATCTTATGTTTGTTGAAACTTTGCTGCACTTTTATACAATCACCAAAGGACTCTGGGTTGGACACCATATGTCTGGCTGTGTTGGTGTTTTTCTCAGTTCTAACCAGTTGCCAACAAAGGTCAGTAAATTATCTACTTATTACCTAACACCACTATAATTTGCTTCTATTGTCTGACCTATAGGAAAATACTTTCTGCAGTACTAACACAGGCTAAATGCTGCCAATGTGGGATTAAACATCAATGACCCTGAATTAAACGCAAAGGCCAGAGGGCAAGTTTAGAAACGCTGACAGATGAGTATCCTGCAAATGAGATCGAGGGTGAAGAAAGAAGTGTTATTTTGTAGTAGCACTTTGTACTTGGCACAAGTACACAGTGGCTCAGATGTGGTTCAGATCCGAGGCCTGTGGCTATCATTCTCTGTGCCGGTGACAGGAACTCCTCGTACCGAGTCCCCTCTCAAACTTAAATTCCAAACTCTACTGTATCCTCTTGAAATAGAAAATCGAACTGAACTGACCTCTGAGATAACTCTCTGTCTTTGAAGAGAGGAGTTTGGTTTCAAAGTATGATATTGGATAAAACTGATACCTATGGAAAGAACACAATAAGAGGGTATGTGCATATTCACAGATTTTCAGTAATCTAAGTCCCTACTTGAGAAAATTATCATTATAGAAATATATTACAGAGGTGAATGATGAAGGTGAGAAAATTATCATATTTTGCATCCAACTCCCAAGAGTTAAGATTAAATATCAGGTAAGTTCAGAGGTACAAATCTGTTTAGCACCAAAAGAAAAAAAACTAGAAATACTGTCTCATGGTTGTATACCTCCGTAAATCAGTCAAGTTGCACCTAGAGTTTACATCCTTGTCTATGAACACACTGATGCTTCACACACATCTTCACCCCGGCAGCACAGAAGATCTATATAATCAGCATAGTTTCAAGGTAGGCACCCAAGATTAGTGTCACCAATTCAGTATCTGACCAAATGTCTCTCCTTCTGTTCCTGACATATGACGTTGAGTAATGGCCAGAAAAGTGGCTGCAGAACATTATAATGGCACAGTGAAGTTGACCTTTGACCTTTTGGATGTAAAATGTCATCACTTAATCATTTTATCCTATTAGACGTATGTTTGAAATGTTGTCATGAATAGCGTATGGATTCTTGAGTTATGGCCAAAAACATGTTTTGTGAGGTCACTGTGACCTTGGACCACCAAATTCTAACCAGTTCATTCTTAAGTCCAAGTGGACATTTGTGCCTAATTTGAGGAAACTCCCCACAGGCCTTCTTGAGATATTGCATGAACAAGAATAAAACAGATTCACGGTCACAGTGACGTTTGACCACTTAAATCTAATCAGTTCATCCTTGAGTCGTAGTGCATGTTTGTGCCAAATTTGAAAACATTCCCTTGAGGTGTTCTTGAGATACAGTGTTCACAAAAATGAGACAGACAGAGACACATGGACAACACGACAACATAATGTCTTTGGCATGGAGGCATAAAAAATGTATTTTGATCCATCAGTATGACATAAATAATAATTATTGAAAATCTCTTTAAGTATAAATGTCTCTTAGTCATAGAGATTACCTCCGCATTTAAGGGAAGTAAAAAAAAAAAAAATAAAAAAAAAAAAAAAAACACTGGTTCAAATTTCCTGTAGAGATCTGAAACTTAATCTCTGCTTGCTGTCCAACATGACCGGCTAATTGCACTGATTTCGATTTCTGCCTTCACCCATATCTGATAACAAAACCACACTGCATTTTCAGAACAGGTGCGTCATTCATTAGTTTTGTCACCAAGCATTTTTCAGCTTGATGACAAGCTATACATTTGGGAGCTATGACTGTCATGGCAGTACATGGCTGCGTGACTTTTGTTATGTTATATTAAGTTGAGAGAGAACCCAAGACACTGTGGCAGGACAGTAGGTCACTGGATTTTCACCCTCCTCCATAATCACCTCTATTTGGAGGGGTTAAGAGAAGGGGCCATAAAACATGACCTTTTCCGAGGCTCTAATCACTCCCCTCGGGGGCATGCGCCTTCCATTCCCAACATGACAGTTTTACAAGTCCCTTCTGACACCATCGCCTGTGTTCAGGGACACTAAACACGCATAACTACAGACTGGCAAAGCCAGAGGACAAAAGGATGGAGAAGCACGAACGGCGAGAAGAGGATGTCCTGGCCACATAGTCAGTATCAGGAAGATCAAGAAGGACAAAAAGAACAAGACGTTAAGTATCAACTGTGTGCTTTAGCTTTGATCTCATCTTTAAATAAACCAGTGAGCAAAGCAGATATTGAAAGGACAACCTGCACCAACACTAAAAACGTACTTTATATAGACATGTATGGAAAACAGGAGAAGCTATCACAGCTCATTAGATACGTTGTACTATCCAATTTTATTTAACCCTCTTCTGATGGAGCATAGATTGCCCCACAAAAGAGGCATGTTGCAAGAGTCAATAGTATAAACACAGTTTGTTTCTATAAACAAACCAGGTAAACTTACTTCATTCAGCTGTTGTGACTAATGAGAGCTAGCATGTTCCCGACAGTTTAGCATGTTAGCAGTTTGCTAACATGCTATATTGTTATTTTCAGAATAAATTTGAGCATTTAAACATGGCGTTTGCGTGGTTTTTCTGAAATAAAGTTTTTCAACAAATGGCAGATATCTGCATATCAATATACTGTATAACGTGTCAGAGTGTCAGTTACGGTGAGCTGGAAGGTTTATTCGGAATCATGAAAAAAAAGACACAATGTCTTCTTAATTTATTTGTTTTCCAGAGCTTTCAGCGACATCTAAATTGATTCCAATACAGACTCCATTCACTGCAAATGTCGCAAAGTGCAAAGAAAGTGGACCTATACACACCTTTTGTTTTTCTTTTCTTTTTTTTTTTTTTAAATAAATTGGATGCATGGTATTTTATCTTCCCGACAGGGTATCCATCTTGCTCTGGGCATAAACACTAAGCATACTGTTTGGTGAATGGAAATTAGCAGATACCTTTTGCATTGATGTACAGATAACAATCATGAATGTTGTGTTTGATACTAGAGGAAAACATGTGAACATGATTACTTGGGAAGACTTTGCTTGATACAGGTCTTTTTTATGTCCAGATTTACAGCATAGATGTTTCTGTAATGGAACTTACAAACGCCCCAAGAAAAGTTTTCCCCTCAAGTTTTTTGTTGCGGTTGTTGTTGCTAGCAACTAATTCTTAGTCTGGGATGTTGGGTTTGAACTGATGTACTTTAGAGAGACAGAGATTTAGTAGGTGATACCTTGTCCCTGACATAAACAGTGGGCCTCCAATCCAAACAAAGATGGGAAAAGGTCCAAGAGCAAAGTGCTCTTTACTTTAGAAAAAAGAGAAAATGATGAGGCAAATATCACTGAGTGAACAACAGATCCTTGAGTCCTAGCTCTACTCAGGCTTAACTGGGTCTCTGGGTCCTCTTTTCTTACATGAAAGAGATGTTCCCATTCATCCCTGCAGCGTTCTCCCTGTCCTCTTGCACTACTTTACCATAACCTTTTAGACCCATTCCCAGAATAGGCTCTTTATAAATAGTTTCCCATCACACACCTGTGACCAAACACACATTAGCCTACTGTATGAAGGATATTATGCCCTGTGGAAGAAAACTTCTCTTCACACTTTGATACTTAAATAACAGTTGTTGTGTTCAGTGTTAAACCAGAGGGCAGCACAGGACTCATGCCACTGTTTTGGGCACGTGAGTGTAGCAAGGTTGGACACTGGTTAACCTCAGGGTGATATAAGTCTTCTTTCATGGCCATCAGTTTATTGAGAAAGTCCCCAGGTTGGAGTATCAACTGAAGTCCAACTCAAATCAACACTCAATTGAGATGAAAACCATATATGAAACTACAGTAGGAATGCACAGATCCAATGACTACATATGTATTAGCACTGATACTGACCTTTTTAAGCAGCTACTATGCCACTACCTGCACGTGCTTGAAAATAAATGCATTTTAATATCAACAGCATGGTAGGCCTTTACTGTTAAAACAGAAGTTTTGACAATCAGCGTTAAGCAAAGTTTTACTTTACTGCCTAATAAAACTAGATTTTGAAATCTTCAGCACTTCTTCACAGGCTATTTTTGAAATACTGCACAGACAAAATAATTTCTGTTATGTAAATGTAATGTAAGCTCAATGAAGGAGAGTAGCTCAGTGAACAAATATCAACATAATGAATCAGATGACGTTTTAGCAACCTTTTAGCAAGTTCAAGAGCACTACAGATGAGCTATGTTGTTAAACAGTGGTGAAGTGGTTTGATAAAGAGATGCAAATGTGTATAATTATTATAGAAAGTATGAGATATTAAAATTGGAGGGTGGGGGATGGTGGGCAGTGCTCATTATTGGCCAATAACTGAGGACTGGATATCGGAATCAGGGACGAAACAGTCTGATCAGTTTTGCTATTTTTTCTCAGGCTCTTTGCACACCAATCGATGTGAAACTTCAATAAACATAGCAAATGACAATGAGTAGCAGCACCGGACTGTTAAGTCAGACTTTGCTGCTTGTCCAATGCCCCAAGACTGGAATCTCAGAGGACCTCAGGAGACTAAACCCTGTCAGAGCTGTGGAGTAGTAAAACACTTGCTGGGCAAACACCCTTCTTCTCTGGCTCTGGTCCTCTGCCAGCTGAGTGGGTGGGCTGTTGGATGTTAGGGGCGCTCAGGGCACTTCCTGTTCCCACTTTCTCCTGAGTAACTTCACATGTCACAACCTATAAACAAATCCATAGAGCACACATTTCAAAAAGGTTTGGACCTTTTTGAGATAGTTTATTCAGAGAAACCTTTGGGGCTAAGTGGCTTACATAAGCAAATGAGCTATAAGGGTTTTAAAAAGATTTTAACAAGAGGCAAATAGGCAACAACGTTGTGACTTGATATCCGATGTGTTTACTCCTTTTGCTTGCTTTAGAGAGCACTGTGTCAAACTTCTCATCCATAAGATACATCAGAATCCAAGTCACAGTCCTTTTCTTGAACTTTGATATCCTTTTTGTTAGCAGTACCAACAAACAGCCAAACATACCAAAATGAGCCAAGGTCAAACTGCAGATTGGACAGATATTCATACCGAGAGGAAAGAGAGTACAAAATCCATGATTCTTTACAGAACCAAGGTCAGTTCAGGTCTGTCTAATATAACCAAAGTACTTATAAGTTCATGTGTTCATGTGTTTAGAAGCCCTTGTCGATATATACTTAGAGCGTGTACTCAACAAAATGCAAAACAATCAACAAAGTTTATCATATATACATCCACCAAAGTCTGACAGATTCAACCAAAGGTTGGATACTGGTCAAGATACCAGTCAAGGCAGATGGCTGCCCACCCAGAGCTCGTTCTGTTCAAGGTTTCTACCCATTAAAGAGGAGTTATTCCTCTCTATGATCTCCTTGCTTGCTCATAGAGGAATGTCTGGTCACTATAGATTAAAGTGTGTGATTTTGACCCACTCTACATTAAAAGTGTCATGGGATCATTTCTTGTTGTGAATTGGCACTATATAAATAAAACAAAATCGAACTGAACTGAATTAAAAGGGAGCCTCAACTCTTATACAAACAATTACTGTACAATGAGACCAGGACGATGGCAACACCTCCTCCTGATGTTGATTGATATGTCTTAGTAAGTGATGGACAAGAAGACAAATTTTTTTTTTTTTTTTTGAAGTGTAACTACTAACATGTTGGTGTTTCCATGTGTAACATGGGACTTCAAAGTGTAAAACTGATATTTTTAGTTCTAAATTTCTGTCATTTTCATGCTGGATCATTTAGTCTTTCCCGTAGAACTTTATTCTTGTCAAGATGGAAACACCTCCAAGACAGTTTTTTGACTATTATGGTACACTAAATCTGAGTCATACTTTAAGAGCTGGTAAGGCACAGATGATGACTCACCCTGCATTCTCACTGACAGGGAAACTCTGGGATAGATTTCACCTTTCAACAGAAAAAAATGTCAGAAAGATTGGAGACAAAAGCCTGTGTACATGGCTTAGTGTTTGGGAATCTACAAATGTACAAAAGTTATGCATAATTAAGGGAATGGCCACTTTGAGTGACAGGTCGATGGTAACACAACCATGGCATAACCCCCAGATTCACAGAGTACAAGCATAGCTGTAGCTGTCACTAGCCCCTTTTACACTGCCAGATTTTCGGCGAATGTTGGGCCATTTTGCCGGCAAGTTGCGAGCATTTAGACACACAGAACTGGATTTGCGAGTTGATCCGAGGTGCCGAATTTTCCGCCTCGTAGGGTAGTCATATTGGCGGAACCTTTTTGGTTAAAGAACGAGGCGCCCTTCAGCCACGGGTGGGGCTGTTGATGACTTGTGGGAGGAGCTGCTGATGACGCCACACATGCAACCCACTGGCGGTGGATAAACAGGAAACCGCTGATAGCAGGAATTAGCGAGCAGCTAGTAGCAAGAGGGAAACTCAAACCTTAAAGATGCTGTAAAGATGAGCAACTGGGGAGACAAGGAATTGCGCGCCCTCCTTGCCCTCGCAAATGAAGAGGCCATTAACCGTCAAATGACAGGAATGGTGAAGGACGAGCCAACTTATGAGAGAATCGCTGAAGGACCCTCAGAGTACGTCACTGTTTACATCACACGCTGAGCTACACGTTTTGTTACTTGCTCACGCCGCACTCCCTGATTTTGTTTTTATACTGCCAATGCTGAAAGAAGACTGATTGGGCTTTTCTGCAAATTTGCACATTCCTGTTAAAAAAGGGTTACTATTTCAGTACGTTTTCAGTTTATGAAAGTTTTTTGTAACATTTTCACCTAAAGAAAGTCCTATTCAGTGTTTGGTTGTTCTAAAAGACCCACTAAAAATCTGATTTTCATTCTTTCCAGTAAGTTCATTTTGTTTTAACGGTTTTAAGTCTAGCAGCTAGTGCTAAGGTTAGCTCCACCCTCCAATCCAAATATCGTCACTTCTTGGTCCAAAAATCCAAGATGGCAACGGCCAAAATGCAAAACTCAAGACAGGAGTCCACAAACCAGTGGGTGGTTATTTTATACAGTCTATGGTGTGGCCTTGTGCTTCTAGATTACACCCTGTTGTCTATCCTGTCCTATTGGGATACACATCTGCTTAGTGTTTTGTTATGTCCACGGTGATTTGTTGTCAAAGATTCCTAAATCTGAAAGTGACAATATCACAGTCCTAAGGACAGTATTTTTAACATGACCAGCAGCTCAAAGAATGCTACAACTAGCTCTCTTTCAAGTGGAGGTTGGTATATGTTGTTAGAGCTCTGCACTGTAGCACACTTGCAGTAAAATGTCTCCAGCAACTTGAAATTGTTTGAATCATTAATATTGACTCACTCTGAAAATTTGTTTGTGTAAGGACATCTGCCAAGCGTTGTTAAAGTAAATGTAGTTCATATCTACTGTAAATGTGTGTGTAGTGTATATGCATGCCTGCACGCCTGTCTGTTGCAGCGGGCAGTGCAGTGACGTTAGTGTCATCATGTGATGGTAAGCGTGGAGGGCCAGAGCTGCACAGATGGTGTCAAGGCAGGGCTCCTCCAGTGTCACAGCCCTCCTGCCGTCTGCACGCACAGACAGGGAGCAAAAGATCAAAAGTGGGAGCAGAGATGCTTCACACGATAGACACAGTGACTAGACTCAGAAACACGTTCTCATTCTCAGTGTGTAGAATCAAACGTAGTAAGCATACCATCCTCTCATGGTATGAACTGGTGTTTTTGATGCAAACCCACAGAGCTAATGAAGGCTCGTGCATTTTTTTTTCTGACATAAAGCTGCTGTCAGGATCATCCTGGGCAGGTCCTTTTTACTTTAAAAATCTGGTTCACCTGAATTCAAGTAACAAGCGAACTGAATCTTCTTTAAGATAAGCGTGGAATAAACAATGAACAGCTTATATTCTTCACCAAATGAAATAAAAATATATATATTATACTGTGGAAGCCTTAAAGATTAAAAAGATTTGCAGCTGTATTTGGAAGAATTCCAAGTTTAGGATTTTGATTTCCTTTCCTAGTGAATGTGCAAAGGTTTTAGGGATCATTAAATATGAGCTTAGTAGAACAAGAATCACCTTCCAGTGATAAAGGGAATTTTGGTTGTCTCTGTTTAGTAAAATATTAATTAATTTATTTATTTTTGCAGGAATAAAATGGACTTCTGCATTTCCATTACATGCTTGTGCCAGACAAAGCTGCACATCTGTTTACTTTACTACTCCTTAGTTATGCTTAAGACAATTTAATTATTGCGAGGTAATGTTTTTCTGTGTAAGCTTAAAAGTTCATTCTTGACCTTAAGAACTTCAACAAAACAAATAACAAAAAAATCTACTTATGGTTTGCTTACAAGCTTTTTCCACAGCTCTTAACTGTGTCTCTTTCTTTTGCAGAGCTTGCTCAGTTGTCATGGAGATGGCTCCTCATGTGGTCTATATATGGAACTTTGGTCCCATTTAACATTCATATCATGTAACAAAACAACCATCTTCTCCATGACAATTTTACAGACTGTGTGACATGAGCTGAAAACTCCAGATAAAATAGCAAAAGGACCATAACTTCAGCTCATTTTGTGAAACAGAAAACAGAAATTATATTTCAAAAACATTCTTCCATTAAACCACACAATGTTCTTGCCAGTGAAAAGTATCCGTATCGATACAGACATCTGCAATACACTGGTTCTGTATTGGATTAAAACTAAACTGTGTATCACCCACAACTAGCCTTCACAGCTCTGAGTCATCACAAATGTAATCTTTCAAGACAGATTCTGCAATTTACATTGTAGAATCTGTCGAGTTTGAACGATGCTGCGCTTTAGCCAATCACAATGGAGGGGGCTTGGCCGAGACGTGCAGGTGTCCCCAGGAAATGTGTACCTACAGAAACAGCAAGCTCCGCGTCCATAGTGACCGCTCCACCCAAAACGCCGTCTTGTCAACGTGAAAAAAAAAAAAAAATTTCCAGTTGATGTCTTAGTTACAACATGATTGAGCTAACTGGAGTAGTTTCATGTCGACATGAATATCGATACCGACAACGGGAGGCTTTTAACAGATGACGTCCCCGTCAGCTGCAGCCACTGATGCTTTCTAGACATCGTGATTTCCCAAAACTGAATAAATACCACACACAGCAACACAAAACTGCTTTGCTAGCTCAATCATGTTGTAACTAAGATATCCGCTGGAAAAAATATTTTATTCACAGACCGTTTATTGAGTTATTACCTTATTTTTATATAGTCTGTGGTTATTACAGACACCGCTAACGGCTAACGTTAACAGCTAACGGTTAGTCCAGCTAATCTACGATAACCATTACAAAACGTGCACACAGAAATAGTAACATTTGTTCAATCATTGTGTTTATAGACTTAACAAACATCAGATTATCTACACAGTGATATAGTGACGTGAAAAATGTGACATATAGCTAAACTCTGCTGGTTTTCTACCCTAAGTATTTGTAAACAACACGGCGATTAGTGTGTTAGTTGAAAAACTCCAGGCTGTGCCTCCAGAGGTAAAGGAAGGAAAAAAAAAAAAAGGTTTTTTTTTTTTTTTTTTTTAAACCGATGGATTTCCAGATTGTCACAAATGAGACTAGAGTCTGCAAGACTGTGTCAAAGAAGTGATGCATTTACCCATGCACCACTAAATATTTCTAGTTTTGAATTATTTTAATCAACACCTTGTTTTCTTTTTAAAATCGCAACTTCCTTGTTAATTTACATCAAATGGACTTTGTTTTGGTAATTTGATCTGACATTGTTGTCAGATTAGCTTTTCAGAAATTTGTCTTGCTTCCCAAGGAGACTGTCCGCCGCCAGAAAAAGACTCCACAGGTTGTTTGTACAGGCAGATTATTAGGACCCATATTTATGTCTACCATAGGTGGTGACCTCTAGTGGTGGTAGTAATTTGTAAAGGGAGCAAAGGAGGCAGTTGTGTAGTATAAATAGTGACAAAGTCAGCGAAGGGAGGTGGTCAGGGTGGATGGATGGGTCAAACAAATACAGGACTCTGAAGCAGGAGACCAGGGTTTGTGTCCCATGTGAAACCAAAAGTAGACATTGATTTATTCTAATTTACGTGCTTGTCATGTTGTCACGTTATGTTGAGTATGTAACGTTACATTAAATAAGTAACCTGATGACACCCAACCACGATTCTCTTCCTGAACCTTAACCAACCAGTAAAGCAGGATTTATACTTGTGCGGCAGATCCTACTCCGTTGTGAGCATTTATACTTGTTCTGTGGTGTGTCTGTCTCACTCTGCAGGTGCACCTCCAAAACACTAGTCAGCGGTTGAGGTTTCTGAGGTTTTTGTGCTGATTCAAAACACACCCAAAACACTTTAAACATGGCTTAAGCATCTTAGAGTGTCCTGAAAAGTGCTATATAAATCTAATTTATTATTATTATTATTATTATTAATAGAGATAATTTCAAGCACAAGTACACAAAGCGGCTTCACCATAACTCGCAGCATTCACAGACAAAGCACTTTCTTTTGCTGGATACATTTTCCCCACAAATACAACATGCTAATGTTTTTAGCACAAGCCTATGGCATTTTACATTGCATAAATTAGCCTAGCAGCTAGTGAACTTTTACTCTTCTTATATGAAGCCAGGGACAACAGCAACATTTAACAAAGGTGACGTTACAAAATTCGGCTCCATTACAACTCTCATGGTTCACTGACAAAACAACTGTCTTATACTAAAAGTTTTTCAAACAAATACAACATGCTAATGTTATTAGCACAAGCCTATGGCATATTACATTGTATAAATTAGCCTAGTGACGAGCGGAGATTTCCTCTGCTCATATGAAGTCAGGATAAATCCCAAAGTATAAATCCTCAAAGGATATATCACACATAAGACTTAAAATGCTATTTTGTGGAGGCGTTATTGTCTTCACAATTAATTGTTTCTTATCTGTGAAATTAAAGTAAATAAAATCTTTGTTTCCACTGAGGGAAATGGTTTCAGCTTACAAAAATAGACAGGAGGTCTAAGTCGCTGCCACATATAGTTACATTTCTGAGAAGGTGTACGTCAGGCTATGGGGTAGGGTACAGCGTAGGCTCTACGTTGACGCAGAGCCTATGCCGTAGGTATGGCATCGATTCAATGCAGAAGTATAAATTCCACCTCAGGGGCACCAATTTGGGAAATGCT
Organism: Epinephelus lanceolatus; assembly: GCF_041903045.1. Classification (NCBI taxonomy): domain Eukaryota; kingdom Metazoa; phylum Chordata; class Actinopteri; order Perciformes; family Serranidae; genus Epinephelus; species Epinephelus lanceolatus. Next base: position 30,257,902 of record NC_135756.1, on the reverse strand, counting down.
CCTGTGAGTCATATTAGAAGGTAGGACCCAAGGTTGTATAGTAGCGGATTTTGGAGTTAGTGTGTAGTACATAAAATAGATTACGTAATCAGATTACAAAAATAAGTAACTATAAAATGTGTAATTAGATTGTAGCTACATTGTCAAGGATGACTCAATTACATTTTTTATTTCATCTTTATGGCAACTTTAAAATGATGAACCATTTTAAATTAAATGTTTCATTGTAACTAATGCTATACTAACTCTTAAAAATGAGTCTGACATATGGGGTTTCTTGACAAGTTCTCCAATTTGTGGGAGACCTGATGAGAGAAACAAAAGAACGCTGTTGGGTCAATAGAGGGTTCAAGCAGCAGCAGCTGTATTGGTGTTTGTGGAATTCAAGTTTGTTGTGGCTGCATACTTTTTTATAGTATAAGGTGCAATATTGTTGTTTGATTATGAAGTAATCCAAAAGTATTCATATTACATATTTTTTTCTGGTAATCCAATGGATGATGTACTAATGACATAAACTGCCTTGTGATTTGTACACAGTAACTGACTAAGTAATGTGCCCCAGCTCATGCAAGGACAAACGATATGTGTATGTGGTCGTATAGGGGTTGGAGCATTTATTGGTCCCAAGACGTACAAGGTTTCACATGAATACTAAAATACAAAACACAACATAAAACCAAACAAAACTGCACTACGAACATAGATCATATCTCACATTATGAAAAATGGATGCAGTGGAACCAATTCAATCACTTCCTTCACATCTGGTATTAGTCTATAAAACGTTATGTTTACTCCTCTTGGTTTGTTTTTAAAAAGTCAGTGTGAATGGGAAGCGGACTGGAACTAAAATGCAACAATGAATCATGTTTGTCCCATGATGCGGACCAAATGAACTGGAAAACAGGTGTGAAAGAAAAAGCTACTATTCTTCAAACTAAATAAGAGGGGTCGGATGTAATATTACCAGCCAGAGACAACATTCTTTTAGTACATGCAGTTTGAACACTTGACACAAGCTGTTGATCCTTAATCTTTGAGCAGATCTGTAGCCAGTTAATTATCTCCAAATGCAATGCGAAGAACAAATTGACAGCAGGAGGAAGCAGACAGGTCTGTGTGCAGTCTAAGCAGGTGCTGAAAGTTGAAGTAGAGGAGTAAACGATAGACGATGAAGATGAGCTTCTTCTCCTTTCAATCACATTAAAGATTCCTCCGTGTTCGAAGAGCCACTTATACACACTACTATAAGTGTGTGTCTGTGTGTGTGTGCTTTTGATAAAGAGACCCTCTCCACAACTCTACTAGCCTCCTTCAGCACGCTGCTTAAGTGACTTCTAATGGAAAGAGAGTCATGGTTCGAGGCAGAGCTTGGCACAGAGTGAATAGCATAATTGCCTGTGTCTGAGGAGGGCGGGAATACGAGGGTGCTACAGAGGAGAGGGTTATATTTACATGCTGAGTTGTGAGCGCGAGCTGACACACCACGGCATTTAAATCTGACACTGCAGCCGGCAGTAAACCTGCAGATCTCACGCAGCACCTGATTGTTTTTACTCCCATAAACGCTTGTTGCATAAATAATGGAATGATATTGCACTGCATGGCACGTACTTTGCATGTAATGCCAGCACATTAGACTGAAGGAGAACATGTGGATTCTCACATCACATATTTATGAAATCATGCTAACTGTTGCCAATGACGGAGCAGGTTAAGGTTTAGCCCCAGTTTGTGTATTACCATTACATCTCAGTTACAGATCGAAGCATCCGGCTTTTAAAAAAATACATACTCGCCAAATTTTGGAACTCAAAACATGGTTGTTCTGAAGGTAGTCAGAATCTAACCATCTGGATGAATGAAATCTGTTGTTGTTCATGTTAAATACTGAAAAACAATAAATATAGACCAATATTACTGATCTCTTTTCTTTTTTTTTTTTTTTCTTTTTAAAAATTGGTCCACAGTGTTCAAATTGAGCAAGGAGATAAACTTCATTTCTGGCTACAAAATTCCTTGGATTGGGAAACAGAGGTACAACTTGGCAAAACAGGTTAAAAATCTATTAAAAGGTTCTGCATGGAACATTCAGAGAATCCTTGTTATTAGCGACACCTCTCTGAGGCTGTTAAGTGAACTGCAGCCAGCATTCACCATAGCCATGAGCGAGCACCTGCATCAGCCATAACAGTGATAAACAAGATACTGACTGTTACATTAAAGGCCATCAGAACAAACTTTGGACTATAAAGATCAACATATTCCTACAAATAACAGTTAAATTGTGAATGGTCATCAGCAGAAGATGAAGGCCAAAGCCTGAATACTTCACTGAATTATAATCTGTGAAGATGAGATTCCAGCGGGATTGTTTCCGACTTGTTGGATCCAAACATTTCCAAAAACCCCAGAGTGTTGTAAAGTCCAAAAGTCAAAATTTTTTGAAAAAATGGTGGACAAATTCACAACTTGTTTTTTATCTGAAGAAATATTCATATTCCATATTTGTTGGTGTTTAGCCTTTTTCACAGTGGTCAAAAGCATACAAAGGGAGGCGAGCAGCAATATTACAGTCATTGGGCAGTCTGGCAGTAATCTGATGAATCAAATTTATTCATGAAAGAAAGTTTGTTCGAGATTACTTTTTATTTATTCCTCCTTTTTTTAGGTGATGATGTCATAATACATGACAACAGACATTCAAAGCTTAATTCCAAAACCTTAGTAAAAGCTTCAAATGTCTAACTAGTGTGCAGGGATGTTTATGTGTTGCTTGGCAACACACCCGGTCCAGTTACGGAACTGTTTTTGTCAGCAGGGCCAAATAAATGATTAAATAAACCAACAAACACATCATAATCTGTTGTTGCTTATTACTGTTAACCTTATTAATAGCATTTGTAGAACTGCTGTATAAAACAAGATCACAATTGAAGTCGTGTTGTTGTATTAAAAATATGCACAGCTGTGATGATCTTTGACTGCACTCCCTCTCGTGTTATATTACTAATTTGATTAGACTTACTCCTCTACTTTATTTTTTTTGCACTGGCCCACACACCCTAAAAAACCCCTTAAACTTAATAAGTCATTTTTTTGGGAGTGATTGTAAGTTTACTGGAGTACGGTCAGTAGCATTTCACAAAATTTGACAGTGCGTCTCATAGCAAGACCAGCTCACAGATTTCTCACCCGCTGCCATGTGCAGCCCTCAGGGTCTTGTACTGTAGCTTGATTTCCACAAATACATGCAACAATTGCTTTATACTCTTGAAAATTGGAAAATTATGCACAACAGCTGCAGTATCATTGTAGTTTTTACTTCCTTATACAAAAGTGAGGAAAATTCAAATTTTACTTTGACTTGAAGGACAATCAGCAGGGTGTCTTTCTGTGACTGAGACCAGACCATGTCATTATTTTTCAACGTGGAACAGTGTTAGCTCTTCAAAGCTCTGATGCTTTGAACCCTGTGACCTGGAGCAGTCTGATAGATGCAGCATGTTAGTTCATTGCTGCACAGGAGCTGTCTGAATATCCCAACGTCCTTGAGCTCTAGTCTCAGTGACTGACACTTGAGTATGGCTTAGTTTTGCAAGAGTTCTGTCTTTTTGCTACCGCAAGCTCTAAGTGTAATCCTCCCAAAGTCAAGCTGTTTACCTCAAAATCTGACCCAGTTCAGCATCTGGGTGAATGTGATATCCGAGGTCATTGAGATAAAACTCAAGACTCACAGTGACTTTGCTCTTTTTCTCTGTACATCAGCTCCCTTTCCTGCAACATCTTTTTCATCCTCCCTCCCTCTCTCCTTCTCATCCTTTCTTCTCTCCTTCTCAGTGCTCATAAAATAAGCAGGAGGCTGCAGGTATTTTTGGGTGGTGCCTTAGAAAACTAAACCCACTCTGAGTTGACTTTGTTCATGAAATACGTTCCAAATAAAGATGGCACCTCTGGCTGATGGATCACCAAGGTAACAAGAGAGCGAATCATCTGAGAGAACACAGATTTCTGCATCAAAGTCGAACCTTTGTGTTGCTTCTCAGAGAGACACCAGCTATCACTAAAATGATATTAATAACTTTAACTGAGTCATTAATCATGTTTTTGCTTGCATTGCTTACTGTTAAAACAGTATTTTACTATGATCCTTTAAAAGATTGTCAAATCAACTATGAATCAAAGGCTGAATCGTAACGTCCTCCTTCAGACTGAGAATTTGATCTTATATAAAGTGACATCATATGTCCAGTCCATGAGGCTCCTGTGCCATAAGGGAATAAAATACACAGTGAGCCTTCAAACATCACTACTTTCCATAAATACCAATGTTTTTGAGTATTTTTCTGGATGGACAAACTCTGGTGCTGTCTGGTGTACTCCAGGATCACTCACTGGCAGTTTGCAGAAAGTGTACTTGAGGCACCTTTTACTCTTTTTGTCTGCGAGTCAGGAAGTGGGTGGAGAGGTCTAGACATTTGGATTGAGCTATGGGTTTTGAGGATGGGAAACATGGTAGTGTTTTTTTTCCATTGAACCCATGTGCAGTTGTGGAATCGTGAAAGCTTTAGGTCAGTGTGCCCTGATGAAACAGTGTCCTTTTTTTCATTTTTGGCTTTTAGGCAGATTTTCCCTATGTAACTTTGCTAGTCAGTACTAGTAGTTAGTCCTGCTCAGCCTGTGAGAACACCTGTACATTGTCTTTTATGACTCCGTAAGAGTTTTGTGAAGTCAGAGAAAATTATGGTCATGTGACATCACGTGGGTATGTTGACTTGAGCTTGAAGACTTGGGCCCAATCCCATTTCTTATTTGTAACCCTACTCCTCATTTACAAGTGCTCCTTCACCCCTTGGAACAGAGTTACGAGGGGTAGTGGTTGAAAACTTCCCCACTGAAATGGGACAACTCTTCAAAACATCATTAGCAGTCGTTGCTGGCTTTACGTAAACAGATGGCGGTAATTTGCCACTTGCCATCTATCTGGTGGAGACAGAAATGCATCAACGCTAGTGATTCATTCACAACTGAAGTTTCATGCTATCAATCAATCAATCAATCAATCAATCAATCAAACGAGTCATCAAATAAAAAAGAACACTGCTTCATTACCAGGCCACTAGAAGTGCTCTGTAGGCTAACATTAGCAACCTGTGCTGCTATATAGTCTTCACTGATATTAGCAACGTACCTTCATAGAATGCTTCATATGATATCCAACGATTTTGCACCCTACAAAGATGTTAAGTCCATAATGTAAAATTACATAATCACCGTAAAGTTATGCAGGTTAGGTTAGGAAAGTAAAGTTACTGTGGTTAGATTTAGGGTACATGGTAAGGACGTTCCTTAAACTGACTCAAAGCTCATTCAAATTTAGAATGGTTCCAAACATGCCTCTCCTGAGCAAAGTCTGTGGTTTCATAACCCATCCACTGCCCCAACCTGCCTCCTTACAGGACCATTTGGGACCGCTGCCTTATTAACTCCCGCCAGTGCATTGGTCACATGATAGCAGCCTTCTAAAATACATGGCTTATGCACAAATTACTGGCTTACAATTACGTGGTCAATGCATAAATTTGGGAGCGTTACTTTTCACAGGAAAACGTATTAACAGTTTATGAGAACTGCTCGATGTTAGAGGAGCCATAACAAGTACAGCAACTTTATGATGGACTTTTGTTAAATTTCAGGCGTCATATGCCATCAAAGGGGGAGAATGCAACATGGAAATATGTCAACATGTGGGACTGTCATACACAAACCAGCAATAATGACGTAACATTAGCTAGGTAGCTAGTTAACCACTGAGGCATCAGCATACTACTAGATTTTTTTGTTATGCTTATTATAAAGAAAAAGACCACAATACACTGAAATGAGATAAAGCTGAGATTGTACAGTGGTTATTGTACTTTTTAAATCTTAATTAACAAAAGAAAATACACGGGTGGGTTTCGTTTGTGTGTGCTACTACCCTTCTTCTCAGTGTGCCGCTAAATAAAAACTCAATTTGGAGGGCCATTTAGTGCTCACACTTCATCCTGTACCCTACAGAGGGGGAAGAGTTACAGTAAGTGGTGGGGACAAGGTGTGTAATGGGATTGAGCCTTAGGGCAGTAAGCATGTACTACACACTGGGCAGATGGATTTGAAAGACATGGCAGAGTCTAATAAAAGAACACTATCCAGTTGCACCATGGAAGGTGTAGGATCCAGGGTTTTTGGAGCTTGATCCATACTAATGACTAAAACTCCAGATATCTTAGCCCCTGCTGTATTGATTGGATCCTTTTTTTTTAGATCTGTCTCTTGCAAGTCCTCCAACTCTATGGAAGTGCAAAGATAAACTGGTGAAGTGCTCCTTCGAGTGATTCAGCAGATTGTCCTACCAAGTATAAAATGTGACAATGTGGTTGTCAGTGTTGTCAGGGATGGTCTTTGTTGGTTATGGTAATTTTTTTTAACATCTCATAATTCATTGACGTTAAGATGCAACAATGCATGTAATGAAATACTTCAATTCAACTGGTTTCTACAGAGTCATGCACTAGACTTACTATTTCAACACTGCACAATGCTTTGTTGTTGTAAAGTGTCATTTTGATTTATCTCTTCTTACTCTCATTTGAATTGTGCTTTTACCAAAGGAAGTATTTTCCACAGCTGTGTAAACTGGAACGCCAGTCAGACTGCACTGAATTGAATTGTGAAGCTCAGTGGTTGATTAAACAGCCATTTAGCTGAGACATGACTTAAAACACTCCTGTCCCTTCTGACAGTAAGCAGCAGTGGTAATTTAGGATATATCACATGCCAGTAGGCATTAGAGGCTGGCAAACAGTGGCATGCATCTGCTCAGACGAAGACTCTCACACGAGGGAGAGTATCCTCCCTCTGCACAGGCGGACTGATGAGAGGCTGCATTTCTTGTGCTCGAGCAGCGCTGAAGTCAAGCTCTTAAAATGGCTCCTCGGCCTGCGGGAGCAGATGCTTGGTTACCCTCTACACTGAGCAGATCTGATTCCCACTGAATTCAGGTGAACTGCCACTGAAAAGCATTCAAAGAACAGGAGAGCTCAGGCTGGAGGTGAGTTGCATGCTGATGTGTATGATGTGAAGTGATATATTTGAATTCACATTTTAAACATTTAGTTAACCTGCTTTTACAGAGGTTAACTGCAACTTCTAGAACCTTCATTTCCTGACTCATCACTCCTAATATAATAGTACAAGCAACCTGTTGTGTGGCTGGTGGCTGGAGATACAGCAGCACCTTCACAGTATTAAAAAAAAATACAAATAAAATATGAGAGTAAGAAAATAATTTGACCAATTTTAATTTGGGTCTCTGGAAATAACAATTGTATTGAATATCACTGAATACAATCATCAATATCTGATGCACTTGCTAATGCCAAGATGATTTGTTCATGTACTTACTGAGTAGTGGAGAAAAATGCATTTATGAATCAATCAAAATGTTAATGCGAGCTAAAAGTAGATCTTGATAACACTAACTAACAAATTCTATATTTAATTTACGTTGATGAGACAAGACGGGACAAAAATGTTAGTGGTGGACAATCGGACATTCAGAATGAGATGAGAGGAGAACTGAATGATAAATTATTTTATGAAGAATGTTTTAAACTAGAAAGCCTGTAAAACACTATCCAGTAAATAGTCAGCACGGGGATGTTTTGTTTGCCTGCAAACACTCATGGTGGAGCAGCATCAGCCGTTAACAGAGTTGTGAGCTGTAATTCAGCAAAAAATAAGCAGCCATGTGTGTCTGACTGTGGATGGTGAGGCTGTTGAATGGATTTGTGGAATTTGGTAATGGCAGCGGGGGCTGTTAGCAGCTAGCTCTGTTTGTTAGCTAATGAATGGCAGCAGCTTCACATCTGTTCCCTGCAGGACTCTACTCATAACCAGACTGTTTTGAAAAGGTTTATGGTTTGATTGCTGTTTGACTGTTTGCTGTTTGTTTGTGTGTAACGTTAAACTGTATTATACTCTTGCTTAGTACTCGTAAGTAACTTAATGCGTTGCTATCAACTGGTATTGCTAACAAAATCTTAGTTTTTCCATTTTATTGTCCTGGAATGTGGACAACTCGGGTGTGATATCATTCACAGCTCTGACCCATGACTTATGATGAAGGCTAAATGAAATGCAGCATCAATGCAACCTAAGTTTGCTGTTAGTAGCCACAAGCTGTAAACAGCTAATGTTAACTAGCTCTCCTCTTGCTGATTTTAACACAGACTTGTTGTTTATCAAACAATAGGATGTGTCCCCTGACACAAAGTTAGTGAGATGCATCCTGGGGAAGATCTCTGTTTGTCCTTTGCATGTTTTCTGTTGTCCCAAGATGACCAGACGCCCTTAGTCTCAAGCCCTGCTTTTTAGCCTGCACGAAATTACTGTGATGTAACAGAAAAACACTGGCCACTGCAATCAGTGAATGTCATCTTATTCGCCAATATACTGATAGCAGTCAACAACGTAAATATTGGTGCATCCCTACTTCCAACTTATCATTCAGTATTGAAATAACTGTGCTGTCAAACAATAGATTCCTCTCTGAAACTCAGCTCTTGCATTTATCCTAAGCAGAGAACAGCAAGATTTTATTGCAAGCTGCAACAGACTGCAACCCTGAACTCAAATTGCATTTTCACTTGTGTTAACAGGCAAAAATCACTCTACAAAATAATAAATTAGCAAACTAAACATCTGTCTAGTCAATGGCGAAACACTGTCTTTGTAGGAGGGTGATTTGCTAATTAGAAAACCTTGAGCCAGGTGGGAGCAATCAGTAAAATAACCTGCAGCAGCTTGGATCTCTCAGTGGCACATGGTTAGACGTCACTGGGTTAAATGAAGGCATCTGTACCGTAAATGACTTTTAGAGTATTATCAGCAAACAGATTAAATTAATTTTGGAGTCATTTATAGAAAGGGCCTGGGGTAATGTTCTCATCCCAGCTAGATTCCTACATCGCTGAAGATGTGTGAGTCAATGACAAAATTGCTCGTGTGGGAGTGAATCAGCATTTTACTTTGACACACATGCAAAAAAAACACCCCTCTCTTCTCTACTTCGCATCACTTTAGGTTGAAAAATATTTACACTAAGTCTAAGGCACACTGAAAAGAGCAGTTTTTATAACTGAAGTAATTCAGTCTGCACGTTTATCACACTCATATTTTGAAATGAACGAGTGTTTTCACCGGCAAAGGCCAATATTAAGGATGATATGAGTCATATCCGCACATAAACAGGACAGATGTGAAAGCTAATAAAGCAGAAAATCACTGTTTGGACACTTTAATGTGGATACTAATCTAATAAGAGACAGAAGATGTCTGAGTGGTCCATACACCTCTTTGCTGCTTTTCCACACACTAACTCCGACTTCATTTTGACCTCAACATTAATGTTAATCCATGCAAAGATAATAGTAACACATTTACACACTGCTTTTGTCAGTGCTACATTTTAATCACGTTTGCTTGGTGGCTTGCTCCAGTAACACTGGTCTTAGGGAAGAAGCAGGTCACTTTTTATCACACACAAACTGTTGCTGACACAGTTATTTGAGCTATTTTCAGCCAGGTTTGTGTAGCACTGATTCATAAGTTGTGGACAGGAACTCACATGGATTTATTGGACTGTTCATTTTCAGAATTTTTGCTCAGACAGAATCATCAATTTGCTATATGAAAAACCCATTCCTAGTTCTAGTAGAGTTTTTATGATGTACTTACAGCACTGAAACAAACGTCTGTATGTCTGTGGCTGAGTGAATGCCACCACTTCTTGTTCCAAAAGCCTTCCAGTAATTTATACACAGTCCAGCCATATCCTAGGTTTTGACCTAGTCTTGTTTATTATTATATATAAATCATGGAAAAAAGTATTTTGAGAATTTTGAAATTACAAAATTACTCCACTCTAAATTATCTTGTTTTTTAATAACATTTGATATCTTTTTCAGCCCTGTCATATAGCAATAACAAAATACTCTAAAGAAATTGAAATCCGTATTATAGATACTGCCCATCTCTGAAAACTGTTTTGTATGGAGGCTCCAAACAGAATGCCAATGTAATGTCATTGTGTACCTGAGAGACTGTGGTTGACTTTGAGGAAAGTCAACAGTTAAAAAATTAAAAATCACTCCCACCTAGGTTTTTTTTTACAGTTAATTTTGATGTTCAGGTCCAGATTTGTTTCCAACACAGTCAAATTCTTTCTGCGGTGGGTGGGAAGGCTGATATTGGCCCATTAATCGGCCATTGGCTTTTTCCTGTACCAAACCAGCGTTATACAGACCTTTAACAATCAGCTGTTGGTCAACCTCTACTTTGTACTTAATATAAAATCTGTAACTTAAAGGGATTCTAATTGGGAAGTTATTTCTAAGCACCCACAACAACATGTAAAGCATTTCTTGCTATTTGCTACCACATATTTTCAGGCCTCAAACAATGATGATCAAAGGGTACATTTGGAAGGCATGGCCACAAGTTGTCAATTATACACCTGCATGCTATTAAGCAATTTATTTGGCTCCACCCACTGAGGTTGACATAACCAATGGAATATTTTCTTTCTGATAAATATGTGTGTATAACTTTAAATGCCCAGATTCCCCTGCCTTCCAAATTTAATATTCAAGTGTGACATAATAATATAAGCTCAAAGGTGCACTCACTAGCTGTGAGGTACCGTCAAAAGCTCCTAAATGATAGTACACTGGCTGTTACCCTGTAAGGCCACTTTGATCCTGAGTTTACTGTTAGTCGTATTTAAGCATATTGAACTTACTTTCTCACAAGAAACAACTCCTAAAGTTTTGCTGGGCTTCATTACACTCAAGGTTCGACATTGCTGAATAATGGATAACAGAGGAGTGAACATTTGGTGGTCTGGAAATCTTTCAGCCATTCCTTTGGTTTTAAAGGTCAGCTGATATCATACCCAAGATTTACCAGTGGTAGTATGACACTTACTTTGAGTTGATAAGTGCTGAGTGTAGAATCAGTTGTGAGCTGATATAGCTCTGGGGCAGCTGTTCAAAATGACCAAAGGTGTTAAAATAAGTCTGATACTGTAGGTGCAAAGTTTTACTGGCACAGTGTTGTTTGTTAATGTAACACTTAAGAATGAATTTTAATGAACTCTGACATTATTTCAGACAAGAGTTGTAATGCTGACTCAGATTTGCACTACAATGATCCATACACAGAAATACTTTCTGCAACAAAAAAGAAAATACTTAAGGAATTGTAAATCTGCACGTCCACAACCTCTTAAAGTTGACAGCCCTCCAAATGTTTTTTTTTTCCTCAATCCAGGCCAATGCAAATTTCTCTTTCGAAGGCACAATTCAAATGCAGCCTGAGGGAACGCTGTCTAATTGGGAGCCAAACCATCGTACGTTCATTCTCTCCTGAGGCCCTTCATTAATGCCAAAGCTATGGTGAAGAACTGATCAATGTAGGGAATTGGAGGATTCTTAGAAAAAAAAACAACTTTCCTGGAATCCCATCAAGGGCAGGTGAATAATGAATCATTTCCTGCCAACACTGGCTCGTCCTGTGGGAGCATCAAGATTTATTTTATCCCTGTAAAAGACACCTGGGGCCAAGCGATCAAGAATAATTTACATGACAAGTCTACTTGGGACCCTGCAGAGGAGCTGTTTCAAAATGATTTGCTGATTTGCATTAATTGATATGAATTTGTGTGGCAGGCTGTGAGATTGATCAGTGTACTAATCTGGAAAAAAGTGAAATTCTTTGTCATGTTCATACCAAGTGGCAGGTTTTAAATTTTCAACAGATTCTCAGCTTAGATTGAAGCAAGATAAAAATCATTAGATATTAAACAAGCACAAACTATTCCTGCCCCTCTACCTGACAATTTCTACAGCGACTGTGATTTACTGTTTCTGCAAGGGCCAATCTTTGGCGACCTCGTAACTGTTGGAAATGCATATTAACCACAAACTGTACTTTTGGGAGGGATACAGTCTATCATCACTCAAATGACTGACGAGGTTCTCATAGTCATTCTTTTCCTTGGAAGATCATGGTTATTTCACATCTCAGTCTGATGCATGTGGCAGCCCAGTCGCCAAAAGACAATGTTGGCATTGTACGTTTCTGCAAACCACAAATGTGTTTCATCTGTATCATCAGCATTTCGAAAGTGACTTAGTATATCTGCTGACTTTGTCATCAGGGGTTTAAGGTGATGAGATGCATTTTAAGCTGCAGAGTAGACCACTGTTTGAGACCAACAGACAGAAGCAGTTGTTAAACAAGTCATTGCTGTTTTTCCTGTGGCTTTTATGGCCCCAAACGTGGATGTTTTACCGAGATATTGCTGCATTTCCTGCTGTGAAACACGCAAAGCAGTTATTTTTAAAGAGACAACAACTTCTCGTGAAGACTGTGCCCCAAAACTGGGTATTTTATAATACAACCACGAGGTTTTTGTGCCTAAAACTAACCACACATTAACCACAGTGTTGTTGAAACATAAAGTTTCAGTGCATCCCCTACATAATAAAATACAAATGTAATGTATCCATATTTTGGAGAAATGTACAATGCCAACATTTTTTCTGGCAACTGGGTTTCATGTGGACCTGCAAACTTGTATTGAAACATAAAATTGAAACTTGTTGACCATGCAGTGGCAATAAGTAAATTATATCATATGTGTCAGTCAAAGTTGTGAAAAGACACAGAGACTTGGTCAACTAGCACATTCTCGGAACCCATCGGCTGTATTCGGCGCCTGACTTCCGGCAGACGGCAAATACAGCCTCTGGGGGCAGACCCCCGATTTTTTGGCATTCCAGTTTGATTTGGGCGGAGGAGGAACGAATTTCCGTTTCTGACTGCCGTTTATATATAAGTAAATATGCTGAACCATTGCAATGGATTCAGAGTTTGCAGTGACGCCAATTATGTTCCGCCTCGTTAGTTCACCGCACGGAGCGTTTAACCTGGCAACAACTGCAGCCGGCTCAAACGTGACTGATCAATATCACGCGGACTACAAACAGCCTACAACCGGAAACCAGCGCTCTTCCGCTCTTCTTCCGGAGGCAAGATCTCCAGGGTTTGCCTACAGACTCCACATTCACTGAATTTAGAGTCTGTATATAGAGACTACAACTAGCATTACCTAGTAGGCCAATGAGGTGCAACAAATCCCAGTTGTTAGCAACTACTGCTAACATTATCTTCTTTGCAAAAATCACACAGCCAGAGAAATTCAAGCAGATCCATTTTCTGAAAAGTCCAGTGTGTCACTGTTACACTTCCAACTTATAAAATTCAGAAACTCTTCAACAAAAAAAAAATGACAGCAGTGGTCATTTGGTCAAAGCTTAAAAAGAACCTATGCTTACATTTTCCACAAAACTGACTTCTTGCAAGCGTGAGTGATGATTGTCCGTGATCAATAGCAAGGGCAGAAGTAGTGTGATGTTGTTTTCCAACATCTCTTAGCCAAAATCTTACCCAACCTTAATCAAGTACTTTAAGGACACTTGAAACAAACGAGTTTGTTCACAGACCTTGTCTATAAACAAATGTGTGTGTATCTGTACAGAGAGGCTAAACTAGAAGACTGGGTGCGAAGCCTGCCATCAGAGAGGAGGAACACACTTTGGAACAGTTCTCCATAGTCATTGATGGTGTTGCACTTGAACAAAGTGATAGAAGCAAACAGGAGCTTGAGAGAGAAGTTCAGTCCTATCTTCCTCCCACCTCCACACACCTGTCAAGTGGCTGGGAATGTCGTATTCTCATTTTCAGAAAATTGCGGAAATTGTTGGCTACTGCCTCATAGACTCTATAAATAATGAATATAGCTACAGTGATATCATCCATTAGTTTGTGGACTCCTGTTTTGAAGCCTCAAGTTTGGCATTTAATCCGTTTCCATCATGGCTATTTGGAGCCAGAAGTGACCATATTTGAACAAGAGGATGGACGTGTTGAGGAGAGAGGGGTGGATCTCACTCATAAACTGTGGTGACATCTCGCAGACAGCCTGTCACTCAAAGCAGCCCCGCCCCTAATTATGCATAACTCTAAGCCTTAATAAAACGTAATTGGGTGAGGGGATAAAAATTCACCCCCTGTACAGTTGTCGTGAATGTTGAAATTAGCTATAGAGATCAAAACCGTATTGTTCACCAGGCTGTACGGCATGTATAATCTGAATAACATGTTTATTTTGGCTGAAGGATTTTTAACATAACGGTCTATGAGGATTGACTGGCTTCTGGAGCGGGCTACAATAGACCAATAGACCATCAGCAATTTTTGGCACTTCGTTGGCTTCACTTTACAGCCCTGGAGGTTGCTGCTTGTAAAGCCTTTCCAATCCAGTGTCTAAAAACAATCCATGGTTGTGATTGTAGATCACAAGCTCTTGAGAGTCATACGGGTCATTTTAGAAGGTAGTGACAAATAATCTATATTGTTGATTAGGTGTGAACTTGTTCAGAATAACACTACAGAGAAGTTGTGTGAAACAACTAACCAGAGCAGCTAATTCCCTGTTACTTCAAACTCAGTCAAATGACTGCAGCTGAATCTCTAAAGGTCTTGTTATCACAATCTATCTGTCTAACAGGTCCACTTTGAAGCTCAGCTCATCCCCCGTCTCGAAGACACAGCGGGCATCAGCAATAGCCTGGGTGTAGGTCTCAGGATCATTGCGGCCGCGGCCAACATGTAAAACTACAGAGAAGTTGTGTGAAACACAACTAACTAGAGTGACTGTTTCCCAGTTATTTCAAACTCACAATCAAATGACTGCAGCAGGATCTCTAAAGGTCTTGTTATCACGATTTCTTGATGTGATGTTCAAGAACTCTGAGACCTTAATGAGACAGACTTCTCACTACTTGAGCTAACTTCTTCCATCTCTCATTTCCTCTGTCAGAGTCCCGATAGGTGTAGAGAGGAGCCATACAACTTCTGCTTTGAAAATCCTGACATTAATTTGTCCTGAAAAGACACATCGGAGAGGTGGTGTATATGTTGGCAATAAAAAGTGGGTGAAAGCCTCTTTGACCAAATGGATTGGTTCCTGTGTGGCAAACATGGGGCACATTTGCATAAAGTTCAGTGGATTAAACTTTTGCCCCCCACATTTTCCTCCACTTGATTCCCACTACAGGCTATCCAATGTGCCATGAAGCAAATTTCTCGCTCCTAGTATGAAAAGCATGCAAGAAGAATTGGACACACTGGCTTCTCCATCAACCACTGTGGAAAACAATGTAAGCTAAATGTCTAAAATGTGTGCCTCGAACAGCTTTGAGAGTTATTGCAAACATCCAGCGAGTAGAGAGAGATTTTCTCAGGCATGGGCCCTTTAGCCTCTTCCTTCAGAGATGGGACTCTATCTTTGTACCAGCAAACCCCTCGTGGTTCTTACTGAAGAGCAAACGCACCCAGCCGTGAACATCCTGCTCTGTCTGCGGGCCCGGAGAAGAGGAGGGGGCTGCAGGAGCGGAGGGCTCCTCTGGGTCCCCAGGAGCCTGAATCCAGCAGAGAATTACTAATAGGATTGGTTCTGCCAGGTCAGCATCAGTGAACCATAGAAGAAGACTCAGACAGACAAAGACTCCTGCGCTGCACTGCAGGGTTGGGGTCAGCACGCTTTCGCTTCAGTCGGTCCACAAAGCCAATTCAACAGAATAAGAAATGAAATAGTTTTTCGCCAAACCATCTAGAAATGTCATTCCTAGTCTTCTAATATGAATGCTGCCTCTGTAGCAAAAGGCTTCACCTGTATTCATATAAAAGTCTTCTTTGGACAAATCAAACTTAAGCTGAAATTACCATGTAGACCTTTTAAACTGGCTGCAGGAGTAAGGTCATTGTTTCTTTTCAAAGTGGTTATCTGCCATTTAAACATGCAGCTTCATTAGATAAAACTTTACATGCCTTCCCTAAACATATTCCTACTTCCAGCTGAAACCAAAGGCAGAATCGTACTTGAGCCCCACCATACCACAGCTTGGTTTCCCAAGACATGTAGGGAGAGAGAACCATGTTACGCTTATATTAAAAATAAATCTGAGGTTTATTCTCCATTTAATATGTTCAGTACACACTGTCCTCGTCTGCCGGCCCTGATCCCCCCATAAAGAATTCAACTTCTTCACTGCTGTATTTGAAGTTGCTTCTTCATATGAGGGCTTTAGGCCAGAATACGATCTTCACCATTTGAAAACTGTGACACCCACCTACATTATTGCTGAATTAAAAAATTAAACATACTTTTTTCTTAATACAGCTAAAATACTGTTTTTGGATTGAGACATGTTGGGGCTGATATATACTGTACATATATAACAGGGTCAATTATACTGCAGTAATATGTGTAAAAGTCAAATGTACATTTGTAATATTAAGTATTATAATTCCACAAAATTTGTTTCAGTTGTTGTTACCAGACTTGGCTTCTGTACTTGACACGTGGAACGTTTGATACTCAGTTTCTGTACCCCTACGCTCACCTTTGGGGGGTACTCCATCTATAAAGGGGTGTCTCCCGCCTTGTCTCTCCCCTTCTATTGTTGTGGTCTGTGGGAGAGGTAAACGACGCTGATCTTACAGTAATTTCCGTGTTTTAGCTATGTTTATGAGTTCATTATGTGCTAACATAATCTTGTATGGTTGTGTATAACGGAGGAGTTTGTTTTGCCACTTGTTGTCAGGTAAGTTTTCTGTCTTTCGTTGTGCTTAATTGAAAGTAACATGGCCCCTTTTGCTGTTGTGCTCTGTGGGAGAAGGGTTGGCGTTTGTGTGGTTGTGTATGATGGAGGATTTTGTTTTGTCATTTGGTGTCAGTAATAAATGGAGATCGCCTCCAAAGATATCCACGGTCTGGGCCTCTATATCTACACAATGCAGACATCATGAGAGTCAACCAGTTACACATATAAATGTTCTTTCATCAGCTGGACATTTCCAACAAAGTAGAACACATTTTTGTAGTGAATAAAGTCAAGAGTTGACTGAGCTGTTCATTTGGTGATCGATTGTTTAATTGTATTTTCCCATTATTACCTAAAACTTGGTAGTGGTGGAACAATCAAACAAAACACTGACATGTTATAACTTTTTAGTTGATTTTCGTAACTGTGTTAGCAAACGGTTACCTACTTACACATCAGCAGCAGACAGAAAGCAAAATAAGCATTCATTAAACATAGACATTAAAACTGTATACTTAAATATTTGTTTATTTATCCCGAGTCATATTGTCATCACAATATTCAACAACGTTATCACATATCACACGTTTTCCTGATATCATGCAGCCCTACTGGACAGGTAGTGTACAGTGGGTTTATTAGAGCTATTTCAATAAAGACAGCTGCCTGCTGTGGAAATGAGGTGGATTAATGCGAAGACCGAACAAAAACAACAAAAGGTAATGAGCCATGAAACCAAAACAAAGGCGAAAGATGCTAAAATGGGGGACTGCAGAGATGTTGCTAATACTCTATCATTCATCAAACTACCCTTTTCACATGAAACAGTCATTTGACCCTTTGTTAAAATAAAATTATTTGAATAATACAGCTTTAAATAGAATTACTGTCCCGCAGTCTCTTACAATTTCCATCCATGGCTTCACCCAAGATTAGTGTCGCCCATTCAGTATCTGACCAAATGTCTCTCCATCTGTTTCTGAGATATGATGTTAAGTAATCCCAGAAAAGAGTTTTATGCACAACATTATGATGTCATAGTGAAGTTGACCTTTAATTTTAGATATAATATTACATCACTTTATCATTATATCATATTAGACATTTGTGTGAACTTTTGTCATAATTACCTCCGCCAAGGAGGTTATGTTTTCGCCGGTGTTGGTCTGTTTGTCTGCAAAATAACGCAAACAGATGAGGAAAATTTTTTGGTGGTGACCAGTTGAAGTGAAGTGGATAAAATAATAAAATGGCGGGAAATCCGAGCTGCTTGGCAGAGGTCTGCGCTCTCCGAGTGCTCTAGTTAGCATATGAAATCTTGTGTTATGGTCAAGAACATGTTTTGTGAGCTTTGACCTACAACCAAAAATTCTATACAGTTTATTCCTTAGTCCAAGTGGACATTTGTGTAAAATTTAAAGAAATTTCCTCAACGTGTTCTTGAGATATCTTGTTCACAAGAACGAAACAGATGCAAGGTCACACTGACCTTGACCTTTGACCACCAAAATCAATCAGTTCATCATTGAGTCCAAGTGGACATTTGTGACAAATCTGTAGAAATTCTCTCAAGCTGTTCTTGATATATCATGTTCATGAGAATGAGACAGATGCAAGGTCATGGCGACCTCGACCTTTGATATTTGACCACCAAAATCTAATCAGTTCATCCTCGAGCCCAAGTGAACATTTGTGCCAAATTTGAAGAAATTCCCCAAAGGTGTTCTTGAGATATCGTATTCATAATAATAACAGACAAGGTAACAGTGACCACCAAAATTTAATCTGTTCATTTATTCTAAGTGGACATTTGAGGTTTTTTTTGAAACATTGCATTCTCAAAGATGGGACATTCATTGTTAAATATCATGGCTATCATCAATTCTCGTATATCCCAACACCCCTACAATCAACAATTTGGTAAATCAACTTATTGCTGCAGCTCTAGTTGCATATAAATTTTGCATGCTCTTTTATTGCCGACAAAAATCATTTTGCACGAGGAACGTTCGTCTTTATTTAACTGCAGTAGGTTGTCATAGCTGTACAGTATCACAATAGTACCAACCAATAACACATTTTTAACCTTAAGTCCCTAATTCAAAAAGTGAAAATGAAGAGACTCATCTGCATGTTCTGAATATTAATAACCATTTGGTGCAATGTTTTTCAAAGCGAATACAGTAGCATTTAGAAAATAAACTCTCAGTACTGTATACCACAACAGACTGCATGTCATTGTTTGAAGGGAGTGGAGGAGTGTTCAGCAGAGCGTGAAGTTTACCCAACAATGTTCTCTGCTTCAAATCAAACAAGTCCCACTGGAAGAAGTTCACAGTTGAAGGTTCATCAGCAAAGGCAAGTGGAAGTCTCCTCGCCACTGTGATTCATACAGAGATTTAAGTCTTAGCTCTACATCTGAGTTGTTATTTACACTTATGGATAGTGTGTATTTTAATCAAATCCCCTCTTAACAAGTCTATGTTTTGTGCAAATTTCCGTCTTGAGGAAATTTGCAAATCTACACAAACAAGTATTTTCGAGAGCTCCACTTGATGTCTGACTGTGTTTTTGTGCCAGAGGGTGGAGGCAGTGCACCATCCTTTCATGCAGTTAACTTTTCTTTCTGATTGTCAACGTCCTGAGAGGTTTCTGTTACTGACTGCATCAATATCAGGCTGGCAGAGTCTGCATTACCCTGTGTCATCATCATCAGCCAGAGAGACACCTGACAGTTCTGAAATATGTTATATCAACAGTTTTTACAATAATATTACAGTGATTATGGTTCCATATAAAAGAGGCTGAAGTACTTCAGCCTGGTCTCTGAAGTACCTTGAGAGCTTTGAATGTTTTATGTAGTCTTTCTTTGAGCCACATTATTTTTGACGTACAGCAGATAGCAAAAGTCAATGATGAAAAAATATGAGTAAGAACAAATAAATGCAGAGAAGACAGAGCTTCTTACTGGAGGTTTTGATAGATATCTTGTTATTTAGTTTGCTGGTTTTGCTTATAATCCTACAACAAACAAGTCATCATTCCCACAAATTCAACACTCCCAGGCAAATGTATTTAATTGTTGCTACATCAGTAACACTGCTGTCAAGTTCTGTCAAAAGTAAATCAGAGAAGGGGTGTGTTGTTGTTGCGGACCTGCTAAGTTTTCTGTTTATTTCAAATGAGACAACAGACAATGGGATACAAACAGCAAACTGCTACCACTGCATCACCCCTCAACAACGCTGATTATCTATGCTGTGTTTTGATTGGGCAGCACAGGACATCTACAGCTACACGCAACTAGACGTGTAACATATGTTACAAGTTGCTGCGATCCACCTACTCTAATCCCATCATGTAGTGTAATAGAGCGGGTTGTAGCTAGATGAATAAAGTAAGTGCTATCAGTGAACAAATCTTTTTCACACTGGAGGAAATATAACATTTGTCGGGGGCAATTTTTATAGAAGGATTAATACACATTTGGGTTTAGTCAAAATCATAGACTCTAAAGATAATGAACATAGCTACTGTGACGTCACCCACTGGTTTGTTGTCTGCTAACAAATATCATTAACATCCAAACTGAAACATAACATTCATTAACACACATGGTGAGTTTGGTTTAGATTAGGAAATGCCCAAGGTTTTTTAACCTTAAGTTTATGTACATCCTGTTTTTTTTTCCCTTCCTGGCTTTTCAGTGTTTTGTTAACACTTTTTAAAAAAAAATCTAATTAGTCTTTGCTTTGTTCCTGGCTGTGAAGCATTTTAGAAGTGTGCAGAACAGAGTTCAAACTGTCTTTCTTTCTGTCTGTCCGTCCCTCTGCCCACCTCAGTTTCTTGGTGTGTTCATTTGGCACCACATGTCCACTAATTGAGCCCTGCTTGCTCAGATGTAGCTCCATTAAACAGTGGATTCTCTTTAAAGTGCCTGTCTTTGAACCAGTGTAAATGATCAGTGGACAGAGTTGAAAGCCAGGGGTTGATCCAGCAGGGTAACCAGGCACGCAATTAGCATCACACAAAGTTAGCAAGAAAACAGCAACATCCAATTCATTACCTCACCAGAAAAACTGACACATTTTACAGCTTCAACTGCAACCAAAGCTGTCAAAGAGGGTCAGCCTGCAACTAGCTGCCATTATTACAATATGGCAACTCTTTTTGTGCACATCTCAGTCCTGTCGTCTTTTTGCTAGTGTGACATTTTCGGATTGCAGCCTTACCCTCATCTGTGTCTAGCGGTGCAGTTGAGGGCTGAGCTGCGTCCTTTCACCAAAGACCCCACCATGCTATAAATGTGACCACTGGTAGATAAATAAGGTGGAGTTTAGGATACAACAAACAACACTCTGAAAATGTGGCCTGACCCAGTGAAGTCTGCAAGGCTCTATGGGTGCGTTCCTACCAAATGTGAGTTGATCTAAGTGGTGGGTGAGGGCTTCATCAATACTTTCTCTGTAGCTTAAAGGGAAATAAGGTTTTAAAGCTGTGCAGCTTTTTAGATTGCATCAGCCTTCAGTTGCTAAGTGATGGGATATTAAGCCATAGACAGAAGAGGCAGAGGGACAGGAATAATTTTTTAATCTAAGAGTATATATCACTGTGAACCTGAGCATCCAGAATGTTCGCATTTTATAAACAGAGAAAACTGTCGCTAGATGATGAACTGTTCAAATTCTTAGAACCTCAGTTCAGTCCAGTAAGCACCGATTTCGATAGATGCAGGTCAATGTCAAAACCAGGATGAATTTGGCTACAACATATGTTACATATAATCATATTTTCTGTTTAAAGAGTTTAAATTACTACATTTCAGTGTGAAGCAGGTTTTAACTATGTTGAATACAGTTACATATAAATATCCATACTGGAGTCAGTACCACACCCAAGTTTCAGTACTGATAATGAAATGAGGTGATAATACATCAGTTGTGTGTTTACAAATTGTTATGCTGCCACCCAAGTGGCAAGTTTAACAAAACCCATGTTCTAAAATGGTCAATGTTATCTACACATACTAAACATTTATTCTGAGGGCTACTGTCTGCAAGTCAACATGAATGAATGTAAGAGAGTAGAATCGGCTTTGAGTGTGCAATCCTGATCATGTGCATGCTCGAGTATGCTTCCTTTATTTTCTCCAGCTGTTTTGTTTTCTGAGCATGTGAGAAAGCAAGACGTAACTTCCCAATCATTTTTGATTAGCAAGCTGTAAGAAGACGCATTTACATCCATACGTCAACGTCCTTTTCAAAGTTAAAGTCCGCACAAGAAAAAAAAGTCAGTTTTTGGATACATTGCTTCTCTGTAAGGACTGATTGATAACTAGGGGTATAAATCACCAGCTTCATCACGATAAGATATTATATCGATTTGTTTGGATGACGATACGATGTTTGCTGATATCACAAAGTCTGTCACGATACGACTTTGATTCGATTCGATTCAGGAGCCTGCGATCGATATGACGCTATATCATATGCCCATCTAACACAATCATTTACATCAACTCACAAAAACAACTAGAATATGATTTGACCATTTTATTTCTGAGCTCTGTTTGTTGTTTGAGCGGAGGCATGCTTGCCCAGAAATGGTGACACAGACGTGCTATGTGAATTTCAAAATAAATGTGTATCTTTAAGATGACGATATGGATCGATGTTTTCATTTTGCATCGATATAATCGGATCGTTAATCAATGAATTATCGTCACATCATTTATTCAGGGGAAAAAAAAATCAACAGTGTGGAGATATATTGAATCATGGAGTAAATATGGGTCAACAGAGAGCAAATGCCGTATGTAAACAATGCTGTTAAAACACGACCTTACCTGCCTGCAGGAGCATCTCACTCCACTAACTTCTCAGTATAGCAACATTAACTGCTCTGTTTCAACAATGTTAAGCTGAAAAAAAAAAATGCACCAAGAAATTCAACCGAGCTGCTCTGTCTAGACATGTGGTGATTTAAACCAATGGCGAGTACAAAAAATAAAAACGTTGTATGTAATTTGTTTAGCTATGAGTAGAGGGAAAAAGCTAATTTATGCAATGTAAATATGCTTAAGCTAATAATGGGTGACTAGCTAAAAAGCATTGCTTTGTCTGTGAACCTTGACAGTTATTACTGAGCTGAATTTGTTACCTTTGTTAAATTGTCTTGTTAATCCATGTTTCATGGCTCTTCGGAGAAGTTAGCGCTCAGGGCTTTAAGCCAGATAGACCTTAAGTTTTATGAAAAAGATCATGGTTTAGGTTAAAATGAAATGCTCTCTCAGAGAAAGCCCTAAAGGCTAACTTATCCAATGTGCTGTTTTATGTGTTAGTGGAGTCACTTTAAGGTAAACTTTACTGCACTTATTTATGTTGTGTTTTTATCCTTAATGGCCGAAAGCAAAAAACAAAAGGGTGGCAGCTTCTTCTGTACCATAATGTGTTAAATTAGCATACAATTCTGTCTCACATCGAATTGGAATCGTATCGTGGGAGACTTTGTAACATCAGCAAATAACATATCGTTGTCCAAAGGATCGATATAATACCGTGATGAAACTGGTGATTTATACCCCTAGTTCCTGTATATGTAAGGATATGACATCTCTAACCACTGGGTGGGGTCATTTGAAAGGACACTCACCAACCCATATTTCTTTGATGTTTTTCTATATGTCAATTGTTTGGCTGACTGGCTGTAGAATTTGGGCCCCTGATAGCTAAATTGTTACATGGTATTCTTATTGTACGCTCTAAAATTGGGAAAGATCTCGGAAATTGAATTTACCACTGGTCAAATTAGGGGGGCTGCTTTCACCAAAAAAGGAGGTGGGAGCATGCTGCAAGAGCAAGGTACCCATATGTACTGCTCTCATCTATAAGACACATACTAGTTATCCTGCAGTTTCAATTATTGTGGGCATATGGATCTGTTCTCTCCATCTTGTTCTTAAAAAAAACACACTGCTGTTCCAGCTTTTATTTTGACAGTAGAAAGAAAGGTCTTACATGATGACCCTGTACTTCCAGTGTAAACTGAACAGGTGACACTCTCAGTTTGAGTTTGTGCTCAGACAGCCAGAAGTGAGCATGAGCGGGTTCCATCATTACAAGCGTGAGAATCCCTGTTGCTGGCTCACATGTAGTTACTCAATTCCTCTTGCATGCTCCAATCATCTGTTTCACTCACGATTCTATCCTCCCTCGCGCACAAATCTAATTCTGCTCTCACAAATCTGGGCCTGTGCACTCTCAAAGGTTGACTTGCAGACTGAGTAGCCCTCAAATTTGTTTGGTGCTCTCTCAAATCTTTTGCCATTAATAAACCTTCCATAAACACTAAAGCATGCACACAGGAACTTTTGTTAACTTTTAATTATGATTTAAATCAGGAACTATATGTCTAAGGAATAAGTAAACAAGATAACAGATCTTACATTTCAGGCCAAACTTCACCACTTGACAGTTATCAATACACTGTAATTTGCACACATTTCTCTTGCTACCAAAAAGCATTCAGGCACAATACCCAGGTCTGCTCATATGTGACCAGGACGATGTTTCACTTGCAATCCAAATCCAGTCAAATTTTGACATCTTGGTGTTTATTGGTTTGAAATATTTTTTATCAACTGATTAGATGTCTATTGCACTAGAAAATCAAAACTAAAAATCAGTGTGTACTGGAAAAAAATATTGTCAGACACATGATGTATGTCAAAATTACATGAGAATGTTAATAAAATCACATTATTTTCTGATTTGATAAACTGCAGCAGCTTTAAATTGAATTATTGAACACACTGAGCAATGTGGAAAAAAAAATCTAACTTTGAAGCTATTTTAGAGATTAAAGGGGAATACTGGAAACATAAGGTTCAAGTAGTTAAACCCAAACTTAACCTGGTCTTTCTGAATTAACACTGCACTCAGAAAAGCCTGATTTATGGTAGGGTGCTTGACACTTTTGATAAATCTAAACAGTTGCAAATCATTTTTTCTATGCTCCAAGTCTATGTCTGTCGCATTGAGTGAAGCGTAATCTGCACAGACAGCTGTTTAAATCACACAAATATCTCACTGTATAGGTGTTTTTGAACTTATTTAGCATATTAAGTCAATGATCAGCTCTAAGTCTGTCTGTGCACAGCAGATTCCTCTCCTTTGCTACAGTGGGCTGGGAAATAAAATCAATGACTCAATAAATGCAAACACTGTTGATTTCTTCCTGCGGAGCTGACGTGAAGAATAATTTGGTTCAGTGAATGTCTACTGTCAGTCAGCCTGGTGCCGGCAGTTTGACCTGCTGCTGTCCTCTTAGCTCCCCAGGAGCTGCTGCTGACAGACGGCTACTTCTTTGGACAGTAGTGGTGTCACAATACTGGAATTTCTTACTTTAATACAATACCCTGAAAAATATTGACATTCAATATCATATGAAGTCACAAGGAAAAACTTATATTGAGGGCATATAATTTAATCTTTTTTTATTTAAAGATAAATATAACAAGACTAGAACATGCTGAAGGCAGGTCAGAGTTGATTTGGAGTGAAAACCAGTATCTCCATGACAAAGATATTAACACTGACCAATCATGTTGTGTGACAAAATACAAATGTTGACGACAGTTCTCCAGGTTACCAACATGAAAGGGAAGTGTCGGGCTACACTTTTTATGCCTCCACACCAGAGATAGCCGTGGCCAGAGACATTATGTTTTCAGGTTTTCTGTCTGTCCATCTTTCTGGCCTGTTCTCGTAAACGCAATATCTCAAGAATGGCTCAGGGGAATTTCTTTAAAATTTGGCACAAACTTGAACTCAAGGATAAATAAATTGGATTTTGGTGATCAAAGGTCAAGATCAATGTGACCATCCATTGCATTCTGATGAACATGTTATCTCGGGAACAACTTGAGAGAATTTACTCAAATTTGGCACAAACGTCCACTTGGACTCAATGATGAACTGATTAGAATTTGGTGGTTAAAGGTCAGTTTGATCTCACAAAACATGCTTTTGGCCATAACTCAAGAAGTCTTAAACTAATCATGACAAATTTTCACACATTTGTCTAATATGATATAATGATGAAGTGATGACATTTTATACCAGGTCAAAGGTCAACTTCACTGATATCATAATATTGTGCAAAAATATTTTCTGGCCATTACTCAAGGACATAACTCAGAAACAGAGGGTGAGACATTTGGTCAGATGCTGAATTGGTGAAACTAATCTTGGGTGTCCATCGAGAAACTGTGGTGACTATATAGATCTTCTGTGCTGCCAGAGGGAAGATGTGTGTGAAGCATCCACATTTTAGAATTTGTACCTTCTTTGCAGAAACATCCATATTTAAGGCATAGTCTACTGTGATGGCTACATGAGTCTTGACAGACATGGATGTAAGTCGTATGTGCAACTTGTTTAGTTTGCGGAGGCATACAAGTGCAAAGCAGTAATTCTGGTTTTCTGATGAGTGACACTCATCAAAAGTGTTGAGTGCCCTACCATAAATCAGGCTTATGACAGAAACTCAGCCTAAGACAGCCATCTGGGGCACAGAGTCAAGAACCACAAATCAGCCTCAAAGTCTGATTTATTAATTACCTTTTAATGCATGAGTGTTGGGGTTGTGCAAATAGTGCCAGAGAAAAGAACTTTCAGTAAATCCATTGTCCTTGGGAAGAGCTCAATCTTCCAGAGTGAATTGATGAGCATTAATTATTCAACATTAAGCCCAAACAAAGGGCGCGTCTGTTATAGCTCACGAAGCTCAGGACAATGTCAAGGCCCCTCCTGGTGGTCGACAGGCACAGAAGACGGAGGGAGTACCCCTTTAGCATGCATGCCATCACATCCATAAATGCATGATACTTAACTCTTATCTTACCAATTCCTAAGTGCACTTCTGACTCTGAAGCATATCTATCTGCTATATAATCCAGTATCTGGCAGGATATTCTCCTGCTGAGGTGGACATCAAAGAACAAGACCTCTCTCCTTCTCTTTGATCCGTTCCAGTTTTGACAGCACTCCTCGCAGTCTGCACTCAGGATGACATCAATTTCTGTTTGCAAATTGAGCAATAAAGCGTCGTCCAATTTGGCTAACATTGAGTCATATGCATTTTGTGAAAACCACCCACCATGTCTTCCATTTTGCGGTGACTGTCACACCAAGAACTCTCTCCTCACACATTTCCACTACATACACACAACATTTTAACACTTAACACGATCTGATGACTAACCCTTGTGCTGTTTCTCTCCAGGCGTGCACCTGTAGAAACATAGCCTGGATATTGTAGGGAGAAGGTGGGTGGGAGCAAGTTAACAAATGCACCACTTATGTCAGATGCTCTGTTGAATTAACACCCGTGGAAACCTTTAATGAAACAAAGAGGAGCGCTGCCGTCATGGAAAATCAAACATGCACTCATGCCTCAAAATGCTTCATTCATAATCAAATGCATATCATGCCGACTGGTGTTGTCACTCATTTGCAAAACTGACCTTTCTGGGTGCAGAGACAAGCTTTTTCTCTGCAGTGTGCTAGCTATTTCATCAAGGACGAAGAGATCTCCATAGCAATGATTACCCACAATCCATTACTCTTTTATCCTTAAAGGTGTTGGTACGTCATCCCTCCTATCTCTCTCCTTTTTATATGGTTTACTGAAGAAAACACAATGATTGGTGTATTTATAACTAAAAGACGTAAGATGGACGTCAAAGAGAAAGATTTTGAGAATAAAAGATTCAAAATGATTCCAAGCGCAATGTGATAAAACACCTTACAAGAACATTATTCTTTCTCCAACAGATTTCTAATTGCCCTATGAATATTATACTACAATTACAAAGAATCGAAAAGGCCACACAAAGAGAAGAAATCAGTCATAGAGACCCAGTTTAAGGCCTCAGAGTAACACACAGTCATCATATATGCCAAATCTGGCACTTTAATCTACTGCGTAATAATTTAAAAGTCTCTTTGCAAGAGAGAAAGAGAGAGAGAGCATGTTCTTCATTTCGCTAGAGAGTTTGTGTGAGAGTGTGAGAGAAGGGGTGAGACCGACAGACAGAGAGAGAGCAACGCCTGATGGGATGCCATATATAGTGAACAACTGTGAGGCAAGGGGTCCGATCATGCATACTGAATGAGTCTCCTTCATTAACTATCCAACAGGCCTCCGTCTTTCTCTTTTGTATGCACACAAAGACACATTCCTGCACTTCATCATTTTTGATGCTGGTGGATGCTTGCTACATCATAAGTATCTATTTTTCTGGTCTGTATTTAGACAATGATACAACAATGAGGACTCTACATTATATCCTGTTTACGATAGTTAGCATGAACAGTGATTTCTCCAATGGCTAAACAAGAGACTGTATTAAAATAACTTACTCATCCATCGTGACGTCAATCGTTTGTGGATTCACATCAGAGCTTTAGTTTGGCATTTTTGCTGTTGCGATCTTAGATTTTTGGAGCCAAAAGTGACCTAAGGTGACCATATTTGGACTAGGGGGTGGAGATGTGGGGGAGCGAGGGGTGGACCTGCTCAATTAGTTAAAGTTGACAGTAAGCAGACAGCCTGTCACTCAAAGCAGCCCCACCCTTAATTATGCATTACTTTATGCCTTAATAAAACGTAGTTATATAAAAATCCATCCCTTCTACAGTTGTCATTAATGTTGAAATTAGCTATAGAGAGCAAAAAAATTTTTTGCTCGAGGCTGTTAACATGTTTGTTTCTGCTTTAAAGTTGGGCATTTTAACATGGGGGTCTATCTTGATTGACTCACTCTTGGCCATTGGAGGAACTGAAGTTTTGGGCACTTTCGCATTGGCTTTATTTTTCAGCTTTGGAGGTTGGTCTAAAACAAGCAGCAATTACTACAGCTGACTGTTGAAGTCATTGTGTGAGTTAAGGGATAATTCCTGTGTTTTACAACTGGGGTCATATTTTTGGAGTTTAATGCAATCCCAGAATGGTGAAATCAAAGTCTGACAAGAACCGATGATCTGACCAGTGTAAACAAGGTAACAGCTAACTTTCTTTGGAAGTACCCAAAATGTAATTAAATTAATAATATTTTGGGTACTTTTGATTTGGTTTGCATTGAGGGTTTTTAAATTTAATAACCCTCAGTGCAAATGGGTTTTTATTTAATAACTCTCAATGCAAATCCAAGAGCACACACAGCCATGGAAAGTACTGAAAGTCTGAGTTGAACCAGGAAGTTTTGGAAAAGCAAAACAACATCCTAAAAATTCTTAATGATGCCTCAAGCAGCCGTTACAGCACAATAATAAACAGCGCTGAAGAGGAAGCTGCTTTTAGACATCAACACACGGCCAGTCCATTACTGCGGTGCTGAGCTGATCAACGAGTTGAACCAAGTCAAGCTAAGTCAACTAGGGATGCACCGAAATGAAAATTTGTGGCCGAAGCTGAAGCCAAATAATATTAAACGCTTGGCCGAATACCGAATACCGAGTACCGAATACCGAATATCATTGTTTAGTTTTTCATTACTTTTTGCAGATGAACCCCCTCCAGATTAGTGTTGTCACGGTACCAAAATTGGATCCCACTGTACGATACCAATGAAAATATCCTGGTTCTGAGTATTATCACGATACCACAGTGAAAATGAGGCAGATGTGCCTTTTGTCATTTATAAAAAGATAAATCACTTTTCTATTATAGGCTACATCAATGATATTTCAATGGAATAAATTACTTATTGACTTATTCATACTTCAAAAACAGCATCAATGAGTGATGAACATAGGGGGGATCAAAATAAAATAAATAAATAAAATAAGAATCAACCAGCCACCCTCCTCCCCTGACAGAACCTTCATAAGTAAAGAACAGTCCCTTCATAAGTAAAGAACAGTCCCTAAAATGCGGTGAGGTTTGTGGGCCGTGAACGGCTCGTTTGTCCTCTGACACATCACGTACGGTCTGTGTTCGGCTGGCTCGGCTGTTCAGGTACTTCTGGGCAGTCCACACACCAAGAAGAGGATATTATTGGAGCCGACTTATCCGTCGCCGGTAAGCCGATGGCCGCCGTATTTGACAGGAATACATTACTGTCTGTGTCTGTGACCCCCGTTCAACCCACAATCGGTGGGATTCGCCTTTCGTTTCTGCTGCTGGTTGAAATCTGTAGGCTGCTCGCAGAGCGTGCTGAATGATTTAAGCCTATTTTGCTCGCTCAAAACTATTTTTAGTCGCAAATGCGAGTGCAGTGAAGAACGGATCGCCACACTGCTGACATTTTACTCTGCGCGTCACGGCACGCTGTTTGATTGCGTTATCAAAACACGCCACTATTATTCGGCCTTGCTTTTAACTTATTCCACCGAATACCGAATGTGTGTTTTTTTGCAATATTCGGCCGAATATATTCGGTTACCGAATATTCGGTGCATCCCTAAAGTCAACCCATTCGTATCGAAAAACTGTATTAGTTTAGCCAAACAGACTTAACTGGAGGATTGTTTACAACCTATCTGATCATCTGACTGTTTGCGTTCTTTGTCTCATCTGGGTATTTTTTACCAAGGACAGAGGCATTCCCAGATCTCAGGAAGTAACATGGCCAAAAATATAATGATGATTAATATCCACATTGTAATAAACTGGAATTTAATTGCTATCAAATTTGTTTAATACCAGACTTGGTAATGCCGGACTATATTCTGTAATTGCCACAATTTCAGAAAATAGTCCAGCATTACCGAGTCTGGTATTATAGCGAAGCACATTGAATTTCCGTTTATCTTCGAAACTCTCTTGAGTCAGACTGACTGAGATCAAACAGAATGGGACCACAAGCTGAAAACAATAAACGTGTCATTGTGAGCTACATTTTGCTTTTGTGATAAAACCGTTGAAATACTTCTCTGTGACATTCTAATATGTTGTGTAATAGTAGCACTAGTCAGTAGCAGTCATAAAGTCAGAGAGAGGACATTAATTATAGAGCCATACTTAAAGTTTGCTCACATTTGCCAAAATTTCCCACCATAAGCTACTGGTCATACCAGACCAAGTAAGACTGTAACCTTAAAATGTAACCTCAGTGTACTGAATTAAGCAACATTGTTTTTCACTGCTAACCATTTTAAAATGCAGGAGGAGGATTGTATTATTTATTCTTTTAAAAATGTCATAGTCTCGCTTGATCTGAACTGTGAACTTCAAAGTATCTCTGACTGTGTAATTATGATCT
Source organism: Epinephelus lanceolatus (assembly GCF_041903045.1). Lineage (NCBI taxonomy): Eukaryota > Metazoa > Chordata > Actinopteri > Perciformes > Serranidae > Epinephelus > Epinephelus lanceolatus. Next base: position 30,226,858 of record NC_135756.1, on the reverse strand, counting down.
CAGTGGTTACCTTTATATCTCCTGTGTCTAATGTGTTGGTAATATGAATAATCACTGTTCCATGAAGGAAATATAAGGCTTACACAAAGTCTGTTATAATAATTGTTTCTTTGATTGACAGGTGTATCAGCCATGTTGGTTGCTGCTTACTTGTACACAGGCGTCCTCCCCTCTGACTGCATTTGGATTTTGTAGCTAGAGAATCTTCCAAAGCACCCACATGGGAAATTTAAAACTTTTCCTTTCCTTTCCATTTTAAGACCATTTTATGCCACTGATAAAATGATGATATAATAGCATAATAATTTAAGTACAACTTTTCAAAAAGCAATGAACTCGACCAGAAATGACAGTAAAATGTGTCTCACCATAGTTTCTTTTCTCTTCATTCTGCTTTGGAGCTGTGAAAAAAATGTTAACAACATCATAATTAGACTTGTTCCAATACCAACACCAATATCGAAAATGACTAACACTGTCTAAAATGCTGGATCAGGTCTGGGGGACTTTGCGAGCCTATGCCATAATCTGATACCATGTATTTTGTAAATAAACTTCAAAGTAATTTCACACCTAGATGAAATGCGAGTTTTCCCGGAAATCAATTCTTTGCCGATCTTAAACAATAGCCTACACAGCAGGTTGTGCTACTGCAGCCATGGGAAACTACTATTTTAGAGCAGTGAAGAACTTATTTCTGGTAAAAATGTGTAATGTTAACAGCTATTACCAAAATGTCAAATTAGACAATAAAAGATAGGTCTTTGGTGTTCTATATTCTATATTTGTTCATGTTTTTAAGATTTAACCTGAGCAATGCCATAAAACAATGATAGTATACAGCTAGGGATGGATGGTATGTCGATTTGACTTGATGTATCGCGGCCTGGCATGAAACTCACCTCTGTGTTTTAGTTCTCTGGCTCTCTCTAATGGCTCTTTCCCTTTCACAGACACACAAACAGACACACACACACACACACACACACACACACACACACACACACACAAAGAAAAAGACTCACAATCACAGTACATCACACACGCTCGTTCCCCCATCCAAATCATTTTCTCCTGAGTGACAGTGTGTGAGGAAGTGAAGTTTGTTTCTAGCATACAGTGAATAAATCTTTACATTTAAAGGCGCAACAGTTTAAATTTCTGCTAAAAGCTAACTGTTGACCGAAAGCTTCAAGTTCACAGCAAGAACGTCAACACTTGTTTCAAAATAATTATAATTATTTATACAAATAATTACAAATATAATAATAGTGGTTCTGCTTTGATTCATTTAACTTCACTACAACAGCAACTACAACTTTAACTTTATTATGAGAGTAGCTACTTTATTTAACTTTATTGTAACTGTAGTTCACTTATTGATTTTGTATTTTCATAGTCTACCTTAGATTGATTTCAAAATATCGGGATATTTATTCTGTATCACCCAGCCCTAAATACAGCTGTTGATTTGATTTGATTTTTTTAAAATGCGATGTTATTGGATCGGTGCTCTGTATCAGCCGTTAAACAAGTTCAGGTATCATAATCAGTATTGCAAAGGAAAAAATAGTCTAGACATCTCTAATACTTATCGTTACAGGCCATGTATATCTATCTGCGGTCAGTATGCTAACCAAATATGAAACTAACTAAAGAGACCAATGTGCACTGCCAGTAGAGAAGACATCTAGCATCATTACTAACAGGTGATAAACTTAAACTGCAGTGTATGAACACCACAGTGGTAGGCATTTATCGACAAATGCACCATCAATTGTTGAAAAAGAAGCACACATTTCACATTACACCTATAATACAACAAAAAGGTGTAAATGTGAAAGTCATCCTCACACTAACCTCCTAATTACCACAGCTGCAGCCCTCAGCACTACTCCTCTACACTAAGCTATTATAGTCAACCAAAGCAGCACAGGATGATGATTGGCGGGGCAGATTAACGTGACTGGCAGCGGCTACAAACATGCCCAGCGGCATGCCGTCACCGCCCACACTCGGGCAGCCATTTGCCCTTCTCTCCTACCCAGCGTCAGGTCTGCTGCTGTTTACACGTCAGACTCTATTTACTCAGCGAGGCCGTGCCGTCTGTTTGCTGCGGATCAGCCGCATTTCCTGGCCTCCTACAACTTCAGACTCTGCACTATATGACTCAACAGGTCTTTCTGATGAGGCGGGCAGGCCATTGTACACCTGTAGCTAGAGTTGGACAAGAACAACAAGTAAAGATGCTAAAGCACATCACCATGTATCACCACTGACAGCAATAAGAAAGCAGTTAGAGACATGCACACATGGATTGGTTGTGTTAGTGATGCTCCAACACCCTTTTTTTGCATCGCTGCCTCAAAACTAACAAGCGAGCACGCAAGGGGTTACTGAGCAATAAGGGTTCATGGTCGAGCAGGTTTCTGAAATCAATCAGCTTCACAGACCGGACGGATCTGAATGAAAACAGGCCGTGGTGATGAGCGATGATGTTGCCATGACAACAGGCAGGCTGAGCGTGCAGCCTGGCTTTGGTATCTTCAGGCGTGCGGCAGGCGGCACCCAGACGGTTTGGGTTTTTAACCTCTTAAGTGGAAGAAAGCAAGCTGCAGTCTCAGATGGGATCATGGGAGGATAAGGGGAGGGGGTGGGGGGTGCGTGGGTGGGTGGGTGAGGTTGAGGTGTTGGGGAGGAGGACTACAAAGTCAGGCATCAGTTGAACCTCTGCTTCAGAGTGCAGACATGGGAAATGATAAAGGTGGTGTTACTGTTTTTATTTTTTGTTACCATCCCAATCCAGCAACGGCCAACTACAGAGATACGAGAGGGACAAACAAACAGATTAACACATAGGAGAACACATATATCTACAAACACACACACACACAGCCATATAGTTTCACTATTTTCATTTCAGAAAAACACGATCATAAACATAGAGGAAAAGAAGCTCTCTCTCTTTCTGTCTCACACAGACAAGTGAACACACCACACACAGCCGCTGTTAAAACACACTGCATGCAGATTAAAGAGGCAGCATTGAGAGTGAAGAGAGAACAGGATGGCTACAACAATAGAAACAGCGTGGGGAGCCCAGAGAAACACGCCTGCTACCGCTGACTGCTGGCACATGAACACTCGTGAACGAGTTGGTTAAAGGCACAGATCAGACTTTTGGGTTTTTCAGCTTACCTGGAGAAACAAACTCATGAGGGAGCTTGCTGAAAGCAACAGACCACTTGTGGGACACACAGTTGTGGTCTGACATCAGTTAATATGCTGTTAATGAATTGTCGTGTTAGTTGGGATATACTGTAATTACTGTAACAAATGAGACAATGATGGACAGACATGGTGCTCTGTCCTGTTGTTACTGCTATTGCCTCCAAAATTAGGACCTCATTTCCCATAAACCCAGTCCCTTCTGTTGCAAAGAGGACATTTTTGTTTGCCCACCTTCCCTGGATATTGTGCTGCATGTGTTTATTTCAAGAGTAGATTAAGAGATGTTAATTTACCACAGCTACCATTAGCCAGTATCAGAAACTCTGAAAGTCTCAGCTCTGTTTGCTGTGGGAGCAACACCACCCTCTTTCATTTATGTTGCATGACGCAAAAGGGCGCATTTGCAAAAACAGCCAATTAGTCTATTTTTTCAGTCATACAGATTTGGGTAAATCAGACTTGAAAGAATCAGCATTAAGGCACTGCAGATTAACTTCTTTTAGAGGGACTGTTACATGTAACACATAATGTGATTCATAATTTCCATTCAAAGGTTCCATGTGGAGTTTTTGACCGTATGAGAGGGTCCCCATTTTGTTTGTCTTGTGCATGTGGGTGACGCGATTCCCCATTGAGCCACTTTGGTACAATTGTTAGACCTCAAGCAGACATGTTGTGTTCTGGTGAGTAACACTGAATGTAAACAACTTTTGCAAAAACTCCACAGGGCACCTGTATGTAGATACAGTAAACTTGGAAAAAAACAACTGCACATCTCTTTATTAATGTATTGTTTTCTTTCATTAATTTTCCCCAATTAACATTAATTTTTACCCTTCAATTCTAACGAATGATTCAGTGATATAAACAATGTCCTGATGAAGTACTGTATAAAATGGAAACTACACAGCTATTGACAGAATAGAATTGGCCAACCTTATTTTAGGCCAACACAAACTCTTTAGCACATGCCATAGTCATATGATGTAACGATGACTCAAAGCTGGTGATTGATTGTCTTGTGATGATCACAGTTTTAGATGTACATGATCCACTGAATAATCCTTTTAGTTAGCACCAAGAACAAGAACCAAGAACAACCTACAGTTAACACTGACACCTCTGTGGTGTTAAGGTCAAAGGTGACCTGTGTAAGAGGACTGAGCTTTCCACACAGGGCTTAACAATAAGGACTGCCTGACTGCCCGCGAGTACATCAGCAGCTCAACTTGCCTGATCGGGCAAGTGGCCAAAAAAAAAAAAAAAAAAAGTTACAGACACTTATGGCACGCACCATCACGGGGACATTTACATACATGTATTGGACGAACAAAGACATTTCTGGGAATGCTTTTGTGACAAAAGGGAATGTTATTCATGTAATCATATGTAACTATCTCTTAACAAACTGAACTGGACAAATATATTTCCCTGATAATGCTACAATGTGAACAACAAATCCATGCGGAAATTGGCAGGAGAGTTAAATGTAAGCTGCTAGCAGTCGGTGGGCAGCATAATCCTGCTTGTGTCCATCGTTTTTCCAACCCACTTTAGATGAAACCATGCCTACTTTTGCATGACGAAAGTGGGCTGCCAGCAACAGGCTCGATGATTGGCTCCCAGCCTACTGCTGCAAGTAGAACTACTAGTAATACTACACAGCTTGAGTTCATCAGTGGCTTTTAACACCATTAATTCCAAAAAAACACAGAGGAACTCTTTCCCCTCTCATCCCTCTCTTTAGAGGCAGGGCATTGGGTTTTGATACCTGTTGACCTCCTTTATGTATCTATGCGTCTTGTTTACATGCGTATACCTCCACTGTGTTTCTGGTTTTACTAACGGTCCTTGGCTAAATTCAAGTTGCCACAGCCGTTAAAGGGAAACTGTCTGTCATCGCAGTGTGGGCAGTGTGTGCAGATGAACAGTGTCTGGCTTCCCCCTGTGCCACGGGTGCCCGGAGCTCCCCACTCATCCTCATGCCTGCACACAGTGCCCACATTGCAATGACACACAGCTGGTGGAAAATTAGCAAAGTTTCCCTGAAACTACCCATACCACTATTTTCCAAGCCACTGTAGCTGTCGTATTTCACAGAGATGGACCTTCAGTGGCTAGACCGCCCCCAGATGCCTCAACAGCAAACTTGCCAGGGGGAGTGAGAAAGTGCGACTGTGGGGTAAATCCATGGGTGGGCCAGCTAACTAGCAGCAGTCTCTTTCAATGGCGCTGGCGGGCAATCATCAGGCCTTGACATCTGGAAGCTTTCGTCCTGCAGAGGTGGGCGTGGTTTCTTCTAAGTGGGTTGGAATGAATAATGGACGCATCCTGCTTGGATAAATAACGTTGCTAACAGCTAACTGCGGTTGCTCTGAGTTTCTCATTTCTCTTTACTAAGATGATGTTTCGGCCTTCAGGCCTTCTTCAAGATCAACAATCATTGTTGATCTTAATAAAACAATGTTCTTCTTTCAAAGGTTGTCTTGTAACATTTCGTTTTGGGTGGAAACTCAAATAAATCCAGTCGTTTGAAGGCAAAATGTGTTAATCAGAGCTAATATTTGACTAAAACTGTCATTTATTTTCTAATCATTTGAATTGTGTGTTTATATGGAAATAACTACTGTAGATGACCATAACAATTCAATACCAAGTCCCTCAGTAACAGAGGTTTCCTGTACCGACTTTGATCATTTTGTCGATAGCGCCGTAGGCTCGCTGCGAACAACACTTGACTCTGTAGCTCCTCTTAAAAAGAAGTTAAAAAAGCAAAGAAAGTTCGCTCCTTTGTATAACTCTCAAACCCATAAGTTAAAACGAATATCGCGAAAATTTGAAAGGAATTGGCGATTGACCAAACTGGAAGAATCTCGTTTAATCTGGACAAACAGTCTCAAAACTTATAAGAGGGGCCTCCGCAATGCCAGAGCAAACTATTACTCAGCATTAATAGAAGAAAACAAGAACAACCCCAGGTTTCTTTTCAGCACTGTAGCCAGGCTGACTGAGAGTCAAAGCTCTATTGAGCCTTGTATTCCTTTAGCCCTTAGCAGTAATGATTTTATGAGCTTTTTTAATGACAAAATTCTAACTATTAGAGGCAAAATTCATGACCTCCTGTCCTCAGATAGTAGCTATCTAACCTCAAACACAGCTGTAAGACCTAATATATATTTAGATTGCTTCTCCCCAATTTCTCTTCAAGAATTGACAGCAGTGATTTCTTCATCTAAATCATCAACGTGTCTCTTAGACCCCATCCCAACTAGGCTACTTAAGGAGGTCTTTCCTTTAGTTAACGCTCATATATTAGATATGATCAATATATCCTTATTAACAGGCTATGTACCACAGTCTTTTAAGGTAGCTGTAATTAAACCTCTACTAAAAAAAGCCCACCCTGGATCCAGAGGTGTTAGCCAACTATAGACCAATATCTAATCTTCCCTTTATGTCAAAGATCCTTGAGAAAGTAGTCGCAGACCAGCTGTGTGATTTTCTCCATGATAATAATTTATTTGAGGAATTTCAGTCAGGATTTAGAGTGCATCATAGCACTGAGACAGCACTAGTTAAAATTACAAATGACCTTCTGATTGCTTCAGACAAAGGACTTGTCTCTGTACTTGTTTTATTAGATCTTAGTGCGACGTTTGACACAATTGACCATCAAATTCTACTGCAGAGACTGGATCACTTAATTGGCTTAAAAGGTTCTGCACTAAGCTGGTTTAAATCTTATTTATCTGATCGTTTTCAGTTTGTTGACGTTCATAATGAATCATCCTTACGTACCAAAGTTTGTTTTGGAGTTCCGCAAGGTTCTGTGCTCAGACCAATCCTATTTACTCTATATATGCTTCCTTTAGGTAACATCATTAGAAATCACTCTATAAATTTCCATTGTTATGCGGATGATACTCAGTTGTATTTATCGATGAAGCCAGAAGAAAGTTATCAATTAACTAAACTCCATAACTGCCTTAAAGACATAAAAACTTGGATGAGCACCAATTTCCTGATGTTAAATTCAGACAAAACTGAAGTTATTGTTCTTGGCCCCAAACAACTCAGAGACTCTTTATCTGATGACATAGTTTCTCTAGATGGCATTGCTCTGGCCTCTAGCACTACCGTAAGAAACCTCAGAGTAATATTTGATCAAGATTTGTCTTTTAATTCTCATTTAAAACAAACCTCACGGACTGCATTTTTTCATCTGCGTAATATTGCGAAAATGAGGCCTATCCTGACCCGAAAAGATGCAGAAAAATTGGTCCACGCTTTTGTTACCTCTAGGCTGGATTACTGTAACTCTCTATTATCAGGTAGCTCTAGTAAGTCCTTAACAACTCTCCAGCTAATTCAGAATGCAGCAGCACGTGTACTAACAGGAACTAAGAAACGAGATCATATTTCTCCTGTTTTAGCTTCTCTGCACTGGCTCCCTGTAAAATCCAGAATTGAATTTAAAATCCTACTGCTAACTTATAAAGCTCTAAATGGTCAAGCTCCATCATATCTTAGTGAGCTCATAGTGCCATATTATCCCACCAGAACACTGCGCTCTGAGAACGCAGGGTTACTCGTGGTCCCTAAAGTCTCCAAAAGTAGATCAGGAGCCAGAGCCTTCAGCTATCAGGCTCCTCTCCTGTGGAATCATCTTCCTGTTACGGTCCGGGAGGCAGACACCGTCTCCACATTTAAGACTAGACTTAAGACTTTCCTCTTTGATAAAGCTTATAGTTAGGGCTGGCTCAGGCTTGCCCTGTACCAGCCCCTAGTTAGGCTGACTTAGGCCTAGTCTGCCGGAGGACCCCCCTATAATACACCGGGCACCTTCTCTCCTTCTCTCTCTCTCTCTCTCGTATTCTATTACTGCATCTTGCTAACTTAGCCATTCTGGATGTCACTAACTCGCCTTCTTCTCCGGAGCCTTTGTGCTCCACTGTCTCTCAGATTAACTCATATCTCAGCGGTGCCTGGACAGCGTGACGTGTGTGGTTGTGCTGCTGCCGTGGTCCTGCCAGATGCCTCCTGCTGCTGCTGCCATCATTAGTCATTAGTCATACTTCTACTGTTATTATACACATATGACTATTGTCACACATGTATATTGCCAGATATTAATACATACTTTCAACATATTGTACCACAGTAGCCAGAACTATAACTATAATATTATTACTTTCAATAATGTTGTTGTAACCTACTGTCATTACCTGCATCTCTCTCTCTGTCTCTCTCTCTGTCTCATTGTGTCATGCGGATTACTGTTAATTTATTATGCTGATCTGTTCTGTACGACATCTATTGCACGTCTGTCCGTCCTGGAAGAGGGATCCCTCCTCAGTTGCTCTTCCTGAGGTTTCTACCGTTTTTTTCCCCGTTAAAGGTTTTTTGGGGACTTTTTCCTTATCCGCTGCGAGGGTCATAAGGACAGAGGGATGTCGTATGCTGTAAAGCCCTGTGAGGCAAATTGTGATTTGTGATATTGGGCTTTATAAATAAAATTGATTGATTGAACAAAATAATTTTACCCCTATCTATCTCTGGGGAGAAGGACAGGAGATTGTCATACCATTTTCGACATGCAAGGATGTTTGTTGCTTCACATCTATGACACACTGTTTTTTTATTCTGATTCGTTTACTTAAATAACAGTCAAACATGACAATTAACTTTAGACTTGGCTGTTATTTGATAACCACTAATAAATAAAACAAATTGTATAGGGGCAAATAAAAACAACTTTGGTCGAGGAGATATCTAACCCACTGCCCGACAAGGCAGGTGAAAAACAACATTAACGTTGAACCCTGCACTGGCACGGGCTGCCTGGCTGAAATCACACCTTTCATTTCCATGGAGGATAATTCCACATTACTCTCTCCTAACGCCTTGTCAGGGGGTGGATTAGTGCCCCCAAGGGTTTAGATACACACTTGCTTTCATGCTCAAAACCTCTCTTTCTCTCACACACATACACTGAGCCTTCCTCTGTGTATGAGTTGTGTTAAAAGGTTAACCAAAAGCCAGCTGTCTTTTAATAAGAGAGGAAACAAGGCATCAAGAAGGAGCAACATCTCCATGCATGCTGCACCCATGGCACCAAACTGAGGCCTAACATGGCTGCAGGTGGAGCATCATCACCATTTGAAGGCACTTATAGAAACAGATGCTTCTGTGTGGTATTGGTGGCAGGGAAATGTGGCGTAACTTCATTTCTCTGTGTGCATACTGGGTGAGTGTTGGTGCAGGGAGACAGATGTATGCGTGTTGTAAACACAAGCATTTGGCTCCATCAACTCCCTTCTGCCAATGAAGCATTACTGAAACTAACTCAATATTTACCTCTGAGATATCCCTGCTAGTTTCTCCGTCAGCAGCGCAATCGCCAAAAACATTTCCAAGAACTTACCAATTAAATTTGGTGGAAGAATACAAGGAACAACAGATCTGACAGACTTCTGTGGTCATTTCCAGTTTCTCTTTAAAAATTAAGGATTTCATGCTGTGGCTGTAAAGCTAACTGTGATGTAATGCTAATATAACCTCAAATGTAGCTTTGGGAATGATATTTGGGTGTAAAATCAAGTTGAAGTACTACACTCTGCAAGTATCGAACTATAAAGTACACATCCTTTATCAGTATTCCCTTCACACATTAAAGACAAATCCCTGCCCTCATCCTTACTAAGAGTTTACAGACGAATTGCGAGAGGAAGGCAAAGTGATACAGGGCACGGGCAATGCCAATACCACCCTCACCATATGACACACAGACACTCCTCTAGCCCAACCTCTCCTCAAGAGGGAGACGTCAAGATGGGAGACAGGAATGAAAAATCATGAATCGATTGAATCAACAAGCCCAACTGATCATTGATACCTATCACCAACTCATCGCGGGAATTCTGGGAATGCTGTTACTAATGCAGGATAAACAATCATTCAGTTTAGCTTCATACCTCAAATTATTATTTTAAGTGAAGTCAGTTTTATTTATATAGTGCCACAAGTAACATGAAAGGAGTTTGCAAGTTGGCTTGTGGCACTTGTGTTCTATCAGGATGCTGATGTATAGAAACAGCTGAGATTTTGACTGTGCCTGCTCCTGACGAGGCAGATTCGTGCCTGGCCTTAACTAAAAGAAGGCTTAAGCCTATGGTGAAACCAGTGTAACTTTTAGGTCAGACTTAGAACACAAAGTTACAACCAACTTAGCTTAAGGCCAGGTGTAAGCCCTGTTGGTGCAACCAGCCCCACGTCTAAACATTACTCTTTAATTTACAATTTAAACAAATTCCCATCAAGAGAAGGCCCTTACATGTAACATTTTACAGGGAATAACACTTATTCTGGATTGTATCTTTAACAAAGGGGATAGTTTAAAGGTCTGTTCACTTCATCTTAAAATATGTAGTATATCAAAGATGTCCTATCCCAGCACAACTACAAAAACATATACTGTATAATGAACAGCCATCTTCTAACTGCTTCCCTTCCTCAAACATCCGCATGTCATATAAAAGTGCTTGTAGTCCTGTTCAAACAGCTTTCTGTAGACGATGAAGAGGAGAAATGATGTTGCTAAATTTGCTACACTTTTTTTTAACTATTTATGGTATGAGGAAAAGTCTACTGGTGTAGACAAACAGCTTGATCAGGGTTTAATTTGATTCCTCTTAACCAAAGAATGACAGGTTATAATGTGTATTATTAGATTATATATTCAAATGATAGAGACTTAACAGTGAGGAACTTATACATCCACTGGATTAAGCACTGCTGTAGAACAAATTCAGAAAAACTCAGAAAGGCAACCTTCATGATTGTGTGACACTGTAGACAACACAGCAGGATAAACGTACAATGTGATGACTGCATAAAATAGTAGTTCATGGTAGCAGCTAGTGGGGAGACAAAGAATTAAAAATGTCTGACAATTTGTACTGATATTCTTTGTCCAAATACTTCTGTGTGATTGTGAAACATAAAAAAAACTTTAACGCAGTTCTTTCCCAGAACTGTTTTTGCCACTTAAAGTCTCTGAAATAACATTCAAATCATGGCTACACATGGTTTTATAATAGCCCATTTCACAGTCAATAGAGACTGGATCCTTTCAAAGGAAATGCTGAAGGGAAGCCTACCCCGAACTTGAAGTTAAGACTAATATAATGGGCTAATATCAGCTTCAGGGAAGAATTCAAAAATCAGCTCAGAAGTAGATCATTTTACTCTAAAGCTTCGGGTGTGATAGTCAGATTAAAGTTTCCCTGGCCTGTATCTGATTTGGGATGCTTTAAGACTGTCAGGAGCATTCTGGGAAAACTAGCCAAAAGGCTGCACTGGTGGAAGTTGCTACAAGGTACAGGTGGTCAAACATCAGCCTGCTTCACAGCGGTTAATATTTTCTCTTAAACAGTATATTAGCACAATGGTAAGGGACACACTACAAAAGTATTCTAACTGGTATGTCCACATATTGAACACAGTGTGTTGCTGAACAAAATTGCATTATGCTGTGGCTAAAGTAAATCCAGGCTCAACTCTGCCTGCAGTACAACACTGCTTTTACTTCCTAGAGCCTTCTGTGAGCATTTTTTATCACAGCATTGTTGTTGGTCTGACATGACCCTTAAAGCACTGCTACTTGCAGAAAGTTTTATCTATCTGATTTAAGTCGAGAGTTATAACATCCTTAAATGGTTTAAAGGAATAACTCCACATTCTGGGAAGTGCTCTAATTTGCTTTCTTGCTGAGAGTTTCGTGAAAGGATGGATCACTCTCATGTCTGTCCGGTAAATTAAGCTGTTAGTTCTAGCTAGCAGCTGGTTAGCGCTTAACATCAAGACTGGAAGCACCGGAAGCAGTTAACCTTGCTCTGTCTAAAAGTAACAAAGTCCACCAACTAGCACTTTTTTCATTTTTCATCTAACTCACAGCAAGAAAGTAAATACAGTGAGCATATTTATCAAAATGTATAACTAATCCTTTGAAGGTCCAGTGTGTAGAATTTAGAGGCATCAAACTGAAACATGTGCCAAGCATGTACCACAGTGGCCAATGTGAAAATGCAAATGGCTCTATCTGTAGTTGGTGTTTGGTTTGTCTATTGTGGACTACTGCAGAAACAACATGGCGAACTCCATGGTAGAGGACCTGTTTATTGAAATTATTTTAAGGTAATTAGTTTGAGGGGATTATAAACTAATGAAAACATTATTATGATTATATATTCCATTTCTGCCGATAGATGCCTCTACATCCTACACAGTGGATCTTTAAATGCTGTTTGAGGTTTCAGAAATTGCCAATACTAAGAGTAAAGCTGGACATTCAAGAAATGATTTGCTTTTTGATTCAAACTTGTCAAATTTATCACTGTAAAATATCAATATTCAAATTGAATTGCTTTTACTTTTGGTATATTTGCCCTCAAAAGGTAAAATACTTAACATTTAATCAAATATACAGCAGAAAGCTGCTGCAGCGCTGCCCTCTAGGGGTTGAAACTTTCAAGCAATGTCACCTCTAGCCACACCCCAGTGGTGTCACAGCAGGTACTTTGCCAGTGACTGCTGATATCAACACCAGAGAGAAAAATATAGGAAAAGAAAACAACCCTCACCTGTCAAACCTGAACTTTAATTAAAGATTTTAGCTTCAGCTGTTATGCATTTGTATTACTGGTTGCAATGGCATTCTGCCTGTGATGTCATGAAGACGTGTGTGTGGCTGTTTTGCATTAATTTCCATTCACAAAACATGACATCACAGCCAGCAGTCATTCACTCCTGTAACACGTCAGCCTGCCAATGAGGGATCGATTTGCTGTCCATTACCCAGAATTCACCAGAAGCCTGCGGCCAGCTTAGCAGAGCCCCTGTCCTTCACTGATAGTGAAAAGTGACTGGTCTTTAGAGACAACTGTTGCAGACAATCTTTAATATGCTGATGTAAAGTCCATTCAATGCTCTGGATTTTAAGTATTTAAAAAATGTTTGATGAACAACTGAACACAAAATACACAGGATCAGTTTTGTCGACATGGATGTCAAATCTCAGTATGTATGCTTTTGAACTGCACTCTATCCAGATAAAACTTCAAAATTCTAAATTATTTATAACCAAAAAACCCTAATGATCAGAAGGGAAAGACAAAGATGCCACATGTGGCCTTTAAGTTTACACCTCTCCTAATCCCTGCATGAGCCAATGCACTCATTTGGAAAGATAAAAGTCCCACACATTTCTTTTGTGTTTATCATAAATCGAGCAGTTCTGAATGAGATGTAAGCGAATAACTAACACATTGTGAGTGATGAAAAGACACTTCTAGAGCTGTAACCCAATAAACAAAGCCCTTGCAACAGGAACAACAGAGTAGCACAGATATAGGATGCGTGGCTGAAATAAACAGCATCAGATTGCAACAAATGTAGGATAGCCTCTGTTTGGCACAGGCCTACACACCTAAAATACACTGCTGCTATGAATATCCATCCTGACAGAGTGTTAACACCTTGTTTGCTTGTGACAAGTGGAAAAAATCTGCTTTTTTTATGTGATAATTACACCTGTTCCCAAATCAGGCTCTTAAACAAATTTAGCATCTTGAAATGAGTCTTAATAAGGCAGATTAGTTCAGCAGAGACATTCATTATATCAGTATAATTTATACAGTATAAAATGTTGGAAAGAAATGGTCTCACACCACTCCAAAACATCTCACTTTTTAGAGGAATGCAAGTTTTTGAGACTTTATGATAAACTTAGAAATGACTTTCTTCGCCCCTTTGTGGGAGATTTTGTGTTAAAATAACTTGTCTGTATGGGCATGTTACTGTGAATGAAGGAGAAAAGGTGGGGAGTGAGGTGTAAAGTGGGGTTATTGTGTATATTTGGAGAGCCCCAGACGCAGCGGTGCGCCCTTACCCTCGCCGCCCTGGAGGAGTAGGGATCCTCGAATAGATTCCAGACCACCGGCTGCCACTTCCTCCACAAGCTGACATTACCGTCGGCAGCAACATCCTCAATGCCGAGCCTCTTCCCTATCTCGTCGTCATCCTCCCCGTTGTCCACGTTGAGCTCGAACACGTCCAGAGCCTCCTCCGCGTCCCGGTGCTGCCGGTATGTCATCCAGCAGCAGGGCTCCACGTCCGTCTCATCGATGCCCCAGAAGGACAGCTCCTCCTCGAACAGCGGTCCGCACACATCCGCCGGGCAGTGGAGTTTCCCGGTGCGGTAGTAGTTGAGCACGTAGGCGAAAACACCCGGGTGGCGGTCAAAGAAGTACTCGTTGGTCCGCGCGTTGTACTCGATGAAGCCGGGGACTTGTTGCAGCTGATCCAGCACGGAGTCGATGTCCGAGTCGGAGGCAAGCAGGGCCAGGCGCGTCCCCGGCAGGGTCTTCAGGGTGGTTTTGTAGGTTTCGTGCCTGGTGCCCCCGACGTTGAGGATTATCCTCTCGTTGTCGTCAAACTTGCCCATCGCTCTGTATCAGACATGACTTGATGGAAAGCGGGGGAAGTTGGCGAGTGCAGTCCGGAGGTAACGGCGAGCCCGACGCGCACACACCCACAGTCCTGTTCAAAAAAGCTCCAGGATTTTGGCCGAGGTGCGCAGCATCTCCGATTTCACTCATCCGACGCTTTCGTGGCTATTAAGGGGGCCGAGGAAGATGTCCATCGTTTGATTAGGAAAATGATTTCAGGTAGGTGGAGGTCGTCGATCTGTATCCCACAATCCGTTCAGTCAGTCAGCGCTCGGAGTGTTGAATGATCTCAACCGGTGGCTCCAATAAGACTGCGCTGCTGCCGTTGCGCGTCTCCGGCGTCCCTGCCCTCTCCAAGACGCACAACCAATCGTCAGCGTCGGGCTCGTTACTCAAAAATATGTAACGTCAAACCAGAGATTCCTTTCCAGAAAGTAATGTCGGCTGTCTAGTCATCACTCCCTGGGAAAAGTCGCTAATTACACGTCTTTTCATTTAGACTCCAACGCTGTTGTTTCTGTGCATTAGAAATCAGGAGAAGTTGGTTTCAGGGAAATTAATCAGCGCTCATCTCAGTGCTGCTGTCACCGTCTGGACAAAACAAAGAGAAATGATTTTTTTCTCATTGGTCTTTAAATAACCACGAACTCCAAACTCTCGACTATTTTAGATATTAAAAAGCAGGGATTCCAAGAATAACTGTCTTTCAAAGTGATTTAATCATTTCAACTTCCAACAGGTCATTTTAAGAAGCTTAGGCTACATCATCCGTTGTCTGTTTTCATCCTTAAATTGTTCAGATGGGTTTCTACCTACCATCACAGGTTTAATTGGATTAATTTATTCTTAATAGGCTCATGATTTCACACACACACACACACACACACACACACACACACACACACATATATATATATGTATTTGTGTGTGTGTGTGTGTGTGTGTTTAAGAAGAGAGGGAGTTTCCTCTCTTTTGAGTAATATCCTCTTTCAACATGTGTGTATACATAATGTTAATACATGATTGAAACTGCAATTTAATCCTCTGTGTTGCAGCATCTACAGCATCAGGTACATGTGACCTGAAAAATGATCCAGTATTATTTTGATTATTAATTTTAGGGTTACATTTTAAAGCAAAAACTGACTGATTCCAGCTTCTCAAATGTTAATATTTGCATAGTATGTCATTCTTCTAAAATATTAAACTAAATATATTTGGGTTTTGGCTTGTTTTGCATGTTTTACCATTTTCTGACATTTTATGGACAAAACAATTAATTGATTAATTGTGAAAATAAGTGACAGATTAAATGAGAATTAAAAAAAATCATGAGTTGAGGGCCCTGTATAAAGCTGATGGCATACAAGAATTAAGTAGAGGTAATTTGTGTGAGATCACAGAGATACAAATGCCATTTATACCTAGATTATTTATTTTGGGTGATGATTCAGTTCTGGTACGAGAGGATAAACATATCAAAAGTTTTGTCCAAACCAGTATTATGATTGGCAGACAAATACTTATCAGAGGATGGAAGACGGAGGGGGTTCCCTCTCTTCAAGAGTGGGCTGTAGAGATGGCACGAGTTGCAGCATTTGAAAAAATGTCATATAAACAACTGGGTAGATTGGATCTATATGAAGCAAAGTGGGGCAAATACATAAAATTTTTAAAGGGTTCCTGAAAGGGGTTGGATGGTGGAGAGATGCAAGTTTTCATTATTGTGAGTAAATACAGAATAGTGCTTCTTATGTGTTTGCATTTTATTCAGCTATTATTGCTTTTATTTTTTCATTTGTTTACCAATTATCTCTTTAATGCAGTGATTACTTTGTGCTGTATTAACCTTGTTTGGAGTCATTTTCTGTGTCCAATTTTGTTATAGTTATTTTGTGTTTTGTCTACATTGATGCAGGCTGTGTAGCTGTAATATCTGTACATGAAGGAGCACAATGGTTGATGTTGGTAACCAGAAGGGGATCAGCATGGATGGTGGTGGCTTGGGAAGGTTTGTTTGTTGGGGGAGGGGGGTTACTGTTCCTACTGTATTGTTGAAACAATGAAAATAAAAATGTTAATCACAAAAAAAAAAAAAAAAAGAATTAAGTAGAGGTACAAGAACAGTGTTAAGAGAGTAATATTAATGATCTCAAGAAAACAACAGATTCATGAACAAAGCTCTTATAGAGTGCTGCAGGGACCGACACGAGAGTTAGCACCAAGACGGCCACCTTTAGATTCTTTTTCTGGATCTATATCACAGTGGGTTCCACCACTGCCGTGCTTCTTTAGGAGACTAGCAGCAGCCCTGATTCTATTCATTTCATTGGGAAAAGTGAACGTGGGTACCGAAGTAAATACTGATGATTCATCACCACCACAACAGGCTGTAAAGTTGTGTTCTGCAAGATGATGTTCTGTAGTCTCATTTAGACACTTTTTTAAGATATTTTTTGGGCCATTTTGCCTTTAATGGACAGGACAGGTAAGCATGAAGGGGGGAGTGAAAGAGGAGATGACATGCAGCAAAGGGCCACAGGCTGGATTCGAACCCGGGCCGCTGCGGCAAAAGCCTTGTACATGGGGCGCCTGCTCTACCACTAAGCCACCGACGCCCCAGCTGCCATCTTTTTAAAGACATGTAAAGGCTTCAAACTTTATGAGTCGGGTAGTTACTGATGTATTTTATGTTGTAGAACAAAACATGAAAGGCTCTTTAGCTTGTGCTAACCAAAGATCTTATTTCAGGCCTCTAAACAAAAACCCATTGACTTCTGGAAAAGGGATCAAGAAGTGCTAAAATTTTAACTAATTTCTTGGTTTTAGGACTCATTCTTGCACCACTATGTAAAGCCAACAAAGCCAAAAGCCAGTAGGGCAGATGGGGGTGGTGGAGAGAGCTGGTGTGCCACCTGTCAGATGGTGTTGGCATAAAGGTATCAGCAGAGTCAAAGAGAGAAGTGTCGGGTCATAAAGGCCATGCTGTACACCTGCATAAATATGATCTAATGATACTAGTCAGCTGGTAGCTGAGCATGTGAGGAGTCACTGATGGTGAAGCTGAAGCAGCTGATGGAAGTGAGATTTCAGAGCTCTGACTGAACTAATGCAATGCCCCATCAATACCAGTACTTCGAGAGGTATTGTAGTAAATACCATAGCAATAGTACTGCTAAGAATAGAGGCAGTATAGTAGCACTAGTAATAGTAGAAGTTGTAGTGAAAGTAGCAGTATTAGCAGGAGGTATGCAGGGCCGGATCAACCTGCTTGGGGGCCACAGGGCTCTGGTCCTCAATCCCTGCAATTTCTCCCACTGACTGAAGTGATGTGTCTTGTTGCCTTTCAGTGCATATGGTGTAACAGTTCCATTATAGAACAGCTTCATTATATTTTCCTAAGGGCCCTGTTGTTCAAAAAAGTTAATAATCCAGATTTGGAAATCCGATGTTTTGCTAATCAATGTTACTTCTTTGCCAGTTATTCAAAGCAACATTGGACTGGATCACCCTGATTCAGATAGGACCTTTCCAAGATTACCAAATCTGGATAACAAGTGCTCTAAATGGGACAACATATCACAATGTGGGCTACTAGCCATGTAAAGGACAACAGGTAGTATAGCTAGTGTGGGATCACCAAAGGGTTTTTGTTTGAGGAGAAAGAGAACAACAATAGATAATTGTTATTACAAACTACTTTTGACTGTCATTGCACTTAATGTAAAGTGAAAATGACATACTAAAGGTTTGATCCAGATCAAAACCAGAACTGGATTACATTATCTAAGCAGATTTCAGAATCCTGTTTCTTTTCTTTTTAACAACCCATTTTCAAGATTCGATCCAATCCAACAGCCAAAATCCAATCAGATTATGTATGAACAACTGGGTCCGTATGTGATAGCTTGTGGTAATTTGAGTAAACTTTGTTGAAAGCACACTGTATGCATCATATCAACTGAATAATAAAAATGGTATTAAAAACAGAATTTGTTGTTATATTATCAATATTGGTGCAAACCACCTATGTGGGATGATAAATTTAGACACCCTGTTAGTTTGCAGGTTCAGATGCATCTTGACAAGTTATGAAAATGTTGGTTTAGACATTACCTCTCTGCATTTTTCCTCCCAGCACATAAACTATGATGAGTTTGAAAATGTGTCAAAGAAAGAGCGAGAGAGATGCTAAAACAATCTCTGCACTCTCTCCACACAGTCTACCATAAGGCCCATCATCTGACAGTCTCCACTCTCCACAGTGTACGAGGGGGAAAGAGTGACATCTTTAGGGAGTCTAAGCACATCTCAATCATCGAGGAGACATGGCAGGCAGCTCGCCTATAATTACATGCATCATTATTCCCTGATGTAAGACTGCTTTGTAAAACTGCAACCTCTGAGTAACCTAATTACTCGTCTTGATCAAATCTGTCTGGTTTTAAATTCTGGGTCTAAAGATGAATCTAAAAGAATTACAAAAACACATCAGTATGAGCTCGACTGACATATTTTGGCTCAGATCATAATGGCTCTTCAGAAGTTTAGAATAAATTAATTGGGCCTAAACTGACAGAGGAAACTGCATGGTCGACAATGCCAGTTGGAATAAAGTTAACTAATTCGTCCATCTATTAATTGCCTCACACTAAAGTAACAGATGCAGTGAAGATTTCCCATTATATAGTTCACCCATGTTGCCAACCTATTCATTTTGACTGTAAATGTAAAGACATGTGAGATCTTCCCCATGAGATCTTCCTCATGCATTCAAAATGTAAGTAGCTACTATGAATGATAACGATTAATTGATGATCGATTAATGGGTTGTTAAGAATTTGCTCAAACGTGTGAAATTCAATCTATAAAATAAAGATCTGATTCTGAAATATTAACAATGTGCAGTCTCCTATTACATTCTGGCTATCAGTAGAATGGTGTATTTTGAAAGCATGTTTCAATAATTAGCATTGGCTAAAGGGCATAAGTATTTTATGACAAGGCAGCCATTTTGGGGTCTGAAAGAAGAGCGCAGCGACGACACTGGAAAATGAAGAGGGCAAAATAAGGCATTATTCAGTTATATTCAATGTGTTTCATATGCCCAGGCCTCTACGTCTTTAAATATTTTGGCTATGCAAAGCTGTCAGAGAATAAGCTGTATGTTGCTGTGAGCATTGATTGAGGAAAAAGAAACACATTTGTTATGTAATGTGTTGCAAATACCTCACATGAGTAATGACATTGCACAACAATATGTAAATAACATAACATTAAATTTAAACATTGGGACATAGGAACGCAAGTGACATAACATTACGTTAAAACAACACTGACTTTTGGTTTCAAATGGGAATGAACTGTGGTCTCCTGGTTGAAAGTCCTGTGTTTGTTTGACCCATACACCTCCCCTCCCTCCCATCCTATGCAGACTTTTTGACTATTTATACTACATAATTTTCTCTCAGAGTCAAGTATTGCTGCAGATAGGTTTACACTGAAGTTAGTTGATAGCCCGGTGCATCTCATAAAGATGCTTATGGATGCCTTTGGCGTTGATTATCACAGGAGGAGGGGCATGACAAAGTGTCGGGACCTGGGAGCGAGAACAGGCTGTCAGGAACAATCTACTGCATGCGGTCAAACATGCTCCATCTCCATAAGCACAGAGAAGTTATCAGCTGTAGTAAATAATATCACTGACAAGGAGCTAAGAGGCAATCTCATGAAGCTAAATGACATTTTAAAACTTTCTATGTCACCAATATCTGTAATATACAGTACTGAGAGTTGTTGCTCTGTATGTATATTTTTGAACCACTAGATTTAGTAAATTTTTAGCAAAGACTCAAAAAAATGTATGTAAAATGTATGTAAAAAACAAACAAACAAAAACAACTTGTTTTTATGTGAAAGTTCATTTTCCAACCAATCAACAATATGTTCAGAACTTTATTAAAACTGCAGTTACTGTAAGTGGATTTGGCTTTGACTATAGCACATCAAGGAGTAGAGTAGAACGATAGTCATGTAGTTCTCAACTACGGTCCATGGACCCCTGGGTCCTTCAGAGAGCTCCAGGGGTTCCCAAGAAAAATGATGATTTTTTTTTTTCATTCACTATAAAAGTGAGCCCAATAAGACGGTACGTTTCCATCCACCTCTTTTTATGAGCATTTTCATTTTGCACATAAAAAACCTAAGTCAAAATGCTAAAATTTTGAAAACATGTTAACATACTGCCAAAAAGTTTTTATGCTTCGGGGAGGTGAAAAGGTTGGTGTATTGATTAAAGGTTAATGTGCCTAAAGCCTAGTTCACATTACACGATTTTCACTGCGATTTTGACGTCGCAGAGGATCTTGAGAGCCACCTTAGATCGGAGGTGAGTCAGCAGATAGTCTGCCACAACGAGTGTGAACAAGCCTACAAGCAAGTCGCCCCCTCGTCTACGACTGGGACTGGATATCTGGCATACTAGAAAACTGGAGAAATGTGACACGACTGACAAAGAACATCAGCAAATGAGAGGCGTGATACGTCCCACGTTGGCACACAGGAAGATGGAAGAAATGTGAGGAGGACAAGCTGCAGGATTGCCAGGTCCGCTTATTAGCCGAGACTTTGTAAAGTCGCTTACAAATATTGCTAGTCTCGAAGAACCAACAGTCAATGAACAGTAGTAAATGGAAAAGCGCATAAATCTGTTTTTCTTTTGTCAACTTTCTGAAAATTCTATTAAAAGTACATTTTGATGGAAACTCAACTAGAGTCATGAGAGTAACTCCAGTGATCTTCTCAACTGTAGTTGACAACCACAGAATTACCTAATCATATCAAACAACCATTTTTTTTCCCACAGATGGATGTACCTGATGCAAAATCTTATCAGATGGGGATCTGTGACCTAACATGTATCATTTTAAGTGTCCTTGACACAAAAAAGGTTGTGAACCATTGTGACAGGCAATGCACCCAACAGACCTACTGCAGAGTATCTAAAATAATAAACAATTCTACATCCATTTTATTTCAGTGTAGTGTCAGGACAAGGGTTGGAATTATTACTGATGATAACCAACAGAGGTCCAGGTAGGTCATACAGTACATGACCTCTTTAAAAAGCATCTACTGTGGTAACATTGCTCATTTTCCACAACCTGCTGCTGCTTCCCGTTTCAAGTTAAAATGAAGCAGCTGGTGAATTTTGAAATTCGGGTGTTGAGGCCTTCCTAATGAGGCCATTCATCACAGAAGATCTGGACAGAGTATTGGGGACTATAGTGGGTCAAGACAGCCCTTGCCTATAATAAGTCATCCTTGCACTGCCTGATACAGGAGGCAAATAGCATTCAGAGTCCCTTTCCCCCCTTCACCCTCCCTGTAATATCTTCACTAAAAATAGAGTAGCCAGATTGCTGATCTTTATCGGGAACTGGAGAGTAAAAAAAAAAAAAAAAAAAGTCTATAGGAAAGCCAAGGTCCTTGGCCAGTCCATTTTCCCAAGTAGAGCCACAGGATCAGTCCCAGAGGGGGCGGGAGGCTAGACAGGCAGCCTTGGCTGGTTTCAATTCAAGTTCACAATAACATCAATCAGAAATGCAAGAACAGGGCATGATATCATTATGTTCAATTGTTTCTAAGTAAAGGATATTGTGTCAAGAAAAGCCAGTTCCAGTGTCTTATTTCAACCTATATTAAATGGGGAAAAAACAGATTCAGTTCATTAAAGAAAGGCCACAGTAGAGGACAGGATCCTCCATATTCATCAAAAAAGCTAGAACTGATATTAAAATGCTTAGGCAATAGGTCAAAATTCATTTTAATCAACAGAATACAGATGAGTAAATAATTGTAACCTAGTTTGAGTTCCAGAAAAATTAACTGGATGATGATAAATCTATTGAAATGTATTTCTTTCACTGAACTACAGAGCAGTGACTGTGTCAGAGAGAGGCAGGGAGAGTTTTCTGCCCTTTCAGTCTGAACTTTCTGTACCGTCCTGCACAGACTGTCTGCTGGGTTTATATCTGATGAAGCACAATACTTCTGCCTCGCTCCCAGACGTCTGACAACACAATCCTGTTGACATGGAAGACATCCAGGGACCAAAAGGACACTTCACTGTCTGAAACCTAAAATAAAAACTCTGCTACTTTAAATGCCCCTTCAAATAACAACAAAAAATAAATAAAATGCCTACATGTTGATATATTCTTTTCTATTACAGAAAGAGGGCAACATGGCACCAAACAAAGGCTCAGTGGCTCCTATGTACTGTCTTTAATTCCTCCTCAGAATTTTAGGGTAAGCTGACATATATGCAACAAAAAGTGAAGAAAAAGAAAAAAAAAACTCACAAGAGAGGGATAAAGAATGGTCAGTGTGGTGTTAGTATTAGCAGTAACTTTTTACAGCTCTGATGTGACTGTGGGAGAGTTAACAGTAAACAGTGAGGCTGATGTCAAAGACATGAAATAATGATAAATGTATATGCATACATCATTTCCTCTGAAGCCCTTGTGCTGAGATAGGCAATTCATATCCAGCACAGGGATGGTGGACTCCACCACTAACAATGCACACTACTTAACAGAGAGGTGACTACAGAATGTAAATACATTGAATGGCTATTGCAGTAAAATGTCAGCCTAAAACAGTATTGAAAACGGGGTGTGATTTCATTAAAATCTTAAGCATTATCACTTTCATATCCATGTATGCTAGTTAGCAGTCTTTTCCCTGCCTTTTGCTAGGGCACTGTGACATTTTTTGGCATGCAGTTACTGCCACCTAGTGTCAGTCAGTGGAACCGTGTTAAATCATAGAGTACTCAAGCACATACTCAAAGTATAAAGAAAACAGAGACACGCTTACAAAAACATTATCCCATAACGCTGTAGTGGTCAATAACTGAGATGAGAGTTTGGGGTATGATAATATGCAAGGTTCCCACATATTTTCATGTCTAAAATTTCAAAACTTTTCAATGTCTTTTCAAGGACCCAAGAAAAAATTCCCATCCCATTCACAGCACGTAAAACAACCAGACCTGTATACTATACTTTACTCCATGACTTTCAAGCATGAGGGAAAACAAAACTGAATCTACTATCACTGTATTCTTGATGCATTTGATTATAACTTATTTCTGGATGCAAGTGTGGAAAATAATGCAGCTACATAAGAATGTAGGGATACACTTTTTTTTTTTTGAGCCTTGGAAGTGGATGTGGCAGGTAATCTATGGAAGATTACAGAGATTAAAGATTAAACAAAACAAAATTCAATGGCTTTTTCAAAACCTCCAATGATTTTTACTAATTCCCGGCCTGGAAAATTAGACTGAAATTCCATGAATTTCCAAGGTTTTCCATGTCCATGGCAACGCTGCATATGGCCCTAAAATAATGTCACAATATTAAGGACTGTGAAAAAAATATTCTTGATAATATGACAATATACTGAAAAATAAATTAGTATTAACTGTAAAGAACACAGGGCTACAACTGCAACAAAATAAGTGGTATGGTTGTATATGTCAGCATAAACTTGACAGTTTCCCTTCTGATATATTTATTAAAAACTAAATACAAATTGTGTCTCAGCTCTTTAGTCTCGAAACAACTCTTCCACAGTAACTCAGTGTGAGATTGAGATTATGTATAAAATATAAATAGTACAACAAAGTACAATCAACCACAAATCTAAAGCATACATCTAAACAGTGGCCAAATACAAAGAAAAATACCTGGTCATCCCCCATCCCCTGCACACCCACACACAGACCTACAATTATTTTGACAGGCTGTTATGTTACGAAGATTATCACACATTCCAACATATTACGTTTTTTGTTGAGCTACACGTAGGTTTACTTTATGGTGGGCCTACAACAAAACAACATTGTGAGGCCGATTCCCGTAATCATAATAACTCACTCCTGCCTGCATGTGCACGGTGCAGCCATGCTTGTTGCTGTGTGTAAAGGTATAATGTCCTCATGTCAAAAAGTTGGAATATTGCCATTATGATGATATGACACTTTTGTTTTATCATTTAAAAAAAATGAAAGACCTGAAGGATCATGAAGGACATGATATGGCACAACCCTAATGGGAGTACCACAAGAACCTCTGTGGATGGGTCTACATAGTCTGATATATTTTGCATACATGTCATAGGATAAATGGAAAGAAAGAGATTTTTTTTTAAGAATAAGGCTTAACAACTCAGAAGTCTTCTCCAGTTTAACCTGCATTATTCTCCAACATCACAATTCACACTGCCCTGATTGAGGCAAGATAACAAAGAACATATGGGGAATAGAGTAAGGTATAAGTCCATCACATAAGCAATTGCTGCAGTTAACAATTATTGCCAAGTCATCAGATCTATCAATAAGCATGTGTCAATAAGCATATAAAGCAAAGCTGGGTGCCCTTTTAACATTTCAATCCTTAGACATAAAAACACTTTAAAAACACTTTAACACCCTTGAGAATGTTTTTTGGTGTGATTAGAAGTCCAGTGTAGCCCTGAAGGGAGTGGTGGAGGGAATTAGTTTTTTGGCAGCCCATATAGGCTCTGCTGCAAACACATTTAGCTCTAGTCACAACCATGGAATACTTTTTTTTTTTTTTTTAAAACCACATTATCCTGCTAACCACAGGCCCTTGGATGGAATTAGGCAGAAGTCCCAGTGGAAGAAAATTGAGCTGATTAAATGCTGCTTTCCTAATTGAGAGAGCCAAGCTAATTTGCAATGAATCCCAGATCTTTTTCCTCCGCTGCATGAGTGGAAGTCATTATTAAACTTTATGTCTAATTATAAGTTATGATTAGAGAGGGTGGTTTACTTCATCAGGATACTTTGGAGAAGTTCTCAAAAATATTTACGTTTTGTTGGAATTAATAAGGAGGGGAGCTTATACTTCAGTTTGATGTTTGTTGCACACCACTGAATTACCAGTCAATCCTTAAATAAACCTATTTTGTATA
Source organism: Epinephelus lanceolatus (assembly GCF_041903045.1). Classification (NCBI taxonomy): domain Eukaryota; kingdom Metazoa; phylum Chordata; class Actinopteri; order Perciformes; family Serranidae; genus Epinephelus; species Epinephelus lanceolatus. The sequence goes on along the minus strand of NC_135756.1, from coordinate 30,201,116 downwards.
TAAAATACATGAAAACTGGGTATTCATAAGGTGATATATCATACAAATGATATGTGCGTCACCCAGTGAGTGCACAGTGTGACACCTCTTTACCTCATTGCCTTTGCTGTAACTGTGTTCCTGTGGCGCCATCTGCAGGATACTAAGGGAGCATCAACATTTCCCTCAGCTGGAATCCAGTGCAGGGATCACATACTGTGGGCGACTGTGAATCTGCAGATGCAAATAAGAGATGTGACAATATCCAGATGCAAAATGGTGATGGTGATTTAGAATCAGAGAACATGCACCAGGCCAGATACTTACCAGTATGCATGGCCAAAGCAGCATGACAAACATACAGAGATGGGTAGAATTTAAACTAAATGTATTTGAAATATGTATTTAATTACTTTTAAGTATTTTTTAATTGGTATTTTGCTGTACAAATAAAAAGAGAATTAATTTGTGACAAACCACATTAAGACCTTGCATTTTTCTATTTGAAATACTAAAAATATATATTTTTAATATGCATTTTATTCTCAAATATGACACATTTTTATCCCCAGGTTTAAACTGTAGGAAAAAAACTACAATTAACTTAATCACAGCCTTTGTCTAAATGCAGGTGAAACATGTGACATGTCTGGGTGGGGCCAGCAACACACTAACTGTGAACTGCTGTATTTCATTTGTGTATACATGATCTGCAGTGTTAGAGGGTACAAAAAGGAGAATACTTTTTTTTAGGTTGCAGTTGGTGTTTTTCTCTTCTCTTATACTTTCTTACTTTCTCCTCAACTGTTTTGTACTTTATCATACTCTGCTGTAATGGTACCGTTTTGTGTCTTTTACACTCAGTCCATTGGTTGCTTGTGGAGTTGGAGATCTTAGGAATATACCTATTCCTCTGTGCTCTATTTCTCGCTTTTGAAAAAGGTGTTTGCTAAAGCCCAGTCTTTGGGCTCATTTATGCTTAATGTTAGATACATATACGGACACAGACAGAGCCCTCTGTCCATAGCCTTTGTGCACATTTTCTCAAAGCTTATGGATACGGACAAAATGCAGCAGTACCACTGGAGATTGTGGGGGCAATGTAGCATAGTTCAAGTAAGATATGACTGTAGGAGACAAGACATTATAAGAATGGTGGAACAGCAAGAATCTATAATGTAGTTAAAAGAGTCCTCCGTCCACATGTTGTTTTCAACAGCAGCGGTCTGTGAGGTCATTAAATACACTGCAAAGACACATTACTGCAGCCTCCTCCACTGTTACTGTTTGCTGTTGTCAGAAACATTTGTCTTTGCCCACTAGTGCAATCTGGTGGATGCATTTATGCCATTATAAAGGATGCATGGAAGTATGAGGGAAGTGACGTTAACAACATCTGAAAAGGACCTATCTATTTTCGTATGTAAAGGAAGTATAAATGGGCCCTTACTGTCACCTGACAGAACAAGTGCATCACACTGTGGCCTTCTGTTCAGTTCCACCAGTTACGTTTTAATTGGCTGTTCACTAACCACGCAGCCTGCACCCCTGAAATTGCAACCTTCCACCCCTGAGGTATCCTGATTGGCCACTTCATATGGGAAATTAGTGGAGCTCATCTTTTCAATGTAGGGAGCTCAAAGTCACACTCATATTGAGGCTACAAAATGCCTAAATTGTGCAGCTTGGTCTCACTCCCAGGCCAGCAAAAACGCCTTTGGTGTCAGATATAGAAGCACAATGCACCCTTTAGCATTTGTATGAGACTCAACAGGCATTAAACCAGTTCTAATGCAAAACCATCCAGGTCAATGTTAGACATTCAGAGCAGCAGATGTAAGGATAAAGATTGCGAAAGTCGGCTTAGGGCGGGTGGATTCCACAAGCACAGGACTTCAACCCAGAAGACCTGTGTTTGTGTCCCATGTGAAACCAAAAGTCAACGCTAATGTCTTTTTGTCACATCAGTTGTTAGTAACATGAGTCAACTGATAATTTTAACCATATTTTCCTAACCCTGACAAAGTAGTTTTGTTGCCTAAACCTAACGAGATAAAATGCAAAAGGCTGACACAGGGGATTCTGCTCAAGCGTTAAAATGTGAAGTAGGGATGACATCATGTTGTAACATCACAATGTTTATTTGTGTGTTTGTTTCAAATTACAAATTATGTTTTTCAATCAATCAATTATTCAATTCAATTATTAAACATTTTGTATTTTATTTTCATAAATTTTATGAGCAAGTAGTTGTACTTTGTAAAAAGATACTTTCTAATGTGTTTGTTCCCATCTCAGCAATGTTTCACCCTCCCAGGTGTTTTCACTTATTTTGCCTGATTAGAGTCTCATTAGGACGAGCGCTTTATTGGCATGTCCCCCTCTATCTCTGTTCCAAAGTGGCTACTCAACAGGTGAGGGCGGGGGAGCTTTTATCATAGGCCTTTTTCACTGCAGACATTTTGTCTTGTTATAGCAGGGAAAGCACAGGTGCAGCTAATTAATGACTGTAATTTCCTGCTCTGTAAAAATGTCTGCAGTGAAAAAGGTCTATACCTTGAAAATGAAGCAGCTAACAGTTAATGTAATTCAGCTATTAATATTTGTGCTTTTCCTGCTGTGACATGTCAAAATGCCTTATGTGAAAACACTATAATTGCTGGCAAAAATTAAACGTAATGCTACATTAACTGCACTGAAAACTAACATAACTCTTCAGCTAAGGAGCGTTTAACCCACCTTTTCACACAGTTTTGGTTCACTCTCTTAGCGTCTTTTTTGGCAGCAACAGGTAACCTAGTTGTTAAGAAAAAACTTTAAAACTGACTGTACCTACATAGCAAACAATTAAAATTAGCAGCTAGCTTAGCTTGTATAAATACAGAGCGTTTAGCAGCTAACGTTAGCTATTAAACGTCAGAAACACATTGATGGCGAGAGAAACAGAGCTAAAAATAAAGAGAATATTGGCCTTACATTTGTCAGGTGGCCAGATACACGACTCCAAATGAATGATAGTGCTGCTCCGTGTCTGCTGGATGTGTAAATAAGCAACTGTTTGCTGCCACATGCCGGCCATGTCGTGTCAAAATGTGATAATGGGTCGTTAGAGTTCAGACTCAGAGGTTGTTTGTGCTGCCCGCTTACATCTTCTATAGCTATGATGGGTTCAGTGACCTTAATGACTTCAAGAGAAGCTCAGCTCTATGTTGCATTCAGGCCATATTGGAATGGGGGTACAGTAGAGAGTGGAAAGACTCACGTCCAAGACGTGTGAGCCTTGACGGGAAAACTCAACAGTACAGCATGATTACTCAGTTAGACAAGGGTTAGAAAAAGCCTTTTGGCAATATAATATCATAACCATTAGATGTGGGTTTTATTGCTTGAACAACGGAATTTGGCTAACTTGGGGCAACCATTTTGTTAGGTTTACAGGAACTTCTGTATTATTGATTGCCAACTTTTTCTCAATTACGTTATTATATATATTATACATTTATTTTTGATATAATTACAACGTGAATGTTGACGTTGGAAACAGGTAACTTTGGAAATTCCTATATGTCATGAACACCTCATTAACATCACCCTGGGCCATGGTCTAATCAGTCAGAATACTTAAAAACACCTGTCTCAGTGTGCATAATCTTAAAGTATTTAACTGCATTAATCCTTGCATAATGTTTATGAAAATGTTTTCCATATTAAGTAATATGGCCCTTTCCCCACTCAATAGACCTGGGGCTTTAGGGGCTTCTCCACCCTGAAAAAAAAATACAATTTGATAGTAACACAGTAAAAGACCTCAGATTTAAACATATTAAACAATTAGTACCTTTCTGCATAGCAAGTGTGATACCAAATCATTGTTTTGCAACTCACAAGTAAGTCTCAAGTCTTTGCACTCAAGTCCCAAGTCAAGAGAGGCAAGTCACATGTCAAGACACAAGTCAAGACAGGCAAGTCACAAGTCAAGTCTTAAGTGAGGACAGGAAGGTTCCGAGTCAAGACCCCAGGCAAGACAGGCAAGCCTGGAGTCAAGTCCCAAGTCAAGACAGGCAAGTTTGAAGTCAAGACCCCAGGCAAGACAGGAAGATCCCAAATCAAGTCCCAAATCAAGACAGGCAAGCCTGGAGACAAGTCCAAAGTCAAGACAGGCAAGCCTGGAGTCAAGTCCCAAGTCATGACAGACAGGTCTGAAGTCAAGTTCTTAGTCAAGACTGGCAAACCTGGAGTCAAGTCCCAAGTCAAGTCCCAGATCAAGTCTAACAAGTCCCAAGTCCTAAACTCTGACTTTCAAGTCACATCATGAATCACTCCTCACCAAATGCAATGCCATTTTAACAGTATTACAATATATTAAATTTACAAAAATCACAAAGGCTTTTTAAAAATTGTATTTATTAAAATATTTGTTGGAAGTTGTTGGATCTCCATCTGTAATTCGAACTGCATGTTTTGCAAACTTAAGTTTGTTTTTTTGTTGACCACCACATAGTCTTTGTTAGCAAACAAAATTATCTGTGGTATCACTTTTTCTGGTGTTCAGTAATGTCACGATTCGTCATCATAGTTCTCTGCTGAAACTTGATTGGATGCTGTCAGATTGGCTCAAACAAAATGATCATCTGGGGAATTAAGTGTCAACTTGTTGGGAATGAAAAGCATTAATGTTAGTTGATTCAGGAAATTAATTGATTCATAACACGCTTTTTAAATAACATACCTCTTAATCTTTGGGCTTGAGGGGAGGTATCAATTATTTTTAAGTCAAAAGACTCAAGTTGGAGAGAAGTCATTAGTCACTAGTGTCAAAGTCGTGTTGTCTTTGTGACTTGAGAAAGACCCAAGCCTAAGTCATGTGACCCAAGTCCATAACACTGCGCTGTAGTATTAGTATCAGGCCCTAACTTCATGAATCCATATTCCAAAAGTCCAGACCAACAGCATCACATTTTTTTTTGTTTTATTTTCTATTAAAGCAAGCTGAGTTCCCTCACTCAGTCTCCACATGACACACAAAACCTCCAACACAGAAATGTAACTATGCATAACAGGGAACACATTTACAAAATAAATTAAGGCAGATATTTGTGGATTCCAAGAGGTGGCAATAAATTATATGTGTAAAAGCTGGTGTTAGAATTCCGTAAAACAGTTACAATATAAAGCCAACCGAAACATCCTTCAGTGTCTACAGCTCAAATATTTCATCAGGAATAAGGCAATGATTTGTGGGCTTTACAAAAAATATTCATGCTGTGATCTTATATGATTGACAGTAGGACAGGGGCATCTCATTTATGCAAATATTATAATCATTTTAATGTGATTTTTACATTAAGCATTTAGCAAACTTTAGGGGCACATGATACAAAAAGGATCATAAATACTGATCTTTTTACTATTATTATTTTTAATCAAGACCTAAATTTGTTCATTGTACTTGGATATTTTGAGGAGCACCCTGACAGTAGCTGGATCTATTTTGCCAAACAACAGACAACATGGAAACAACCGGAAAGCCCTCTCACAGTGTCCTCTCAGAAGGATTCCCAAAAAAACACACAAAAAAAACCAAACATTTTAAAAATAAGGCAAAGGGATTCCTTTCTGCATTATCGGTATCCAACAAATATCTAACAAACAGAAACACACTTAAAATAACGCTGATTTTTTAAATTAATATAAAAATGGATCAGTAGAAGAATTTCATGGGAGTCAACATGTGTCTGGTTGATCAAATGATTGTCACTTTCTTCTTGAATAAATAAATAAAAACAGTCACACTGTGTAGACAAAAAAAAAAAAAAACATGCACAACTATGTTTTGATGTATAATGGCATGCCACAAGCCCAGCTCACACTTTTTACAATGTATATTATAATATTCTGCAGTCTAAGGAGGCTTTGACCATTCAGTAGCACTAGTGTCAGAGCCTTTATGGTTTAATAAAAAAAAAAAAAAATAGTAGCATTTATTAATAAAATAGGAAAGCAGTGTTGTTTGTGGTAAGACTTCTATGGGTTTTGACATAAAATCATTCCTCTGTGATATTTTCTCATACCTGACAAGGGCAGAGGGTGGCAGCACAGGGTGGCTCGAGGTTACGATGCAATGAAAGCACATATTCTCCAGACTGACAGAAAGAGAAGCTGAGTCTTTAAAGACTTACGATCATATCCTGTGGCATTAATCAGAGTAAGATAATCACATCAAAAGCGTGGCTTCAGCACTCAAACAGGTGCAAACCCAAACCACTGACAGAGCTAGTAAAACCAAATATGTATAGACATTTCACTCCAAAATCAGGCAAGTATAAAAAGGTGATGATTAGTGTTGGAAAGATGACTGACAACAGAAAAGCACAGGACATTATGGGCTCTTTTTTCATGTCGGCACAAAGACTAATACAATTAGCACTATATTTGGTGTTGCAATTTTCCAAACTCAAGGTGCATTTTATCACGCTCATGTCTCCTCGCTTCCTTCACTTGCTTCCTAACTTCGTGAGTGACCAGAGGAGGTGAGGAAGAGATGCAAGGACGGAGAAGCCAAAGCTCCCAAAAAAGAAACCCTTGGTTCCACAGCGTCAGTTTTCAGCGACATCATTTACTTCTGTTGCTGCGGAGCTGTATCACGTCAAACTGACTGGTGTGAATGTCCACAAAATCGTTTCTTTAATAACAATTTCAAAATCTTAAAGGATCTTTCATAGATAGGGACATCTCTTATAGGCCTATAAAGGTTTTACATATACAGGAGGCCTTCATTTAGATATGCAGATTATATAATATAACCAATCATCAGTAGCATTATTACTGATTGCTGACCTATATTATGGTAAGAAAATCCCGCCATGACCCTTGGGCAGCTCCGTACTTTATTTAAGATTTCCGTGTCGGATACACCTGTTTCCTTGCTATGAGCTCATACAGAGGCTTTCTCCCTCCTTGTCTTGTGAGATGCATTTAAAGGATTGGAAGTTCCATCATTGTGGAGGGAGAACGATTTCTGGGTCACGGGAGGAGATAAGGAAGCATAAGTTAGCATAATGAAAAGGACCCCCTGACTACCTGGTGGTTTGTCAGTCCCTTCTATATTCTCGTGCCCAGTGCAGCACGCATGGTGCAAAAGTGCCCCAAGAAGATGAGGCATTGCAAGTTTAAGTGTTTCTTTGGTGCAGCAAATGGATGTCTGAGGATCTAGGACCAGATGTATAAACAATATGTCTGCACAAAAACACTTCCCACACATTTACTGCTAGTAAGAAAAACACTGTGCTGAGAATGTGTGTTTAATCATGCATACTTAAAGCACGCATAATTGTGCGTGAATTCCATGCATACTACCAGGGTTTTTTGGGAACGGTCTGTAACATGACAAAAACAAACAAAAACAAAATAGACAGAATTTTTTATGCATCTGGCATCCATCACTGCTACAATTCAACTTATGTCTGGACTGCACCCATAGACTGTATAGAGGAAAAGGACGGAACCACTGTGACGTCATCAACTGGTTTGTGGAGTACCACAAACGTTGGCACGTTAGCTGTGTCACCACCGTGGTGGCGACTTGTCAATCCCAAAGTAGCCACGCCCTAAACAATATCCTACTTTATCATCTATTTAACTCTATATGGGGCTATAATTTATGAAATGATCATGCTGAATTGAAGAAAACTTGAAACTAGAGACCATATACTGGTTAAGAAAATATTTACTGAGCTAATAATCAACTCATGTTCACATAGAATTTAACTGGACTACTTACTCCACCCAGTGGAGTCACCCCCTGCTGGCCATTAAAAAGAATGCAGGTTTAAGGAACTTCAGCATTACCCTCACTTTTCAGACCTGGAGATAACCCCCTGGCTGACCCACATTATTGTAAAAGTGGGCAACAAGTTAAAGGAAAGATCTGAGTAAATGTGGTGAGAAACATGACAAATACAGGCTGCTTCCATACAGGGAACAAAAGCTCCTGGATGATTTGAGAAGTATTAGTGGTGTGTTAGCTCTGTGTTGAGATGGGCATTTCTTGTTTTCCAGGAACTATTTAAATTTGAATTGTTTATGGCAAGGCTATGGAGGAGCTTGGGGAGACAATTCGTATAATGAGTTTATCCAAGGAAACACTTTCACTGCAGTTGGCTTAAAAGCATCAGTGCTTTAACAACCCATCACTAATGGCCTTCTGGGTGATATTATGGAGTGTTCTGTCAGGGCTCCGACACACCAAGCCGACAGTCGGCTGTTGGTCTATGTCAAGCGGTCAGGTCATTTGTTTTACAGTGTGTCGCACACTGTTGGCACTAGTCGGCCTTTGCCGGGTGACTTTTGGCAGATTCAGCATGCTGAATCAGCGTTGGAGACAGTGGAGCCTGTCGGTGAGTGAAATCACTCTGATTGGTGGTTCAGCTCAGTACACGAGAAGAGAAACAGAAGTGAGGAAAGCAGGCTAATGACTAAACTAGAGGGTGTGTGACATCACAAGAAACGTGATATTAGGTTGGATTAGGTTAGCTCTTAAGCAGAAATGGCTTGTAATGGTCTGTGTTATTATTCACTAGCGCACGATAAATCATCGGATAGTGTTGTTAATGTGTTAACTGGAAAACTAGCAGAACATACGTGTTAATCAGCCATCGGTGGTAGTCTCTGCTGTGAGATGAGGTGCAACTTTTTGGCCGAGACACAGGCAAGGTGAGGCAACGCAAGAGTCGGCCTTTGTTGCCACTGGTTCTTTGATGTCAGTTTGGTGTGTCTGGCCGTTTGACAGTGCTCTCCTCCACCACCACCACCACCATCATCATTATCCTCATCAAAACACCAAAAAGAATATCATTTGAAAGAATATTGTTCATCCCTCCAGTGGAGTTCACCACACTTGGAGAATCTAAAAAAAAGACACTAAGCATTCAGAGGAAGGATTACAGTCACAGAGAGACTTTAAGAGAATGCTCCTGGGGGCAAGGGAGATTCATTTGAGTCTTGTTTTTCATGCACCATTGTGATCGGAACAGTTGTTATAAAAGGTATGTGACAGGAAATGTCACTAACTGGGAGGATGAATAATCACCAAATTCACTTTAGCCAACCCTTCTGCACATAGCACACTGCACCTATGTGAGCAATAATAGCAGATGCACCTGGCAACCCTCACTGACCTTGTGCACATGTTGGTGTTGATTCTTGTGAGTGCAACATGAAAATAGAGCCCTATGTGTTTACTGTTAGAGAGCTTTCCTTATGAGGTTATAGTTTCTGATGAATGCAATGTGTGTTTTTGATGAATATGTAGACAGCCTTTTGGAATGAAAGCCTTTCAGGTAATAAATATTAATAATAATCTGTCACATCTTTGTAGAGTGAAAAAGTCCTGCAATGAGTTCAGTCAGGCCTGTTGCGTCGCCTGAGGCCGGATGCAGGCTGCTCCATTCCAACCTCCTCAATGTTTGTCTCATATGAGTCCTCTAGTGAAGGCATGAGCTCAGAGTCCTCCAAACCTTTTTCCTCCTCCTGCTCTTTATCAACCTCCTCCTCTTCCTCTACATTCCCTTCTTCCTCCGATTCCCCATCTGAATCCTCTGGTACGAGCTCCTTCATCTCTTCACCTTCTGTTGCAGCTTCGTCTTTACCTCCCAAACTCTTCTGATATACCTTTTCAGAAGCCTCTGCTGTTCGTGTAGAGCTCTGCTTGTCCACCAGAGAAGCCTGCACTGCCGAGGTGTCGTTGGCTCCCAGTGACTCAATGAGGTCGTCCAGATTACGCTCGCAGGATGCCTCTGAAAAACAAGCGATAGAAAATGAACCACATATTCTATTAATAATCAATAATAAAACTATATGTGTAAATTCTCTACTAAACTAAAATTGCTGCCTTGCAGTTGCTCACAGTTGCATGCCTCTGTGAACCAGTCAAGTTGCAGTTACAGTTTACAATCATGTCACATTGACCTTAAAATTGACCACCAAACTCTAATCAGTTCATTCTTGAGTCAAAGTAGACATTTGTGCCAAATTTGAAGAAATTATCTCAAGGTATTCTTGAGATATTCTATTCACCAGAATGGGACGAACGTATGTATAGGCATACAACCTGCAACCTGCCGCTGTCAGTCATGCCAGAAAAACAAAGTTTTTGTCAAGAATTCAAGATAACGTGGCATGACTAAATGATATACAAAAAGGTCATCTTGTGGGTGAAGTACTCCTTTAACAGCAGTCTAATAAACGGCAAAATGTAGAAACAGGAGATTATCAGTGAATGGGAAGAAATAGTATTTCCGTTGGGAGAAACTCAGAGCAGCAGAGTGCGAGCATGACATGACTCTGATGCTGAAATTACCAGAACCGCCCCTTGAAAGTCAAAGATTTGAATCATCAGTCAGAGACCACTCAGTCGACCGAGACCGCTTCAAATCAAGCAGCCTTTTTTGTTTTTTGCTAGTCAGTGTGTAGTGTACTTCTTGGGACCAAAATGTCCTTAGATTTGGCTGTGAGTAAGCAGTCTGCGAACGAGATGCACAGAGGAGTAGAGACTCAGCACCATAAGGCTCCGAGATAACATCGTCTTCTCTCTTCGACTGAGAAGTGGTGAATTTACAGCTCACAGCAACTTAATAAAACACAGTCTCTGGCTTTTGTTTGATATCTAAAGTCAGCAAAAAATGCTGTTGCACATTTTCAATCGGCCGTTAGCGTAGTTAGCTTGTTTACTATCTGGCGTGAATGTGTAAACGTCATGCTGAACCCCTTTCTACCTTTAGAACTTAATATGGGGAAAAAAAACAATCATCAAATATTCATTTTCAACAGCCAAATCTGATTAAACTGGCATAATTCTGACTTGGGTACAGCCCTAGAAACTAGTGCAGTGGGACATTGTGTAAATAATGCCAAATATATCAAAACAACAGGTAAACATAGAAGAAATGTGGAATTTGCGCTAAACAGAATCAACAGCAGGAAGAAAACAGGGAGGCTTCTTACTAAAACATGATAAGATATACTTATAAAGGCATGTCTCTAATACAATCTTATTTCAAATGAAGGCCTGGTTCTCTGTACTATTTGAAAAATGTACCGTATATTAGTCCTAGGTGGTGCACTGAATCTTATTTTCAATTCCGAATTGGGCTTACAACGATAAGGAAACTACATAATCAGGAGAAAACAATTATTGTGCCACATTTTGTTTAATAGTAATGCTCTTGTTTTGTCTTGCGCAGGGCCCCTTACAGAAGGACAACGATATATCAGCCGATATTAGTTCATCACAAATATATTAGTATTTCGATCTATATGAAATAGCTGCACACAAAAGCCAAAGATGTGGTGGCAGTTATTTAGAAACACCAGTGGTCTAGGAGAGAGCACTGACATAATTTAATAATAATAATTTTCTACTGCATAATAGTCACATGATGTCAAAATTCATCCTTATTAAAGTCAAATGTATAGAAATATTCGATTTTATCAATATCATTCAGAACTAACAGTAGGAAAATGAAAGTTGATGGGATCTTGCAGTCATCAGAAAATGCTGACCTTTTTGCATTTTAGATGTCAACCACATTCATAACTATAAAATCAGATGCAAAACACTTTTTTTTAGAGTTGTATTTCAATGTGGTTGCTCTTGTTGAATTTCAAATTGTGGGTTATCACAGCAAGACAGACATGCAAAGCTGATGCCACAGCTAAACAAGTCGTGACAGTAGCATGAAGCATGACTGCATATTCCATATCTTATTACCCAGCCTGCAATTTGCTGTTTCAAGTCTTAGTGGAAAAAAAATATATACTGCTTGTACTATTCAAATGCAATGTGTACAGTAATTCCTAAAATCAGATTTGAGACCAAAAAAGAAAAACTGTATTAGTCATCAGTGTGAACACAATCGCTCAGCCCACCGTTGATGTTCAGGGGTGGACAGTCCATTCCTCTCTTCTTCATCAGATACCGGATGGTCTGGAGTTGAGACATGATCTCGTTCTTCTGCTCCTGGGCCACTGACTTCACACTGAAGAGAGATGAGAAGTGAAAACTACATGATGATGAAAACAAATCTCAGAGGAATTACTCCTAGCATGTGGTGAAACAGTGCCTTTTAACTGGAGGAGACAGAAATTGTAATTACTAGTTTGTATCTCAGGCAGTAGGCTGGTTATCTTAGTGGGCTAGTTAAAGGGTTGCTTGGCTCATTTGGTGGCTCAATCAACAGGGTTCCTACACATTTGGAATTTCAAAATTCCATACTTTTCCATACCCTAATTTCCAGACTTCTCTGCGATTGTTTTTTTTTTTCAGAGAATATGCGACATCTGAGTAAATATCAGTGTGTCATATTTCACATCATATTTAATTTATTCTTAATAGGCAATTGTAGCCAAGTACCATAATGGCATGTAAATAAAAACTCAGGTAAGTTCAATGTCTGGGCTGAGGCAAAAAGGTTGGGACTCTGGGTGCAAGCGATGCAGTAACGAGACGTCAGTGTTTGTTCCTTTCATGTGGCTCAGAATCGCCTTCTCCCCCATGTTGGCGATGTCAAACGATTTCACACAAAGCTTGCATCTAGCTCTGTGTGTGAATTGGGAATCCTTGGCCAACCAGTATTTATATACGGTATTGTCAAGCCATCCATCCAAAAACTTACATCTACCCATTGTGAACCACGTGAAACTCGTCTTCTTGTCAAAGGTGCAGTGTTGGAGTGAAACTTGATACCTGGGGGGCTGGAGAAGGGTCATGGGGCAGCGGACTGGTCATACCACTTGTCAATCAGGTAAAAGGGGCGGTATGTTTTCTGAGACGTTTGCTCTCACACAAACTGTGCTTGGCCCGACATAAAACACAATCCAGATTGATTAAATTATTTTTGGAAATACCTAATTTTCTATTTTAGAAAACAGTATTTTAGAACAGTGATAATAGTCTGGAAACATAAATATTTTTCCATACTTTATTTTTCATTTTCCATATCTGGAAATTGATCAGATTTATTTCCATACTTTTCCATACTTTCCATACTTGCGTAGGAACCCTGAATCAAGCGGCAAATTCCGGGGCTCAAAATGAATGTGGAGATGTCAAAAAATTGCAGTTCCTTGGATGGCCTCTTGAGGCTGGCCCCAAGAGTGAGTCAATCCCCATAGAGTGCTGCAGGGAGGACATTTTTGTGGTCTGACGTGGAAAAAGCCAATGGGATTTTTTTCTATTGGATTTTGGATTATTGCAGAAAAAAGCTCTGTGGCAAACGTTTTATACAACAAGATAATCTTCACAAATGAACACCACTTTTATGAATTTTGAAGCCTAAATGCAATTGAAAGAAGCTAATGTTAGGCTACAAAAAAAAAAAAACACCATGGCTGCATGACTCAACATCGCCACTATAATGAGGATGTAAAGTCGTTTGGCATGATGGCACTGTCTTCACATTTAGCACCTATTTGCAACCGCCTTTTTCTTAACACACATAAAAAGGTTCAAAGCTATGAGTGGGGTATATAATGATGCATTCCATGTCATAGAACAAAACGTAAAAATCTCTTTAGCTTGTGCTAACCCCAGACCTTATTTCAGGCATCTAACCAAAAACCCATTGACTTTGAGAGGAGGAAACCGGGTGTACTAAAAGGCTAAATCATTTCCGGGTTTTAGGACTCATTCTTGGAGCGCTTAACAGACCCCTATGTGAAAAATGCCCAACTTTTAAACAGAAATAAACATGTTTACAGCATGGAAAAAATGAAATGGTTTTGGCCTCTACAGCGAATTTACCCATTTATGACAACCATAGAGGGGTGAATTTTATATACCTCTTCCGTTTAAGACTTAAGGTTATCCACAATTAAGGGGGTGGCTGCCTGGAATAACAGGTCGGGTGCCATCTTAGACATGATGCTACCAAAGCGGCAATGTTGGTTGGGTAATGTAACCATGGCGTAACCCCAGATTAACAAAGTATAGGCCTAGCTGTCGGTGTGACCATTTCAGCGTGTTTTCAGTTCATGAAAGTTAATAGTAACATTTTGGTCACCTACAAAAAAATCTTATTTAGCATTTGGTTCTACTTAAAAACCCTGTAAGTAGTCGATGTTCAGGATTTCCACTTACTACATTTTGTTTTAAATGGTTTTAGGCCTGTTTTTTGTTAATAAAAAAAAATTAAATTATCATTATTACAGTTAACCATAGCTGTAAGCATGCTAACCAAGCTAGCAGCTAACATTAGGGTTAGCTCCACCCTCTAATCCAAACATGGTCACTTCTGGTTGCAAAAACCAAGATGGGGACAGCCAAAATGCGAGTCCACAAACCATGGGTGATGTCACAGTGGCTGTGGAAATTATTTTATACAGAGCCATGGGCTTAATAGGCATGCTAATTAGCTAACCATTTTGCTCAAATTCCAATTAGCCTGATGTGATGTGGTAGAAGGGAGTGTCTGCTTTGTTACTTGTTGACATGAGGTATCTGCAGCTGATTGTTTGTCTTTTGCTTAGTGGATGAGTGTTAGCAACACGCTGGCTAGCTTGACAAGGTGTTAGCTGGCAATACTGTAGACAAAAGTATATATATTTCAGTCAATCAACAACCATTATAGTATCAGGGAAGCACTTACCGGGGAAGCACTTAAAACCTTTGGCTACCTTAAATGGGCCATTGCTATAACCTCAAAACACCCAGAGGGGATAGAGAGGAAGAGACACAAAAACAAAACAACGTTGTCATTCCCTATGCCGCAGGAGTATCTGAGAAACTCAGGAGGATCTTCAACACACACCACATCCCTATGCACTTCAAACACAGCAACACACTGAGGCAGAAGCTTCTCCACCCTAAGGACAAAACACCCAGGCAGAAGCAGAGTAATGCAGTGTATGCAGTTCAGTGCAGCCAGGAATCCACAAATTTGTACATTGGTGAAACATATTAACCACTCCTCAAGCGCATGGCACAGCATAGAAGAGCCAACTCGTCAGGTCAAGACTCCATTTACATCTTACGGAAAAGGGACACTCTTTCGACAACAGCAATGTTCACATCTTGACCAGAGAAGACGGATGGTTTGAAAGAGGCGCAACAGAGGCCATCTACATCAAATTCTCCAGACAACTTCACACCCATTCTCACCTGGACCCATCTAACCCTAACGGTGGTGTGGTGGCTTGTGTTCGAGATACAAGGCTCCCAAAAACAAGCCCTCGAACGGTACTAAAAAGAAATTATAAAAGGTTTTCTGAACAGGCGTTTCTGCATGATTTACTTTGTGGTGACTTGGATCGAATTAGTCTGATCCCTAATGTGGATATGGCATGGAATTATTTTCATTCTGTCTTCCTTTCCACCACAAATAAACATGCACCTCTTATCAAATTCAGAATAAAAGGAAGAGATAACCCTTGGTTTTCCCCTGAGCTCGCTGAGTTAATTCATGTTCGTAACCAAGCATGGGCCAAAGCCAGAGAATCAAACTCTTCTTCTCTCTGGTCCAGATTTCGGTGTCTCCAGAATAAATGTACTGCTTCCATCAGGAAATCCAAATCTGAATATTATTTCAACTTGACGTTTGAAAACTTAAATAACCCTTCTAAATTCTGGAAAACTATTAAGTCGCTTAATCCTACTGCCCCTGCTTTGCTCCCCCAACAAATTATTCATTGTTCTCAGCCAATAACTGAGAAGCAATCTATTGTTGATCTTTTTAATGAACACTTTGTTTCTGCTGGATATTTGTTCGATCGCTTGTTTCCCGATTTGAAATCCAGTGTCTTGTCCAGCCCTCCTACTGCTGAAGAGACTCCAGGTTCTTATGGTTTTGCTTTTGAACATGTTTCTACTGCTTCTGTCCTTAAAGCTTTAAAAGCAAGTGACCCTAAGAAGTCTCCAGGCCCAGATGGCCTGGATCCCTATTTACTGAGACTCTCAGCAGAACTTATAGCTGAACCTCTGGCTAATATTTTCAACTTATCCCTGTCCACTAATTCCATCCCTAAATCTTGGAAGGAGGCATATGTTTTGCCCATCTTTAAAGGGGGGGATCCCTCTGACCTGAACAACTATCGGCCTATTTCAAAACTCTCAGTGGTTGCTAAAATTATGGAATCCCTGGTGAATGACCAGCTAAAGGAGTTTTTATTAGAAAGCGGTCAGCTTAGCTCTGTTCAGTCTGGTTTTAGATCAGGTCATAGCACTATAACTGCTGCCTCCAAGGTGCTGAACGACATAATTCAGGGTCTTGATAATAATAAACACTGCGCTGCAGTGTTTATTGATTTATCTAAGGCATTTGACACTGTGGACCACACCATCTTAATCAATAGACTCCATAATATTGGCTTGAGTGTAAACTCTGTTAGTTGGTTTGCAAATTATCTTACTGACAGGTCACAGACAGTCCTTGCCGATGGTCAGAGGTCATCTTCATCTTCCGCCCCAGAATAGACCCCTGGGGCGTGCCCCAGGGGTCTATTCTGGGGCCTATCTTGTTTACGATTTATATAAACAACATTGGCACAGATATACAAAATTGTGATAAATCTAACTTTCATCTGTATGCAGATGATACAATTGTTTATTCTTGTGCCTCCTCTCTGTCCTGCGCTTTTCAGCACCTCCAAAAATCGTTTAGCTCGATTCAGGCTGATTTTAAAAATCTTAAACTGGTTTTAAATGCTAGTAAAACAAAAGTCATGTATTTCTCTAGATCCCACTCCCAGCCTCCTGTTCCTCACGTTTTTACCACTGATGGAAAGTGCATAGAACAAGTGACTTCCTATAAATATCTTGGAGTCTGGCTTGATTCTAAACTTACTTTTTCTATTCATTTGGATAATCTTGCCAAAAAACTCAGGATTAAACTAGGATTTTACTTTAGAAACAAGCATTGTTTTAATCTCACTGCCAAAAAGAGACTTGTCATGGCTACCTTTCTTCCCATGATTGATTATGGTGATGTTCTTTATATGCATGCCTCTGCTGCATCCCTTAAGGCTATAGACACAGTCTATCATGGTGCCTTGCGCTTCATTTTGAATGCCAAATCTCTCACCCATCATTGTTTCTTATATGAAGGGTCTGGTCTGACATCACTAAACTATCGCAGATGGCGCCACTGGCATATTTTTTTCTACAAAGCCATCTTAGGGCTACTCCCTGGCTATTTGAACCGCCTACTCAATCACTCTACTAGTGGGTACAGCCTGCGCTCTCAGGACTTCTTGTTGTTTTCGGTCCCTCGCGCCTTCACTGAATTTGGGAAGACCGCTTTTAGTTATTATGCCCCTTGGTCCTGGAATCAGCTCCAGAAAACGCTAAAATTGGCTGACCTTGTTTCCTTGGGTGATTTTAAATGTTTGTTACAGTCTGTAAAAACAGAGCTCTGCAACTGCTTTCTTTGAATTTGATGTGTACTATATGTACTTTATGTATCTATGTACTGCTGTGTTTATGTTTTTTGTTGTTGTATTGTTGTAACATTGGTTTGCTGCCTTCTTGGCCAGGGCTCCCTTGTAAAAGAGATGTCAATCTCAATGGGACTCACCTGGTTAAATAAAGGATAAATAAATAAAAAAAAAAAAAAAATGACACACATGATGGCCGGGTGGGTCAACCACTCACAGGTGACCTTAACGACTCTGAAATTCAGAGCTCACATGTGACCTTAACGACTCTGTGAGTGTTCACACCCACACAGAGTTTCAAACCTGCACCACTCTGTTAGAACTGAAGAAGCCTGTTGCATGAGAGGTGAAACGTCTTCAAGAAACTCAGGCAAGTCCAGTTGCCTACAATATAGCACTTACGATAACCATGACCTGGATGACTGAGAATCCTCACCAACAGTCATTATAGTACAAACAAATGTCTGGCTTGAACAAAAAAAATGATAGTAGTAGATAAATAAATAGTATAAAATAGTATTTCTGAAACCTGTCAGTGACTTTGTTTTTACTGCAGGCCTGCTAAAAGGAAAGGGACAATGAGGGACAGCAAAGTGGGTGTCGCATTTCAGAACCACAACTGAGCACAAGGCATGGTGGAGACAAAAGTGCATGAAAACTGACACTGATCATCACTCACCAGTTAGTGAGCGGGTCCAGCTGTGTGAGGATGGAATTGAGCATCCTCTCTGTCTGCGCTAGCCTTTGTTCCAGCTCGTTTAACTGGTTCTCTGCATGAAAGCAAACATGACGTGATATCTGAATTACTCACTACTCACAGTAGGTAAGCAAATGTGTGTTTGACCAAAGAATACACAGACATGCAAAGAGAAATCCCAGTGCACGCAATATACACCTGCTTCCACTGACTTCTTGGCTCCTTTTGCAAATTTGTCCTTTTGTGCCTGGTCATCTGCAGACTTGATCTGTCGAAAAAAATGATGGCACACAAATTCAGCATCTTTTCCTGTCAATGATTTTAACGATCTTAAGGTCATTAAGTGTTGCAGGTATCTTTGTTTACCTTCAAAAACTTGTAGGCTGCAAACACTCCAACTCCGATGGCGTACAGAGGCATCAGTGTGAACACGTAGCCCTTGTTGCTGTTGGATTTGTACTTGTCACTCTTCAGCTCTTGCTCCATCAGCTTCTTCATCTGCTGCATGTTCTCAGGGGTCTGAGCTGAACCAGGGGCATTTACGTTAATGGGCTGACCTCTCACCGCGCCCGGGCCTGGACCTGCTGCAACAAATATAGCAAGATGAGGACAAACAGGGGGACGGACAATGAGGCTTCTGTGAAACAGTAAGTCTGACTGTGTCCTGAGGAGTGTTTATAAAACAGGATTACCAATTAAACCAGGCTTACTTCAGTAAAACACGGTGCTTCCAAAGTGCTCTCAAACACTCCCAGCTGAGGGGTGTGTGGTGTTTTCAGCTGGGAAAAACCCCTTTGGTGGACATGGGACCTTAAATAAGTATTTCACCACTGGAAAGATGTCTCTTCATGAAACTGGGCTGTTGATTATGGAGCTATATTTGTGTCTTTATTACATGCGAGAAAATAAATGATGAGAGAAAAAAAAAATATTTGAGAGAAAAAGTTTTCACACTGATAGCAAAAAATAATACTATTTGAGACTAAAAAAAGTTTTGAGAGAAAGTATTTTGTCATATAATATAAAAAAAATAATAATTTGAGATTTAAAAAATTATTTCCGAGAAAAAAAACTCTCAAAACCCTTCTTTTTTTACTCTCAAATATTATTTTTTTGCTATCAGTGTGAAAACATTTTCTCTCTCAAAAAAATGTTTCTCTCAAAACCTAAGTCTTTGCTGTCGTGTCAGGATTTTGCTTTCGCTGTGAAAATAATGTCATGGGCGGGGCCACGTTCCTATTGGCCAGTCTCAATCGAATTGACAGCTAGGTGAGGATCGTCTTGGGAGTCGAATTCAACTGAATCCTTCATCCACCATGGTGGATTCACAGGCATAGACGTGCTGCATTATTTGGGAGCGGATATGCATACATTAACATTATGCATGTGTGGCCAAATGGAGAGGAGAGGGAAATTAACCGACAACGCCACCTGTGGAATTGCACCCCAGGGAATACACTCAAACCTGTAGACTACTCTTAACAACAGAAGGTCACACAGATTCGTACACTGGTAAATATGGGGACAGGACACGGACTTCCAAATATAACAACACGGAGGTCCAAAGCCGCATTAATGCACAGCTGCGTTACATTGTGCTTTAATCATTGTGTGGAAAACTGGCAGAACAGCAGTGGAAAACGGAGCGGCCGCACCGGGGCTGGAGGCCCTGGATAGCCGTCCTTCAGGATGCCCAGCTGACGGCCCACGTCACCGGGCTACAGAGTGCAGCCCCACACAGTGCGCAGAGGAGGAGAAGAAGCCACAAGCTGTGGCCTCAGCTACAGCAGGACAGAGAGCAGGACAACCTGTTAACATAAAGTTAACAGAACTAGCAGAAGTAGAAATAAAAAAAACAGAGTGAGCTTACCGGAGCGAAGGGAGCTTAACACACAGCTCAAACCCAGTCACCGTCTCGCAGTGAGGAAAAGCAGACACCACGATTTTCAAAGTCCCCCCCGAAGCTGCACACAACAGGAACGGCCAACGCTGCTGTAAAGCGAAGAGTCACGGCGGCTGTGACATCATAATACGCTTTACCAGTACACAAACATTGCAGCACCCATGCCTACCTTATGAGTCCCAAGTTTGGGTACAGAAACCGGAGCACGACACACACAAAACACGCCAACCGGAGCACGCCATACACAGCCCTTGCCAGGTAAACGCCAGGTAGAAGTGAGCGCGCCCATGAGGGGAAGACCAAATAACGCAGGTGCCACCACTGCGCAATTAGGCTCCAACAACTGGAAATTAGGCCCAGCTGGTGCCAATTAAGGGCGGAGGTGTAGCAGCGCTCACTCTGCCACACATGGAATGTTGGAAGAGAAAAGCACCATAGTAAAATAACATTAATGGGATAACCTAGCTGGATGTAAAGTTAACACTAGCTGGCTAGTGCAGTTAATAACACAATCTCGGTAAAATAATGTTAGATGAGAAAAAAGGATTCACTATAGGAATGATTTTGATAACCAACTTGCTCAGCTAGCTACCCATCAATTGTGTGTGTCATCATCTTACCCAAACATTGGAGTCTCCGCTCCCAAATAACGCAGCGCATCTATGCCGGTGAATTGTCCATGGTGGATGAATGATTCAGTTGAATTCGACTCCCAAGACGATCCTCACCTAGCTGTCAATTCGATTGAGACTGGCCAATAGGAACGTGGCCCCGCCCATGACACTATTTTCACAGCGAAAGCAAAATCCTGACACAAGAGCAAAGACTTGAGAAAATGTTTTCACATTGATAGCAAAAAATAATATTTGAGAATAAAAAAAAGTTTTTTGAAGTTTTTTTTTCTTGGAAATCATTTTTTAAATCTCAAATTTTTTTTTTATATTCTATGACAAAATACTTTCTCTCAAAACTTGTTTTAATCTCAAATATTATTATTTTTTGCTATCAATGTGAAAACTTTTTCTCTCAAATATTTTTTTTTCTCTCAAACATTTTTCCTCTCTCATATCATTTATTTTCTCGCATGTAATAAAGACACAAATATAGCTCCATAGTCGATGCAATTGAGAGATACAAATATTTTTGAAATTGGTGATACATGACCAGGAAAAAACTGAGAAAAGGGGCTGTGACATTTGCTTCAGCTCAAGAGGTAGAAAACATAAAAGGGCAAAGTGCACTGCAATAGTGTATCATCACCTGATAGTAAGAATAGTGTTTTCCTAACGTAATAATGAGGCATTTATATCTACGTACGAAGCGAGTCCTCTTCTATAGAGTCTGCCATGTTGTTTCTACAGTTGCCCAGAACAGACAAACCACACACTGGCTGTAGATAGGGCCATCTGTATTTTCCAGTCAGCCACCGTAGTTCTCCTGCATGCTCGGCACATAGGAGAAGTTTCAGTTGGTAGCAATTTGCAACTTCAGAGCTAGATGCCACTAAATCCTACACACTAGACCTTTAGGAGGTATGACTCCCATAAACAAATATCATGATCCATCATAGATAACCCTGACATTAATATATCCCTAAATATCAACCTTTTGAGGTACTAAATATATATCTAGTAATGTCAAAGCTTTTTAATATGAATGTTAACCAAAAATGATTACATTGCTGCATCTTTCTACAAACTAAAATAGTCTGGGTCAATTTTAACCAAATTTGGATCAATCATTGTGCACAATACAGGTTACCCAGTATCGGTGGGTGTAAAAACCTACTGGGCCACCAAAAAACTGTGCTGTTTTGACCTTATTTTAAAACAAACAGTCACGTGTGTATGGGCTGCAAAAGCTATATGACCTAATATTTGAATCAGAATTCATTATGCTTCAGAAAACAATCGAATAGAAAGACCCAAAGCTCACGTACCCTGAAACTGAGTAACTTGAGCCAGTATTTTTTAGGGTGTACTATCAGTTACAGTCATTCAGTTAAATGATCTCAGTGAGCTCCACACGGTGAGTTATGTTGATCCGGAAGCTGCTTTAATCAATATTTTTATGTTATCAATTGATCAAATGTGTGATGTGCAAGGGCTCACACATTCTGATGAACCAACAAAAAAATTACAGTGCATTTCAGCATCTTTTATCAGCTTTTTACAGCTTGTTACACTGTCCCACAATTGCCAAAATGTCCATCACTGCAGGTTTTAATTTAGGGGTGGGGTTGCAAGGGTAACAAATTGCTGTGCGTATTGGATCTGCTATCAGCTTTGATAGCGAGCAATAAAATAGTGAGTCAGTGCATTCTTACTTTTAAACCTAAAACTAGAATTTGATCGAATGTAAGTAGATATAAGTATATTTGTTTGATGAAAAATATGACCATATATGTGTGAATCTAGAAAAAAAGCTTGTTATTTTACTTTACATTTACTCCACAAATTTACAAATTTGCAAATAAAAAGGGCAAACAAGTTATAGGACCAATGTGTAAGATTTAGAGGGATATACTGACAGAAATGGAATATAATAAGTATGTTTTCTTTGGTGTATAATCACCTGAAAATAACAATCCTTCGGTTTTCATTACCTTAAAATGAGTCGTTATCTACATTAGGAACAGGTCTTCCCTTACAAAGATATGTTGCCTGCCATGTTTCTACAGTAGCCCAGAAAGGACAAATCAAATAATGCTCTAGACTTTCCACAGCAAGCAGCATTGGAAAAAAAATTATATATACATACATACATACATACATACATACATATATATATATATATATATATATATATATACATATATATATACACACACACATACACACACACATATATATATATATATATATATATATATATATATATATATATATATATATATATATATATATATATATATATATATATATATATATACATACATACATACATACATACATATATATATATATATAATTTTTTTTTTTTTTTTTTAACATGAAACATTTTACCGTGTTCTTACTGGTTTAAAAAAAATGGTCCATCTATTTTGAAGAGGAAGAGACCTCTGGATAATCATGCTCCCAGTAAAATCCTCGAAACTGTCTGGTTCTTAAGTTAGAGAAAAAAAGTGTGCAGATGTTAGTAGGTGCTAGGGTAACGGCCCTCTCATGCCAAACAGCATTGGGAAACACTGGTCTGTAAAGTGAAACTGCTTTATTCTGTGATTTTTACTGGTTTATATCACCGTGTCTGTTTGTTTTGAAGACGAGGAGACCAGCAGATAATTCAGCTCCTGGTTAAGCCTCCTGAACAATGAACACTGGGGGAATTCTAATCGGGAGACGTTTCAGTTGCATGCAATCTGCAATGCTCACAGCTGGACGCCACTAAATCCCGCTCAATCCTACACTGTTCCTTTAAGATAATTTGGAAGTGAACAAGTAATTCCCCTTGTGTAACATAACATGTACAAATCTTGAATTATTTTATGTCACTGTGTGGTCACTGTGGTCTATGAAAGGAACTTACTCTAAATTTAATTTCTCCTCCTTGAAGGTGTGATCCATCCACCTAATGCCCTTCTAGCAAACTGTAATGATTTTCTGCAGACCCAAACTGTAACTTTAACTGGGTGGCCAGTTTGTCTCCTTTAATATCAGAAGTGTCCCTGTGAGTTTGACATCATGCAACAGATGACCCACAGCTGACAAACTGCACCTGGCAGAGAGGAAAGAGACCCATGCCAGATATGATATTCTTTTACCCTGAGTAAGGCTCCCTCTTGCTTAGCACTCTTCCTTTTTCAAAAAGGGTAAATTAGCTAACAGCATTGTAAAAGGAGTCCAAACTAAGAAAACTGTCTCTCGTCACTTGAATTGTAGGGTACAGTCAGGTAACTTGGGACCCCAGGTAAAGCGGGACGAAAAATGTTTCACATCTTGGGCTCGTAACTACTAGGAGTCAATCACCAAACATGTTACTGCATTGTTACTACAAATGTGCTCTACATGAAACAATAATTTTGACTGGTCTGAGGTAACTAGGATGGGCAGAGCAAAGAGTCAAAAAATCAGTGGTCCCAGAACTTGCCAGGGAAGCCATGTCACATGTTGATTTTCTCATTTTGGTTATTAGAGTGTTCTAGCTAACACAATAAACAACAGAAATGGTTGTAGGATGTTACATTTTATTAACTGTTTGACTTTTAATCAAAAATATTTTCACAATACACTTTAGTTTTTATGGGGAAAAAGTTTTGAATGAGTACTCATTACATTCAGGGACAAAAAAACAAGCTAAAATGGGACATTTTATTCTGAAGTGAAACCAGCATGTTGTTAGGCTGCCAGGTGCCATAAAACCATGACTTATGCTACCATGTAGTCTCGCCACCAGACAATCAGAGATCTCCGCCTTCTGATAGTCTGGGGACACCCCTTTCTAAATTGTGTTTAACACACCGGAGAAAACGGCCGGCAACAAAGCAACACCTCTTGCATTTTTTTTTAAAAGGACACGCCCTCCCGGAAATGTGTGCTCCCCTTTTCTCGTCTGCAAGGAAACAAACACACAGAGAGCTTGAAAATGGATGCTGAGAGATTTAACTCCGTTTTATCAAACGTGTGCTCAGTCCACAAGATTGTGGAAATGAAGGACTTACAGCGACTTGAGCCATTTTGTACCGTTACACGTGTTTCTAGTCTCGTCTAGTCAGTTTACGAGCACAAGAGTTCAGCTAGCCACCGAAGGACTGCCCTGCAGATTTACTATTGGTTCTGCAACGTAGGGAGTTTTTGGAAACTCTGAAATTGTATCCACCCATCTAAACACAAAATCAGGGAGAAAGACATCAGTCTTTAGTTAAGTAAAGCATCTAAAGACTGACTTGTGAGTCTAACTTCCGTATGTCACACTGTTACAAACTATTACAGACATTTTTAGTATTTGTGTAATTAAAAAAATATCAAAAACAATGCAGAGAGTCCATGTCAGCCAGTCAAGAATTAGTCATCCCTGTTACACGCACACACACATGTCCATATTAGACAACGTGGCACCAAGGAAACAGGCAGCAAAAGAACAAGGAAAGCATTTTTAATTAACAGTCAGGTTATATTAATGATTTAACAAATTTAAGAAGAACTATGCCCATTTTCTAAATTCATAAACGATATACCTCTGATCTAAGACAGTCAAAAATTATTAGTAACATGAACAACTATTTTCGAAATCCAAAACTGGAGTGCTAAAACTGTAATTTGTGATGTCACAGGTTATTAAGTCTGGAGCTGCTCCATGGACAATAACTTGGGAAAGATGTTCTAGATGACACTATGAGCACCCAGAGTAATTTTGTGACACGCTGATGGCGTGTTATCTGTGCAACCCTACATCGGGAGATTTATAAAGTAGCTGACAGCGCTTAGCAGCCAACTTAAAGAAGAAGAACCGCAGCCAAAAATGTCTGCAATTGGGAAAACAATGAGGTCCGGGAGCTCCTTAGAGGCCAATCACACCTCCAAGTGGCGCTAGAAACACGGACACTTCACAGACGCTTGAAATGCCTGAAACGCCCTTTCAATGAGCGCTCCTTACGAGGAGCGCCCGTAGAGCTGGGGTGCGTGCACAACCAGGCGATCAAAACATTGAAAATGGACCCAAGACAGAGGAGGGCATTTGCTGTTGCCGCTTCACTTGGCTGCTCACACAGCTCCAAGCGTGTGCTCTCCAGTGCTTATTGCTATACTGAGGTATTGAGGGATTGTATAGCTCCTCGTAATTACAAACAGTCAGGATGAACCGTTCGTCATCGCGCTGCATTGCCATTGTGTTTACACAATTTACCTCAGCTACTCTCAACATCAAAACATGAATGAAGTTGACGTGATGGCAAAGCTCGCCTCTTGCTTGATTCCATGGATTTGAATGGCTGCCTGGGCCAAGTACGACGATGACGAAATGGTGCTACTGGCGCCTGACGCCCAAAAGTTGAGATTATTTCAACTTTCAGCATCTACAAACGCGCGTCTAAAAAGACGCCAGAAAGACGCTTGTCATAAAAAATGCTTGAAAACCAGTCAGACGCGCCTTATCATAGAGAATCAATTGTTTTACTGGCATTTCGTTTCTAGCGCTCCTTGTAGGTGTGATTGCCCCCTTACCCTCCAAGCAGCGGACAAGATCAACTGCCATGTACTGTAAAAGAGATGGTAAATCATTGTTACTGCAATGTTAATGCCATTGTTATTCTTTATAAAGCCCTGTGAACGTGTTTCTTACTCTGGAGGCTGATGCTGTAGTATTTTCATGTCACGCCCTTAATGCCTCTTTTGATTCCATTATGGTGGAATGCTGTCTAAAAATCACACACTGAAGCGGAATAATGCGCTGTTGTTTGGTTCTGTGTACAAATGCAAAGGCAGCATAAAGAGGGGACTACATAGCAGCCTTATAGCGCGATCTATGTGAAAAAAGGACTTCTGTCTATGGAGCCGCTTTAGACTTTATACCTTACAACATCACAAGTTTGAGACTTCCTTCTCTTCTTTTTTTCTGGTTTCTCGGAGAAAGTAGTTCATGTTCACAAATATTGACTGAGCTTTCCTCCAGGGCAACTACAGGTCCTTCAAAAGTCTTAAATTAAGTTTTCCTAATATAAAGCCTTAAAAAATCTTAAATTGTCTTAAATTAAGATTCGATGGGTCTTAAATATTTTAGGTCACATTACCGCAAACATTTCTCCAGCCTGACAGACCCAATGACTGTTTACAATCATTGGGCAGAATAAAGAATTGCGATGATAAATAGCATTTAGGACAGCGATGAGTTTTTGTTATCTTTTAACATTAAACTTAAACTCACCCAATTGTTGTCATTTTTCCTTACTAGTACTTACTGTACTTTGAACTGACATCGGTGTGTTTACTTGAAAAGAGTACTTACACGCGTGTTGCGCGCGCTCGCCACACACACACACACACACACACACACACACACACACACACACACACACACATGCACACATATAATGTATATTTCCATTGCAGGCTTGGTCTAAATTTTCAGGTAAAGTGATATTGGTTATATCTGTACACACCCTGTCCTCGGCCATGGAAATAACATATTGGAATTCTTAATTTAAGGACCGTTCCCCTTTAATGTCTGAACTTATAAATTGATTTAACAGATTTTAAAAAAAAACAAAAAAAAAAAAAAAAAACATGAATGTCTCATCTTTTCGGCTGTCCCGTTTTTACCTGACCATGTCATCAGAGTGAGATAGGGGTTCTTAATATGTTCGAACGTCCAAAGTTATATATAGTTATATATAGTTATAAATATATTTCCTTTGTATGAATACAGCAGAGATACATTGCAAGTCCTAGAGGCAATACTTGAGGTAGTCCTCAGAATTTTAAGGGAGTAGTTTTATTTAGTTATCAACCAAAAAGTGTCACACGTTACCTGACTTCACCCCACAAGCAGTAAGCTAGCAACTGTTAAACGGTAGTACACCTTTAATATGCGGACTTCACTGGATTGCAATGGCGTGTGTTGTAGTGTGGTACAAAAGCTGTTTTGTGTTGACTATAACTTGAATGTATTCTTCTGTTATAACCTTTATTTGAGAAACTCTGTGCACGTGATAGCTGATGCAAAGACTGTACGAGTGCGCTCGAGGCAAAACGACGTACAGCAAAGAGCGCAGAGGAGCCATACTGCTGTGTGTCCTTCCCTTCTGCGAGCTTTCCTACCTTTTCTGGCGTAGCGAGGGTCAAATCTAGCTTCCTTCGCCCCGGTCCCGCCGCCGACGCCAAACATCCTGGGCAGGACGACGAACGTGAAGAGCACAGCCGTGAATGCCAGGGCGACTTGTTGTGATGTTGACAAAACCATCTTCTCGTGGGCACACAAACGGCACGAGACACCCGCAGAAAAGAAGCGACGCCTGCCGCTAAAAGATGTGGCTAAAGAGGCGAGGGCAGGGAGGAGAAGTGACGCTGTCCGGCTAACATATAACGAGGAGAAGCGATATTTGAGACCTAAATCTAGGCTGCTCTGCTGAAACAGCTGTGCTCTGATCCGCTGTAATAACAGCACCAGGATATCCGGACGGGGGTTTTCAGAATAAAAGCTTCAACTGAAAAAAATCTAGTGAAATAATACTGCCTGTGACTGGATCGTTTTTTGTTTTTTTGAAGCAGCTTATTAACCTGGCTTTTGTAATAATTACATAAAATAAGAAAAAAAAAAACTAGAGGCAGTCTATTTCAAAGGTGCAGTGTGAGGCATTTAGGGGAATACTGGCAGAAATTAAATTTAAAATAATGTTTTTTTTTTGTGTTTAATTACTTGAAAAAAAAGAATTGTTGTGCTTCCCTTCCTCAGAATAAGCTGTTTGTATCTACATAGACAGATACACTTATATCAGCATAGGGAGTGGGACATTCACAGAGATCACCGTGGCTGCATTCAGCCCCAACACAACATTTATTTAAACTAAGCAGCAACCTGCAAGGCTGAAAAATAAAGACGATGCAGAAATGCCAAAAAGTGCAGTTCATCGAAAAAGCCACTTGAAGCTGGCTCCAAAACAGAGTGAATCTCTATAAACCCCCATGTTAAAATGGCCAACTTTACAGTGGAAATAAACATGCAACACTTTCGATTTACTGGTCCATCTTCAGCCCTTTTTAAATAGGAACTGTGCAAATTTGCAGGAAATCCTAATCAGTTTTCGTTCAGCATTTGCAGTCTAAAACGCAGGTGACAAAACGTGTGTAAGGAGTTCAGACATCCAAAGGGAGCTCGCAGTAGAGTCACCGCTCCTCCACGTCAGAGGGGCATGTTGAGGTAGTCCTGGGTGCCTCTTGTTAGGAGTGTTCCGCTGGTGGGAGGCCCCAGGGTAGACCCAAAACACGCTAGATTGATTATATATCTCATTTGGCCTGGAAACGCCACAGGATCCCCCAGAAGGAGCTGGAAAGCGTTGCTGGGGAGAGGGGCATCTGAAGTGCTTTGCTCAGCCTGCTGCTCCCACAACCTGGTCCCAGATAAGCAGTTGAAAATGGATAGATGGATGGATGTTTACAGCCCAGAACGGTGTCTATAGCTAATTTCAACATTCATGACAACTATATAACACACCCGTTTACATTTTATCAAGGCTTAAAGTTATAGGCTACTAAAGGGCATGGCCACTTGGATGGCAGGCTGTCTGCTGATAGTGCCCACAGCGCCAGCCTCTCGTCCAAACATGGTCACTTCTGGCTCCACAAAACCAAGATGGCGACAGACCAAATGTCAAACTCGTGGCTTCACAAACAATGGGTGACGTTATGGTAGCTACGTCCATCATTTATACAGTCTATGATTTAAACAAAAACGGCAATGCGTTGAACACCCTGATGTGTTATGCAGGTTCACTGCATTTCAATATGGTGGGAATTTAAAAGGGGCTTTATTGGCATGGGAAACATACCTTTACATTGTCAAAGCAAATGTAAAATAAAAACAAAAATTGTACAAACAATAAGTAACAATCTCCCAGAATTTTGTTTATGTAGGCTACATGTAGCTGCTGGCTGGTTACACCTCAGACACACCCACTAAACGAGAGAAAACATACCTTAAAGCCGTTGCCATTTCAAGGAAACACGTTATTCAACTGGGAAACCTTAGTAAATGGTGTGCAAATTTGCGAATCCTAGGATAGCGAAGGAATAATCTGCCCTACTCTCCCTCTGATTGGCAAGTACTCATTGTCTTCA
Organism: Epinephelus lanceolatus; assembly: GCF_041903045.1. NCBI lineage: Eukaryota > Metazoa > Chordata > Actinopteri > Perciformes > Serranidae > Epinephelus > Epinephelus lanceolatus. The sequence goes on along the minus strand of NC_135756.1, from coordinate 30,171,346 downwards.
TTGGTTGAATTGGTTAGGTTAAGGCAAGAGGGGTTTGGCTGGTTAAGGTTAGGGTAAGAGTGTCAGGGTAAGCCAATCAGAGGCACAATTAAGCGGTGGGCTGTTCCTTCACCTTCCTAGGATTCACAAATTCGCTAACAGTGTGCACCATTTTCAGAGTGAATGCACCCCTTGTTGCATTGTTTGCACCCCTCGAATGGACCAATCAAACACTGGCTCTAGATAGGAACATTGGCATTTTTGTGTCTGCCAATGTGGTTAGAAGCCCCTCTGTGACAAGCAACATGGGAAATACAGCATGAAACTGCTTTTCTGTGTTTTTACTGTTTAATTACCAATTCTGTTTGATTTAGAGAGGAGGAAACCTCAGTGGATAATTCAGCTCCCAGCAAAAACCTTTGAGCGTCTGGATCAGAAAAAAGGTAAGTCGGAGAAAGACTGATTTGTAGCGTTAACTGCATTATTCAGTGTTTTTACCAGTTTTTGTCACCAGGTCTGTTTGTTCCGTAGTGGAAGAGACCTCTGCAGACAATTCTTCTCCCAGTAAAAACCTCCTCAATAATAAAAACTGAAGGAATTCTAACCGGGAGAAGTTTCTGCTGTTTGCTCTCTGCAAGATGCCACTAAAGCCCCCTAAATCTTACACACTGCTCCTTTAATCCAATGAAATAACAATTTACAGGAAACAATGGGTGTGCAAGAACTGTGTGAGAGCTTGTTTCAAGTCTAGTATTCTGTATTGCTTTCCAGAGGGCGGTGGAACAAACATGCAGTTGCTGGAATAATTTGGTCTCTTGAGGGTTTTCCGGATGCAGTGGGTTCTGTTAATGTCGTCTAATGTTTGAAGTTGTGGTTGAGTGGTTATGATCATGCTGGTGCAATATGAGCAGCATGTTGTTTTTAAATATTTCAATATTCAGTGGCACACCAGTAAAAGCTGACAGATAGCTGTCGGGAAGGAATGCTTCGTGTTTGTTGTAGAACAAGATGTGTTAATATAGAGGGTTACAGAGTATACCCACCTCTTTTTGTGGATGTTTACAGTATGCCTACCTATCAGCCAAAAAAACATTGGAAGATATAGTTTACCCACTTCCTCCTTGGTAACAATCTACCTATTATCCATCTCATCAGCTACCACCACATCTCTGGCTAGGTTGCTAGCAGTACACCAAGTTAAGTTGATCAGTTTCTCTGTGGGTTGCTGACTCACTGTCAGTAGAAATCAACCCTATTCTGGTTGTATCATCGGCAAACATATTGGGAAATACGCTTACTTCTTTACTTACAGAGAGTTAGACGAAAACATTGAGTGTGACGATGACAAGTTTTGGTTTTGTGGGTTG